>NC_071398.1:14642262-15284969 GCF_022682495.2 Desmodus rotundus | reverse complement strand
GTGGCATGTAAGCTAACATCTAAAAGGTGAAGTAAAGAAAAGTGGGTAGAGCAGGTGATAGCTCCAACACAGGACAGATAATATAAGCAAACACTGAGTCAAATAAGACTTTGAGGAAGTGAAAGGCCTGGTATGTGGCTAGAGCTATGAGCTGAAGGGGGAGAAGTAAAAGAAACAAAAACTAGAAAGATCATGATAAGGAGTTTGAATTTTACTTTAAGGCTACTGGAAACCATCAAAAAGTTTTAAAAAGGGAATGACACGATCTCTACTATATATAAGAATAACATCAACTGCTCTCTATCTAGTACCCTGCAAGGTACTAGATGTTTACTAGTCCTGATGTTTATTAGTCCTATAGAAAAATATTTGTTAAAACTGATAAAGTATTTCCCCTTACACAATTTATATTTATCCCTAAGTTATATCAAAATCCTCAATCAGAAAATTTTGAACCATGTATTTTCTTGGCAATATTATCATTCTGGCTGAATTAGGATAATCACCAAGAACTTTCTACAACTTAGCTATCACCTATTCAAAAGCAGGTCTCTGAACAATCCAACATACACAGTGTATAAGATCATATTTTTAACTCACAGGAATTTTTGCTGGGCCCTCATTCAGACCCTCTATACACAATTTTAGAGATTCCACACTATTTGCTCAGAGTCCACAGATTAGAAGGAGGAAATCAGAATGAAAAGAAGATGGTTGCAAAAGAAAAGCCAGTCAGATTATCTTGGAATCATCCAGAGCAACTTGTTCTTTAAGAATTCTGTCCAACTATTATTTCTTTACAAGTTAAAATTTTCCTTTAAAAATATATAACTTACAAATTTAGTTCATGTTCATTATTTCACAAATAGGATAGTAAATCTGAGATTGGCCAGAGCAGGTGGGTTTCATTCCTTGGGTCCCACTCACAAAATAAGAATTTAAAATGGCAGATTAAAAAAAACTCACCCATCTGGGAGAAGGGTATAAGGGGACTAAATGGTAGCGGAAAAAAATACAATAAAGATTAAATTTTTAAAAACCCTCACCCATGTAAGTGCACAACAGTGTGACTATACATAAGGACACTAAACTGTACATTTAAAAATGGTTAAGATGGTCAATTTTCTGTTGTGCATGTTTTATCACCATTAAAAAAACCCAGCTTTTGTAAACAACTTTAATGATGGTATTAAAGCTATACACCCCAGGACAACTTTATCGTGTCTAAGGGGTAAGTGTACATACAATTGACCTTTTTTTAAAATTCAGTACAACCCATGAAAAATGTAAATGCTTATTTTCTTTAAAATATAAAGAGAGCCCGAGACTGCTCAAACAGTACCTGTTATTGTCATAAAATGTATACTACTGATACCAAAAAAAAAAAAAAATGCTGGTACCTTAGTTTAAAGGGGAATAGCAACACCCCTCTGTATATTAGCAGTCACTAATTTTTTTCACCACCACGCAGTTGTAGTTAAAAATAAAAATCTAGTTTTATTTAAGAATGTACTTGATAAAATAATAAAAATTATTAATTTATTAAACCTCAACCCTCTGAGGAAAAAAATGAAGGAGGGAAGGAAACAAAGTTGCCCTTGGAAGACTATACTTTCATTCAAACATAATTATTGTACCAATGCCATTTTAATGCTTGACTGATGCTAAAATCCACACCCTTCCCCCTCAAATAAACTGTAAGTGAAGCAAACATATTCTAAATCAGATGATGTCATCAAGCATTGTAGAGACCAGAATACAAAATGTGGAAGAATGTTGCTCTATCTTTTCCCCAAGAGTCACTAAAACTCAAGCTCTGGAAATTAGGTAAGTGGCTACTAAAATCTCACTATGATAAAGAGTCCTAGGTCCAGATTCCAACTCTAGATTTCTCAAATTCATTCATGGCACTTCAGAAATTTGACCATCTGAAGACTTATTTGCTCTGTGTTCCTTCAGCCACCAGGGGGCCCTATGCAAGCAAGCAAGTAATCTGGACAACACAACAAAGCAGGGGTTGGCAAAATAAAGGCCAGGGACCAAACCTGGCCAATCACCTGTTGTTCCCGCACAGCTAACAGTCATTTCAAGTAGTTGAAAAAAGATCAAAATAATATTGTTCTATGACACAAAATGATATGAAATTCAAATTCTGGTGTCCACAAAGTTTTAATGGAACATAGCCATGTATTTGTATATGTATTATTGACCCAGGGGTGTCCAACCTGTGGCCCACGGGCCACATGCAGCCCAGGATGGTTGTAAATGTGGCCTGGTACAAAATCGTAAATTTACTTAAAACATGAGATTTTGTGTGTGTGTGATTATGTGTTGCAATGTATTTAATGTGTGGCCCAAGACAACTCTTCCTCTAGTGTGGTGCGGACACACCAAAAGGTAGGACACCCCTGGAGAGGTTACTTTGACACAAGTATAGAGCTGAGTAGATGTGAGAGATATTACTTCCTGATATTACCTGGCACACAAACAAATTGCAGGGACACAGTTCTAACCCGACAGCATTCTGAGTGCATTGCATATTGAGGTATTGCAACATTTTTTTTAACTTATCAGTGTATCATTCAAAACAGGAAAGAGAAAAATGGACTTCCAACTCAATGTCACACTTTTAAGGCACAGAGTAATGTGAGTTATTTTGTTACCAAATTTACATGGCAAAGCACTATGTTTATTGTGCAGTGAATGATGTGGCTGTGCTGTAAGAATACCTTATACATCAGTATTAATTACCATAGTAAGCTTTCACAATACTCTCAACTCACAGGGGAAAAAAGAAAAAATCAGAGAAAGCAGAATACCTCATCACAAAAGGATTTCTTCACAAAAAGAAAAAATAAAAACAAGGCTGCAACCACAGAAAGTTTCTGAATGGCTCACTTCTTAGTCAAGCAAAGAAAGCCATTTACTGATGGTGATTTATTTAAATTGTGTTTGATTGCAGCAACTGAAGAAACTTGTTCAGAGAAAATCAACTTGTATCAGCCTTTCGGCAAAGTAGGTGGTTGAAAAATTGAGGATGACAGTAGCAACACCAATAGGGAATTACAAGACAAATGGTTTCAAGTGGTTGTCCTCAGCTCCTGATATGTACCAGATATTACTGATTCTGCACAGTTGTTATTTACTTGAAGAGCCAATAGCAGAGTTCAAAGGTTAAAGAATTGGCCCTGTGAATAGTCTACAAGAACAACTTCAGGCAAAAAAACTTTCAAAGAAGAAAACAACAGTAATACAAGCTAAGTGGACTCTATTAGGATGTGTTATAACTGACATTGGTAAAAAATATGTTATGAGAATACTATGATAATAAAAATACTACCAATACTACCAACACCAAAATAGACAATCTACAAGAAATAGTCTTATATAAACACACAAATTACCAAAACTGACTCAACAGAAAATCTCTATAGACATATGGCAAATAAAGAGATCAAATCATAGCCAAAAAATCTCAAACAAAAAAAGTCCAGCACGAGATGGTTTCACTGGTAAATTCTACAAAGATTTAGAGAAGAATTAACAGAAATTCTTCTCAAACTCTCCCAAAGAATAGAGAACACTTCCTAACACATTCTATGAGGCCAGTATTACCTTCATACCAAAGCAAGATAAAGATTCCACAAGAACAATATCCCTTATGAATACAGACACAAAAATCCTGAGCAAGATACTAGCAAACCAAATCTAATAGCACATTAAAAGGAACAAATGGAATTTACCCCTGGAATGCAAGGGAAGATCAAAATATAAAAATTACATTACTAGAATGAAGGGGGGGAAAAACACATGATCATCAGAATTGACACAGAAAAAATATTTGAAGAATTCAACACCCTTTCACGATGAAAAATAAAAACGCAGCAAACTAGGAACAGAAGGAAACTTCCTTAAAATGATCAGTGGTACTTATGAAAAATTCACAGCTAACATCATCCTTAATAGCGAAAAACTGAAAGTTTACCCCCTAAAATCAGAACAAGACAATGCTAGATTTCACCACTGTTATTCAACATTGTACTGGAAAGTCCTAACCAGAGCAATTAGGCAACAAAAAGAAATAAAAAGCATCCAAATTGTTAAGGAAGAAGTAAAACTATCTATTTGCATATACATAATTCTATATGTAGAAAGTCTCGTAGAATCCACAAAACACAACTAGAGCTGATAAATGAACTCAGGAAAGTTTCAGGGTAGAAGATTAAACACACAAAATTCAGTTGTGCTTCTACACACCAGCAATGAACAATCCAAAAAGGAAATTAAGATAACAATTCCATTTACAATAGCCTCCAAAATAATACAATACTTCGGAATAAATTTAACCAGGGGAGCAAAAAAATCTGTACACTAAAAACTACAAAATATGGCTGAAAGAAATTAAAGACCTAAATAAATGATAGGATTTCCCATGTTCATGGACTGGAAGCATTAATATTAACACTGCAATATTCCACAAAGCAATCAACAGAGTCAAAGCAATCTCTACTAAAATTTCTATGGCTTTTTCTGCAGAAATGGAAAGACCAATCCTCAAATTTATAAGGAACTGAAAGGGGCCAGGAACAACCAAAATAATATTGAAAACGACAACAACAAAAGACAACTCACACTTAACAATTCAAAACTTACTACAAAGCTTCAAAGCAACAGTAATCAAAAGTGTGGTATTGGCATAAGGATAGTCATACAGACTAAAGGAACAGAATTGAGAGTCCAGAAATAAACCCAAAACATCTATGGTCAATTAATTTTTGACAAGGGTGCTAAGACAATTCAATGGGGGAAAGAACTGTCCCTTCAACAAACAATGCTGGGACATCTGGATAACCACATACAAAAGAATGAAATTGAACCCCCACCTCATACTTGATATAAAAATTATCTCAAAAATAGACCAATGACCTAAATATAAGAGATAAAACCATAATTCATAGAAGAATACATAGGCATATAGCTTCATGACCTCGGATTTGGCCATGGGATTCTTAGATTTGATACTGAAAGCACAAGCAACAAAAGAAAAGACTAGATAAAATGGACCTCATAAAAATTAAAACCTTCTGTGCATCAAAAGATACTATCAAGAAAGTGAACACAGACAACAGTACGATGACTGCAGGAGTGTGGGGACGTGGAGGGTACAGGGGGATAACTGGTGATGGAAGGAGACTTGACTTGCGGTGGTGGACACACAATGTAGTACACAGATGATATGCATGGAACTGTGTACCTGAAACCTGTATAATTTTTTAAACCAGTGTCACCACAATAAATTCAATGTTTAAAAAAGTGGCCCTGACTGGCGCAGTTCATGGGTTGGATGTCATACCACAAAGTGAAAGGTCTCCAATTTGGTTCAATTCCGGGTCAGGGCACATGCCTGGGTTGCAGGACAGGTCCCTGGCTAGGGGTGTGTGAGAGGCAACCAATGGATGTTTCTCTCACACAGCAATGTTTCTCTCCCTCTCTTTCACCCTCCCTTCCTCTCTCTCTAAAAATAAATAAATAAATAAATAATTTTTTTAAGTGAAGATAACTCAAAGAATGGGAGAAAGTATTTGCAAATCATGTGTCTGATAATATATAATTATCAGAATATATGAAGAACTCTTAGAGCTCAACAACAAAATGACAACCCAATTTAAATAATAGGCAAAGGGCCCTGATTGGTATAGCTCAATGTGTTGGGCATTTCCTGAAAACTGGAAGGTTGCAGGTTTGACTCCTGGTCAGGGCATATGCCTGGGTTGTGGGCCAGGTCCCTGGTTGGGGGTGTGCAAGAGGCAAACAATCCATGTTTCTCTCCTATATCAATGTTTCTTTCCCTTTCTTTCTCCGTCCCTTTCCTCTCTTCCTAAAAATTAAATAGATAGATAGATAGATAAAACCTTTAGAAGATTCTTAGAGAGAGAGGAAGGGAGGGAGAAAGAGAGGGAGAGAAAAAGAAACATCGATGTGCCTCTTGCATGCCCCCAGCCAGGGACCTGGCCCACAACCCAGGCATGTGCCCTGACCAGGAATTGAACGGGCGACCTTTCTATTTGTGGACGACGCCTAACCCACTGAGCCACACCAGTCAGGGCAAAATAAATAAAATCTTTTAAAAATATGGGCAAAGGACTTAAATAGACATTTCTCCAAAGAAGACATATGAATTGCCAACAAGCACATGAAGTGATGATCAACATCCCTGGCTGGTCATTCATGAAGTGCAAAACACCGCAACAATACTATTTCACACCCACTAGGATGGCTTTCATTTAAAACACACACAAATACACACACAGAAAATAACAAGAGCTGGTGAGGATGTGGAGAAATAGCAACTCTCATACATTAGTGGTAGCAAAATAAAACATGCGGTCACTGTGGAAAAAGTTTGACAGTGCCTCAAAAAGTCAAACATATAATTACCATAGGACCCAGCAGTTCCACCTCCAGGTATATATCCAAGAAAATGCAGACATATGTCTTCACAGAAAATTGTACACCAACGTTTACGGCAACATTATCCATAATAGCCAAAAGATACAAATAATCCAAATGTCCATCAATAGATGGATGAGGAAGCAAATTATGACATATACACATAATGGATTATTCACCCATTAAGAGAAGCAAAATACTGACAGATGCTGTAAGCTGGATGAACCTGCAAACACTACTAAGGAAAAGAAGCCAGACAAAAAAGGTCACATATTTTGTATGATGCCGTTTATACATTTAAACAGTCAAAATCAGAGAGATAGAAAGCTGATTAGAAGTCACCAGAGGATGGGGGTAGGGGAGAGGAAATGGGGAGTAATTACTTAATGGTTATGGGGTGTTTTTAAGGGGTGATGAAAACGTTTTGAAACTAGAGTGAGCTGGTGGTTGCACAACATTGTAGATACACTAAATATCACTTAATTGAAGACTTTTAAGTGGTCAGCTGTATGTTATGTAATTTTCACCTCAATGAAAAACAAAAATAAATCAAAAGAACTTGACAGTGGAATGAAGACACACATTTGCCTATTCCCAATTGAAACTCCACGAAATGATAGTAAAATGTTTTTTTTTAAGGGTGTAAACTCACAAAAACAAAAAGGGCAGGGGGTGAATCCGCAGCAACACTTTTAGAAGCTGGAATGCAGTTTTCATGGTAACTGATTTAGCACCTGAAAAAGCTAAAACTTAAGCCAGCAGTGAAAAGAAAACGGATTTCAAACAACAACAGAAAAATGACCTCCAAACACTCAGGAAATGCACTACATCGGGTACTTTTAGAAGTTGAGGTGAAGATAAAGCTGAAAACAAGATTGGCACAAAGTTTGTTTAAATGAGTTACTGATCTCCTTCCCGATTTTCCATACCTCCTCACTCTACATTACTGGATATATGTTCTTCAAGGCACAAGACTGAAGACTTCCTGAAGAGGTAAAACAGAAGGGCAACTGAGAGCCAGGGTAACCACACTGAAAACAGTGATGAAATAAAAGTCTCTCTAAAACTTGTATATTGAAATCCCCAGTACTTTTCCCTCCCTTGGCTCACAGTGTGTAAAGGGGCTTATACTTTGGAGGCAATAGTACAAACCCCTTTCTGGAAGATTTTGCTTTGGGGGATTAGCTAAAGAGAAAAGACTTACAGGTAATGACATCACAGGTTACAGTAACCTAGTAAAATACTTACAGTGAGGGCTGCAGTTAGCAAGTGCCACTTAGAATCATAGAACTGACATTAATATTTTGGTACCCCATTTTAAAAAATAAGCAGAGTCATAAATCAGCAAACATCTGAGAAAAGCTTCAACATTAAAGACAGGCAAAAGGAAAAGTGGAGGAAAAAGACTATGCAGTAAGAGGGAAACCTCAAAAATAAAAACAAAACCTATCCCCAATAACCTGAGAGGAAAAAGATATTATAACCCTGAAATAAGAACATGTGCTTATTAAAAAAGATAAAATAAAAACCCCTAGAAATTAAAAATAACAAATTGAAGGTTCAAAGAAAAATGGAAAGATCAAAGTAAAAAAGTTTTCCCCCTGGCTAGTGTGGCTCAGTGGATTGAGTGCCAGCCTGCAAACCAAAGGGCTGCTGGTTTGATTCCCAGTCAGGGCACATGCCTGAGTTGTGGGCCAGGTCCCCAGTGGGAGGCATGTGGGAGGCAACCACACATTGACATTTCTCTCCTTCTCTTTCTCCTTCCCTTCCCCTCTGTCTAAAAATAAATAAATAAAATCTTTAAAAAAAAAATTTTCCCCAAAGAGTTAAGGAAAGAGACAAGTTCCAGAAGAAGAGAATGGAAAATGAAAAGAAAGAAAGAAAGGCTGGCTTCACTGAGAGGTCAGCACAATGGATGAAAACAAATCCATACTAACACGTGTCATTATGACAAAGAAAAGAACCTAAAAGACTGGGAAGAGAACACATTACACATGAAGAACAGAATTAGAGTGTTATCAAAGTTCTCAAAACTGGAAGCTAGAAGAAAATGGAGAGCAATGCCTTCAAAATTTTGAAAATAATTTAAATCTAATCTAGAATTATACACCAGCAATAATTAAGTCTGAGGGGAGAATAAAGACATTTTTAAATATATAAGGTCTCAAAAATTTACCTCCCATTGTCTTCAGCTACTGGATGAAGTACTCCAAAATGAGTGTAAAGGAATCAGGCAAAAGGAGGACATGTATCCAAGAAACAGGTGATCAGCACAGTAGAAAGGCCAAGGGACTCTTCAAAATGATAGACAGGGGAGCTCGCAGAATGGCAGATGTATAATAAATGGCCTAGTCCCAATTACATAAGGTTATTAGAAGGCTGAGAGAGAAGTCTCCAAGAAAATAAAACTGACAAAATAACTGATATGTCTGAAAGTTTGGGGATGAGATTCAGGCACTTTAGGAATGAATTAGCGTAAGTACAAAGAACAATAACAACAATCATTAACTCTAAAAAAATAAACTGTACAAGGAAAGAAAAATAATACTATACTATACTATATAATTTAGCTATGAATAGCACAATATGTAGACATGAACAATATCAATCTAGCCACAATTATGATATAACCATATTGGAGAATGAGAAATGTGCCCATGTGAAATCAGGAGTGGCAATGTACTAACCTTACCTTCGCTTTCTACAATGGAAAGTCAACAGAAAATGGCTAAAAATGAAAAATCAAGAAATAGCAGTATGACCATTTCATCTAGAAATGTGAAAGCAAATACCAAAAGACACTGCTAAAAGAAATGAAAGCAACTGTCACAAGGCAGGGGAAAAAGGAAAGTGAAGTAGAGGCAGAGTCAAGGAACTTTTCCCAGAACACGCTTTACTCAATAATTTGATTCTTTAAACAAAGAAAGGCATGTAGAACTTCTATGATACTTGTAGTAACTAAAAAAAGAAATAGAACTTTGCAAGAAAAATGAGAGTTAACAAGCTATTAATTGGCTAAATTCAAAACAATTCAGAATCTTGGAAAGGAAAATTAGCACACTAGAAAGGGAATTAGAACAAAAATGATGAGTAATTTAAAAAAAGGAAAATTAATGTTGAAAATTAGATTATATTAACAGAGCCAGAGTCAGAAAAAACAATGCAATAAGAATTTTAAAAGAATGTGAACTAATTTATACCCAAGCTCATTAAGTAAAGGAAATCCACTTTATTCAAGAACATATTAAGAAGAAGTGTACCAGAATAAATGTAGAATTTCACACAGGTACTCAATTCTAGTATATCCTACCAAAGTATATCCTCAGAAAGAAAATACTTCCTGAGAAGAGTTTCAAAAAAACAAACAATTCCACTACTTTTAGGTTCTATCACTGCTGAAAAATCATAATAATAATTAACAGTTATTCGAAGGAATTCTAACAACAAAAAAGAAAATATACGAGACTCATTTGGCAACCATTTACAGTATTTAACACTACTCTGATGCTTGATTGTAGGGATAAAGTCAATGGCATAGAAATAGTGCTGCAATCACAGGTTAACATCCACATGTAGGAAAAAATAAATATGGTCAATTTACAAGAGAACACAGAATATGTACTAGTATGCTTTTGTAAAAATAAAAATTATATGTGTATATGTATATATACATATACAAGGCATACACACACACACACACATATGCGCCAGACAATGTAATTTCCTCCTAAGATCGTCATTATGGTGGCCTATAAGGAGAAAACAGCTAGTATAAAATTAAGTCTATCTACATTATAATAAACCTTTGAGTCCATTCCAGGTGACATTCTCACCAACAGGCAAGAAATCGCATCGTAATAGCAATTAGGTGGGTAAAGAGTTGCTTTGAAAACAGTGGACCACAGATGTTGGCATTTAGAACCTGTGCTTTTCAAGTTACTTGTGAACAATATAAAGATACCAAATATATATTCATGTTTCCAAATATTGTACTATTTGTAGTAATTATGTACAATGGCAGCTACTATGGAAGACAAAATTCAGAATGACCAGGAGAAGAGCTGGGGGAAAAATCCCTTAAAAGCAGAGAGAAAACAACAAAAGTGGTCTAATAATTACGATTCCAACATAAACACAGGACAGAATCACACTAGACAAAAATTAGAGTATGTATCATATATTTAGGAGATAGTATGGAGTAACACAACAAGCGGGGGGACAGGGAATCAAAGGAGAAAAAGAGAATGGAGAATACTGACTTTGGAGTCAAATACACCACTTAGGTTCATCAAGTCAATCTGCTGAGTTTCAGTTACCTTATCTGTAAATTGAGGATAATCTCTGCACTGAAAGGTTGTTGTGAGGATTCTAGATAATCTGTGTCAACAGCTAGCACTGTATCCAGAACAGACATCAAATAAATGTTAGATCTATTATACAAAGAACATTAATAGAACAGAAACAAATCTGGGTCTCAATAACATGCATATTACTACTGACTATAATTTTTAAGTCAACAATAGGGTTCCAGTACTTAAACTAACAGCATATTATCAGATAATAATAAAAGCATAATGTAAAAATTTTAAAAGTAGTCCTCTAACAAATCACATCAGTAAGTCCTTTACCAAGTGATATGGATATTAATCCTACACTTTGAATGATTATACATACAAGATCTATAGTTTCTAGAAAGAAACTCCTGTAACATAGATCCTCCATTTCTCCCAAATCCAGCACTCTGTTTTAGATAGTTTCTTTTCTTAATCCCTTACTGCTACTCTGCACTTTTCCCCTGGGCTTCAGGCTGCTAACAAGGATGACACCACCCACTCAACTTCTGTTTACCTCAATCTCTTAACAGATTACCTCCACCCCCAACTCTCTAATTTAAAGCTGGTTCCCTTGAGGATGCTGCTTCAATGGCAGTTATTGTAGTGACACCCCATTTAGCAAGGGATCTCTATTCTACTTGACAAGGATAGCAGAGAGCCACTGTCTTCTATACCACCCTCAAAAATATGCCCTGGCTGGTGTAGGCTAGTTAATTGAATGCCGGCCTGCAAACTGAGTTGCCAGTTTGACTCCCAGTTGGACACATGCCTGGGTTACAGGCCAGGTCTCTGGTTGGGGGCACATGAGAAGCAACCAATCTATGTTTCTCTTGCACACTGATGTTTCTCTCTCTCTTTCTCCCTCCCTTTCCTCTCTCTCTAAAAATAAGTAAATATAAAATTAAAAAATGTGTGCGCGCGCATATACCCCCCCCCATGTTTTCCGGACTATAAGACGCACTTTCCCCCAAAATGGGGGGTGCGTCTTACAGTCTGAATGCAGCTTACCTGGCTCGCGGGAGGGGGGGAATATTATGCTATTTTTGTTATTAAATATTTTACCACATTCTTTGCTTCAAAAATTTTTCCCTCTTTTCCTCCTCTAAAACCTAGGTGCATCTTATGGTCTGAAAAATACGGGGGTGGTGCACACACACACACAAATATCTAATTTATCCTTTCACTTCTTCCTTTTTCTGGGAAAAAGGTGACCTATCTCCCATATAAAGCTGATCTCCCCATCTCAATTCCATTCCCTAGTTCTATCAGGTGTCTTCTCTTCCACAGCTTCAACATTCTCCTCTCCACTGGGTACGTCCTTCAATCTGCCAGTTCCTTTAAAAAGCTTCTCTGAGATCTGAGTTCTTTTTTGGGGTCTTCTCTCTCCACACTGGTTCTCAATGGGGACAATTTTACTTCCCAGGGATGATTTGACAATGTCTGGAGGAGGTTTTGGTTGTCACATCTACAGGGATACTACTGGCATATAGCAAGTGGGTGCCCAGGATGCTGCTAAACATCCTACAATACATAACTCAGACCCCCAAAACAAAGAATTATCAATATGAAATGTCAACAGTGCCGAAGTTGAGAGACCCTGATCTAAATACTAAATTCTGAGGCCCAGGCCAGTATGACTCGGTTGGAGCATCATCCCATATACCAAAAAGATTGTGGGTTCGATTCTTGGTCAGGGCACATTACCTATGTTGCAGGTTTGATCCCCTGTCAGGGTGCTACCAATCAATGTTTCTCTTTCACATATATGTTTCTCTCTTTCCCTTCCTCTTTCTCTAAAAAAAAAAAAAGCAATGAAAAAATGTCCTCTGGAGAAAATGAAAATAAATAAAAAATAAATTTTTAGAAAGAGTAGTATACTGTCCCTGTCTCCACTTTCTCTTTTTTTTCTCACTTTCAAAGTTATATGGCTTCAGATCTTACCCATCCACTGAAACAACCCTTAATACAGCCTGAACACCTGTATCACACTCCCTGAAGAAGTAGACATTAACCCTTCCTCCTTAAACTACTCTACTTGAAAGGCAATAATGAAAATGAAAGCAGAAAATAAATGAAACAGAAAGAGTAAAATCAATGAAGCCAAAACATAATTCTTTGAGATCTAGTCAACTGAACACTTACGTTCACACAAAAACCTGTATGTGACTCTCTGCAGCAAATTTATTAATAATTACCAATTTTAAGGAACCAAGATATCTTTCAACAGGTGAATGGATCCACTACCTTCAGGATATCCATATAGTGGAACACTTTATAGTGATAAAAAGAAACTAGCAAGTGATATATACAATGACATGAATGAATGTTATCTTAAATGCATTTGCAAAGTGAAAAAAATTAGACACACAGGGAAGAAGGAGTGGGTTAACTACCAAGAGGGCCCATGGAAGATTTTTAAGATGATGGAACTGGGGTAAGCAATACTTAACTTTGTGCATTTGCCAAAACCCACACAAGCGTATATCACAAAGAATGAACTTTAACATATACAAATTTTTAAAAATAACTTAAAGGTTTGGGGGGATTCCAAGATGGAATGCACACAATGGGAAAAGAATGTACTATATTACAAGCATATAAGCTCAAGAAAATATCCAGAATATACATACTAAAAAAAAAAAACAACAACAACAAAAACCCTCTTACAAGTCAAAAAAAAACAAACAACCCAATTTTAAAATGGGACTATTTTTAGACCTTGAGTACACATTTCTCCAAAGACAATATACAAATAGCTGGTAAACACATAAAAACACATTCAACATCACTAGTCATTAGGGAAAAGCAAATCAAAACCACAGTGAAAGACCAAAAATTTAAAATAACGAGTAATAGCAAGGATGTGGAGAAATTTGAACTTTCATACATTGCTAATAGGAATGTAAAATAGTGTTGCTAGTGTGTAAAAGTCTGTTATCTCCTCAGAGTTAAACATGGAATTAACATGTAATCAAATGAAAACATATCCACACACAGAACTTTGTACATGAATATTTATAGCAACACTTACAACAGTAAGATCTGTACACTGAAAACTACAAACTATAGCTGAGAAATTAAATAGTACTGACGTATAATAAAGCGTTAATAAATATATAATAAAATAATAAAGTAAATGGAGAGAGACGTTTTACTCATGGATTGACTGGAAGACTCAATACTAGTATCACTTCTCCCAAAACTAGTCTATAGATTCAATACAATCCTAATCAAAATTCTAATAGTTATTTTTGCAGAAACTGGAAAGCTGATTCTAAAATTTTTGTAAAAAGCCAAAGGATTTAGAATAGCCAAAACAATTTGATAAAAACATTGCTGAAAAAGTGACACTATCTGATTTCAAGAGTTACTATAAAGGCACAGTAATCGTGATACTGTAAGTACCAGTAAAGGACACAATGCTCAAAAGAGGAGCCCAAAAGTAAACTTACCCATCAACAGTCAACTGTTTTTGACAAAGGTGCACAGACAACGCAGTGGAGAAAGGACAGCCTTTTCAATAAATCAGACTAGAGGAACTGGATATCCATTATGTAAAAACAATGAACATGGGCCTATATCTTACACCATACACAAAAAAATTAACTCAAAATAGATCATAGACCTAAATGTAAAACCAAAAACTGTAAAACTTCCAAAAGAAAACCTAGAAGAGAATCCTAAAAAAAAAAAAAAAATCCTCACCAGAAGGTATGTTTGTTGATTAGAAAGAAAGGGAAGAGAGAAAAGAGGAGAGGAGAGGAAAAAGGAGAGAAAAGAGGAGAGGAGAGAGTAGAGGGGAGAGGAGAGGAACAGAGGAAAAAGAAGGGGAGATGGGAGGAGGAGAGAGGGGAGAGGCAATAAGAGAGTAGAGTAGAAGGAGAAAGAGAGAAGGAGAGAGAGAAAAGCATTGATCAGTTGCCTCTGCCTCCCATACACCTGGACCAGGGATGGAACCCTCAACCTTTTGGTGCATGGAACAATGTTCCAATCAACTAAGCCACTTGGCCAGGGGTAGAAGAAAATCATTGTGAACTTAATTTAGGCAAATATTTCTTACATGTAACATCAAAAGCACAATCCATAAAAGAACAAGTTGATAAACCAAATTTCATTAAAACTAAAAACTTCTGCAAGACACTGTTAATGAAAAGACAAGCCACAGATTGGGGGAAAATTCTTTGCAACGCATGTATCTCTGACAAAAGACTTATGAATAATAAAAAGTAAAGAACTCTCAAAACTCAGTAATAAGAAAATCCAATTTTAAAAGGGGCAAAGAATTCAATGGACACGACTAAAAATGATATAGATGATTTAAAAAGATGCTTAAAGTATTAGTCATTAGGAAAATATAAATTAAAACCATAATGAGCCTAGCTGGGTAGCTCAGTTGGTTAGAGAGTTGTGCCAGTACACCAAGATTGCAGATTCAATCCCGGGCCAAGGCATATATTGTACAAGAATTAACCAATAAAATAAGTGAAACAACAAAAATCAGTATTTCTCTCCCCTCCTTCCCCTTTCCTCTTTCTCTAAATCAAAAAATATAATTTTTTAAGTAAAAAAAAAACATGAGATACCACTAAACACCCTTCAGAATGGCTGAAATAAGAAATAGTGATACCACTAAATGCTGCTTAAGATGCAGAGAAACTGGGCAACCTATGCACTGCTGGTGGGAATGTAAAAGTTTGGCAGTTTCTCATAAAACTAAACTCCCGTAGGGAGCTGGAGGTTGGGAGGCAGTGCATCCCAACTATTCCCCAACTATTTTGGGGACTTTATAACCAGATAAATAAAACTTATATTCAAACAAAATCTGTACACAAATGTTCACAATAACTTTATTCATAATAGCCAAAACTGGCAATAATCAAATGTCCTTCAATGGGTAAAAGGTTAAACAAGTTATAAAACATCCATATCATAGACTACTACTCAGTAATTAAAAGGAACAAGCTCAATATATACAATAATTTGTAAGGGTCTTTATAGAGAATTATACCGAGTGTTAAAAGCCAATCTTAAAAGGTTAAATATGATATGACTCAATTTCTAGAACATTTTCTTGAAGTAAAATTATGGAGATGGAGAACAGATTAGTGGTTGCCAGGATCAGAGACGGGGGAGAGGAGGAGGGAGGGAAGTGGGTGTGACCATGAAGAGGTTAGTGAGATGGAACTTCGTGGTAATGGAACAGTTCTGTATCTTGACTGTGGTGATGGTTACATGAATCAACACATGTGATAAAATGGCATAGAACTACAGATGCACACACACACAAATGAGTGCATGTAAAACTGACGACATCTGAGTAAGTTCGGTAGATTGTACCAATGTCATTTTCCTGGTCTTCATATTATACTAACGTCATAAGAGATGATATTGGGGAAAACTGAGAGAAAGATACCCAGAACCTCTCCCTTCATATATATTTTTGTAACTTTTTGTGAATCTATAATTATTTCAAAATAAAAAGTTTTAAATAAGCAAGACTTGAACAGACACTTCACCAAAAAAAGATATACAGATAGCAAAAAAGCACATAAAAAGATGCTCAACAGTATTAGTCATTAGGGAAATATAAAATAAAACCATAAGAAGATATTACTACATACTTATCTGAATACCTAAAACTAAAAGGATTAACAATACCAAATAGTGAGGATGTGGAAATGTTTATTTCAACTTTTGGTAAAATGTGATATGATCCATCCACCTTAGAAAAGTTTGGCAGTTTCTCAAAAAGTTAAACTTACACCTATCGTATGATCCAAGGGTAAAGGAAATGTGTCTACACACAGACTTATGCATGAATGCTCAGAGCAGATTTATTTGCAATAGCTCAGACCTGGAAACAATCTGCAAGTCCATCAAGATGTGAATGGTTAAACAAATTGTGGTACGTGCACACAATGGGAACTACTCTCCAATAAAAATGAATAATCTATTGATATGCTCAATAACATGGATAAATCTCAAAATAAAAATGCCGAATGAAAGAAGCCAGACAGAAAAGAATATATACTTCATGACTCTGTTTCTTTGCTTTCTATAGTGACGTCAGTGGTTGTCTGGAGAAAAGTGAGTGGGAGGGAATGATTACAAGGAAATTTGGGGGGCGATGAATATGTTCACTATCTCGAATGTGGTAAAAATTTCATAGGTATACATGTGTCAAAACTTATCAAACTGTACACTTTAAATAACTACAGCTTATTACTGAACAAATCAGAATATGCCACATCGAAATATGCCACTTTGGCATAAGGCTTATTTAAGCTGAATACAATTGAAAAACAGTTGACACAGAAAGAACTTTCTGCCCTCTCCCTTTCTGCCTAAAAGCAGAGTACAATTCTCTTCACAAAGGAGACATAAATTTCCATTTATAAAGCTGTTCCCTCTATAGTACCAGGAAAAGGTACATAACAAATATTAAACAACCCTTATTTATCATACATTTCCTAGGCAACCTGCTGCAATCTACAGTCCCTATTAAGCCAAAACTCCCCTTTTACTTTGTCTAGTCTCTGCTCCACACTTTTTCATTCTGGTAAAATGATACATAAGCTTCTCAAACTTTTCACAGTGCCTGGCACACTTTATTAAATTGAATCATCTTACCCCTTTTCCCACCTCCAAACTTGCTTCTCCACCTACCACAACTGACCCAAGCTAGAAAAACAGAAACAATACTAGCCTCCTTCCCCTCCTTACTCAGTTGATACCAGGTCCTACTGATTTTTTCCCCCTAAATCTGTCTCAGCTTTATTCCTACCTTGCCACTTCCACTACTCTGCCCTTACCATTTCTCAGATCCACTATTTGTCCCCATCTCCATTCCTACCTTACTCATTCCATTACCCACAGAGTAGACGAATGAGCTAAGACAAATCTGACATTCCTGTCAAGCTTGGAATCCTTCAATGGCTCTCTGCTATCTTCAATCTAAAATCCAAACTCCTCAATACGCAAAACAGGCTCTCCACCTCCAGCCACACCTGGATACTTTAGCCTGATAGTCAACCTTTCCAAATTAAAGGCCTATGCTCTCCAACTTGCGTCTTTGGGTGTGGTCATCAGTGGGTCTGAAATGTACTTCTTCTCTTATCTACTGAGGAAACTCATCATACTGGATTCTGCTTGACTGTAACTTCTTTGACCTCTCAAAGTTATGCTCTTTCTCATCTATGCTCTTACAGGGCCTTCTCTGTACCTGTATTATTTACATGTTCATTCCAATAAAGGTGACACAATAAATTTCATTAAAAGATTGAATGGTTTAAGTTTACTCCTGGTCTTGGGGTCCCTTCCCTGTTGAGATCTTATTCAATGTTCTTGTCTGGTTTCTACTTTCTCTTCCCAGTGCATATCCTTCTAGTTTATCTTTTAACAAACACTAGTTCCTTTCAGACTAGCCTTAAAGACAAAGAGTAAAATAATACTTAAAAAACAAACAAACAAACAAACAAACAAAAACATTGAGTCTCGGAGACTCCTGGCCAAGATGGAGGCATAGGTAGACACACTGTGCCTCCTCACACAACCAAAAGAAGGACAACAACAATTTAAAAACAAAAAACAACCAGAACTGACAGAAAATTGAACTGTATGGAAGTCCAACAACCAAGGAATTAAAGAAGACACATTCATCCAGACCAGTAGGAGGGGCGGAGAGGACTCACAGCAAGGCAGTGGCTGGAGGAGCAGGTGGTCCCACATTCACTGCCGATAAACAGGGAGGAACAACTGGGGAGCAAAACAGACTGCGCAACCCAGGGCTCCAGTGCAGAGAAATAAAGCCTCAAACCTTGGACTGAAAACACCTGTGGGGGTTGAGGCACCAGCAGGAGAAACTCCCAGCCGCACAGGAGAGTTTGTTGGAGAGACCCACAGGGTGTTAGAACGGTACACAGCCCACCCACCCAGGAATCAGCACCAGAAGAGCCCACTTGGCTTGTGGGTAGTGGGGGAAGTAACTGAAATCTGGCAGAGAACAGAGCAAACACCATTTTTCCCTCTGGGACTCCTTCCCCACATACAGCGTCACAACGCAGCCACATGGTTTACCCTGGTGAACACCTAAGGCTCCACGCCTTACTACGTAACAGGCATGCCAAGACAAAAAAATGGCCCAAATGAAAGAACAGTTCAAAGCTCCAGAAATAATTCAACTAAGTAGCGAACAGGTAGCCAACCTATCAGATGCACAGTTCAAAGCACTCGTAATTAGGACGCTCATGGAATTGGTTGAATTTGGTCACAAATTAGATGCAAAAATGAAGGCTATGCTAAGTGAAATAAAGGAAAATGTACAGGGAACCAATAGTGATGGGAAGGAAACTGGGATTCAAATCAACGGTGTGGGCCAGAAGGAAGAAAGAAACAGTCAACCAGAACAGAATAAAGAAACAAGAATTCAAAAAAATGAGGAGAGGCTTAGGAACCTCCAGGACAACTTTAAACATTCCAACATCTGAATCATAGGGGTACCATAGAAGGAGAACAGGAAGAGCAAGAAATGGAAAACTTACTTGAAAACATAATGACTCAAAACTTCCCCAATCTGGCAAAGAAAATAAGACTTCCAGGAAGTCCAGGAAGCTCAGAGAGTCCCAAAGAAGCTGGACCCAAGGAGGAACACACCAAGGCACATCATAATTACATTACCGAAGATTAAAGAGAAGGACAGAATCTTACAAGCAGCAAGAGAAAAAGACACAGTTACCTACAAAGGAGTTCCCATAAGACTATCAGCTGATTTCTCAAAAGAGACCTTATAGGTAAGAAGGGGCTGGAAAGAAGTATTTGAAGTCATGAAAGGCAAGGACCTACATCCAAGATTACTGTATCCAGCAAAGCTTTCATTTAGAATGGAAGGGCAGATAAAGTGCTTCCCAGATAAGATCAAGTTAAAGGAGTTCATCATCACCAAACCCTTATTATATGAAATGTTAAAGGGATTTGTTTAAGAAAAATAGATCAAAAATATGAACAGTAAAATAACAGCAAACTCACAGTTATTAACAACCACACCTAAAATAAAAACAAAAGCAAACTAAGCAAACAACTAGAACAGGAACAGAACTACAGAAATGGAGATCATGGAGGGTTATCAACACGGGAGTAGGAGGGGGAGAGAGGGAGAAAAGGTACAGGGAATAAGTAGCATAAATGGTAGGTAGAAAACAGACAGGGGGAGGTTAAGAATAGTATAGGAAATGTAGAAGTCAAAGAACTTATATGTATGACCCATGGACATGAATTAAAGGGGGAAAATGTGGGTGGGAGGGGGAGTGCAGGGCAGAGGGGAATAAAGGGGGGGAAATGGGACAACTGTAACAACATAATAAAATATATTTTAAAAAATAATAATAAAATAAAATTGAAAACAGTGAAAAAAAACATTTAAGAATACTATCTCTATTTTGACAAATCAAGATTGGCTTAACCAGATGACCCTGTCTTCACACCTCTCTAATTTTTTAAAAATTGATTTTAGAGAGGAAGGGGGGAGAGAAAGAGAGAAACATCGACTTGTTGTTCCACTTATTTATGCATTCATTAGTTGCTTCTTGTATGTGCCCTGACCAGGAATTGCACCCACAACCTTGATGTATTGGGATGACGCTCTAACCAACTGATCTACTGGGACAGAGCTTGTCTTTATGCTGCTGCATTATCTGCTTGACCATATGACTCCCCTTGAACCACCCAAGGAGCATAAAAATCTACTAGCCATACTTCATTCTCTGCACTTAAATAAGCTGCCATGTCCACCCTCAAGAACTTTGACAACACAAGAGAAAAAGCAAGCCAATGCCAGAAAAAGTAATTGCACAGTAAAAGTCATGTTTATATTTTAAAGTTCCTCAATTGCTAACACACTATGATTAGTAAGGGCAGAGGATTCCTCCCTCACTCCCACCCCCAGCATCTATTTTCTCCTTCCTCCCAACAGATCATCTTCCATATATCCTCTCCCATGCAGCCATGTGCTTCAGGGGAAGCCAACCACATCCTCAGGCCAAGGGATGGGCCTGGCTGACTAAGAATAATTCCATCAGCCTTTACCAGTGACTAATTTAGGAAAAGGGAAAGTAACCCAATTTTGGTCAGTGAAATGAGAGGTTAAGTTTGCTGTAGGCTTCTGGAAAAGTCCCTCCTCACTTTTAAAGAAAAGAGCCAGGTAAATAAAGTATTTGTGTCTCTTTCCCTTCCCCAACCAAATATAACTATTTGGAAATGTTTAAGCTGGAAAATTTAAAGTATTACTATTCCTTTCAAATAGTGATCAGATGATAAAAGTCAATGAGTTTCAAAATAGTAATCAGTCAACATGTACCAGGTAATATGAAAAAAGAGACTTCTTGCCTTTGCTCTGAAAAGGAGAGTTCTGGAAAAGCTCTGAAACAACTGTGAAAAAAAATTTTTTTAAGGTATTACACAAAGAGAAGCCCAACAGCCCATACTGATCTTGGGAGATAAAAATAAATAGCAGATGGCAAATTGATCAAAATATCAAGGAAAAAAAAATGTGTGTCAGTGGCTAAAGAAGGTAGAGCAGTTTTACTTGGGTTCTAAATTGAACCAAAGAAATAAATAGTACTTGTACATCTTTTGGAACATGTGAGAACAACAACAACAAAAAAAACTGCCCTAACTAGTAATTTAGCATTTTTAAAATTCTGAACTTTCCCCTCATTTAGGTTCAGGGCAGTTTTAATGACAAATCTAAAAATGCTTTAAATTTTAAAGCTGTAGTGTAGAATAGCCTGTGAAGGTCACAAGTCAAACCATAATCAGCACAACATGGGAGGGAGTCGTCAAAGAGGTCAAATCCTCAGCGCTTAAAACTTCAAACTATAGGGCCGCAGGACCTCCAGATCCGTAAGAAAGCAAAGAGAAGAGGCCTAAAAGAGCCGAATTTGGGCCTAGCACAACTAGCTGTGCAATACACTCTACTGGCCTGGCTGTATCACTGCTACCATTTTAAAATCTCTTGAGTAGGCCAAGGAGTAAGAGACATACCTCAAGCAGTCATTTTAAGCCAAAAGCAGAAAATCTAGTCACAGTTACACATGTATAACTTTAACTCTTGCTCAGATACATTTGATTCCATGTATTCACCTTGAGGATTGGTTTCGCCAAAGGAAAAAATGAGTATTTCTGTACTAAACTCTTTCTGGGAATAGTGGTGAGGCAAAAGTCACAGTAGAAAGAGCCTAAGTCAGAAAACCGGGGTTCAAATACCAACTCTTCTACTTTTTTGAATCTAGATGGTCAATTCTACCTACATTAGTTTCCTCCTGTATAAAACGAAAATACCTACCTCTTCAGGTTATAATGAGACTTGGAGATAATGTATCAATATATAACAATACCCTGAAAGGCAGAAAACTGTACTTGAACAACAACAATTAAAAAAAATACTCTGCACATAATAGGTACTCATAAACACTAAATTATTTACCTAACAGAACATAACCAAAAAAGAAACAGTTACAAAATGATCAAAATTGTAGGCTGTGAAAAAAACTCAAGACTGTCAAGCACAAATTAAGCAATTTACTGGAGAAGAACAAAAGACTAGGAACCAGAGGTCTGGGTTTCTACTAGGCAACTAATTAGGTAAAATGACCTTGGGCAAGTCAACTTGAACCTCAATTTCCTCTTATAAAAATGAAAGGACTGACTTAGTCTGAAACTATTCTGTGCTTTTTAGCAATGTCACACAACCAGCAATAGTCATGAATCTAAGAACCCAGATCTACAACTCCATACTACCTCAAAATGTTTCCAAATTGCCTTACCAAAAAGAAAGACTATGAAACAACATGTGGATGGCAGAGGCAGTTCAAATGGGTGGAGGGAAAGGTTTTACACTGGGGCTGAAAACATGAATAAAATAAATGATGGAAGTTGATATTATTGTACAGAGTTAGGGATATAAAATAGGTGGAGCACAATGAGGAAGCAGGATACAGATGCAACATAGCAGAAATTGAAGATAACCTTAGCTGTGACTTTCAGAACTGAATTTGGGGGAATAAAATATGAAGAGAATATTACACAAATTCAAATAGAAGATGACTAAGACTTGACTTTGGCTATAGAGCAGAGAAAAAGGGGGAGATACAACTCATTTTCAGGAAGTGGCAAAATTTAGCACTCAACTAACCCACTAAAAAATTACAACAAGCTAATTCAATTAAAGAATAATTTTTAAAATGTTTTAATTAAAGAACAACAGACATGGGAAATATGGCTTGAATAACAAGAACATCCCAATGAACAGGTTTCATATAATCAGAACTATGAAACCACCTCCTAGAGCTCTGTTTTTCAAACCTAAGTGAGTCATGAACAATTTTTTTAATTTAATGAAAAAGAAAATGTCAGGGTAATGCCATAGTGTAAAGGTATATGCTGTTTTATCTGAAACTTCTCAGTTTTCTGTTTACAAACATGAATGGTTGTGCTAGGCTGAAATGTTAAATGCATTTCTTACTCTACATCTTGATCAAAAATTTCAAAACTTTGTATTATGAAGTTTTCTAGCACAGAGTATACAGTATAATGAGTCTTCATGTATGTATCATCTAGCTTCAACAATTTCTGAATGTCATTTTTAATTGAAGAACCTTTATGGAAAGGAAGTGAAAGTTGATAACAGAGGAAATATTAAGTTCCCTTAATTTCTTATGTTGCAATAAAAAAAACAAAAAGTAACATTTAAGATAAAAATTTCTCTATCTTGCCCTGCTGGTGTGGCTCAGTGGCTGGAGTATCGACCTGTGAACCAAAAGGTTCTGGGTTCAATTCCCAGTCAGGGCACAAGCCTGGGTTGCAGTCCAGGTCCCTAGTGGGGGAAACATGAGGGGCAACCACACACCGATGTTTCTCTCCCTCTCTTTCTCCCTCCCTTCCCTTTTCTCTAAAAATAAATAAATAAAATCTTAAGAAAAAAATGTTCAAGTAACTTGATAAATAATAAATATAGACTAATGGATATAAGTAGTGTCAAACATTACATTTTTAAAAAATAATTTCAAGCCCTTAAATTACTAAATAATAAGTAAATTTTTTCTGATGCTATATATTCACTATTAGAAAATATTTTAAAATACCTTCTCAAAAGGACATCAAAAATCAGTTTACTTCCTATTTATGCACACCACTAACTCTCACCATCCCACTGCTAACACTACCTAATCAAAAAGAGAAATGGTTTTGTAGATCAGACATACCACAACTAATTTTTATTTCTTTTTATTATTTATACCAGTTTTCAAAAATTATTGAATAAATACAACAGCAAGTCCTATTAACTTCACAATGCTATTTTTTAAAGTGAACATTTTTCCTATCCTAATCTGCACCTTAAAGAACTTAACGAGGTTTTTAATTTTTTAACTGTTTATTATGGGCATTTTAAGACATACACAAAAGTACAGAGATTATAATAAGCTCCCATACACCCATCATCTAGCTTCAGCAATTTTTGAATGTCATTTTTTTTCCTGAATGTCATTTTTATTTAACAACCTTTTTTATTTTAAAGCAATACTGAAAATTTGCATTTAAGTACAACTCACAAACTGTCCATTAAAGTCTTCTGGGAAATGGTTACCTTCACGGGAAAAAATGTTTTTTTAAATATTTTTATATATGACACCAATCAACATTTCTGGAAAAAGTTATCATTTCAAAGCTCACATAATACTACCTATTTTCTAATTAAAATACAGCAAAGCTGATGAAAATATAACACAAAATTAAGAAATATAAAAATACTTAAGATACTGAAAATGTATTTTAAAACATTAAAATTATCACCTGCTTCTGTAACATTAAGACATATTAAGGCCGTACGTTCTGTCGGTAAATGAAGCCTTCGAGTTACTTCTCTAGTATACCTGGGGTTTTCAAGCTTTCACAGTCTTGTAGGTTCCCTTACACCCAGAAATACCAGTCTGTTAACTATAACTACCCCAACGATTAAATTTCAGCTATCGATTCAAAGACAATTCACAGACCATACTACAAATCTTACAGGTCCAATTGTTCCACTCTTCTAAAGTTTACCAAAGCCCGGCAAACAGGTGAGAGTCGTGCAATATAATTATATAAACATTACCAGATATGCAGAAATATATGCAGACACATGCTGTGTTTGAGTTAAAATTATGACTGTCAAAAAAGCTTGCTCCTGCTTGTGACTCTCCTAAGCCTCCCTGAACAAACTCACTCCTCTTAAATTCCACTGTTACTTGAACCTCATATGGCATGCCTGGGCAAATTTGATGACTTGGATTTTGTTTTAGAAGCCAGGCTTACTGCCAAGTCTGCTGTGTCTACTCCCCTGACCCACCAGGACAGCTTTAGACAACACCTCCCTTATTTATGTTACTGCAGTGAGCAAACTACTGCTTACTATCAAGTGAGGCTCAACCTACTCAGGTTTCCTATCTCTTAAGAGTAATGCTATTGACTTCACTGTATTATGGCTTCCTCAACTCCACCTCTTACATAAAATAAAACATCACCCAACTGAATCATCAACTACTACTCAACACAAAAAAGGAAAGTAAAGGATACATTCAGCTTCAAGATTATTAACACAGCTCCCTACATGCTCTTAAAAGATTTCCATTTTATGTATCAGTATTTTATTTATTACTTTCCCTTAAGAAAAACAAACTCCACATTTTCTTACCAAAAATGTCTTTATGATCACACTTCACTGAAAAAATAAACAGAGCAAAACTCAACAGCACAGCCTGGGGTATGCCTTCAATAAAAATACATATAATTTCAGGCAAAGTTTACTTGTCACAGAAAGGCAAATCATAATAATAAATTGATTCTACAACTTACCCAAAATTAATATCTTAAATGCTTAAGACATAGGCCTTACTCAACACCCCCCCAATTTCTTGGTCACATATATAATACCCAAGTTTTAATTTTAATATTATCTAATAAAACTACTACAGTATTGCCTTTGCAAATAGTTTAAAATATATGCCAAAATATTCCTTCTGTATCAACAAATGGGAAAATCTAAGAAAACACAGGCATAACAATACTCTCACAATAATGAAGTTTTAACAAAACAATATGACATATAATTTTTTCCTTAATTTTTCACCATACTCACTAAAATACACTTATTCACTAATCTCCATCACAAAATTCTGCTAATACCCCCAGGAACATTCTCTGCTCCCATCAAAAAAAATGTCGAAGAAACATAATATTAAATAATACTTCCAAGTTAAATAGTGAGATGTTTATCATTGACTCAATTACCTAATACATATTCTCACTGCATTCAAGTCTAGAGAAAAAGCTGACCTATGGTATAAAAGTAAAGCTCAGCAGTAATCAAATCCTCCTGCACAGTACTTATTGCGCTTTACAAACACACCATTAAATTTCTACAGGAAACCATACACACAAGTTCCCTTTTTTATTCTGATTTAAATATCCAATTATACTTAGTATGGTTTGCAAATCAACCATCTTTACACCATACTGAGTAACAACTTCATTCAACAAAGCAGAAAAACATAATTAAAAGCGAATGACCTTCAGTAGTTATATTTACTAAGATATGAGGAAGGATGTAAAATTGAAAATAATAGAATTAAGAGAAAAAAATAAAAATGTCTAAGGCATATTCCAACTCATGTAAGTAACAGTTAAATGACTGGATCTCCAATGTTTTAGTTTAGTACAAGGAAAAGGTTCTAGGAAAGAGGAGGAGGTTAAAAATAACCTACCACCAGTTTTTTGTGTGTTTTTGAAGAACAGTTGAAAGTTTAGTTAACTACCGCTTCTAATGAGCACCACTGGACCAAGGACTGTGCCAAGAGCTTTCAATACAGAGTGTGGCATAAGTAGATTTACTGTTGTTCATGTGGAAAATAATCAATAATTACTAAATTATAATACAAGAATAAACTGTGATCTGCATACTCCTAACTGTAAACTTCTTTTGCCATACCCTGTACATTATCTCATTTAACGCAAGATAAAATAAATATATTGACTAAAAATTACGAATAAAAACTGAAAAATGAGGAAATTTCTAAAAGATAGTAAATTACAAAGAACACATGAATCAGATCTCCAAGAACTAAACCAAGTAAAAACACTACAGGTCAAAGACTAGACAATGATCTAGGAAAACCTCAACTTTACATATGAAAAAGTTGGGTATTAAAGTGATACCTGACAAAATATATTTCTCCCCTTTTAAAAGGGGGCAGTAGACAAGATACTACACACAGTGTAACACAAACTCCTCCCAGTGACCCTTATTCAGGACTAGAAAGTCAGTATTTAGTAATGAACAAACCCTGAGAATGAAACTTTGAATTTGAAAAGTAAAGACTATAACATCAAACTAAATTAGAGATATCCAATCAGTACACTAAACTAGAGCACCAAAAGCTGCCCTTTAGAACGGCAAGCAATGTTAACTACACCAAATACTTGTCAATTTTAAATTCTCTATTATTGAGGTATATCTTTATTCTGAAGCTAGGTATTAAGTAAAAGGAAGTTTAAACAAAATGGTTTGATTCACTTTTAACTGTAAAAATCAAAACTAGCACTGTCCTCATAGTATAAAACAAAATAAAAGCTAAAGACTTAGGGTCTTAAATTTTTATTTTTTTTAATTTTAATTTTGTATTGTTATTCAATTACAGTTGTGTGCCTTTTCTCCCCATCCCTCCACCCCACCCCAGATGAACCCCCCCTCCCCCACCTCCACCCTCCCCCTTGATTTTGTCCATGTGTCCTTTATAGTAGTTCCTGTAATCCCCTCTCCTCACTGTCCCCTCCCCACTCCCCCCTGCCCATTGTTAGATTGTTCTTAACTTCAATGTCTCTGGCTATATTTTGTTTCCTTTTTTCTTCTACTTAGCAAAATTCTTAAAAAGTCAGTCACAAATGTATCTGACATTATCAAGTACCAAATCATCAGATCATTTAATTTGTACTTTAACAAGTTTGCTTAGGACATTTACTAAATTGAGCCCCTGGTTAGTCCTCAGTCTTCATCCTCTACCTGCCTCCCAAATATTTTTCAAAAATCTCCTGCATGAAATTAGATGTGATACAAGTACCCTAAAATCTTTAGAGATGGAAAACCTGCAGCCCCAAATTACCCAGATCTGCTATCTTATGGATCTGACCAATAAAAGCCAAAGAACTGAAACCGTCTCAACTTCCTCTACCACAAAAAGTGAGCACTGACTCAAAACTTAAGCAGTATTTACTCATTAGGTCAACAAATACTGGGTGCCTACTGGGTTTAAGGCACCATGCTAGGCACTGATAACGAACAACTACGAACAAGGTATATAGATACTACTTCTGCCCTCATGGAACTTACGTTCTAATGAGGAAGAGAATCCAAAAAACAAGTAAAAACGCAGATACAACCTAATACTGACCTGAATTCTACCAAGCAATTTTATTCTCATGGCCCTCTTTACTGCGTATTATCATCTAAAAAGCACATCAGTCAACCCACTTAGTTTCTTCAAACTACACACATAATTATGCTTATTAAAATGAAAACTCATTTTGCAAACCAATAATTTTGAAACCTTAGCTCTGAATATATAACATATCCTTCTCAAGAGAATTTAAAAATTAGCTGCCGGGTGTTCACAGCAGCACTGTTCACCATCAATGGATGAATGGGTAAACAAGTTGGGGAATATGTACAACAGAATATTATTCAGTCACAAAAGGAATCAAACACTGATACGTTCTACAACATGGTTGAACTGCAAAACACTATGCTAAGCGAAAAAAGCCAGCCACAAAAGGTCACGTATGTATGATTCCATTTATATGAAATATCCAGAATAGGTAAATCCATGGAGACAGATCCCAGATTAAGGACTGGGCTTCCAGGGACTGGGAGGGGGCCAGGGAGAATGAGGAGCAATTGCTAAATGGGTTCAGGGTTTCCTTTTGGAGTGATGAAAATATCTTGGAATTTCAATAGAAGTAGTGATTACACAACATTGGGAATGCATGAAATGCCAATGAATCACTCTCTTTAAAATGGTTCATGTCATGTGTATTTCACCTTAACTTTAAAAACTTAAAAATATAGCTACTAGCATATTTGTAAATGAACTTTTGTCACAAATAAAACTGCTCAAGTTTAACTTTGAGGGTTTCTGTTATAAATCAAGTTTCAAACCTTAACTCCTTCTAGATCCATATTAACATCAACCAAAATGGTTTTTTGGGTTTTGACCAAAAAAATCAATCATTTCTTAAAAAGCTGTTTTCAGGGGTTTTAAATGTTATTCAATATTCAAAATGTTATTCAATTGAAATGTATATACAATTCCTATTCACATGATAATACTCTTTTATTACTTATGTTTGGTTAACATCTTTATTGATCATATATTTGGTATAGAATGTGCTCTAATCAAGTTCTTGCCCAGTTAGTTTGCTGAAATATTCAAACTAGTTGTTTTTATTTCGTTAAATGCCCATAATCTAAGTACAATTCAACGCCACACTCTTCACAAATGCAACTTTCCCCTTTGTTCCTCTCTATTCAGTCTGCCGAGCAGCACAGTTACTTGGGTCAGGCGCCCCCAACCCCATTTCCCAATCTCCTTCAGGGAAATCAAGGGGCCTCAGTCCTTTTTGCACCTGACGTAACACTACAAAGTTCCTAACAATACCTTCGACGTAACAGGTGCTCCAATGATGTCAGTGGAATTGAAACAAACACAGCCAACAAACAACTATTGCAAATTATTTATTATGTTGAAAAAAAACATGTAATGTAAAAAGACTAAAACGACTGATAAGACAAATAGGGCTCGGATACGTTTTTCAATGCAACTCTACAGAACAGTCTGTTGAACATCAATATGAAGATGAAATAATTCACCTAATACCCACAGAAATAAGAATTAGGGATTAGTCTCATCCATCTCCCTTTTGAAGTTCGCCTACATGTGCAATAGGGAAAGTGAACTTCCTGAACCACAGGATTTCAAACCAGGTCACAGGAGACCTCTAAGTCCCCAGCCTCCTGCTTCTATTCCCTGATTGGTCTGACCTCCATGTATTATGGTGCCCAGCCTCCCCAATTCACGATCTCCTTTAAAACATCTTCCGAGGTGAGCTTTTTCTTAAAATAAAAACTGATTTCCAGAACTTTCTAGAACTATGAACAGGGCACCCCACTTTCTTCTAGTCTCCTGAAACACTTTGCTTAAGAAAACAACCTAGTTTTCAGAAAATCCCGTTATGTTACACTTCGAAATAAAAGTGGGCCATAAACTTACACGAGTGGAACTTAAAACGATAGCATTCCTCTCCCAGCAAAGCAGACTTAACAGATGTGTGCACGAATTTTAGAGAGCTCCTACACTTGAAGAGTGTGCATCTTTCAAATAAAGATTGTAAAAGACTAAGAACAGACGAAAACCAAGTGCGCTTACACTTCACAGGGACATTTTCTCCGCACCACGCTGGCAAGCAGCGACAACCAGACGCCGCCTGGGCAGTGGCCCCGACCCTCGGCCCAAACCCCGGGAGTCCTCTGGCCACAGGCGTCCCGGAGTCGAGTTTCCCACTACTTCGCTTCCAGCTCAGCCCGCGGCCACTTCCACATCGCAGCGACCCACTCGCCGCCTCAGCGATGCAAATCCGCTCTTCACTCACCCCACGCACGCACACACGGTGTTACCGGACACCGGGCGGCCAAAAGGACCAGGGAGAGGGCGAGCGAGAAGAGGAGCAGACGCTGCCCGGTCCCGCCCGGCCCGGCACCCACCTGCAGGCCGCGAGCCCGGGGGCGGCGGTGCCGGCGCCCCGTCCTCGCCGAAGACGAGTTTGAAGTCGAGCTCGTCGTGGGCGCCACAGCTTGCAGTAGTCATCGGCGTGGCCCAAGGTACTACGGCTCCTCCTCAGGCGGCGACTACAGCAGCGACAGCTCCTCAGCGCCGCTTCATGCCGGGCCGAGCCGGCCGAAAGGTAGCGGCTCCGGAACAAACTTTCCGGGCGGGGACCGCGACGCCGAGCGTTCCGTCCCGAACTCTAGAGCTGGCCGCGCGCCGAACCGCACCAGAAGCTGCCGCCGCCGCCGCCAGTCTCTGGTGCCTAAGCCACCACTGTCGCCGCAGCCGACCTTCCCCGCTCCGCCGCTGCCACCGCCGCCACCGGCGCGCTCCCGCGCCGTGTGCCGCGCCGAACCCCGCCCCCTATCGCGCGTCGGTCTCACGGGGCCACCGATAGGCCACTGGCGCCGCGGGTAAACCCGATGGCCCCGCCCTCACCGGCCTACCGCGTGACCCCGTCTCCGGAGAAGGAAGTCACGTGAACACAGAGAGCTGGATAGCCCGCTACCTCTTGGGAGTTGTAGTTTGGCCGCTAGTCCTTTCTCAACTTCTAAACCAGGCCCGCGCGCAGCGTGTACGGTCGATCTCTCTAAGTGGGTTGAGGAGCCCACCGCCGGCCAATCGGAAAACTTCCCTTCCCTTATTGGGCCGTAGCTCACGTCGAGGAGGGGGCGCCAGAGCCCTGACCTTAAGGGTCTGTGCGGTATTACTCTGCTTGACTGGGTTTCGTAAAGGTGTCAGGGCCGCGGACGGTTACGTGAGCTCCACTTAGACCCTCATACCCGACCCCAAGCCTAATGGCGGGGTCTCGAGAAGACGGGAACCAGACCTAGGCTGGGGAGGAGCCAGAGACCTGGGCTGCGCTACCAGTCTCGTAGACCCACTCCAACGGGGCAGGTGCAGCACTTAGCTGACTGAGCCTTTGTTTGCCCCCACGCGCCGGCCTGGAAGCTGCTCCCTCGAGGACAGGCCGCTCGTTCGAGGCCTCGGCAAAGCCTGAGGTGCACAGTCTGTTCCTGCTGGAAGTTGAAAAGCCCGTCGTGACATATGCGTCCAAGTACAAATGAAAGCAGGAGGGTTCGTGTTACCCAAACCGAGTAGCTGTTAGTAAGGAAGTAGCACTGGCTAAGGAACCATTTTCACTCCTGAACCCTCCCCAGCAGGCCTGTCTTCTCCTGAGACTACCCAAGACAGCCTCCTGCTGGGGCCGGTGATAGAGGCCGTGCCGGGGGAATACGAGCCAAGCTTGTTTACTTACTTACAGCTGCTCCAAGGCGCAGGTTGGACGGGAAGCTGGGAGAGGTGAAGGTGACCAACTCCCCTAGCTCCAGGTCCCACGGGACGTAGCATCCCTACAAGCGCGTTGCGGGGAACCCGGTGGGGATGCAATGCAAAGATAAATTAGTCTCCCTTTAGGGGTGGAGGAGAGGCCAGCAAATCTATAATCACTGTGCAGAGATTAGGGCTGTGCCAGTGCTCAGAGGTTCATAATCCCGCTGGCTACAAATCCTCCACAGGGCTAATTACGACCTGAAGAGATGGACAAGAGTTGAGGGAGATGGTTCCAGACAGAAGAGATTTCCAAGGACTTGGAGACCAAAAGTAACTGCGGTGGGAAATCAAAGGTTAGGCCAGATGAATGACTGAAAGCCACACTGCAAGGTATATGGAGTTTATCCTGAGGACAGCAGGGAGACACAGAAGGGTTTAGAGCAGGGTACTTCCATATTCAGAAATCTGAATCACACTGGACTGAACTGGGAGCTGTGGGGGTTAGAGGTAGGAGAGGATAACAGTGGTCAAGGAGAGGGAGCAAGTGGCATTCAGGGGTGTAACATCCTCCCAAAAAGCTGTGCTGCTTTCAGAGGATCTCCAACCTTGAGGGACTGAGTGTACAACTTAAGAGGCCAAAAGCCACGTTAACTTCGCAGCCTTCCACCCCAGCAGATGGCTGGCCTGCCAATTAAATACTACATGTAACATGACCGCAGTATAGTAAACGACCCCAGAAGGTTGTCCAACTTACCTTCCCCCGCTCCCCCATAAGACAATGCAATTTCAGGATGTGTGCCCCTGCCCCCATACACATACCTCTCAGGTTATCATCTGTGGGAGAAAATGGACCTTTATCTGGCCTCTCTGCCCTCTAGACATGACTTTACCTGAACCAGGGACTCAGCCAGCCAGGTCAGGGAAAAGGCCTGTCATCCCACTGCTAGGAAGGGACCACAGAAGCTGTAGATGGCTTGAAAAATGCACCCATTCATCAAATGCTGGGTGATGCAGCTGTGTTCTCAGCCACTGTAAAAACTTACAAGGGCTCAGGTCTTGGGTGAGATCTCTGGTGTGGAGGAAACTGAGAATCCTACTGTGGAGTAATGAGGGTAGGCTAGGGGTGGACCAACTTTAGGAAGAATGTCACCATTTTATAAAAAAGGCAGCAATGACTGGGATCTCTGCAGGTTGTGACAGGGCCCCACCTCCACATACATAGACCAATAGGAAAACTGACTGCACCCCTTTCCTCAATTAGGGTGGGATTTCCCCCATGAGCTCTTCCTCAGGCCAGCTCCAAAGCTCTTTTAGATGGCTGGAGGCCATCTGACTCACCTCCAGCCCTCTAAGAGTGCTGGGAACACTGGAAGCTCAGTGGACCAGTGCAGTAGATAGAACCCTAGACTGGGCCAGCTGTGCAGGTCCCTGTATGCCCCCTCTTGCTCGGGTGTGAATGCCAGCCAGGCCTGAGATTTAGGGAAAGCCATCTATTTCATCAGCTGCCCCAGGCCTAGCTCTGAGCCCCCATTGTTGAAGGCTCTCCTTATGGCCTCTGAGCCATGGGATGATACAGTTTAGCCCAGTCCAACCACTTTGTTCCACATTAGAAGAAACAGGAGCCTTGGAGGAAAGTCAAGAGTTTAGATTTAGAAGACTTCCTCTCCATGCCACACATCCCTACCCCTCAAGCTCTTGTTTGATACTTCTGTGTCTGCTCCCCACCCCCATGACAAGGCTGGCCATAGGGGACACAAGGACTGCCCTTGAGCTGCTCTAGTCTACAATCCAAGACAATCAGTTGCTGAAGTCAGCACAGGCTATTTCATTTGTCCTCAAATGCTAGGCTAAGGAGTTTGGACTTGATCCAGAGGGCAGTGGAGAGCCATGGAAAGAGTTCTGAGCAATAGTAACACCTAGAAGGAACTAAGAGTGCAGGACTGCAAGGGTAAGAGGTTCCCCATTCATCTGCACAAAATCCAATCTTCTTGCTGTGGTCTTTGGAAGACCTGCCACCTTCTCTAGCCTTACTCATCCCTCCGTCTCATATTCATATTCAAGCCATTTGTCCTCAAAATGTGATGAGTTAAGAGGAAGTCCTCAATCAAGACAGTTGGAATGGATGGGTAAGTGTTGTGGCCACTAGCCCAGAGACGGGTTTGGGTGTCTAAGAAACCTTAGTTTAAGGTGGGCAAGGTGAGAACAGTGGATGGAGCTTTCAGGCCTGACTGGGCCCTCCAGTTAGTACCAGGTCTTAGGTAGGTCACTCTGAGACCAAGGCGGGCATCACTGAGGTGTGCTAAATGAAGCCATTTGTGAGCCAACATATTCAACTAGGATCTTTGTCAGACATCCTTACTCATGGAACATGCACTAGCCCCCACCTACCCGCTCCCCTGCGAAGGACCCTCTCCTCAATGCTTCTCCTAGGCCCTCAAAGTCCCCACACTCCATCCTCTATCTTATCAACTGACCTCTACCCCTGCCTCTCCTTCTCCATAGTCTAGATAGGAATCTGACACTGCCAGAGACGGGTTTTCCCCAGGAAACCAAAATAATGGGCAAAGAGACTGGAGGACAAAGCCCAACCCCCTGGAGGAATAGACCTTAAGGCGGGGTACCTAGTCCACAAGGGTCCTCCTATAAGCTCTGACTGGCTCAGGATGCCTGGGGGGTGTCCATGGGGGCCTCGCTATCTGCCCTGTTCCAATTGGTGTATAAGGAATGACGAAGGGGACATTTTGACTAAAACAGTTTTTTGTAGGAAAAATCAGAAGTAAATTGTGCCTAAAGCTTGATGGCTGAGACCAGACTAAGCCTCATTCACTCTCCTGGATGGGGTCCCTTTTCTGAGAGCACCCATCTGGGCAGTGAGGGCAGGCTCAGCACGGCAGTGCCCTATCATAGCCTATTTGTCCTCCAGCCAGCCTCAGGATCCCACTCTCAGAGGAGGGCCCTTGACCCCAGAGGGGACTGGGAGAGACTTGCCAAAAATCAGATAGCCATGGACTCTGGAAGGCCACTGGCAGTGCGGTATCCTTATCTGTACACAAAAGAGCAACATAGCGGTCCGGGCCTGAGACAGAGGCCTCACAGCCCAACCCTTGAGTCAGGCTGGAAGGGCCAGGGGCTGCTGGCTGACTCAGGGGCCTGACCTTGGGGTGATGGGAGGAGCTCGGCCTTGGCCCAGAGGGGATTCCCCTCTTCCCACAGAGCTTGGAAAAGGGGAGGAGAAGCAGCATGTTTACAGCTGAGGAAGCGCAGGGACCTTTGGTCAGAATGCCCCTCCCAGTAAGCGGGGGTGGCCCCACGAGTTGAGTTGTGGTAGCCGTTTGTTTGCTTCTCACTGCCAGGAGGAAATTAAAGAGAATCTGCCACTTCCGGCTCAAACCGGATGGTGGGGGTGGGAGATGGCGTGGGCAGGCAATCGCAAGGGCTCCAAATTGTTGTCATCAGCAGTCTCCAAAGTCTTCTGCCCAGAGCAGGCACTTCGTAGGTGTGGGCTCCAGACAGCTGGGCTCACCCAGCACTCCCAGCTTGCCTGAGTAGGTCCAGATACCCCAATTGTTCCCCCAGATTCCATATCTCTCATCAGGAAGGCCAACCACTGGCCATTGCCTCAGGTTTGTCGCCAGTAGAATGGGCTTCTTGGGCCTTCCTGGCTCCGCTCAAGTCCATCAAGCACAAAAGGTGATATCCTGCCCCCCACCTCCATCCAGACTTGTAAGGATAGGTAGGAGATAGGCTTTTTAGGAAGATCCAGCTTTTCACAGAGGATGGGAGTAGAATAATTATGCCAGGTCATCCACCAGTCCGTATGTGAAGATGCCCAAGGCTGAAGCAGCCAGCCGTGGGTCAGAGTAGAGGGTGTCTTTATTGCACTGTACCAATGTCAGGTGAGGGAGGTGCCACTGAAGAAGCCCCGGTTTTCAAAGAAAATATGGAAGTCACTGGGAACTTGGCCCTGCTACTAAGACCAACCAAGAGAGATGGGCACTCTGGGCACCCCTTGGCCCACGCTCCAGGCTGATGGGCCACACCAGAACCTCTTGACACCTGTCGGGCAGGAGCAGCAAACTGTCCAATAGCATCTGGTTTATGCTCTGTACCCACAGTCATCTTAGGGCCAGGCCCACAGTCAGACAGTGGTGACCAGGGTACAGACAGTGGTCACCAGCCTTCCAGAGGGCTCTCTTTACTACTTCCCAAGGTTATAAAAGGCTTCTTGCACAGATCCCCAGGCATTTCTGGCTCCTGAGCTCTGGGGCCCCCAGGGTCTTGGTCAGGTGCCTCTCGCTTACGCTTGTGCAAGGAGGAGCTCTCCTCACCCAGCCGACCCTCAGGGAGGCCCTGGCTCCGTAGACAGACGATGGCTGCAGCCTGCTCCGCCAGTTTCTTGGACTTGTCCCTGGGCAGATGAGGCATGGGGCAATAAGGCAGGTAGGCAGGCACAATGGTGGCAGGCCTAGAGGCTAGGAGGCCTGACTCTCAACACCCTTGTCAAAGACTCTGACAACACTGAGGAAGGGGTCACCACCCAGGGATGCCATTGCCCAGGGACACCATCTCCCCAACCCTCCCAGGCCAATGCTTGGATCAGGCCCTCCACCCCAAGCCTCACATCCATGGATGAGGAAACTCACCACAAGGTAGATTGGTACTTTTGTCCAGCAACAGTGACAAGAGAACAGAAGAGCCGATCGAGGGGGCGTTGAACCTGTTACAGAGAGAGCAAAGGAAATAGGGATGGCTGCGGGAGGGGAAAGAACGAGCCTGGAGGCCTACCTGCCGGGGTCATGCCAAAGGCAGAGAAAAGGAAGTCCTTCCCATCCAAGTCAAATGAAAGCTACCTGCTCCACATGTCCCTCCCCAGCAGAAATGTCTGGCGCATCTTCCCGGGAAGAAAGGGGACACACACAGACAGACGACAACGCTGCAGCGAGTCAGTTCTGTCACGGACCTGAGCATAGGGCCATCCAAGCCCTTCGCTGTGTCCATGGGGTCTCCTCCTACTGACATCTGGATGGGCCATGTCACCAAAATAAGGAGTTTACCAGATGGCAAAGGGGTGAGAGGGGACAAAAACTGGGGCAAAGAAGATCCATCTGGCAGAGAGACCAGGTGATACAGCAAGACAGAGAGCTGGGAGGAGGAGGCCTGAGGCAGAAAGGCGTTGTGGGCGGGGGCGTGTGTCTCATGCTCTGAGTTGAGGAGGACTTGAGCAAGGGAAACAAGAGTTCAGATTCACTTTAGAAATGTCACTTTGGCAGAAGAGAACACAAGGTCCAAAAGGTACAAGCTTGGAGGTCAGAAGTCCAGAGACAGAGCCACCTAAATAAGACAGAGCTTGTCTGGTGAACCAATACTGTCTCAGTTTTGACTGAGGGGCCCTGTGTGCGGGGCCCAATTCTATGCCCATTAGTTGCGGCCTAGTCCAAAAACATGTATGTCTAACTTTCAGGTTTGAGCGGTTTTCCTAAGTCACTTGGCCCTCACCAGAGACATCTCCCCTCCCTAAGCAACACCACTGGCAGGGACTGGCCCAGACAGCCCCTTGCTTATGTCTCTAGTTCAGTTTTATGAAAAGTGGCCAGAATTAACAACAGGCCCACTGTCAAAGGGAAGGCTCTATCAGCAACTGGTTCAACGACCAGTAACCACTGTGTACCTACAGAGGGCAAAGCCAGGCTCCAGCCAAGCAGTCTGGAGTCCAGGGTACAAGCTGTAGGTGTGCTGGGGGTGATGGCACCGGCTGTGGGAACGCTACAGGGCTGGATGCAGGGCAGGCCATGGCCAGGAACTCACCGTTTCATATACAGGTTGTGCTACCTTCTCCCTCCGGCACCATTCCAACAGGCACATCTTGGGGGTGATCTGGGGAGAGTACGCTCTCCTGGGGAAAGGAGGGGAAGGAGTCAGGGTCTACCCATCACCACTCCATTTCTCAGCAGGGTGCCTACTCGGTTCCTGGTAGGAGCTGCAGGAACTGAGACATCAAGCTACTGCCTTAAGACTCCTGTATCTATTTCCTGACGTCCTACTCCTGTCCTACCACAACTTAGGGCTGCTTCTGCCCAAAGGGACGATGGGCTTCAGTATGCTAGGGGAACTGGGGTCGGAAGTGATCTCCCAGCACTCTGAGCTCCAGCCTGGAAGACAGCCTTTGACAGCCAAGGAGAAAGGTCCAGTTTGCCCCTCAAGACAAGATCTGGAGAACGTGGGCAGGGGTGGGGAACACAGGTGGCCATACAAAGGGCTCAGGTATCTAGCTTAGTACCCACCCTCATGATGTCCGCTGAGTGTCAAGGTGGTCCGCTGCTGTTTATACAGAGTGGACTCTGCTTTCAGAGTCAGTCTGCATCATGTCCCAACTTCCTACCAGGAGTTCTCCCTGGGTGTGACTGCCCAACAGCTGATCCTGCACTCCCTTCTCCCAAGCCCTTGCCAGACAAGACAGGCTCCTGGTCTGGGTTTGGGGACCTGAGGAAGACTTAGATCCCAGATTGCAGAGGACAAGGATGAGGGACCCAGTCAAAGCTGAGTCACAGTCTGAGGCAATAACTGGCCTGAGGTATTCCTGCCGAGAAGGGACACCACAGAGCCGGTGAGGGGCAGAGGGTGCAGGCAGGAATTGCACAGCCAGGTAAGGGCCAGGGTCCTGTTGCTATTGGGGAGCTCCTTGCAAGCACCTAGTTCCTCAGGGCTGGGGGAAAAGCACAGACTTTCGGGAACGGAAGGAGACAAGTCCTCTCACCCAAGCTGTGGGAGGGGTGGGGCAGGGAAAAGGTGGAGTCCAGTCCGCCAGAACAGCACGCACAACCCTGACAGCGCTGCCTCGGCTTTCAGGGACTACCTTCTCCAAAGTGCCTTTTCTGTGCTGAAAATTGAGAACAAGTGTCCAAACCAAAGGGACCTGTGGTCCCCAAGCTTGTCCCTAACCAAGTAACAGCAGACAGCTTGCCAGCCTGGTCAGCCCAAGGGCACTGGCCCTGGCCCTGGCCCAAGCTGAGGCAGCTGGAGACCTACCGGTCAAACTTGACAGCCATCTTAATGACACCAGAGGGGTCTTCCGCTGGCTCCCTTGCCTCTTCTGGGGTCCTGGCCAAGAGCTCGGCCCGCCGGGAGTCCAGTTCTCGTGTGGTCTCCTCATAGAAGGTACCAAGGCCAAAAGCCTCACTATGGAAAGACAAGCCAAGTGGGACAAGCCCCTTAGTGGAACCAGCAATGAGAGAACTACTGCAGGAGCCCAAGGCCCCACCACTGAGAAATGACCCTCCATATACACACCAAAACACCGCTAGGACCTGGCCATCAGAAGGTACCTTCTACTCACCCTTGGGATCAGTCTGGACTGGCAGATGGACAGTGAATGTGGGCCCCTGCGGGCAGGCACTGGAGGGCAGGCAGGGCTGGGTGGAAAAGGTTCTAAAGGTCACTTCTACCACCTGAGCCCAGGCTTTCTTCCAAGGAAAAGCCTACAGGCAGTTGCCTCCAGCCAGCAGTGAGTAAGCTGACCTACACTGATCAAGTACGGGAGGCATGCATAGCCTCATCCTCATGTGGGCCCGTGGGAGGAAGAGACGGCGGCCTGACCACTGAGTGGTTCCCCACTTCCTGTCCCGGCCACAAGCAGTTAGGCCTCACCTAAACTGAGGTACCACCCAGAGCTACAGTTATACTCTTGAAAATTATACTCTTGAGCTCACAAGACACTTGGGTCAAGCTGGTTAAGCTGGGTGGCATAGGGACAGAGCCAACACCACAAGCCCAGGATGAGGAGGGTTTGGGCAAGGCTTTTCTGTTCTAGGAAGCATCTTGAAGGCTGGAGGACACTCACAAAGATGAATGACTGGGAGTGAGAGTGATTCAGAAAGGCCTCTTTGGAGGAGGGAAGATATACACAGCCAACATGATGGGGAGACACCGTTCAGGCAGAAGATCCAGTACGAGCACAGGTGTGGTAGTGGGAAAAAGAGTAAATAGGGAGCTATGGGAGCAGGCACTAGGTCAGTTCTGAGGGGCCCCAAATGTTAACCACCTGAGCAGAGGAGCTAGGGGTGGCCTCTCAGACTGCAGAGTGATGGAATATGGGCACAGGTACAGGCCTGGGGCCCCATTCTGCAACCCCGACTCTCCTGACAATTGGGTCTTGGTGGCACCACCTGTGACTGGGAAAGCCCCTTCCTCCCCAGGAATTCCCAAGCCGAGGCCTGGCATTCCTCCATCCTACTAGTGCCTCAGCTCCCGAGACTCTGCTGCTGAGATCAGTCCAGAGACAGATCCAAAACTCTGAAAGTATCCCCTTCTGTCAGGCAAAGCTGTAGCAGGACCCCACTACTGCACATCCATCTCCAGAAGCTGTGTCCTCCGTCCCCTGGCAGAGTCAGCTTAGGGCTCAGAGTCAAAACGGGGCAATGTCTGCCAGGACAGGTGGATAGCCCACGGCCCCTCTCACCAAATTTCCCGGGAAGACTGGGCGGCATGGAGCAGCTTTCCCTGGGGCGACTCCAGCTGTTCTCGTAGCATCTGACACAAGCAGTACTTGGTGTTGGTGTAGTGATTGTCATACTGCACGGCCTGGAAGGAGAACCGACCTGAGCCCACCTGCTGCTCAGGCAGGTTCCGAGGCCTGAGCTTTGCTCTGATGCAGGGAAAGGGGAGCCCAGGGGGCACCAGAAGTGTGCTTGCAGCCAAGGCAGTGGGACCCCATAAGAAGAGCCACCTGCATCCACGCCATCTAAGCCTCCAGTTAGTGGTACAAAGCTCAAAGGTCACATCCAAAGCCCACAGTCAGGAGCACACCCTACTGGACATCCTGTCTGAAGTCCGATGTGCAGGGAGCCCTTCCTGCTTCCGCCACCATAGCTAACCAGAGAGGGCCTGCTGCCAAGCATCTTCTAGGGCGGGGAGAACAAGACAAATTCTGGTGTGGCAGGACCAGCCTCAGGACAGGGTGAGACTCTTCTACTCCTTATAACCACACAGGCACTTTCCCTTCCCACATCTGAACTGACCTGTCTCCAATTTCCCCTACGTGGGTAAAGTAGAGCACCATCTACTGAGCATGTTCACATGTGTTGTTACCTCACTGAGCAATACAAGCGTGAGGTGCAGCTGTTACCATTACTCACAAACTGGTAAGTACAGGCTCAGGGAGACAGATAACTGACTGTCCAGGGTACCTAGGAGAAGCCCACCTGGCTAGGGCAGGCCAGAGAGTATGCGCAAAGGATGCCCCGGGCCTCCAGAACCCCTTCTAACTCCTGCCCCCTACACTTTTCTAATGTCAACACTAGGCCTCTACCTTCAGTGCCTAGGAAGGTGCCATAGCATGCTCAAGACAAGGCAGGGATATGCAGGAAAGCCCAGCCAACAGTAAGGCCTTGATTCAGCTTATTCAGGGCAGAAAACATCTGGCTGGACCCAAAACTGCCCTGCCTGTGTTTGAAAGCCGGTCCCTTTCTCCAGGACAACACTCTGGAGGATCTGCCAACGGTCGGGCTGAGCAGGAATGGTCACAGCACCTTTCATCCAGTGAGCAAGCTCAGCACAGCGAGACATGTATTCTCTGCCACAGACTTGCCAGCTGACCAGAAGAGCTAGACAGCCGACCTGGGCTAAAGCCAGCCCCCTCTGCCTCTGGCTGACCCAGGCCACTGGAGAGGCTGGTGGTCACCAACGTGCCCAACAGGACGCCCAGAACCAAGGGGATGAGAGCTGCAGCATCAAGCAAGGCAGGCTCTGGGACGGAGGCTGCCCAGCTCTGGACATGGGCCTCAAGGCCTCCTATCATCACCGGCTTCCACAGCCACAACTGCCCGGGCATGGCCACGGCTTGAAGAGGACAAGGTAGTCTGAGGGTCTGAGATGCCCCTGACCCGCCCAGGTGGGTGTGAGCCCCAGGACTGAAGAGGAGGGTAGAAGTCTGCTCTCAGTGAGGGCTCAGGCCCAACTCATTGACGAATCTGAGGACCACTCACTATCTCTACCTGTAGACGTGCACAGCTGGTCACAAAGTCCCACAGTTCCAGGGCTGTACCAAAGGGACAGGCCAGGTTACCTTGTCAAAAAAAATTCCTTTATAGGAAAATGCACTACCATCAAGCTCCCAGTGAGAAGAAAGGGCTATTCCCTAGGGAGAGGGTTAACATTCAGCTATTCCCTAAGTTAGGCGTTAAAGCATTCTGGGAATTAGCAAGAGAAGAGTCTTTAGTGATTCTGACTGATGACAAAGTGAGACGTCTCTATGGAGATAATCTGTCCTCAACAACAACAGCAACAATGGTTCCTCCCGGCTCTGGCTGTGGCTGCTCTGGCACCAACATATTGGCATGGGTGTCTTCAGTGACACAGACTCCATTGTCATTGTGCATGCATGTGGATGTGTGGCAGTTGAAAAAGAGAGAGAGAGAGATCAAGTATTTTGGGCCCCAAAAGCCTCCTGGTTCCAGAGGTTCCTGCTATGACCCCATATCTTAGAAGCTTTAGAAGGAGGTGATGGGCAGTGTGCCTCCCCCGCCCCCTGGGAGACCCAATGCTGCATGACCAGAATTGAAAAGAAAAGGAGAGGGACAGCGAGGGCTGCTGGCAGCTGGTGGCTGGGGCTCACCCAAAGCACTTTCTGCAGGAATGCGGCAGACAGGGAGAAATGCTTATGTCAAAAAAGTGCAGAGACGTACGTATCGGATGTACTTCTGCATGACCTCCTCCAGGGGCTGCAGACCCTCCTTGAGGAAGATGGACGGGTTCCACATGGCAGCTCGGGCCACCATCACTGAAGAGGCTGCTGTAGCTTGTCGAAAGTCCTCGATGTCCAAATAATCTTTGATATGGTCGTGAGATCCTCCACTGAAAGGCAAGGGGAATGAGGGGTGTCCCCGTCCTTGTCCCGGCATTTTCAGAACAAGGCAGCTCCCAGGTCTGCCTCCCATTAACTGTATGGCTATGGCTAAGTCCTTCCTCTGGAAGCACTTCTGGAGCTTGGAGATTCTCACACACACCCCACAATGGAGCCAGGAGCAACAAGGGAGATAATACAGGAAAGCAGCTAGAACCATGTCTGGTACTTAACAGGTATCCCTGAGACTTCACCTTCCTTCTACTTCATCCTAAACAGTGGCTAAAGGGATTATAGGAAACCCCACACCCACACCCACCCCACTATATGCCCACTAAGGGCTGGCTCACAACCCTAGAGAGGGAGCAGATGTGGTGGCAACTGTGAGAGGAAGGAAGGAGGCCTGGTTTGGTTGCAATTTCCCTTCCCGCCGCCACGCAGCCCCAAGGGCCCCCTTGTAAACTGCTCTGTCTTTATCTGTTCCATTGGGAGCCAGATGGCAGTCTCAGTCCAAAGGCAGCATTGTGGGACACACACACACACACACACACCCTCAGGTGGGAGCAGCAGTAAGAGGGTCCAGTGTCTTGAGGAGCCCTACCCTCTCCCTAAAACTCCTTGGCCTAGGGAAGGCCAGGCCTGGCTGCCAACCCCACCCTCAGCTCTCTCCCTCCCTCCCACCAGCCAGGTGTGCCTTTTGTCAGGGCTTCAGGGCTTTGGAACTTCCATGCTCCCACCCTGCCATCCGGTTCTGTGCCACCCTGAGGTCTGCTGATCTGGACTCCCCACTGGCCTGCACAGGCCAGCTCCCCAGAAGCAACTGGACATTGTCTGGCTACTAAGTTTCTGGGTTGGTAACTGGTACCTCACACCTACCTGCCAGTCTAGGTTCCAGGCCCCGTAGCTGCACAGTCTGGGCTTTGGACTGTGACCGACCTTATGATTCCTGAGCCATACAGAGGTAAGCAAAAGTAGGTTTACAGTTATTCATATGGAAAATAATAAGTAATAAATAATACAAGAATAAATTCTCTGTTTTACGTACTCACAACTGTAAACCTACTTTTGCTCTATGTGCTCTGGCTTGGGCCTCCTCACCCTATACCCTGCACACCTAACTCTCGCGTGACTTCACCTTCCCCTGGGCCTGCTCCAGCAGCCACACTCTTGCTCTCCCTGTCCCCTGAACACTCCTACCCTCACCCCACCCATCAGAATGCCCGGGGCCCCTGACTCCCGCACACCTCCATCAGCCACTCACCAGAGGCCAAGGAACATGGCAAGCACTTGTGTCTGCCTCATTACCAACTTCATTTTTCATCCCACCCTGTTTTTTTTTTTTCCTTAAGGTCAATTTTTAATGCCATGTCCTTCCATTTTTATATGCCAGCTTAAATACCTTCTGAGAGAGGTAAGACATAAGGAAGTAAATGATGTGGAAGGGAGGCTTACTTGGCTATGACGGGAATGGAGAGGGTTTCGGCAATGGCTTTGATGGTTTCACAGCTGACAGGGTGTTGAGGTCGCTCCTCCCGCTTCCTTGGAGATAAACAAAAAAGATGGGGCTGAGGGCTGAGTGCCAGAGGCCATGTCACCATTCACACAGGGTTATGTTAACCAAACCCTATGATCCTCCCTACTGAATCTCAGGAAGGTCATGTGGCCATCAGAGACAGGGGTCTAGGCTGCAGTGGCTGGCTCTCCAAGACTCTGCTGCGAGGGACAGAGGCAGCAGCATAGGTCCATGCTGAGAAGGCCAAGTTCAGCTCTTGGAGGACTATAGGTAAGGCATGGCTGCAGAGGGCAGAGGTGGGTGGATGATTTCCAAGGTCACACCACCTCCCCCTGACTTCCCCTCACCTCTGCCAGAGATGAAGAACAGTGCCATAAGGATGCTACCTCTACTGTCCCGGTCTTGCCCTCCCCATGGGACTAGAAACAGCTGCTGCCCCTGACTGGCCACTCCCACACAGCTGCCTGTTCTGAGGCTAAGTTGGGCAGCTGATCCTGGGGGCCGGAACCAGGCACAAGGGAGACCCAGCAGCCAGGGCAGGACACAGACCATGGCTGTCACAAGGAGCCACTGGGGAGGCAGCAGCACCACAATCCAGGCACCCTCCCTCCAAGGTCAGCTGTAAGTTCTTGTGAATGAGACTGAGTCTTAGGGGTGCTGAGGTGAGCCCTGACCTGAGCTGTGCTCAGGAACAAGCAAGAGAGGTGGGTGACCACATAGCCCTCACCCAGGTTTTGTCTGGGTGTGTCCCCTCTGCCATGCTTCTCAACAAAAAGGCCAGGGGCCTTAGAAGGCCCAGTCAACCCAGCCTCCACCTTCGCCTCCCCACACCCCCCAGCAGCCAGTTCTAGCCATCCTCAAAAACTTCGATGGCCAGAAGTCCCTCCTTAAACTCGCTGAAATCTGTCTTCCTAGTGTTTCAACTACTGGTAGAAAGGCACCTTATAAAGCAGAAATTACCTGAACTTCCAAATGAGGAATGTGGTGCACAGAGAGGTTAAATGATTTGCCCAAGGGTACCGAGCCAACAAGCAGCAGAGCTGGGATTTGAAACCAGGCAGTCTGAGCCCAGGGCCTGTGGCCTCAGGGTTTGTAATGGGTGTGGCCTTTCACCTCCCCCTGCCTGCTTCCATCCGTACAGCTATGCTTTTCTCTTTTACGTGCTGGACTTCTGGGTTCCCTTTTTTTGAAAATGCTGTAATAGACATAACCGGCAAAAAATACACTGTTCCTACAAGACCCCTGAACCAAAAGGAACATCACTTAGAGAAGAGAGGTCACTCTGGCCAAAGTCTACTGACCTGGGATTCTGTACAAAAGCACAGCCTGGACACAGGGGGCAAGGCAGACTGGGAAACCCAGGGGGCAGCCATGAGAAACACCTCAGCTCTCAGCAGAGTGCAGTGAGGTACGGATACAAGGACTGTTAAAGCAGTCACTGTGTCCGCTGGCGACCCTACAGGGGCAGACCAAAGAGGCAGTGCCGGTGTAAAAACAGCCATCTGCCTGGGGTCATTCAGGGCAAAAGCTGTTACTCAACGTAGTGGAAAGAAAAGGAGATTCAGAGTCAGAGTTCTAATTCCACCACTTCCTGGCTGCATGATGCAATTTTGAGCAAATCATTCCATCTCTACCGTTTACACTTCCTGAGGTTAAGGGCATTTCTCCTTCCTCCTTGGTCTCCCTGCCTCTAAAGCTCAGTGCGGTGTCAAACACCAGTAGATGCAAAGTGAATGAAACAAAGGAAAATGCAAGCTCATAAGAGTTTAACCGCCCCCAGGATGTCAAAGAGCTAGGCAGAGGCAGGGGCATATGTAGAAGAGAATTTAGTTGTCAACTGAGGTCTGCTGAAGGATCATTAAGATGACAGAGGACTTCGCTGCAAGGCAGTCAGTAGAAAAGCAACCACTCACCTCCCGTGAACTGCGATGGCGGCAATGCCAGTGCTCTCTATCCGCTTCACAAGGCTCAGGGTGTCTTCCAGCTGAGAAAGAGACCCGCAGAGGGTGGTTACTGAAGCCAAAGAGGGAGCGGCTGTCAGCTGTCCTAAAGTGGGCTCAGCTCTACCCCCTCCTCCAAACCTAATTCAACACCTCAAAAATTACTGACACCCCAAATAGACATCCCCAGAGAAAACGGACCTTCAAATGTAACACCCCAGCCTTACCGACGGTAGGATGCGAATCTTGCAGGTCACAGGTCTGCGTGTCCCTTTAACAAGAGTACTGAGGATCTGCAGAGAGGAGAACACAAGGGCACCTACCTCTTCTGGAGCAAACAACCACAGTGACCTGTACTAAGTACTTCTACTTAGTCCCTGTGTGTCCCAGTGGCATGGACATGGCTGTGTCCATGTATGTGTCCACATGCATATCTGTTGCATGCATATACATGCAAGCTCCATGAAGGAAGGACTGCATCTTTTTTCTATGCTAGTCCCTTGCCTGGCACACAGTGGTGTACATATAGTTGATAAATGAATGAATTAGTGATGATATACACGCATGCCTGTGTAAAATAGTGATCCTTTGCCAGGGCCGACACCTGAGAGCTTAAGAAACACAGTGTTAGATCCCACCTCGTATTTCCTAAATGGGTCTCCAGGAGCAGGGCTTAGGAATACGTGTTTGTAAAGGCTCTGCCCAACACACTCCCTCAACATGATTCTGCAGCCTAGCCCGGTAGAGGACACGTGGCTCACAGCTTCTTTCCTGCCTGAAGGCAATGCTCCCTTAGTGCTGCTCCGGGGTCTGCAGAGTGAGGGAGCATGAGGGCTAAACAGGCCTTGGGCCCTATCCTCACGGACCCCTCTCTTTAAGGGAATCAGATGTACAGGAATGGAACGGGCAAAGGAAAAGACAATATAGTCAACATAGTAAAAAGTGTTTGCTTGGCATAGCAATTGCGAAGAACTTCAAAGACAGATCGAGAAAGCTGTACAGGAAAGTGTCAGGGAGGTAGCAAGGCCAGACCTCCTAAGAGTCAGAGATCAAGAGAGATGTAGGTGACACTGCATGTCTGTGGCACTGCTACCTTCTTCCCTCATCAGAAACTTCAGGCCTGGCAAGCTGGACGGAAGGTGATCCCAAGAGCCCTCTTTCAAGAACTGGGTCGCTGTCAAGCAGAGCAGAGGGGACATGTAGGCAGCTGCTGCCAGTCTTGGCTCTAGACAGGTGAGGGCAGCAGAGAGCCAGGCTTGCAACGGTGGAGGCCTTTTGGCCAGCGTCAAAATTAGGCAGGTCCCTCAGAAGACATCAGAGTAAGAGGCTGGGCTGACAGGCAGGACAGATAATGGGTGAGACAAGCCTGCCAGCCCAGGCACAACTGCCCCGGCTGGAGGTGGGGTGGGGGAGGGTGGCGGGGCAGACTGGGCCTAAGGTCCTAGGGTCTCTCTGGCAGACCTTGAAGGAGCACCTGTCCTTTAAGGGGGAACTGCCAGACCCTCTGAGATACACAACAGAAGTTCTCACTCCAGCCCTTTCCCTCAGGCTGACAGCACTGTCTCTGGGAGGTTCCTTTGCAAGTGCCATTTAGAATTCTCGGGTGTTTGGTGACAAGTAACGTGGGTTGGTTTGATCCAATCCTCTGTTTTGCAGAGCTTCCTTTTGGTGACTTATCTAAGTAGCTCTAATCATCTTCTTCAGTATTTCTGTTTATTTCATGTGCTTGTTCAGGTCCAGGAAGGAGATTAGTAAGCAAAAGCCCTACCCCCTTGCAAGGGTTACGCTGAGAGGAAGGGGCACTGGAGACTGTCTTCTGGCCAGGCCACAGCACAAAACTCTCCTGGACCCAACTCTCCGAGATCCAAGTGATACCACACCTCTGTGGTGTGCACGTCTGTGTGGAAAAGGACCTGCGGCAGACCCCTACCCGGGCAGATTACAGCACGTCTACCCACAGGCAGGCTCATCCACCAGATCACAGGGTAGCTCAGGAAAAGCTCCCTTAGTTGTTGGGAACAGGTTGGGGAGGAGGATGGGAAAGCTTAGGCTTGGGAATCAGTGAGAACTGAGTTCAATTCCTGGCCCTGCCAGTAGTAAGTCACAACCCAAGCGCCGCGTGCACAAGGGGGATGCACTGGGCAGCAGGAGGCCCAGACAATCCTGGGCAAGGGTGAGAGAGAGGATATTACCGAATTAGAGTCTAAAACTGAGGTTCTTAACCCAGGGAGGGTAACCAGAGTTACCTAGGAAGCTTTGTCAAAAGACTGATATCCTCTCCCTGCCTCTATCCTATCTATTTCCAAAAACTTTCATCACTCCAAGCCAGCATCCTTGTTTTGAAAAAACTTCTGCCAGTGGCCCTGAGATGTACCCACAGATGGAACCATGGGCCTAAAACATCAAGCCTGTGCGGACGCCCTGTGTGCCAGCACAGTCTGAGCCTGAGTCTACTCCAGCCCACTATTCCCAGGTCCCCTTTGGCTCCACTGTGGAAGCCTGGAACCTCCCCTCCATGAGGCAAACCCCATCCACCAGCCTGCCTGGCCCCCCAACCATCCCACCAAACAGAGAAGGAACAGAATGAACTGAGCCTCAAATGTGAAATGCACCCAAAGAGGGGCAGGGAGAGGATCGGGCCAACAGCATGAGAGGGAGAAGCCAGGAGGCCAGAGTATAACAGAAATGCCTGCGTGCGCATGACGGGGGCCCCTCGCCTAAGCACGGTAATGCATTTGACATCCGCAGTCGTTCACATCCACTCCATCCTGCAGAGAGGTGTCCGACTGGAGGTTCCTAAGTCCAGGCGTCTACACTTATGCCTAGACACTTACAAACTACACTCGACACCTTTAGCCTGAGATGCCAACGCGAGGGGCCACTGATGCACGGGTAGAGGTCATAAGACCATGGCTTTAGACTCAGCTCTGCCTGCTTTTTTGCTACATGATCTTGAGCAAATTATTTTTCCCCCTCTGTGCTTTAGTTTTATTATTCTTGATCAAATGAAAATAATAAATGCCTTCCCTGTCTACTTCAAGGGACTTGGAGAACAAATGGAACAAATGCTGGAATATCCCTTGGAAATTACTCTACAAACACTGAGGATACATTATAGGCACATTACAGACACATTATAAGTACCTATCTGCACGTGGGAAAAATGAAAAGGCACCTAGCTCATAAACACACTGGCCTTCCTACATCCCAGAGACAGTGGGGCTAGGAGAACGCACAGGACGAGCTGCCGACACAGCAGCCAGCACAAATAGTGGCAGCTTTTATTGGCGATGCTTTATCCCAAGTCACTGTATGTAGCCTATGGGAGGCACTAGGAGGCTTAACACCCAGTAGGGAAGTGGGGTTGGAGAATGAAAAGGAAGTCAAAGGAGCTAAGAAGAGCAAAAAGAAGGGAGCTGGTAGACTGAGAGAGGAAAGTAAAAAGATGCCTATGTAAAAAGGTATAGCAGGAAATGACATCCCCACATGCCCTGGCAGCTCACAATACTGGGTGGTAAATGGCAACCTGTCCCCAGAGCCTCATAAACCTAGCCACCAGAATCACTGAGGGAATGGGGTCAGAGGAGACTAATGTCAACTTGCCTTGTATGACCCTGACCTGGCCTGCTCTCAAAGGCTGGTGGTAGAGTACAGCAGCACTCAGGGGCCCCACTGCGGCACTCATCAAGCCCCTGGGAGGGGCCAATCCTCCCCAACCCACCCCCACAGCCACTGAGCCTGTCCACACCCACAGGGAGCTGGCCCTGCCCTCTCATGATCTTCTCAGAAGGAATGGAGGCAATACAGAGGAGGCTCTAAATGAGTCCAGGCCCCACTCCTCCCCACCCCAGCTCTCAGTTAACACGTCCCTAGCCCTGGGCTTTTAAGGAACTCCACGTCTATTGTAGGCTGGCTCAGGGGTTACTGAATTTGGCTGCATGTCCAAATCACTGAGAAGCCTTTTACAAATTTCCCAGACCCCAGGTGGAGTGCCTGATTCCCTAAATCTGGGGGAGGGCAGTGGCAAGTGTGCCGTGTTTAAGGACCTCTGCTTTCACTCACTCAGGACTTACCTTCTCAATCTTGTCGGGATCTGACAGCAGAGCGGCTCCCATTCCCCCCTAAGGAAAAGCACACAGAGGGGCTTCTTACAGCTCAAGGGGGGTACCCCCTTCCCGTGATGTGGCAACATGCCAGCACCCCAGCACATGTCTTCAAGGGACCAAGGTCCACTGGCAATTGGCAGGTCTCCTAAGCGAGTAGGAAAGCGGGAGTACCCTACCCACAAAAACAGGGATCAGAGTCTGATGAATTCTAATAGTGATGACTTGGCAAAGGTCACAGATCTATCTAGAAGCAGGTTCTACAAAAATAATGTTTCAGGACTGCCTATTCCCTACCCAGGGTATCAGTGTCTTAATAAACTAAACCCATCTGCCAAGCCCTAAAAAAAAATGAAAGTAATGAAGCACTCTTCCTTTGAAATGAAAGCAAATGCACCCTCTTCCTATCCTGCTATCACTGGCTTTGGTGCCGCCACGGTCAGCAAAGCCATTCAGGGGCATGCAACCCGCAGATTTTCCCCAGCCCCTTCTCCCCTGCCAGCAACAACAGCCCAATCCTCAGCACCCAGACCAACGTCAAACACTAACAAAGCCCCAGCTAAGGGACACCAACAGCCTGTGCAGCCACGTGAATCTTGACTTTAACAACAGAGGGTGTCTCTTGATGGTGAGATTATTGGTAATTTTCCTGCTCTTTTTTGTACTTTTAAACTATCCAAGTTCTGGACAATGGCATGACATTTTAATAATGGGGTAGGGGCGGGCGTTAAAACTCTGAACCCATTAAGAGTGAGGTGAAGGGGAGAAAAACAAATCCAATAAATGCATGCTGTCAGTATATAGACTGTATACTAACAAACGCTCCCAGTCTGCGCTCAGGCAGTTTCAGTTCAGTGATTACATGTTTCAAAGGATGACAGATCAGAGTCGGAGAGAACACTGACCCACCACTGACTCAGCCAGCCTGAGCCTGCACGTCAGCGGAAAACGGGAAGGGCAGAAGAGGACTAGCCCCGGTCACAGATGCAAACCTGCTCAGAGGCTTTAAGGAAACTCTGGCCACACCCCAGGTCCATCTGTCCTTCAGCTCACACACAATTCAGCCCTTCCTTGTGGAATCACAGGCTCTAAAATGCAGTCTCGCCCTGGCTGGTGCAGCTCAGTGGACCGAAAGGTCACCGGTTCGATTCCCTGTCCGGGCACATGCCTGGGGTTCAGGCAATCCCCAGCTGGAGGCGTGCGAGAGGCAACCAATCAATGTCTCTCTCGTGCAGTGATGTTTCTCCCCCTTTCTTTCTCCTTCCCCTCTCTAAATAAATAAATAAATAAATAATTTCTAGGAAAACATAAAATACAGTCTCGCTGCCCCTTCCACAATGGCTTTCTCAATGGTATTTCCTTCCTTCCTTCCTTTCTATTTAACTTACTTATTTGCTTTTTTGAATAAGTAACACATTAAAATTTTTAAAGATTCAAAAGGGTAAAAAGTAAGAACTCTCCCTCCCTGAGGAACGGCAAACTTTTCAATTTGTACTGTTTATATGGCTCCAATTTCTGAGCCACCAGAAGACAGCAAATACCCAGGCGGTGTGCACTGGTGTGGCGTACTGCTAAGTGTCTGTTCTGGCCGTGCTGGTTGTTTCTTCTGAGTAGCGCCCTGGCAAAGGGAACTTAACCCCTGTGCAAAACCACATAAAAACTTAGTGTCCTCCCCTAGGGGAAACCAGTGTTACTAGTTTCTTGTGTGTCTTTCCAAATACGTTCTATGAAAAGTAAATGTATGTAAATATTCATTTCCCATCCCCCACACATAAATGGTAATACACCACATACAATTCTGTCCTTTGCTTTTCTTCACTCCACAAACTCCGGGAGATTATTCCAATAATTTCAGTTCTGCTCCTTACATAATCACAAACACAAAGAGGTAATTTGAAAACAGCCAGCAGAGTCCAAAATTTGTAGGTTCCCACAGACAATTTCAAATCTCCACAATTCCTTGAAGCAGCTGCCCACAGGCCTTCTGGGTTTCAAGAGCCCAAGAGCCTTTTCCTCAGGTAGTCTTCAGGCTCCTGGCTTAAAGGAAAGGTCCCCCAGCCACTAACTGCTGAAAACAAAGTGGCTGACTTTGGGCAGTGGGCCTGGGGGGACATTTGCTATGCCTACACTACACGCCCTACAATGAGGTTCCCAGGGGCAGCCCTGCAGAAGTCCCTCTGGTGTCTCCTATACACCCAACCCCAAGCTGTGCTTGCCATCTGCTCCAAACTGCTTTTCCTCTGCCAGTCCTGCTGACATGGGAGACCCACCGTCCTCTGGGATGCCAGTCTTTCCTCTCTGTATCCCCACCACTCACCCCACATCCCCACACCCGGTCCAACCATTTGCCAGCCAAGTCCTGCCAAACTCTACTCCAGCTGGGCTTCTCCTCTCTCTATCCCCCTAGTCCTTCCTGTGGACCAACAACACTCACCTCCTACATCTATGTCCCCACCTCTAGCCTCTTTCCACTTCAGTCCACAAGAAGCATGGCTCCCAGATTAGCATTTCTACTCATAGACTGTATCTGGAAAGACACACAAGAAACTAGTAACACTGGCTCCCCTGGGGAAAGACACTACATTTCTGATCACAGGCCTTTCTGTTCACAAAAGGCCAGCAATACCGAAGATCCAGGTCCAGCTACTCTGGTCCCAACCAAGGTTTTCAATGCTGCGTCCGTTTCCTCATCGCCTCCCACTCTCCAACCCTCTGGTCAAATCGAGGTTCTCTGCCTCTACTTCATGTTGGCACCTAAGCTCTGCACTGCACTCCTTCTGCCTGCAGGGTCCCAACCTCCTCATCGAGGACATTCCTTTGTAAAATCCCAGGTCTAAGTGCTGCCTCTCAGCTCCTTTCTGAGCTATCCTAGTACTCAGGTCTGATCTTCTGATATGAAAATGGGGACATATTTTGCATCCTCTATTTTTATTTATTTATTTGTTTACTTTTAATCTTCACCCAAGGACATTTTTTTTTCATTCCTTTTAGAGAGAGATGGAGAGAGGAAGAAAGTAAAACATCGATGCAAGGGAGAAGCACTGATTGGCCGCCTCCCATACGCACTCGGACTGGGGAGCAAACCCACAATCCAGGTGTGTGCCCTGCCCGGGAGTCAAACCCGCAACCCTTCAGTTACAGGACAAAGCTCCCACCACTGAGCCACACTGGCCAGGGCCTCATCCTCTATTTTTAAAAAGATGTTATGTCTTGGTGTTATTAAAAAAAAAAAAACCTGTTCACATTATTTTTTCTTTTAACATTTACATCATTTAAAACAAATGGGCATAATGCTCTGTGTGTATGTTTATGTATATATGTGTATGTATGTGTATACAAACTTTTTCCTCAACCACTTCAGGGAAAAGTTACATATATCATAGCCTCTGACCCCAGTATATTTTAGTGTACATTTTCTAAGAATAGGAATATTCTTACAAAACTGAAGAGTTGTTAACTTGATCACTTTACACTGATCCAGTATTTTTAGCTAATTTACCGTGGTCTACACTCCAATTTCGCCCACTGATCTAATGATACCCACTTCGGCATTCTCCCCACACAGTACAGGAGTCAGGCACTGTACTTAGTTGTCAGGTCTCACGGGTCCTCTTTAATCCGCACCTCATATCTGTGGAGGGCAGAAAGGGCGCAATTTACCTTGGTGGAATACTCTTTCGGACAGCCCATGTTGACATCGATTCCAGCCACGTCATTTTCTCTGGAAGGACATGAAGTGGGAAAGGCGGCAGTGAGTGTTCAATGTGAGGAGAGCGGGTGGAGTCAAAGGCCCGGCCTGGTGCTCATGAACCCCTCTCCGCGTCCCTGGCCCCAAAACACACCGACCCTCCGGATCAGAAGCTGAAAAAACCCTACTCTAAAATGTGCTCCTGCCTCGCCTGAGCAAAGCTCAAGAGACACGGAATAAGGTGCTCACACATTTACAAAGAGCTAGTTGTCAGGGACTTTGCTACTTTGGAATTGTATCAGATACCTCAAATACTGAGTGACAGTCACACTGAACATGATCCCAGAGTTTCGGTTCTGACTGGGGCAGTGAAGGCCATCTGTCCATGCAGAAAAGGGACATGACCTTGAGACCCTTACCCAAAGCACCGGTTCTGGTAGAAGGTACGAGACTGCTTTTACTGGCTGGGTCACACGGTTGGCTTACTCCAAACAGTTCTCAGATGTAGAAAAGACCCTGACCTCATCTTCTGGAACATACACAGTTCAGAGGCTGTGAGTCGGCAGCAACTACTGTGTGAGTGCCTTCTCGCCCTTACTGTAACTAACAACAATAGCAACCACTTACTAAGCACTCACTATGTGCCACACACTGCAAAGACATTTACACGCATTATTTCATTTACCTTTCCCTATAACGCCAGAGGCAGGTAATACTACTGGTCTCACTCTGTAAATGAGGAAACTTAAATTCTCAGCAAGGTTACCTAAGGTCACACAGTTAACAAGTGGCAAAGCCACAGCCAAAATTACAACCCAGCTTCATCTAACTCCGTAACCACAACACTCTCCTGCCTCCGTTAATTTAGGAAGCAGTAAGTCTAACCTACTCTTCGTGAGATTCAAAACCTCAGGGCTCATGGTCATAAGCAGCCTTGGAAAGGGGGCCTTATGAACGAACACTAAAAAACAGGCACCCACACAGAGGTGATCTGGGATCTGGGCACAGGGGGCACACGAGAGTCCCAGGGCAGCCTTGGACACCACAGGGAAGGAAACCACAAAGGACACAGAAGGTACTGAACTAGAAGGCAGTAGGGCGGTCACCTCCAGCATCACAAGGAACAGAGAGGCCTCAGAGCCAACAGGAGAGGCAAAGGTAGTTCCAAAGAGGGAAGAACTTACACAAGTCTGGCCACAGCAAGGGCTCGCTCTGCGTCCGAAGTCCCCTGGGAACACAAAAGGCTACATCAACAACCATCCTGACACACGTACACACGCACAGGCACACACACACACCCATGCACACCATGCGCACACACGTCAGCAAATGGAGTCCAGCTGGTGTCTCTGAAACATCCAGTCGACTAGACTAGCTTTCTGTCAAAGGCCAGAAGTGGATGGGAGGGCATAGAAAATGTCAACATGTCATCAATGCTATGATTACTTTCAAACATACAACAACACTGAAAAATGTTTATAGTGAACAATCATATACCCACCACTTAGAATCTGTAATTAACATTTTGCTATATCTGCTTTATCATATGTTCTACCCATTGTTGTCAATTTTTAAAAAGTCTAATTCAGGAGCTATTCAGAAAAGCACCAAGAAATGCCCAAGTGAGAGAAGAGAGCTACAGAGTCATTACAACCCTAACATAAATATTAACTACTCTTGAGCAAACCTGATTTCCTTATGTGGGAGATACATACAGACTACAAAAAACGAAGACCTTGATCTGAATAACTAATGCGAGGGATTAAAAACGTGTAAGTCATGCCAAACAGATAATTCCTATAATTAAGGAAATTAAATTTGAGATGGGAGACATGTAACAGACTCCTATAGCTTGATTTCCATAAACTGCCTCCAACAGTGTAATAACTCATGAGCAGATCTTTGAGAAATGTCCTGAATGTGAAAAATTCAGGCAGCCACTGCTGTGCACTGAAGCCCAGGCATTCCACACCAGCCCAGGCATTCCACACCGGCCCTGGTCAGGGCGTGAGACAGCAAATCCGGGCGGGCAACAGGTCGGACCTGGGGAGTCATACCATCTGGAAGACGACCCTGCTCTGCTCCCTTTTGCAGGTGCGGAAGACTACTCGGTCATCAGGGGCAACGAAGTCCACTGTGCTGAGCACTTCTGCAAAAAAACACAAACACAAAGGCACGCCCACTAAATAAGCAAGTTCGCCTAGACTAATCCCTGAAAGAAAACAGCAAAAGTTTAAAGGGAAAAAAGGGATGCTGGAAGTACACTGTTCTTAAAAGAAATCAGTGTGCATGTGGGCGACCCCTGAGGGGCTGAGATGTTCTACTTCTGACCTGGTGGTGGCCAGTTACGTGGTTGGTTGTTTCACAGCTTCCTGTTAAACCGCATGCTTGTGTTTTACGTAATTTCTCTGTATGGCTGTTACATTTTGCAATTTTATTTATTTATTTACCTATGTATTTATTAATCCTCACCTGAGGAGATGTTTACTGACTTTTACAGACAGAGGAAGGGAGAGAAACACCAAAGTGACAGAGAAACACTGATCAGCTGTCTCCCGTACATGCCCCGACCAGGGACAGAACCTGCAACCTAGGTATGTGCCCTGACGGGGGATCAAACCCACAACTTTTGGTGTATGGGATGATGCTCCAACTAAGTGAGTCACCCGGCCAGGGCTTCATTTTGCAATTTTAAAACATTTTTTTAAAAGGTGCATATAGAGCACCATGTCGGAGCTTCAGATTTTGACCCAGTTTTCCCAGATGTCACTCTGAAGTTCAGCAGAGTTGCTGTTTCTTAATGACTGATCAGGTGCCAGATACTGGGAGCGGAGATTTACTATACTACAGTCGATTCTTATTATTTGACGTTGTGTATTTGCAGATTTGCCTGCTCGCTAAAATTCGTTTGTAATCAATACTCACGACACTTACACTGTCATTCTCGGACATGCAGAGCATTACAGAAAATTTCGGTCACCTAATATACAGGTTCCCAGCCAGAGTCAAACAAGGCAACACTCTGTCTCCTTGCTTCAGCTCCCGTCCAGTAAACAAGTGTCTTTATGATGGTACTCTAATGCCGCATCTTTGCCTTTTTGTTGGTAATCTCCTTGTTTTAAATGGCCCCACGCCCAGAGCAGTGCTACTGCCTAGCGGGCCGTGCACAAGAAGGCTGTGACGTGCCTTATGGAGAAAATACATGTGTCAAACAAGCTTTGTGCAGACACGAAATTATACACAGAGATGTTGGCTGTGAGTTCTATGTTAACGAATCAACAGAACATATTGAATTACATGTCCTTAAACAGAAGCACACATAGAACAAGATTACATTTTGATCCGTTAATGAAAACATGTGAACCAGAGGTCTGCAGGGACGTCCACCTGTACAGGCAGACCTCAGAGATTCTGCAGGTTCAGTTCCAGACCACCACAAAAAAGTAAATGTCGCGAGCAAGGCCAGTCATGCCAATGTTTTGGTTTCCCAGTGCATGACAAAGTTACGTTCACTACAGTCTACTAGGTATTCTACAGCATTATGTCTAAAAAATGTAGATACCTTAATTAAAAAATATTTTGTTGCTAAAAATATGTTAACCATCACCTGAGCCCGTTGGAAAAACAGTGCCAACTGGCTTGCTCAGGCTGAGACAGGGTTGCCACAAACCTTCAATTGGTAAAAAACACACAGTATATGCAAAGTGCGATAAAATGACGTATGCCTGTATTTCCCCTAGAGCAATGGCTCAGTATTCACTCATTTGGTGTTTGTAGCAACTTCACAGAGCGTAACAGTCGCAAATAACAGGAATCTCATATGATCTTCCTAACAAAGTCTCCCACAGGTACTACCATAATTAGCTTTCAGAGATGACTAACAGCCCAGGAAAGAGATCCAACGTGGCAGATGCAAGTATATGCCTATCTTATGCATTTATTTTGAGAAATAAATGAGATCTCTGATGCAAGGAAAGCACTTCCATAAATAGGCGCTGTTATGATCATCCCAGCACTGAATCGCTTAGAAGATCAAAAAGGTGGACTGAAGGCAGTGACAGGCTGGGAGAGGTGAACAAAGCAACCCCCGGCCTGCCCGGCAGCAGGAAGTCTGAGAGGAGAATGAAAGCTCAGGGTGTGTACACTAGAGCTGTATTCATTTGTAGCAGCAAAACACAAACACCCCTGTTAAAGCACTGGCGAAATCATTTCTGACACAGTCATCTGTAAGTAGTGACGTGGAAAAGTGTCCTAGTAGAGAAGTAACTGGCAAATCACATGTAGCCTGATACTAAGGGGACAGGAAGAGAGATCTACAAACACATTATATTTTTACATACATGCTTTATTAAATGTGTAAAAATCTATAGACCTCTACATTACTCCTCTTTGTGATCACCTCTTCAAGTATGAGATTATGGGGGATTCTCATTTTCTAGGTGGCAAAGGTCTGTCACATTGAATTTTTTTAACACAAAGAAAATACAAATCTAAAACCATTAAAGACAAAATTGAGTCACAATTTCTAGTGAACTTACATTAAGATCTGACAAATGTATATCCATTTCAAAAACCTCAAACAATACCACAACTGTAATCAAAGCAGAATCAGCCTCATCAATAAAATATAACCAAAATCACAATTCAGTACAACCACTTCCATTTGCAAAGTCCTTCTATGTACCTTATTTTCTTTGACCCCAATCCTATGGTTTAAGTAAAACAGGGATTATGATTTTCATTTTACAGCTAAAGAAACTGAGGCAGAGAGGTCATGTGACTTGACCAAGGTCACACAGCTAGTGAGTGGCAGAGCCAGAACCAGCGCCAATGCCATCTCAACCTCCTAGGGTCCTTCCTATACCATGAAACCTGGCAGTTTCTATGCCAGCAAGCCTGTGGGTGCAAGGCATTCTTAGCCTGTTTCATACCTGGCTCTTGTCAGGGTCTCTGGAGAGCAGCGGCTCTTGTCAAAGGAACACATGATCCACAACACCACAGAGCCAGGCAAGGAGAACCCCGGGAGGACCCTGTCACCACAGGCAAGGGCAGTGACAGCACGGCTTGGGTCCGCCTGGGCACAAACACACCCCGGGACCACAGCAGCACTCACCATTGACAACTCTCTTGCACTGAAGCATCTTGAGGTCAATCAGCTCCTGTGGAGGAACCAGAGGGCGCTTGTCAGTCCAGGGCATGCAGGAAGCCCTGGGGGAGGACCTTCGCTGCACGTCTGATGGGGGCTTCTTGGCCTGTCACCCTAGTACCGACAACAAATCATGGCTTTTGGGACATGTAGTGCTGTCCTCCCCACTTAAGCATGACAAGCAGGGACCTGAATGAGCTTCCCTCAATCAGCTGCTCTTCCCAAGGTCCTTGGAGATATTTGGGGCCTAGAAAGAGCGAGCAGCTCAGGGAGCCAGAGCGAAGACAGGAGTCCAGGATGTGGACACCAGGACACCTTCCTCACCTACTAGTCTCAGCTCCAGTCCATCCTCTCTAAGAACTTCCCGCCTCATCCCAGGAAATGTCCAAGGGCAAAAGTAGAACCAGAAGCACAAGAAGGAAAATTTGAGATCGGCACAGGAAGGAAAAGTCTAAAACTCCTCCTCTACATGGATCACACTGTGTGGAAACGAAAGCGGTGAGATCCTCAGCGCTGGAGATGCTCAGACTCACAAAAGAAAGAAAAACGGGGCTTCTTCAAAATCAGGATCATAAACAAGGAGGGAGAGCTCATGTCTCCTGAGGGACTGAGTGCTGATGGGAAACACACTGTTCTGCTTTGTGCAGTGATCATTTCAACAGATGATCATTTCAACAGAAGCCAAACCAGAAGCTCCTGCCCAGGAGTTCTGGGGGTCCAGAAGAAGATGGGAAGGAACTCAGCCCTGGTACTCATCCCCATACTGACTCCTTAGGAGCCTCAGCAAGTCACAACCCAGCCGGCAGGCACGATGGCCTTTGCTCCTTCATATAGGGCTCAAGTGGTCAAAGGACCCAATGGCACCCTTGGGGCTCCCCCGCCATACCCATAATCCAGGTTACTACACGCTCAGGAGGTTTCTGTGGCTATTCTCTCCATGTTGCATTCAGGTCATCACGTATCTGATGCCCATCAGGCCCAACCAAACACATAACCACCACCAAGCCGTACAGATACATGGTTGGCAACCACGCCCCCAGCCCCGAGAGATGGACAGAGCCTGACACAGACCCCTGTAGCCAGCGACCCTAGCTGCAGCGGCAGGCGCAAGAAGGCACGTGTACAAATGGGCGGTATTGGGCGGCCTATGCTTACAAAAAGCAGCTCTGCTGCCCGGCGGAGCTTTGACCGGGAACAAGCAGTGTAAAGCGACGCAAGCCCTTGCCGGGGCCCCGGCCATGCCAGCAGGAAGCTGTCCTCCTCGGGATCCCCAAAGCTCCCTGTCAAGTTCACCTTCACAGCCCTTACCACTTCGTCTTTGTATGCTAGTTGCAGATGCACCTGTCATATCCTTGCCATTAGACGCTGAACCCCCTCAGGAAGGCCCTATGTCCACACGAAGGTGGGCTTGGAGGACCCTGGCCAGGCAGCCTGAGCTCCAAGAGGAGGAGCTGACACAAATGGCCCTTGAAATGCCTAGGTTTCCTCTCTGACGTCCCACTACACCAGCAGAGCCTTTGGGGCTGGACACGGTCCGATTCACCTTTGAATCACTAGCATCTATCACACTGCAAGCGCTCACTGAACCCCTGCTGAAGCCTGCTTCAGTACTGTACACACAGACGGTCAGCTGGTTGTTCAATGGAGAAATTAACTTCAACTGTTACCAATAAAAACCCCAGGTGTTCCTGCCCACCCGCACAGCCTCAACACTATTGTTTACCAATTTTATTCACTGTATGGGTACACACAGTTTTTTCCTACTGTTATTTCCTCAATTAGGGAAAATAAACATTGTTTGTCTACATGGTAGAGTTTATCATCCATGTATCTTCATAGCAAACTGCCTTTTACATCCATACAAAATGTGCAGGGGGGGGGAAGCCTACTCTTTGCCAAACTGGATATTGAGAGTTGGTCTGTCTCAATTATCACAAATATTTTTCCAATATCAATATCACTTCCTTGATTTTTATCATAATTAACATTTTATTTTTATAGAAGAGACAACCCCAACTTTGCCACAACAATGCCTTCTAGTTTCTTAATACATCTGTTACAAAGAATATAACTTTAATTGATTATTTTTCTTTTTGAAGTGATTTAGCTTTTCTTTTTTTAAGATTTTATTTATTTATTTTAGACAGAATGGAAGGGAGGGAGAAAGAGAGTGAGAAAAGCTTCAATGTGTGGTTGCCTCTCATGCGCCCCCTACTGGGAACATGGCCCACAACCCAGGCACGTGCCCTAGACTGGGAATTGAACCAGCAACCCTCTGGTTCACAGGCGGCACTCAATCTACTGAGCCAGCCACACCAGCCAGGGTGAAAGTGATTTAACTTTTTAACTTATCTGAAAATGAAGGCCATTTATAAGTCACTTTTTCTTCACATAGCTACCCAATGTTCTGAATAGCATTTAATTTTAAAGTGCCTTATCACGTATAGGCTTCCTTATCTGTCATGAGTTATGTTCTGATACCTTAGATACACCCTGCTACCTTCAGCTCCTTCATTCCGCTGGCTTGCTTTCTCTGTCTGGGCTAACCCGTTAGTCCATCACCAATGTCCCTCCATGCCACCTCTCTACCCCCACCTCTGACACACCCAGGTACTCTTCTGCTCTCTGGTTTGGTTAAAGGATCTTTTGTATATTCCAATTTTCAGAAAAACAAACATACCCAGATCAAGCAACTAGAATTCCCCTCTTTAAGAAAAATGATTGACAAAATGAATAAGAATTTCAAAGGGATAGAAAGCACGTTTGAAGAAATAATGGCAAAAAGGAAAAAAAATCCCCAAATTTGATTTTTAAAAAATTACTCCATACATCCCAGAAGCTCAACAAACCTTAAGCAGGAAACTCCAAGAGAGCCATACCTACATGCATCATAATCAAACTGCTAAAAGTGGAAGAAAAAGAGAACAATGAAAGCAGCAAGAAAGCAGCATTTACCATGTGCAAAGGATCCTCAATAAGATTAACAACTGATTTCTCATGGGAAACCATACCGGCCAGAAAACAAGGAAGCGAAAGACTTGTACAATGAGCTCTTTCCGCCATCCTCCTGGGCCCCCACACTGCTGTGCGTGAATGTCCTGGCTGGTGCTCTAAAGAGTATCGACAGTGCCAAAAAGAGAGGCAAATGCCAGGTTCTTATTAGGCCGTGCTCCGAAGTCATCACCCAGTTTCTCACTGTGATGATGGAGCATGGTTACACTGGCGAATTTGAAATTACTGATGATCACAGAGCTGGGAAAATTGCTGTGAACCTCTGGGGCAGGTTAAACAAGTGAGGTAATCAGCCCCGGATGTGATGTGCAACTCAGAGACCCTCTCCCGTCCCATCAGTTGGGTTTCATTGTACTGACAACCTTAGCAGGCATCATGGACCATGAAGAAGATGAAAACACACAAGGAAAAATCCTGGGATTCTTTTCCTAAGGACGTAATACATAGATGCAAATAAAATGCATCAAAGGGTACTATCAATAAAGTGAAAAGACAATGCACAGAATGGGGAAAACATGGCAAATCATGTATCTGATAAAGGTCCAGTATCCAAACATATAGAATTCTTACAACTCTCAGAATAGAAAGACAAAGAACCCAGCTAAAAAATGAGCATAGGACTTGAATAGACATTTCTCAAAGATGATATAAAAATGGCCAATAAACAAGAAAAGATGCTCAACACCATTAATCATTAGGGAAATACAAGTCAAAATCATGACGAGATACCACTTCACACCCACCAGGACGACCATAATCAAAAGGACAAGTAATAACAAGTGCTGGGAAGGATGTGGAAGAATGAACCTTCACACACTGCTGGTGAGGAGGGAACGTGGCGCAGCCGCTGTAGAAAACAGGCTGCTAGTTTCTCAAGTGGTCAGACACGGAGTGACCACATGACCCAGCAATTCCACTCCTGGGTGTATATCCAAGAGAAGTGAAAATACACGTCCATACACAAACTTGTACACGAATATTCATATAACATGTTTCACAATAGCCAAAAGGTAGAAACAATCTAAATGACTATCAACTGATGAACGAATAAACAAACTGTGTTGTATATACACAAACCACGGACTATTATTCAGCCATGAAAAGGATGAAGTACTGATACATGCCATGACAGGGATGAACCTTGAAAACATGCTAAGTGAAAGAAACAAGACATAAAGCCTCTTACTATATGATTCTATTTATAGGAAATGTCCAAAACAAGCAAACCTGTAAAGACGGAAAGTAGATTAACAGTTGCCAGGGACTGGAAAGGAGGAAACTGGGCAGCGATTGCTAATGAATATGAGGTTTCTTTTTGGTGTGATGAAAGGGTTCAAAACTGATTGTGTGCCCTGGCTGAGTAGCTCAGTTGGCTGGAGCTTCATCCATATATATCAAGGTTGCAGGTTTGATCCCCAGTCAGGGCACATACAAGAATCAACCAATGAACGCATAAATAAGTGAAACAACAAATCGATGTTTCTCTCTCTCTAAATATCAGTAAATAAAGTTTCAAAAATTTTAAAAAAATGGCTGTGGTGATGGATACATAACCCTGTTAATATACTAAAAGCTATTGAATTATATAATTCAAATTGGTTAATTATATGATATGTGAACCATATCTCAAAAAAAGATATTTACAAATGTTTAGAGGAATAGTTCGGGCTAACTGACAAAACTGGAATATGGAAGATAGATTAGAAAAAATATTGTATCAATGTTAAATTCACTGAAGATAATGTCTGCATAATAGCCATATAGAAGAATGACCTGCCCTGGCTGGTGTGACTCAGTGGATTGAGTGCTGGCCTGCGAACCAAAGGGTCACCGGTTCGATTCCCAGTCTAGGGCATATGCCTGGATTGCGGGCCAAGTCCCCAAGGGGGCATGCGAAAGGCAACCACACACTGATGTTTCTCTCCCTTTCTTTCTCCCTCCTTTCCCCTCTCTAAAAATAAATAAATAAAATTTAAAAAGAAGAAGAAGAATGACCTTATTCTTAGAAAATATCAATGAAGTATTTGAGAAGACATCATAGTGTATGGCACTTACTCTCAAATAGTTAAGAAAAAAGTATGTATATATATATATATATATATATATATATATATAGAGAGAGAGAGAGAGAGAGAGAGAGAGAGAGAGGGGGAGAGAGAGGGGGAGAGAGAGGGAGAGAGAGAGGGAGAGAGAGAGAGAAAGAGAGAGTGCGCCCAAATTATAAAACAAATCAAGGAAAATATTGACAGGTTAATCTGGGCAAAGGGTCTATGGATGTTCTTTATCTATTCCTGCAACTTTTCTATAAACTTGAAATCACCCACTCTGGGCAAAGGACTTGAATAGAAATTTCTCCAAAGGTGATAAACCAATGGCCAACAAGCATATGAAGACATGGTCAACACCATTAATCATCAGAGAAATGCACATCAAACCCATTAGGATGACTACTATCGAAAAAACACCCAGAAAAGAATGAATGTTAGCAAGGATGCAGAGAATTGTGCACTGTTGATAGGATGTGTAAAACAGTATGAATTCCTCAAAAACTTAAACATAAAAATACTAGAAGATCTAGGAATCACACTTCTGACTATATATCCAAAAGAATTAAAAATGGGGTCTCCAAGCGGTGGTATTTCACACCAATATTCACAGAAGCCCTATTCGCAATAGCTAAGAGGTGGAAACAACCCAAATGGCCATCAACAGATGAATAGACAAAATGTATTATATACATACAATAGACTATTCAGCCGAAAGGTAGAAGCAAATCCTGTCACAAACAACAACACGGATGCATGTTGAGGACATTATGCTAAGTGATACACCCAGTCACGAAAAGATAAATATTGCATGTTTCCATTTGCATGAGGTTTCTGAGTAGAACGGTGGTTACCGGGGCTTGGGGGGAGATGGTAACAGGGAGCTGTTTAATGGGTAGAGTTTCTGGAGATCTGTTTTACAATAATGTGAATGTACTTAACACTACTGAACTTAAACACTACACTTACAAATAGGTAGGTAACATGGTAGCCCTGGCTGGTGTGGCTCGGTTGGTTGGAGCATCGTCCCTTAACCAAAAGGTTGCAGGTTCAATCCCCAGACAGAGCACAAACCAAAGTGGCGGCTCAATCCCCTTCCTGGTACATACAATCCCTAGGTCGATGTTTCTGCCTCGTATTGATGTTTCTCTTGCTCTCCCTTCTTCTCTCTCTAAAAACAATGAAAGAATGTCCTCAGGGGAGGATAAAAGTTTTAAATAAAAATAGCTTCATAAATTGTGTTATGCGTTTTTTACCACAGTAAAAGTAAAAAAATTTAAGCACCTATTCTGGTAATCTGGGCCTCTTAAGAACACTGCCTTCTCCCTTTATCTTGCTTATTGAAAGGTATGGGTCCAACAGGTAAGTGTCACCTCACAGTCTGGGCCACTAAAGTCCCATGGTCCTTATAAAAAGGAACAGGAACACAATACATGAGGAACTCCTGAAAAACTGCCAATAGGGCAGATCTTGGTGGGTAGGAGACCACTGCTCCCTTGATGTTTGCCGAGTTGGTTAGTCTTTTCTTCACCTCCCGCTGCAGAGGACTTTACAGGGCTTTTAAGGAGGTGCCTGAATGCCTGGTATACCCTAGGTCCTATATCCAGTCCTGGGAAGTAAGTGGGGTGGTCTGACTGTAATCCCACAAATGGGCATCCTCATGAGACACCAGTTAAGATCATCCAGGCAGCTGATATCAGTACAATAACGTTGGCCTGCAGAGGAACTCTGAATCCACCAGGGGGCACCAGGCACCACACTGTGTCAAGCCCAGTACTTAGGGCCCAGCCAAGGAACCACACCAAACAGGGGCCACCTGCCTGTCTCCTGCTTCTCCTCTGCACAAGGGCTACGTCTGGGTGGGGGGCCTAGGTCTCCTCCAGCAGAAGCCCCTTTGTTCAGAAGCCATACTGACTCTTCCAGAGTATGAGCACATCAAACATACCAAATAGTTTTGACCAGTCTTTCCTCTTCTCCTAACCTAGCACAGCCCTTGAGGAAAGGATTGGTCACACTCATTAGGAAAACCAAGCTCTGACCAATTAGGAAGGCCTGGGAGGAAAGGAAGGCCACATTCCGAAGCCATCACATAAATCCTGTGCCCATGACCTCCAAAGTGCTTGAAAACAACCCTAAGAAATTCCAAGTGGCTGATGGAAGTCCTGGAACCTGAGAGGTCACCTGTTTTCCTATGGCAGCACTGCTCCCACCGCCCAGCTTCCATGACCCTGTCACACAGACCAGGTCCCCAGGGCCACACACACACACAGTGCTATCTAGCGCAGGCCCTGTGTTACAGCGCAGTCAGCCACTTCATCCGGGTGCTTCATTCCACATCCTTCCAAGTGAATCAACCCCACTTTCTAGGGCCCCAGAAAAATGCTACCTGCACAGGAAAAGTGAAAACCAAGGGAGCTGGATATGTTAGCACCACTGCCTTTTCCTCGATTTAAGCAATCCCCAGAATCTCTGCCTAGAATAGGTTTGAGCCCAGGTGAGCTGGCGATTCTGAAGGCCTGAATCCCTTACTACCACTTGGTCCAACAGAAGACACCAGCAGGATGGGGGCATAACTGAATCTGAAAATAAAGGGCTAACACTCAAGGACCAGCTCTTACTTTCACTGAAGGCACAAGACTTGGGAGAGAACAGAGTCACCGGAGTAAGCAGATAATTGATGGAGACAGCATGCAAAGCACAGACAGAGAGGAGAGGGACACCATGTACTCTGTGTCTTACAGTGATCATGGGGAGGGGACAGCTGGACAGAGATGGAGCTGGGGCAACCAGAAAAAAGCCGGAGGCTTCACCCTTGAACCTGGAGGACAAGGTCATCCTCTAGGACCTTGTTGGTCACCAAAGCCCAATAAGACACAAACAGGAGTTTGCAGAAAAGAAAGGGCTTACATTTAGGAAGTGGCCCTCGCCCAGAGACACAAGTGAGCTAATGCTAAAGGCCTGGATCCCCAATGGCTTCCAGGGAATGGTTTTATGGGGGAATACCGTTAGTCATGGTGACTAAGGGATTTAGGGTCACAGTCTCTAATGAGTGCCCGGCGCTAGGGCAGGGGTGGGTGATCACCACGTCTAGGGTCCTGTTGTCAGCCCTGGTGTTGCTTCATCTGGTTTCACAGATGGGCCTGGAGCTGAAACACAAATGAGGCCTAGACATCATCTCTAGTTTGACCTAAACTCTATCTCTGGAATCAACAGACCCCAGACTTTGTTCCTGAGATTATCTGGTATCTACCAGAACCTCCGGATCCTGAGGGCTTAATGATTAAGGAAGTGGTCTGCAAGGGAGAAGGAAGGAGGTGAGTCGGGATGATGGATGAGGCCAGTTTGAATCAAAAGGAAAGAAAGGAGAAAAGGTCATATTAAAGAAATAAAGTTTCTAAGTGGTTACAACAATGCAATATATAGAAGATGTATCATAAAACTGTACACTTGAAACCTATATGATTTTATTAACCAATGTCACCCCAATAAACTTAATTTAAAAATAAAATATTGTCCTTTATAGCCACAGTTTCCACTCTACCCCATCGTACCCCCAGTGGCTTTTAAAGGTGGAAATATCAGAAGCACTTGGGTAGCTTCTTCTTAAACTTCTCATATCCACTAGGGGGACATAATGGCCTTGGGGAGAAGCTGCCTAGATAATTCTGAGACACACCCAGTTGAGAACCACTGCTCATACTCCCTCATTGTCCAAGGCCAGCTACTCCTGCAATTCTACTTTTCCTAGCAGATGCCTTCTAAATCTGGGGCTGAAGCCCTAATATTCTCCCAAGCAGTCAACAAGGAACTGGCCCACTAGCTACCACCACCAGAAAATCCTATGGCTCCCCAAAACCAATCTCATCTGACTTCCCTGACCTGAATCTGGGCCTCTTCCTCCTCCTCCTAACCTTGAGTTCATGCATCCATGTACTGAATGTGTATGAAATCCTACAGGGGCCTGACACGACGCTCATCTATCCACCTGACCCGGGTATCCAGCACTGCCTCCACACTGCTCAGGCTGCTGGTCCTCAGCAGGGCTCACCGAACTCATAAATGTCACGCGTCTTCATCTCCTGATGCTTTCAGTGAGCACCTGCGAAGTCAGTGCCCGTTCTGCCACACACCCCAACTCCCCCCTGGCCACTTCTACCCACAGACAGGGAGACTGCGCTTGTGGGAAAGCTCTCTGGGAAAATCAGTAGCCCCTTACCTCACAGTACACAATGTCCGCGCCATAGTCCAGGGCCAGCAGCCGCATCGGAAGAGTCCCTACCCGAACCATAGGAGCTAAGATGAGCTTGTTGTGGTAGCACAGTGAGAGGCTGTTCACAATCATTCCTCCTCTGCTCCAGCCTGAAGAAAGGGAAAACAAGAGTCAGAAATTCAAATGGAGAATATCTCTTCTATTATCCAGGGCAAGCTTTCCTTCCTCCTTCCAACGTATAGTACCTGGTTTTCCTTTTCTCTGATCATAAAAATAACACATGCTCACTCATTCATCCAATAAATATTTATTAAGTGCCTAGTCCATGTCAGTCACTAGCTTAGTCTTTGGGGATACATTAAAGAACAAGACAGACAAAAATTCCTGCTCTGGTAGAGCTTTCAATCTAGTTAGGGAACACAAGCAAAAACAAACAAACAAACCAAAAAAAAAAACCCAAAATAATAGGCATAACAAACAAGTAAATTAGATGGTATGTTGAAAATTCAGTACAGTTGGTCCTCTGTACTATGGGTTTCATATCCATGGATTCAACCAACCACAGATCAAAAATGGGCAGGAAAACCCCCCCCAGAAAGTTCCACAACACACAACTTGAATTTGCCACACGCCGAGCACCGCACTGAATCGGCGTGAGTGACGTGCAGGCATGCCCTGCTGCAGCCTCTGTGCAAATACAGGCTGTATATAAATACTACCCAGTTTTATAAAGGGACAAGGATTTTGGTATCTGTGGGGGTCCTGGAACCAATGCCCCTCACTTCCCACATCCAACCCATCTTTAACTCCAGTTGAAATAACCTTCAAAATATAACTTCCATCCACCTGCTTTGCTTCATTCCATTGCTACCATTGCACACCAAGCCAGTCTCCTACTGGATTTGCCCAAAACTACCCTTGCCTCCTCCTATCCACTGTCTTCACAATAACCGCTTCCCCATTGATACCCTTCAAGGGCTTCCCACTGAGTTTAGAATAAATTCCAAACCCTTCTAATGGCCCATAAAGCCCTGCAAGACATGTCCCTGCCCACCTCTCCAGCCTCACCGTGAGTCCCTCTCCCCCTCACTCTCTGCTCTGGCCAACCTGGTCTTCTTCTTCTTCTTCTTTTAAATAAAGTCTTTAAAAAATTTTTTTTAAATTTATTTTTAGAGAGAGGGAAATAGAGGGAGAAAAATATCAATGTGTGGTTGATTCTCATGCACCCCCCTACTGGGGACTTGGTCCCCAACCCATGCATGTGCCCTGACTGGGAATCAAACTGGTAACCCTTTGGTTCATAGGCCAGCACTCAATCCACTGAGCTACACCAGCCAAGGCCACCCTGGTCTTCTTTTAAAGTCTCCCACCCTAGCTTGCCCTGGCCAGTATAGTGCACTTGTTTGGATTAATCCTGTAAGCCGAAAGGTCAAAGGTTCGATTCCCAGTCAAGGCACATGCCTGGGTTGTGGGTTCGGTCCCTGGTTGGGGCATGTACAAGGGGCAACTAATCAGTGTTTCTCTCCATCCCTTCCCCTCTTTCTAGAATCAGTAAGCTTGTCTTCTGGGTGAGGAATTTTTAAAAAAATGAATCAAGAAATGAATGACTATATCATTATCATCTGAGATCCAAGGAACAATTGTTTTTAAAACTTAGGGAATAAACAGGCAACATGAGTTACCATGGCAGCCCTGGGAAAAACACTACCAAGTTAGGCCCCTACTTCCAGAAGCTTACATTTTTTTCCACAATAAGTAAATCCTTCTTATTTCTAAAGCACCATACTATAAAATATCTCAATAACAACTAGAAGTTATTTAATGTCTGCTGTGAGTTGGGGGAGGGGGACTTAAGGGGTAACTGATGAACTGACAAGAAAAAATTAGGGACCATGGGCAGAGATAGGCTCCAATCTCTATGAGATTCTGAGGTAATCATATTATAGCGGCTCGAGCATGATGAGAAAGCAGCCACTAACCAACTACTCTGCCCTAAACATATGAACAAAACTAAATGCAAATTCATACCTATGTATTATTCTTTTCTAGTAATTCTTCAATGTATCTGTTCTGGCTTGGTACAAATGAATGAAACCTATTGGATCAGACATTCAATGAGCTATTTAGCTAAGAGGCTAGGAACCCTGAGTTCTTAGAATCATAAAAGTAGCACAGCATCACAGTATCTTGGAGCATCCTTGCTATCAAACACCCTCTAATATGTCACCAATCAGTGATCCTCCAGCATGTGTGCGGACTTTCCAGTGATGGAAATCTCAGCGCTTGCAAGACAGATCTGAGCAATTCCAGTTGCTACAGCAGTTCTTTATATCAAATTCAGAATCTGCCTCCCTGTCACCCACTGGTCCCAGTTTTGCCCTCTGGAAGGGGACACCCCACAGCATACCTCATCTCTTTTCCATCTGGCACACTTCCCAAATACGGAAGTACAGTTTTGTTCTCCCTAAAACTTCTCTTCTTGAATCACTTCTTCCTATGTTTATGATTTTTCAGGGGCCCACAGGGCATTACCAGCATGGCATCAGTGTGCCTGCTACAAATTCTGGGAATGGGTCGGGACTAGAACAGTTTGGCAAATGAGCCTTCCTGAAGAGTACGTGTGGTAGTCTCAGCCTCTCTTCGGTCCTCATCCTGTAGGCAGGGTTTCTCAACAGCAAAATTGGCATTTGGCCCAGGTAATTCTTTTCTGTGAGAAACTGTCCTGTGCATTGCACGATGTGTAGATGCCAGTTGTGACAACTAAAAATGCCTCCAGACAGAGACAAATGGGGGAAGTGGGGTGATGGAGGTAAAATTAATGACTATTCACTGTCACTACTTTAAGCTCTCTGCTGCTTTAACAGGTAACTCTCCAGAAAAGTCTACTCATGTATCAAAATCGTATTTGAAAATTTAAAAGTACTTATCTTTTTCATGGTATTTGATGAAATTAAAACACTTTCTCCAGCCCTGGCTGGTATGGCTCAGTGGATTGAGCACTGGCCTGCAAACCAAAGGGTTGCCGGTCCGATTCCCAGTCAGGGCACATGCCGGGGATGTGGGCCAGGTCCCCAGTTGTGAGCATGTGAGAGGTAACTGTTTCTCTCTCACACAATGATGTTTCTCTCCCTCTGTCTCCTTCCCTTCTCCTCTCTCTAAAAATAAGTTAATAAAATCTTTTAAAAAATAAAAACAAAACACTTTCTCCAGATGTTCAGAACCTCCCAGATGATTAACCCACATTTCCCTTATCTCCCACCCCAGGCACTAGGGACTACAGAAAAGATGACACCCATTTTCCAGCTCTGTGCAAGAATTATGACGAGCATAAGGTTTATTTGCAACCTGAACATCTCAATTCAAGTAAAATGTTCTACCTGATGGGGGCCGTTCAGGATGAGAAGCTGGGCGGGATGACAATGTAGTGGAGTGTGAACCTCAGGTGAAAAAAGAAAACGTGTGAACAGACGAGTACGCTTGAAATAAAGCCTGAAGACCTTCACTGACATAATGAGCTGAAGGCTCCCAGCTTGTCTTCTGGGATCCCAGCTGGGACGGGGTAGGGGGTAAGGGGTCGGGGGAGTCGGGGGCAGGGGAGGTTCAGCCTAGATCTACCACACCTGGCCTTTGTCTCGGCCCCCAGGCACTGTCAATCATTCATACTCTTAATAAACACTTATTACCAGACCTTGCGCGAGGACCACATCTGTAAAAACATCGCCGCACCCTCGGAGTTTACAGTGGGAGACCAGCACTGGAAAAGCCATCACCGGGGTGGTAAGGGCCACAAAGGAGAATAGCGGGGATAGGACACCCAATCGCCAGAAGCCCTCCGCCCTCCTGCTCCATAAGGCCAGGGCCCCGTCGCTGCTTATTGTCGGACCCCAGTCCTGCCTCCATTGCGCACCCTTCCGCAAGGTTGGCCCGGGTCTGGACGTCGCCGACCCCTGTTCGGACTTACAGACCTCGCCGCTGCTGAACTCTACAGAACCTCCCTTCTTCCTCAAGGTTCACCAATTCCGCGTGTCGTACTGAGCCACACCAGCCACCGTCCGCGAGGCCTTGGCGCTCAAGTGACGTCACTGCCGTGCGCCTCTCCAGCAACAAGAAAAACATGGCTCTAGTATGGTCGCCGCGGTTTTCGCTGCGTGCGGCTCGGTTGTTTCTGGCACCTCGACGGGACCTGGCAGTTAGCGGTCCCGATGAGCCCTTACCAGTGGTGCGCATCCCACGGGCTCTACAGCGGCGGCAAGAACAGCGGCAAAGCGGGCGGCGGAACTCCCTGCGGCCGGTGCTGGTGCGACCTGGCCCGCTGCTGATCTCGGCGCGGCGGCCAGAGTTCAACCAGCCGGCGCGCCTCACGCTGGCTCGCTGGCAGAGCGCGCCACTCGCTTCGCGTGGCTGGAAGAATAGGCGCTCCCGCCGGGACCACTTCTCCATCGAGCGCACACAACGCGAGACACCGGCATTGCGGAACTTATCCGAGGGCAGCTTCGCGGATCTGGGTCTGGAGCCCCGCGTACTGCGCGCACTACAAGAGGCTGCTCCCGAAGTCGTTCGACCCACCACGGTGCAGTCGAATACCATCCCTCCGTTACTTCGCGGCCGCCACATCCTTTGCGCAGCGGAAACAGGCAGTGGCAAGACTCTTAGCTACCTACTCCCTCTGCTTCAACAGCTCTTGGGCCGGCCAAAACCAGACCCCCGCAGTATCCCAGCTCCTCGAGGCCTGGTCCTTGTGCCTTCGCGAGAATTAGCCGAACAGGTACGGGTCGTGGCCCAGCCCTTAGGCAACTCCCTGGGACTCCGCGTGCAGGAGTTAGGGGGAGGCCGTGGCATGAGGAGGATCAGGCAGCAACTGTGCAAACAGCCTCCAGCCGATATATTAGTGGCCACTCCGGGGGCTCTGTGGAAGTCTCTGAAACGTCAACTGATCAGCCTGGAGCGGCTCTCCTTCTTGGTATTGGATGAGGCAGACACGCTGTTGGATGAAAGTTTCCTGGAACTCGTAGACTACATATTAGGGAAGAGCTATGTAGCAGAAGGCCCAGATGACTTAAAAGACCCCTTTAATCCTAAAGCTCAGTTGATACTAATAGGGGCCACATTTCCCGAAGGTGTAGACCAGCTGCTGAGTAAAGTCGCCAGCTCAGAGGCTCTAACCACCATCACCAGCTCCAAGCTCCACTGTATCATGCCCCATGTCAAACAGACATTTATGAGGCTGAAGGGAGCAGATAAGGTAGCTGAGTTGGTGCAGATCCTCAAGCAGCATGACAGAGCAGATAGGACTTGCTCCTCGGGAACTGTTCTGGTGTTCTGTAATAGCTCTAGCACTGTGAACTGGCTAGGCTATATTCTGGATGACCACAAAATCCAACACCTAAGGCTGCAGGGACAAATGCCAGCTTCAATGAGGGCAGGTATCTTCCAGAGCTTCCAGAAGGGCTGCCAAGACATACTCCTCTGCACAGATATAGCCTCTCGGGGCCTGGACAGTACCCATGTGGAGCTAGTTGTCAATTATGATTTCCCTCTCACCCTGCAAGACTACATCCACAGAGCAGGGAGAGTGGGCCGTGTAGGAAGTGACTTGCCAGGCACCATCATCAGCTTTGTTACTCACCCCTGGGATGTGAGCCTGGTTCAGAAGATTGAACTGGCAGCTCGCAGGAAGAGAAGCCTTCCAGGACTGGGGTCTTCAGTGAGAGAGCCTTTGCCCCAGCTGGTGTGAATGTGGCACCATAACAGTGGTCTTTCCCTCTGTGCCGGGTGGGTGAGCACCCTCCAAAGTAGGGTGCCCCAGGCTGCCCACTCACCTCCCTGCAGGTCTGGAGAGCCGCTCAGTGTGACTTTGTAACCTTTCACGAGTCGTGAAAAATAAAGTAGATTTTGGCTTTGTATTGCGTCATGATCTCCAACAAAAAAAATGATGTTTTTCTGGGTTCTCCTAAAACAGTTACCACTGGGGCAACGTTCGTTGGATTAAGAAAACTCACATTCCAAAATGCCACACCAAGGACAAAGGTTCTTTCAACGTTTAGTTTGTAACATTTAGATTTTATTTTCTGTCCCCAGAACATTCATTAAGCCCCCATGAGAGGGAAAGCTGATGTGACTAGCAGTAGAGAGAAATTTTCTCCACCAATACATGGAAAGCTTACACACTCTTGGTGAAATTAGCCTGGGAAGTCCTGGCAAAAGAATAAAAGGCAGACTGACACAGAAGTATTGTTTGGTGTGCATTTCCAGTCTCTGCCTTTTTCCCCATCTGTTGGTGATGGTGGCAGAGGAGAGAGGAGTACAGTATTTTACCAAATTGACAAATTAAGCATGTAGCATCCTCTTGCTGTCTCCTAGACTCCAGGCTCTGCAGTGTTGTATAAGCTATGCCTGAAGTAAGGAATCCTTCAGCGCCAAATGAAGTACACGCTGAAAAGGATCAGGTTGCAGAGAACAAATGGCCCAGGGAAGCCTTTGCCAAAAGAGAATATTGTACTAAATGTACAGTGAAGCCCTATTTTTTTATGGGAAGAAACAGGCTCGGGGATAAAAAGAACTTGCTCAGAATCACACAATTAAATAAATTATTTAATTTATTTAATTTAAAGAATTGCAAGGAAGAGCAACCCATGGTGAGGATGGGGATTCTTATCTACATAAGTTATCTAAAAGTCAGGAGTTGGAATTTTGACCATGATAGGTGATGTATGATATTAAAGAAGTGTTGACTTTTTGAAGTGCCATAATAGCATGGTAGTGAAGTGAGTTTTCTGTATTTTTATTATATTTAGGTATAACGGATATATACATTTCAGGTATACAACACCAAATGCATTGATATTTGTATAGATTATGAAATGGTCACCACAGTAAGTGTAGTTAATGTCTGTCACCATACACAGTTACCACATTTTTTCCCAATGGTGAGAACTTTCAAGATGTACTCTCAAGATGTACTCCTCTAGCGACTTTCAGCTATACAATACATATCATTAATACAGTCACCTTGCTGTACACTACATCCTCATGACCTGTTTTATGAATGGAAGTTTGTACCTTTTTTTCAGATTTTATTTATTTACTTTTAGAGGGAGGGGAAGGGGTAGAGAAAGATAGGGAGAGAAACACTGATGTGGAAGAGAAACATGGACTGGTTGCCTCTCGAACACACCCTGCCCAGGCACCAAACCCGAAACCCAGGCTTGTTCCCTGATGGGAATCAAATAGGTGACCCTTCACTTTGTAGGAGAACACCCAACCAACTGAGCCGCACCGGTCAGGGTGGAAGTTTGTACCTTTTAACCCTCTCACCCATTTCTCCCATGTCCTCCCCTCTGACAACCACTAACTAATCTGTTCTCTGTATCTATGAGGTCATTTTGTTTTTATTTTTAGAGTCTATGTATAAATGATACCGTGGTATTTTTCTTTCTCTGACTTACATCACTGAGCATAATGCCTTCAAGATTCATCCATGTTGTCACAAATGGCAACATTTCCTTCCTTTTATGGCTGAATAGTATTCCACCGTGTATATAAATACCACATTTTCTTTATCCATTCACTCGTCAATAGGCAGATGGGTTGTTTCCGTATCTTGACTATTGGGGAAAACGCTGCAGGTAACGAGGGGGTGCACATACGTTTTCAAGTTAGCGTTTTGTTTTCTTCGAATGTATTCCCAGAAGTGGAATTGCTGAACCATACGGTAGTTCTATTTTTGATTTTCTGAGGAACTTCCATACTGTTTTCATAGTGACTGCACCAATTTTCTTTTCCACCAACAGTGCACAGGAGTTCCCTTTTCTTCACATCTTTGCCAACACTTGTTATTTCATCTGTTTTTTGTTTTTGTTTGTTTGTTTTAATAATAGGCCTTGGTTGGTGTGGCTCAATGGTTTGCATGCCAGCCTGCAAACCAAAAAAGGTCGCAGGCTCAATTCCCAGTCAGGGTACCTGCCTGGGTTGTGAGCCAGGTACCCTATTGGGGGCGTGTGAGAGGCAACTGATGGATGTTTCTCTCACAATTCAACATCTTTCTCCCTCTCTTAAAAATAAGTAAGTAAATAAATCTAAAAAGATAATAATAGGTGTGAGGTGATCTCTAACTTGTGAGGCGACAGCTCACTGTGGTTTTGATTGGCATTTCATGATGATCGCTGATGTTGAGAACCGTTCCATGTACCTCTCGGCCATCTGTATACCTTTGGGAAAATGCCTATTCAGATCCTCTACCTTGATCAAACTTTTAAAGTTCCTGTTAGGACCTTTTAGAGATGCAAACTTAAATATGGATAAAATAAATGTCTGATTTCCTTTAAAATACTCTGTAGAAGGGTATGTATATGGTATAAATGAAACAAGGTTGGCCAATCAGTTGATAGTTGTTGAAGCTGGGGTTCAATATACTCTTCTCTCTACTTGTTTTGCATATTTGAAAATATACCCAGTAAGTTAAAAGAAACAAAAAATAAGAGTTTCTCGGGTGCAGCCTGATGTTCAGCCAGATATGGATTTAGTGAGGGCTCAGGCCAGCTTCACAGGGTAAACTAGCCTGTGGGCACTATGGAAGCCAGGCAGAGGAGGGCTGTGGGGCAGGGTGTGCTGTGCACAGCATGTCGTTACAGAAGACACGTCTGACAGGCTTCAGAGAGGAGCAGGCTAGGTTGAGCAAAGAGATAGTAAGTTTTAACTTGAGGCTAAATGAGAAATCACATGTGCCATGAAATAAATGTTTGATTGGTCAAGAGTGGCTGCCAGCACCTGGTGCCCTCACAGCCCCCCTTCTGTGTGCTTAGGGCAGCACATATGCTAGATAACTGAAGACTTGTCCAGCCCTCTACTGTATACCCCAAGCAAAGAGCCAGCACCAGCCAATGACCAGGAAGGGGTATCTGGACAAATGGATGGATGTAAGGGTTCAGGTCTTCTGGCGGGAAAGGGCAGAAGCTGGAAGTTGAGAAGTTTGAGGAATCCCTGTCTAACTTGCCCAAGAGGGCATCATTGCCTTCTCAGCAGCCGGTCTCCCCACACCTGTCCTCCCCCTCAGCCAGATTCAAGGAGCATTCTGTCCCAGGGCCAATGGGCTACTCTCCCACCGCTGCTGGCTTCTCCAGATGGCTTCCTTATGTCCCATGAACCCTCACTGAAGATAGGGCCAGTCCAAGCCAACCCTGATGATCCTGGCAGTGGTGAACAGGAATGATGGGGCATGTGCAGAGGCAGACAGGGAAGACCTCCTTACCAAGTGACTTGTGGTCATTCTCCAAAGTTCTGTCCCTTTGCGGCCTGAAGCACCTGCACAGTAGGACAACAGAAGGCTAAATACATTTCTCCTCCACAAACATTCAGTTCCACTGTCCTCACTAGCTGCCCCCAAATTTAGGAATTCCTCTGCCCAGCATTACGGATTTGGATTCAGGGAGGACTCCAGACAGAGGAGTTCAGATGTCAGGAAAGGGCATCCATCAGCTTGGGCAGCTGCTTTGTACCTAGAGTTATCACAGAGGGAGGACAGAATTAGGGGGAACAAAGCTTGAAAAATCTAGGGATAAGGAAACTTTAGTTTCAGATTCCAGCTCCACCTGCCAGCTCTTGGATGAGAAAGTTAAGTTCATCTAGCTGAGCTTCAGTGTTCTCTCCTAGAATATGAGGCTGGTCAGAACCCTACCCTGTGGGCTGTCGTGAGGAAAGCACATCAAACCTGTAGCACAGCTCCATGTTGGCTGCTCTGATGTGTCGGCACTCTTCTCACCTGCCTTTGCTCTGCGAAAGAAAGGAAGGCAGTCTATTGAGCTCCAAGTTTAATCCGTCTTCAACAGATATTGGTTGAGCGCCCTCTGTCTGCAGGTGTAGTCCTCGTGTTGGAAAAAAGTGGCCGTGGCCTCACTGAGTTTGCTTGCCACCTCCAGCAGGGGGAACCGCCACAGACTGCTGTCAGGAGGAGGAGGAGAAGGAGGGGGAAGGAGAGGTGTCAGCAAAACCTGAACCTGAGCAATCCAGATGTCCCTGTTTTTAGAGAGAGTAAGTCACCAAAGACTGTTTGGATTTGGCAGAGTTCTCTGTGATACGCTCCCCCTCTCTAGGCAACTGAATGTCACAGTTCAGGAGTTGCTATCTGAATCCCAGAGACTCTGTGGAAGGCCTCCCTGGGTCAAGCTCCTGTACCTGAGGGCCCTTCAACCTCCCCCCACCCCAGCTGATGACACCACCTCAAGGACGTGGGACAGCATGCAAACCAGCCTCAGAACAAGAGTCCCAAACCCTGTGGGTTTCACACCTAAGTCACCAGAATATCTGGTCCCCAGAAGCAGCCCAGGCAGACATGTCACACCTGTCAGATACCACTTGAAACTTTGCTTTGGGGGTCTTATGTGCTGGATCTTCTGCACTGACTGATCAGGAAGAGTCTTGCTGCAAGAGGACCTGAGTCATCATTCATTTCCATCAAAAAGCATGCCCTGCCCTAGCTGGTGTGGCTCAGGGCATTGAGTGCTGGCCTGTACACCAAGGGGTTGCCGGTTTGATTCCCAGTCAGGGCACAAGCCTGGGTTGCAGGCCAGGTTCTCGGTAGGGGGCACGCAAGAGGCAACCACACGTTGATGTTTCTCTCCCTCTCTTTCCCCCCTCCCTCCCCCTCTCTAAAAATGAATAAATTAAATTAAATTGAAAAGCAGCCCTAGGAGTGTTGGACGGAGATGCTGGAGAGAGTGCTAAAGAGAAAGGTAGGGTTTAGGGAGAAGGCTGAATGGAAGTGAGATGCACTTGTAGTTACTGCACTTCTAGCAAGATCAACAATGGCTGCCATTTGAGGAAGGAACATATGCAAACTCTGATAAGGCATATCCTCCATATATGTGTGTGCATGTATGTGTGAGGGTGTGGGTGTGTGGGTGGGGTTCCTGGAAGAGACAGCTGGAATGAGGACCTGAGACTAGGAATAGGGTGGGGCCTGTCGAGCAAGGATAGGAACTTAGTCTTCAACGTTTTGTTTTTTTTTTGAGAGAGCTAGAGCCAGAGGAGCCACAGGATAAGGTGGGTGGAGTCACAAAAAATACCAGGCCTTTCCTTAGGACCCTTATTTCTGACCTCAACAAGGCAGGGGCTTCCACACTGAGGTAGGAGGGATCCTGGCCAGCAGGTCAGCCACCAGCTCTGGGAGAAATGTTGCTGGAATTGGGGGCTCTGCTGCCCTGGAAATTACTCATTTCCTTCCACTGCAATAGCCTACTATCTCCGTTTCTGCTCTGCTGAGTAAAATGTTCCTGACTTTCTCCAGATGCTTATCCAGTTCACATCCCCAAAGTCTCTCCATTCAGACCCTGGGGAGGTGTAGGCATACTTAGGAAAGAGCTCTTTCTTGAGGCTGCCTGGGAAAGATGGGAGAGGGGCTTCTGACATTTCCCAGTTCCTGGCTGGAGTCCCCAGGGGTGGACATGCAGGCTGGGGAGTAAGGTAGTGGGAAGAAAAGGTCAGGGGCAGGGGGCCTTTCCTGAATCCAGAGTCCATAAAGTTAACCCCGTTTCCAGAGACTATCTCCTCCCCCCCCCCCCCCCCCAATCAACCCAAGTGACCCAGCACAGGAAAACCGAATGCCCAGAGAACACTGTGAGCACAGAGACACCAGAGCATGGCCTAGGGGTGTCTAGGACTTACGACAGGCAAATGGGACGTGATGTGGTTGGGAGAGATCACAGGGCCGAGGGCCACCCTGAGGCAGAATCACTCCAGGCCCTCTCTTTTGAGAGTAAGGCTCTGGTCGGAGGGAGAGAAACCTGGGTCGGCCCCATCTGAGCAGTGGGTGTAGGGAGAGGGGCAGGATGTGGAGTCTTTGATGTGAGGCTAGTTGGCGCACGCGCGGGAAGCCGACCCAGCCCAAGGGGGCGCCCTCGGAGCTGGAAGCGGGAGGGAGGGGCCGTCCCGTGGCAGCAGCGCTGTAGGGCGTCACAGCTCCCTGCTCTCCCGTCGCAAGGTCCTGTGACTTCATTCCCCTCTCGCGAGGCCGCGCTGCTGGGTCACCTGGGCCGACCGTTGGGACCCCATCGTCGCCTTCTACCCCTCTCCTGCCTCTCTCAGGACCTCGAGACCAGCCCTTGCCCCCCTGCCTAGACTTGCGCAGCATGCGGCCCGCGGGCCTCGAGTGTCCCCGCATGCTCGGCCAGCGGTCTCTGCTGTGTCTGCTGTTCCTGTTGTCACTGCTGCTGCGGCAGCCAGTAACCCGCGCCCAGACCCCGCCGGGCGCCCCCAGCGCCCCGACAGCGCTGGGCACCCCTAGCACCCCGCCCACACCCGGCACTCCCAGTGCCCCGACTAGGCCTGGAGCCCCTAGCGACTCTACTGCGCCGGGCACCCCTAGTGCCCCGACCTCGCCGGGAACCCCTAATGCCCCAAATCTGCGGGATCGTGCTCGGACCTTGATGCGAGACTTCCCACTGGTGGACGGGTGCGTAAGTGCGGTAGGAGCTGCGGGGGCCGGGCTCACCCTTGGGCTGGGGAGGGGTTCCTGAGCATGCAGGGCTAGTGAGGAGGCTCCCTCACACCGCTCCTCGGTGCCCTTTTCCATTATTCATGGAAGCCCTTTCCCCTCCTCTGTCACCTCCTCCCTAGTGGGAATGCCTTAGCCCAGGCCTGGAGGGTCCAGTATACTAGTCTGTGTGACAGTTGGGGTGGGAAACGCCTGGGCTGGCCCAGGAGGGGCAACATGTCTTGGCTTATCCCCAGGCCTGAAGGAGTCCACCTATTTGCCCCTGACCTGATCCTTCCTTGACCTCCTTCTAGCCACAACGACATGCCCCTGGTCCTGAGGCAGTTTTACCACAACCAGCTACAGGATGTTAACCTGCACAATTTCAGCCATGGCCAGACCAGCCTGGACAGGCTTAGAGATGGTCTCGTGGGTGCACAGGTATGGGGCAGGGACACACAAGGTGCCACTGGCTGCTTAGGAATATGGGAGAATTTGGGCCCTAGAGATCATGGTAAGTTAGTTACATGGGAACTCAGTTACCATAGTGACCCAAAAAGTGCCATGACATGGATACTGGGGACTGCAGGGGCCATGGTGAACCAGCTTGGTGCATATCCAGGTACCATGGAACAAGCAGTTCATTACACGTGACCCCTGGGTCCACTGGGTGCTGTGTGGGCCATGGAGGCTATGAAAGGAGGAGCTCCAAAGCAGCCCCTGCCCAAGCCGACCCCTGGCTTTCCCCAGTTCTGGTCAGCCTACGTCCCATGCCAGACCCAGGAACGGGATGCCCTGCGCCTCACCCTGGAGCAGATTGACCTCATCCACCGTATGTGTGCCTCCTATCCTGAACTGGAACTTGTGACCTCAGTTAAAGGTAGGCAGGCTGGTGGGGTGGCATATGGGACTTGACTGAGCTACCCCAGCCCCTGAAAGTGATCACCTGACCTACTTGCCCCCAGCTCTGAACAGTACCCGGAAGTTGGCTTGCCTCATTGGTGTGGAGGGCGGCCACTCACTGGACAGTAGCCTCTCCGTCTTGCGTACCTTCTATGCACTGGGTGTGCGGTACTTGACACTCACCCACACCTGCAACACACCCTGGTGAGCACAATGCAGATGGCATGGGTAACCCAGACCACGCTTTACCCCTGGGATCTGCCACTGACCCTGAAGTGGGGAGGGGAGCTGGGTGAACTGAGCAAGACTGGATCCCCAGCAGGGCCCTCATACTACCAGACCCAGCCCAGCTTGGGTTCCTGCTCTTGCTCTTAGGGTGTGTAGGGGTAGAGGGCTCACTAGGGCCTCCAGGCTCTGGTGGCCAAGTCGTGGCCACCAGTCAGACTGCCTTCTGGCCACCTTGCAGGGCAGAGAGCTCAGCTAAGGGCATCCACCACTTCTACAACAATGTCAGCGGGCTGACCAGTTTTGGTGAGGTGAGAGCCCTGGTTTCATACCCTCCCCACATGCATGCACACATCCCACCTGTTTCCTACGAATAAACATACATACATGTGTGCCCCTGATGCCTTCTCCTCAACCTGTCCCTGCAGAAGGTGGTGATGGAAATGAACCGCCTGGGCATGATGGTAGACTTGTCCCATGTCTCAGACGCCGTGGCGCAACGGGCCCTGGAAGTGTCACAGGCACCTGTGATCTTCTCCCACTCGGCTGCCCGGGGGGTGTGCGAGAATGCACGGAACGTTCCTGATGATATCCTGCAGCTTCTGGTGAGAGACTGCCCTGGCCCTTGAACCTAGAGCAAGAGGTTTGAACGAAGACTCCTTGAACATGAGCCCCAGCTCCTTCAACTCCCTCAAACCCTGGGCTGAACATCTGCCCCACAAATTCCTAGTCCACAGCCCTGAAATCTTGAACCCAAGAGAGGGTTCTAGGTGGTAAATACTCCTCTAAATCTGCAAACCCAGGACCAAGACACCACCCAAACCAGGGCCGAGACTCCTCCATTCACACAAACCAGAGAGATGAAGTATTCTCTGACCTCAAAGCCAGGGCCCAGCGGGTGAACAGGCAGGTGTTTGTGCAGGGTGCGGGGGGAAGCCAAGCTGAGAGTCCACTTGTCCACCCACGCAGAAGAAGAATGGTGGCATCGTGATGGTGTCCTTGTCTGTGGGGGTGCTGCAGTGCAACCGGCTAGCCAATGTGTCCACTGTGGCAGGTAAGCCCGCCCTGAGCTCTCTGAGCAGCTCTGATTCGGACCTGAAGCTTTGGAGGGGGGACCTCAGAGCAGCCAACACACTTGACCCACCCATTGGCAGTAAACAAAAACCCCAAAACGGACAGTACACAGCACCTTGCTGCCATGGAGCAGTGGAGCCACAAGTGGGATAGTGCAGTGGTGGGTGTAAGGGAGGCAATCAGACATGAAGCCTGGGCGCCTCTATAGGGGCTCCCTAAGTGCCCTGTTCCTGCCTCTGGCCAAGGGACTGGGAAGCCCTTTGGGTCTCTGTGATCTTTGTCCCTTGTGCTCTCTGTCCCTCTCTCCTCTTCCACACAAATGGGAGGGAGCACTCTCGGGTTCTCAAGGAGACCTGAGGCAGGGTGAATCCTGATGTGAAATGGTCCAACTGGTGTCTCCAGGATACAATCCAAATGTGAAGTCCAGCCTAGAGCCAGCTGGGATCACATCAGGTCAAACCTCAGGGCTCTCGAGTTGGCACACTGGGTTCCAGGCCATGAAGTAATCAGCCTGCATGGCCTACAGGCTGCAAGAAGGGGGATTGCCAGAGTCCAGTCCCCACTCCCCAGCCCAGCCCTGGAAGCCCCGCATTGTTGCCTCTCCATCCCCTAGATCACTTCGACCACATCAGGACAGTCATTGGACCCGAGTCCATCGGTGTCGGCGGAGATTATGATGGGACCAGCCAGTAAGTGCTCGCCTGTGGCTTGTCAGGGGCTGGCTGTGCAGCCTGCCACAGCATGGTCCTCCTGGCCATCGAGCCTTGACCGCAGCCTCAGGTCTGCTGGCCCACCTGCCATCTTCCCTCCCGGTGTCTGTTTCCCGGGCCCTCCTGTCTGTCTGTGGCCTGTTGACCATACTCTAGGTCACCAGACAGGGCTCATCTGCCCAGCATGTGCACCCATCCCCAGTGGGTGCCGGCACACATACTGCCTCTAAGCAGACTTTTAGTGACATCTGTTACGGGCTGACCATCTTTTCTGCTTGCAGTTGGGTCTGTGCGTGTAGGGGTTCAAGCCAATGCCTAAAAAGCTTTTCTTCTTTTTATATATAGAGAAAAAAATTGCATTCAGTGAAAAGCATAGATCTTACTAATTCAATTCAAATGAATTTTGATAAATATTCAAGGAGGTTTTGGTTCTGAAAGATGAATCGCAGGGGTGAATCATTTACTCTCTCCCAGTCTCCATTTCCCATATCTGACCAGGGCTGGGGTTCAGTGGACCCTGGACACATAGAGCTGTGGTTCTGAGTCAGGATCAGGGAACAGGTCTGGGGTCCAACAGCTGGTTGCCTGGCGGCCATACAGTTTCCCTCAGGGGCTGGAAGACGTGTCCACATACCCAGTACTGATAGAGGAGTTGCTGAGTCGGGGCTGGAGTGAGGAGGAGCTCCAGGGCGTCCTTCGAGGAAACCTGTTGCGGGTCTTCACGCAAGTGGAACAGGTAGGCTGGGCTGGGCAAAAGAGTCACTCGGGGGTCCAAGCAGGTGTGTCGGGAAGCTTTGGAAGCTACTGCCCACCAACTGCTGCCCCCAGGTGCAGGAGGAAAAGAAGGGGCAGAGGCCCTTAGAGGATGAATTCCCGGCTGAGCAGCTGGACAGCCCTTGCCGCTCCGTCCTCCCACGGCTGCCTCAGAGACAGAAACAGATGGCTCCAGAGCAGAAACTAACCGAGACTCCTATGCATTGGATGCCCGAGTTGTCACCTAAGAAGTCATTCTCAAATTCATCCCCCCACATGGTCCCAAGCCTCACAATTATTTCTGCCTTCCCGGTCATCATTCTGTGGCTCTGGTGACCCAGTTAATCCTGTTAGATGTCACTTTGGTAGCTGTGGACACCCCACAAAGTTCCCCCTTCGTGCAGGCACAAGTATTTCCTGAAAATAAATATTTTAGACTGGAGCCAGGCATGAGTGTCTTTCTCTGGGATGGGTCTGACGGCACAGGCTCCCCATGCTGGTGGCTGGTGGGGGACCCTGCCGTTCAGCCACCAGGAAGACCTGTTGGTAGTGGCCTGAAGAAACCCAGGTGGTTGGTTGCTCTGGCTGGTGTGGCTCAGTGGATTGAGTGCCAACCTGTGAACCAAAGGGTTGCTGGTTCAATTCCCAGTTGGGGCACATGCCTGGATTGCAGGCCAGGTCCCCATTTGGGGGCATGTGAGAGGCAACTACACATTGATGTTTCTCTCCCTCTCTTTCTTCCTCCCTTCCCCTCTCTCTGAAAATAAATAAATAAAATCTTAAGAAACCCAGGTGGTTTGGCTCAGCAATGGGAGAAGACTTGGGTGGCTCTGGCTGCAAGAGGGTGGACCCCACTCTGGGTACCCTCTGAGTAGCTCATCCCAGCCCCCATTCTGACCCACTGACCCTCACCTGCGGACCCTTCAGGGAATTCCAGTTCACATTCCCAAGTAGGGAACTTGCCTGGATTACAAATGACCTTTGTTCCTATTTGGACAGAGCCCAGAATGTCACGCCACATATGGTCCATGGCCCTCCAATGGCTGTCCTGTCCTGGATGCAGGCTCACCTGTCCCTGGCCCCCCAGGGACTTCCTCTCTGAGAGGCACGGGCTACTTAAAGACAACCACCCCATCTCACCCCAAGGCCATTAACAGTAATGGCAACTGCATCGATTGCCAAAATTAAGAGTTAATAATCAGCCCTGGCTAGTGTGGCTCAGTGGACTGAATGCCAGCCTACTAACGAAAGGGTCCCAGGTTTGATTCCCAGTCTAGTACCCATGCCTGACTTGCAGGCCAAGTCCCCAGTAGGGGGCGCATGAGAGGCAACTACACATTGATGTTTCTCTCCCTCTCTTTCTCCCTTCCCCTCTCTAAAAAGAAATAAATAAAATCTCTAAAAAAAAGAGTTAATAATCACAGCTAATAATAATAAACATGATAATTGATAATGGCTAATAAAAATAATAATACTGATAGTCATAAAAGCTGTCATATTTTAAAAAATCATATTAACTTGAGGAACAACAGTACTGACAACTGAATTTTCAATAGAAATAATGGAAACATATACAGAATGGAATATTTTTAACTTCATGAATGAAAGTAACTATACCGCCATAGTGGCGTCTTGTAAAAGAAGTTATAGTAAACCGCAATTATTTAAAAATTACTTGGTCAAGAGAAATTGTCAAAGGGGCACTCTCTCAACAGAATATGAACTAAGCAAAGAAGTAGCTTTTGAAAATATTTTTCATGAATCTGCTTCCATTAAAGCCAGGATAGTAAAATTATAATTCTGGTTGGACATACATAAAATTATGGAAATGTGAAATAATGTCATGAGTTTTAGTACACCTACTTTCCAGCTCTTTAATATTTTTCAACTATTTTAATGTTCTAGAAAGGTTAACCATTAAAAAATACCTTAAAATGTACATCAAGGCATACATTTTCCTCTTCCCCCAGGCTCCCAGTTGGCTGGGTTCCGCACAGGTCCTCAGAAAGCCGTAGTAGTGCTTTCCATTCGTTTCACCTACTCTCTCCTTTCTTGACTCCTTTTGAGGCAATTGAATAGCACTCTGAAATCACTTTAATCCCATTTAACAACCTTCCAACCTTAGCTGATCCAGCTCAGAGTCCACTTAGGAAGAAAGGGGAAGGTATAGGACAGGGGGGTCAGAGTCATTTTCACCGGGGGCCACATCAGCCTCGAGGTTGCCTTCAAAGGGCAGAATGTAATTTTAGGACTGTATAAATGTAACGTCTCCTTAGCAGTTAACCGAGAGCTCAGCGCTGCCACCGGGTAGAAACAAGGTGCCAGGCTGTATTAAACAAGGTGGAGGGCCGGATTCAGCCTGTGGGCCTTGTGTTTGCCACCTATGGTGTAGGGGTTACTAGAAGATAGAAGTTTAGTGGAGCGCCTTGTGTTGCTGGAGCTCAGACCTCTGAGATAAGGCTGAGGCCGGCGAGTATTCAGCTGGTGCAGGTGTTCTAAATGGGCGTGGCAAGGCTGCTCCGTGCCGGCCACAAGTTGGAGACCGCAGCCGGCTGCCACTGCTGGAGCCGCACTGACGTGAACAAGAAAAGCATTTCTCTTTCCTCCCCCTGAGTTTAAGTTTCCTGCAAGCCCCAGCCTCACAGAGCAGAGAATAGCAAGCTGGCCCTGGAGCTGATTAACAATTGTTACTAACCGGGATTGCTGCAGGCCTCATCCACTCTTTGGTCTTTCGCCTCAAGAGTGTCCATCGTGGCTCTCCTTACCTTGTGCGCGGGAGGCTAATCTGTCTTCTTAGCCCCACAGTGCCACTAGGGGAAGAAAGAGCCCACAGGCTGGACACGTCTCTGGGTTTCCACACTCCCTCCTGGATGCTTGACGAGCAAGTTTTCGATATCTTGTTAATTCACTGATGTCATCAAGAAGATTCTTTTTATATTTTGCCCATCTTTTCTAGTTGTCATCAGAAAGAATGTAACTTTGATTTAGTCAACCAAAACCAGACATTTGGAATTGTTTATGTAAAGATAACATTTTAAAATTTTACTGTAAATATTACGCCTTCACCTTTCCTCTAGACTCACATAGGAAACAGCTGTATGTGCGGTGCTTCTGCATCTATAGTAAACTATTGGCAAAGTTATCATTATGTCGTTTGATATCACTTCATTGAAGACCTCCGTGGCCAGTCAGCTAAGGTGTAAAAGAGGCCAGAATAAACATTGATTTCCCTCGCTTTCTCTCTCCCCACCCACTTCTTGAGAGAGCCAAAGCTGGAGGTAGCTTCGTCAGACTTGGCCCTTAACACCAAAGCATGCAGAGGGGCAGCAATGGACAGGAGCAGCGGTTACCAGAGGCCAAGGTCCTTCTCCTGGCATCCAGAGGGGAGGCCCACTTATCAGGGAGCCAGTTGGGAGAACAGGGGACAGGCACAGATGTAAAAGGGGGGACAACTCATTTCAGACTGCATTGTTGGCCCCACAGCCTGGCAGGATCTGGTGCAGGCCCAGCAGGCTCAGATGCCACCCAAATGCAGTTCTGAAATCAATTCCCCCTAAATTAGGGCTTTGGCTGCAGAAAACAATGAATTATATCATTCAGGATTATGGCCAGCCTGGAAACCACCTTGTCTTGAAGGAGGATTCCCGCCCCAGGTGAAGTCACCTGTCAAACCTAACACCTTCCCCTGACCCACCACGCACTTAGCACCAAGAGCTCTAACCTGACTTCGTGCCCTCCGTGCCTTCTAGGGTCTTCCAGTTCCTCCTCCACAGCATAGTCATCCTGCCCAAACCAGACTTTTGCCTGGGCCACTGGCCAACCTGAGATGCCCTCTCCACTCACCCCGCCTGAATCAGGCCCCTTCCTTTCAGGGCTCAGCCACTGCTCTGGTGCCTCCACTAACGTCTTCCCACCCTGGCCAGCACTCACCGGCACTACCAACAGATTCCCTCAGCCAGGATACCTGTATCGCAGAGAGAGAGAGTAATAAATTGACCAGGGAGTTGGTAACCCCCTTCCCGGGATGGCTATATTAACTGTTTAGTACGCATACACCTCTGGAGTCTCTCTCTTTTTCGCATATATATCAACATGCACGGAAGCAAATTTCAACACTAGATGCTAAAACAAAGTGGTCTCCCACAAATATTGTTTTTAAATTTCATTTTTATTGCACATATAGGGAATCTTTTTTCTGTCAAACACTGGTAATTCACTCTTCTGAGTTGGGGCTTAGAATTTCATAGAAGAGTTGACCTGTGAGGCACATCCCTGCAATTAAAACTCCGCTTGTCTGATTATAAGAGAGATTAGGGACACTCCTGGGCTCCAGTTCCCCCACTGGCCCACTCATCTAGTCAGTCTGTCCGTCCAGACGAAGAGCGGGGCGGAGGGATCCTGAGCGGATAGAGCCCACGACGCGTCGCCAGAGGGCGCTCGCGGCGGAGGCCGGCCTGGCCCATTGGGGTGCTCTCCAGTAGGGGGCAGGAGGGCCGTACCGCCCCCTGGCAGCCACGCCACGCGACCGCGTTGCAGACCTCCCGGAGTCTTTCCAGCGTCTTAACTCTCCTCAGGAGGTCACACTGCTGAGTCACCTAAATCGACGGTAGGGACCCCATTGTCGTCGTCTGCCCACCTGCCAGGACCCGTGCAGCATGCAGCCCGCAGGCCTCGAGTGTTCCCACGTGCTCGGCCGGCAGCCTCTGCTGCGCTTGCTGTTCTTGCTGTTTCTGCTGCCCCAGCCAGTAACCCGCGCCCAGACCAAGCCGGGTACACACAGCGCCCCAACAGCGCTGGGAACCACCAGCGACATGACGTCCGGCGTCTCGAGTGTCCCAACCCCGCCAGGAACCCCCAGAGCCCGAAGACTGCAGGAGCGCGTACAGGCCTTGATGCGGAACTTCCCTCTAGTGGATGGGTGAGTAGATGGGGGGTGGGGACCAGTGGTGGCTGCCCCACCCTTAGGCAGGGGAAGGGGTCCTGAGCATGCAGAGCTAGTGTGGAGGCTCCCTCACACCGCCCCTGGATACATTCCACCATCATTCATGGGCCTCCTTTGCCCCATTATCCCATTTCTGGTGGCACCCCACCCCTACTCCTAAGCTGGACCTCCAGAGGTCTGGTACTGTCTGTGTGAGGTGGGAAGGTGGAGTGGGACAGGACAGTGGGAGAGAACAGACCCAGGCATGTTGCCATGTTCTGCCTGACCTGGAGCCCATGACCCTTCTCTATCCTTGCCTAATGCCCCCAGCCACAACCATCTGCCCTTGGTCCTGAGAGAGCGTTTTCAGAACAGACTGCAAAACGTTAACCTGCGCAACTTCAGTCACAGCCAGACCAACCTGGACAAGCTTAGGGATGGCCTCGTGGGAGCCCAGGTAACACAGGGACACACAGGGTGCCACAGCATGGCTTCTGGGGAATATGGAGGCCAGAGAAACCTGGGTGGGCAGTCCTCTGTCATAGAACGTACAATGTGTCATCATATGGCTGCTGGGGAGTTTAGGAGCATTGGAGGCGAAGACAAGCTGGCCACATGGGTTCCTAGGTTCTGTGGAGACACAGAGAAAGTGACCAGAAAATCCCTGGTTATTGTGGGAGGTGCCGGAACCACAAAGGACATGGTGGATTGGCCCTGGGGCATTCGCACAGCACACGCACAAACAGCAGGCAATGGTAGTGTGTCACAAGCCCACAGTTCGGCTGCTGGCTGCAAGCTGGATAGTCATTGAGGTGCCATCGGGTTATGCAGTGCTTCACTCGGGCCACTGACCCAAGTGAGCACCTTGGGGGCTGAGAAGGAGTGCCAGGTCAAGGCCTGATCTCATTCTGGACCCCTGGGCCCTACTCCTAGTTCTGGTCAGCCTACGCCCCTTGCCAGACCCAGGACCAGGATGCTGTGCGCCTCACGCTGGAGCAGATTGATCTCATTCATCGCCTGTGTGCTTCCTACCCTGAACTGGAGCTTGTGACCTCAGCTGAAGGTGGGCTGTCGAATGTGGGAATAGTCGGGGCTTACTCTGGTGCTTCTGGCTCTGGCCCCTGACCACTTGATTATCTACCCTCTTCTAGGGCTGAACAGCACTCAGAAGCTGGCCTGCCTCATTGGCGTGGAAGGTGGTCACTCACTGGACAGCAGTTTCTCTGTACTGCGGAGTTTTTATCTGCTGGGAGTGCGCTACCTGACCCTCACCTTCACCTGCAGCACACCCTGGTGAGCATAGTGGAATGAGGTAGCTTGGCAGGGAAACTGCCAGAGAGGTGAGGACAGAGGGGGCCAGAGAGGGAGGCTGACTGCCACAGGCCCCTCACACTCCCAGGCAGCAGCTGGCCTCGGTCATTACCCTGTTCTGGAGGTGGGGTGGATGAACAGAGGGACTGCGGGGTCCCAAGGCTCTAATGGCCAAGATATGGCCCAGGAGATTGCCCTCTTCTTGCTCGTTGTGCAGGGCGGAGAGTTCCACCAAGTTTAACCACCACTTCTACACCAACGTCAGTGGGTTAACGAGCTTTGGTGAGGTGAGGATTCCGGTTCCCTATCCTAACCCCCCAGTCCTTACAGATACATGCACGTATGTGCATCCCCGACACACACACACCCAAACTGTAAAAAACTGTCCCTGCAGAAGGTGGTAGGGGAAATGAACCGCCTGGGCATGATGGTGGACTTGTCCCATGCATCGGACACCTTGGTGCAACAAGTTCTGAAGGTGTCGAGGGCTCCTGTGATCTTCTCCCACTCAGCTGCCAGGGCTGTGTGCGACAATTTGCTGAATGTTCCCGATGACATCCTGCAACTTCTGGTGAGTGGCTAGCTCGGCCCTCAAGCCCAGGGCTAAGCATGCTTCATACAAAGGTTCCTGACCCTGATCAACGCTACCAGCCTGGGCCTCACTTTCAGGCCCAAGGCTAGTTCATCCTCCCCATCTCTGAAACTCAAGTCCAGTCAGTTCCACCCAGGAGCCCACAAACCCACAGGAGGTGAAGTGTCTTCCATCCCCTAAGGCCGGGACTGAGCACTGTCCTACCAGGGCCCCTAGGGCACAAGGAGGCAGGCCATCAGGCCAGAAGAGCCAAACTAAATATCCATTTGTTTATCCCTGCAGAAGAAGAATGGTGGCATTGTGATGGTGACGCTGTCCATGGGGATTTTACAGTGTAACCTGTTTGCTAATGTGTCCACTGTGGCAGGTGAGCCCCACCTCAATTCCTTGGGCAGTTCTAGCTTGGGCCTGTGGCCATCAGGGCTCAGGACAGGTCTAACTGTCTAGCCTCCCTGTTGAGCAATGGCAGCCTTCCCACAACCCCGGGGAGTAGACACAGCTCTTCACTACCTCCCAGGTCTGAACCCACAGTCAATGAGGATGGGGCTGGGCAGGCAGCTGCCTCTGCCTCTGAGTCTCATTTTCACTCCCACCCGTCTGGACAGGACAGGCAGAGCCCCAACCAGGCTCCCAAGGAACCCAGAGGCAGGGTGGCTCCTGGGCAGGAAAAGGTCCAAAGGGGTGGCTCTGAGGTTCACTCCAGGTCCAGTGTCCAGCCTGTAGCCACTTCAGAACTCACAACTGGCCGAGAGCTCTCTGAAGTCAGCTGCCATGGCCTGGAGTGCTGTGAGCAGAGAACTGGCCAGGGCTGAGCTTCCCCGGACCAGGGCTGGCCCCAGGGCTGAACTCCAGCCCAGTGCTGCCCACCACAAACCTCCCCTCTCTAGATCACTTCGACCACATCAGGGCAGTCATTGGATCCGAGTTCATTGGGATTGGTGGAAATTATGACGGGTCTGGCCGGTGAGTGTTTTTCCCTGGGGCTTTTCTTGGGATGCACTATAGCAGGGAGTTATAATTCCCCATCCTTTGGTCCTCCTATCCTTCAAGCATCAATCACAGGCTCTTGTCTCCCAGCCAACCTAACATTTCCCCACTCCCAGGGCCTGTTTCCTGGGCTCTCCCTGCCCCTTCTGTGGCCACTGGACCCACTTCCACTCCAGGTCCTCACCCTAGTTAAGTACTCCCCTCCCCCAGGCAGAGCTCATCTGTCCTGCACAAGCTCCACTCCCAGCCCAGCAGATCTGTTGTGGGCTGATCATCTGCTCGGTGGGTAGATGCTGCAGAAGCCCAGTCTTCAAAGAGCTTCATGAGTTGCATTCAGTAGCCTGAAGAACATGGCCTTCAATTTCCCATAAGTGACTGGGGCTATTGGGACAGAGGCCCTAGACCAGGATCAGGGCCCAGGTCCCACAGCTGAATGGCTGGTGGCTACACAGGTTCCCTCAGGGACTGGAGAATGTATCCACATACCCAGTTCTGATAGAAGAGTTACTGAGGCGTGGCTGGAGTGAGGGAGAGCTTCAGGGTGTCCTTCGAGGAAATCTGCTGCGGGTCTTCAGACAAGTGGAACAGGTATTATGCTCGGCTGGGCGAAAGGATGGTTCAGCGGTTTGAGCAGGTGAGGGGTGCGCTGGGGGAGCCACTGACTGATGACTCCCACCCGCAGGTGAGAGATGAAAGCAGTGGCCAGAGCCCTGCAGAGGATGAGTTTCCAGACAGGCAGGTGGGCAGGTCCTGCCACCCCCACCTGCTGTCTCCGTGTCAGCGTGAGCACCCGGCCGCACACCCGGAGGTGACCAAGAGGCCAGCCAGTCATATTCTCCAGAGTCCCTCAGAAGCCTCCCCACACTCTTTTCTGGGCTTCATGGCTACTGCCACCTTCTCAGTCCTCATCCTGTGGCTCTTTTGACCTGGTCAGTTCCCCAGAGGTCACCTTAACAATGTCTCACAAGGTCCCTCTCCTAGTCAGCCGGGCACAAGCACATGCTAAGAATAAAGATTTTGGGAATGCAACGAGGTGTGTGTGTCCTTCCTCTTTGACGTGAGACGAGTGAAAGGTGGGATCCAAGAGGCTCTTGGGTGGTGAGGGGCCTTGTGGTCCAGCTCCGGCTGCTCAAAGTGAGTGGTTCCCAGTGCCCCCCAGCTCTGTCTCATCTCAGAAGGCAGAGGCACCTTACCGTGTTCTATGCTGAAAGCCCACAGAACAACAATGAATCGAATCCAGAGTCGACCCCATCATGGGGCGTGATGGTACATCCCCAGCCTCTCTCTGAAAGGTTTAAGTTTGTTTTTTCAAGAAGCCGGTGCCATTTTTTATAGAATAAATAGCAATTTGTTTGGAAATACTGAGAGAAAGTGTATAAAGATTTTAGATTTTTCAGATAAGGTCCTCTGATTTTCTTTGTTAAACTGATTTTTTAGTGGAAGGAGAAAATCAAGTCTTAAAAACAATTTTTAGAAAACTTAAAAAAGAGAAAGAAAAGGAAACTAGTGCCAACTGCTTGGCTTCCTGCTGACCCTCTATCTTTGGCCACTTTCCTCTCCCGATCCCCGAGGGAGGGCCACGGGCAGACCTAAGTTCCTTCCATGGGAACCTGAAATTGAGAGAAAGAGAGACTATAACGCCACCGTATGTTATAAGTCGTGTCCATATATGTGCGGGTCTGTTTTCAAATGCTGTTCCATTGATTTCGATTATTTGTTTATCATAGTATCAATACCAAAATGGATGAATTACAGCAACTTTAAAACAAGCCTTGATATCTAGCAGAGTGAGTCTTCCCACTTTAATAGTATTATATCAGTCAGTATTTGATCAGATAAGTAGATCCCTTATGAATAATACAAAATGAGAAACTTATCATAGGGATTAGACCTTAGGCACATGTAGGAAGCATGGAAAAATCTACGCAAAGCTGTTTGTTACCTGTGCGTCTAGAGTTGGGTCTTAGGTCTGCAGAGGTAAGCCTTGCCGGAAGTTAGGAAGGGGAGATGGATGTGAGGTGAGGAGAACAAGGATGAACTCATCAAAGCTAACTGCGTGCGACAACTGGATATCCATTGGGGGAAGAGAAGAAGGTATATGGGCCCTGACCGCTGTGGCTCAGTTGACTGGGTGTCACACCGCAAAGCAGTCAAGGTACCTGCCTGGGTTGTGGGTTCAGTCCCTGGTCAGGGCGAGTACGAGAGGCAAATGATCCATGCTTCTCTCTGACACTGATGTCTCTCTCCCTCTCTTTTTTCCTCCTTTCTCTAAAAATAAATTTAAAAATCTTTAAAAAAAAGAATATTGACCCCTAGCTTACACCACACAGAAAACAACATACAAAACTAAGTTGAATACATCATTGATCTAACTACAAAAGGCAAAAGAATAAACATCCTAGAAGGTAGTGTAGGAAAATATACTTGTGATCTCAACGTAGCGACGCTGGACATAAGCATTAATGGCAAAGGACAAGATTGATAAGTTCAATTACATTAAAATTAATAACATGCTTATCAAAATTTACCACTAAAAAGAGTGAGAAGGCAAGCCACAAAGTGGGAGAAATTTTCAACACACACCCTTGACCAAGAGCTTGTATTCAGCGGCAGACAACCTATAAAAATGTAAAAGTTGGCAAGAAAAATTTTTTTAAAAATAAGAGTGAACAAGACATTTGAATAGAAACTTTACGAGAAAGGATATGCAAATAGCCAGTAAGAATTCAAAAATATAGTCAATCTTAATAATCATTAAGGAAATGCAAACTAAAACTCATAAGGAAGATCATTACAATTTAACGGACGAACAATGCCAAGCGGTGGCAAAGATGTGGGGCAACAGGCATTCGCACACCCTGCTGGCGTCAGGATAAACTGAGAAAAATGCCTTCGGGAAGGAGTTTGACATTATTTACTGCAGCGGAAGACATTGTCCAAGGACTTAGCGATTTCTTTTCCCTAAAGACTCAGCAGAAATGCCTGCACAAAAAGACAAGACCGTCTATGTTCAGAAAAGCATTATTTTTAATAATTTCAAACTGAAAGTAACCCAACAACAGAGAAACTACCTGTGCCATATTAACTCCGTGGACTAGTACATAGCAATGAAAAAGAACAAACTAAAGTTACACACGACAGCTTGCAACTTTCTCAAAATAATGTTGAGTGAAAGAAGCCAGGCACAAAATAATGCACATCATATTATTCCATTCATAAAAGTTTTTTTTTTTAAAGGTAAAACTGATCTCTGCTGTTGCAGCCAGTGTAGGGTTATCCTCGGGGGAGGTAATGCCCGGAAAGGGGCTTGAGGAGGGGCTTCTGGTGGCTAGTGAAGTGTGTATCTTGACCTGGGTCCTGGATACAAGGGTGTGTTCATTTTGTGAATGTGCAGCGTGTTCTCTCCACCTATGATATGTAAAAGTTTTGTATGGACATTTTCTTTGATGAAAAGGTTTTATTTATTTATTTATATTTTTAAAATATTTCATTTATTTACTTTTAGAGAAGGGAAGGAAGGGAGAAACAGAGGGAGAGAAACATCGAGGTGTGAGTGATACATCAAATGGTTGCCTCTCCCACACCCCCTACCAGGGACCTGGCCCGCAACCCAGGCATGTGTCCCGACTGGGAGTCAACCAGTGACCCCTTGGTTCAGAGGCCAGCACTCAATCCACTGAGCCACACCAGCCAGGGCCATGTTAAACATTTTTAAGAGCACAAATCAGTGGCATTAATTTGCTTTACAAAGGTTGTGCGAACATCACCATTATTTCCAAAACTTTTTTTCATTATACCAAACAAAAACTTTGCATTCATTAAACATAAGTCCCCATTGGCCCTTTGCTCAGCCCCTGGTAACCTCTATTCTATTTTCAGTATCTATGAATTTGTCTATTTCAGCCAACTTATAAAAGGGAAATTGTACAGCATTTGTCCTTTTGCGTCTAGCTTATTCATTTAACATAATGTCTTCAAGGTTCATCCATGTTGCAGTATATATCGGACTTCATTTCTTTTTATGGATGAATAATAGTCACTAGTATGTAGAGTTCACAGTGTGTATCCACTCACCTGTTGGTGGAAAAGAAACTTGGGTTGCCTCCACCTTTTGGCTGTGCAATGACCATTGGCATATACAGATATCTGTTTGAGTCCCTATTTTTAATTCTTTTGTGTATATGCGTAGGATGGAATTGCTGGGCCATATGGTAATTCTAGTTTTAGCTTTATGCAAAACCACCGGACTGTTTTCAATAGCAGCTGTGCCATTTTACATCCCCACCCCAGCAATGTACAAGGGTTTCAATTTCTCCACATCCTCCCCAGCTCTTATCTTTCTTTTTTTGGATAATCGCTAACCTAAGGGATGTGAAATATCTCAACCACCAATCTCACATTGTGGTTTTTTATTGCTTTTTCTAATAGCTAACGATGTTGAGCACCTTTTCCTGTGTTTATTGGCTATTTATTTGTATATCCCTAAGCTCCAAGTCAGTGAGTGTCCTTTCTCAGCTCTCTGAAACCACCTTTGGACTGACTTGGGAGGCCATCCTGTTCTCCCCAGAAAGCCTCATGATGTAATAACATTTCTATCCTCTTGGAGTGCGTGTAGCCTTACTAGTCTTGATATCTAAACCGAATTTTGGGGAGGATGGGTCTATCCCGCTTCTGCAGGTGGACCTCAATGCTTTGTCAGGACAACCATTATTTCACGTAAAGCTAATTTAGCCTGAGTACTAAGGCAATGCCTTTCTGAGGAATCTAATCAATGTTCCATATTTCAAAAGGGCTTTCGCTCCAGCTGGCAGGAACACAAGCTATGTGAGCTCCAGGAATTATTCAGCCAATGTCTTCCCAGTGGTTCCTTCTCTGGTCTTCTGTAAACTTCCTCTTCTGTGTGTACAGGTCAATCTTCTGGCTGACTCAAGGGGACCCTCTCCAGATCTCCAGGCTTCTCTTTTTGTGTAGCTTCCGCGTCAATGGTATTCTGTCTGCCCTGCAAACTCTAGCGGCTTTGGCCATCCCAGATGCAGGCTTTCTTTTTTTTTCCTCCTCAATTCAGCAAGACCATTAGGCCCTGAGTTGAGGTTCCCCACCCCTCGTCACACTCCCACATGACAGCGAGGGATTTGTCTCTGGGGAATGAGCTAGGACAATCGTAGGGCTCACATCGCTTATTTCCCTTTCACCCGGCGTCACGGTCCTGTATCACCTATCGCCTAATGTCTGAAAACCACTATTTCATGCAGTTCTTTTTAATTTACACAGAGAGGTAAATTTGGTCCCTATCAGGCCATCATGATTGGAAGTGGAAGTTCTATTGAGGTATTTTTCACAACCAATAATCAGTTTTTTAAGTGTGCCAAGTATAATTGACAAAAATATGGAATTTTCCAGTTATTGGAGATAGAACTATATGCATTTCCATTAGGTCAAGCTCCTTAACTGTGTTGTTAAAATATTTCCTATCCTTGCTGGGTTTTTTCTTGACTTATTTGGAACCATGACAGTTGAGCTGAAATTTTCTACTGTGATGGTGTATTTAGTTCTAGAAATTTCTTTTTATTGAAATGAAATTAACATACCATACAATTCACTGTTTTAAAGTGAAAAATTCAGTAGCATTTAGTATACTCACCATGTTGTGTAGCCACCCCCTCTCTCTAGTTCCACATTTTAATCACCCTAAGAGGAAGCCCTGTGCCCATTAAGCAGTTACTCCCCATCCCCTGGGTCCCCCTAATCATCAATCTACTTCCTGTCTCTATGGACTTACCTCTTCCGGGTACTTCCTTACAAGTGGAATCATACAATGATCCTTTTTGTGTCTGGTTTCTTACACTGCGTGTCATGTTTTCCAGGTTCATTCATGTGGTCCTTTCTCTCCATTTTTATGTCACTCTCTTGCTGGGATTCCTATTGTGCTGATGTTAGAGTTTCTATTTCTATCCTCCATATCTCTTTTCTATTTTCTCTTTGTTTTTTCTTTCTTCTTTTGGGAGAATTCCTTAATTTGGCCTTTCCAACTTTCTAATTCATTCTCAAGTACAGCTTTCTGCCATTAGATCACCTGCTATGTTCTTTGTCTCAGATATTATCGCAGTAATTTTTACACCTGGTTCCATATTGCTTTGATTCTTTTCCCATCCAGAGGTGGGCTCTATGCCTTCCCACCCCTTCTTGAATCTGGGCTTCGTAACTGCTTGACCAGTAAAGTACGCAGAAGTGGTATTGTGCCTGTTTGCAGGCCTAAGCCTAGAGAAACTCTCAGCGTCTACTCCCTGCTTCTTGGGGTGCTTACCCGTGGACTGATGTAGCTGTATCACAAGGAAGCCACACAGCCCATAGAGCACGTGGGTCCGCATGCAGAGGACCAGTGCTCTGCTCCACTGAGCTCTTCAACTACAGCCAGCACGACTTGCTAGTCGTGTGCGTGAGCCGTCTTGGAAGTAAGTCCTCTGGCCCCTACTGATGCCTTGTGAAGTAGAGATAAGCTTTACTCAACTCGAAGGTGTGTGAGCAAAGTAAGGTTTTTGTTAATTGCTGTTTTAAGCTCCTATGTTTTAGTAATTTCTTAGGTAGCAATAAATCCCTGGAACAATTTTATTTTTTTATATCCTATATTTCTCCTTTTTTATATTTTCTTGTTTCCTATTACTCATATTCTCCCTTATCTTTTGTCAGGATAATTTTGAATCGTTGATCAATGCATTCTAACAATTTTCCTGATAGATGTTTTCTTTTGAAACGTCTCTGCTCCTCAGACCTATTTTTCTTCTTGCCTGTGAGGAGTGCCCTGTCGGTGCAGGCTACTGGGTCAGTCAGTGATTGGTATGGGCGAAGTCGTATCCCAGGCAGAGTCCCCCAGAGCTAAGTTCATCTGTTGGCCTTTACTGGCCTATCTCCCCCACACAGCACGTGACCCCACACCTGAGGAGAGAGGCCGAGTGTGGTGGCAGGGCAGGAGCAGTGGGAACGCTGCTGAGAATGTGCGTTTGGCCATATTATAAACCCCAGACGCTGTCCTCTTGTTAAAGGTCCGTACTGCACCCTGGCATGCGCCCTGGGGCCAGGGACTGAGGATACCAAAGTGAGAAGACCGAAAAGGTCCTGCTTTTGTGAAATACCCAGGCTAGTGGGCACGAAAAACATTAACCGAAGAGCCCCACGATGCATTTCTTGCTGCAGTGAGGACTCTGAAGTGAAAGCGCCCCAGGGGAGCACTATCCAGGGAGGGTAAGGTGGGGTGTGGCATGTGTGTGTCGGGGAGGGCTTCTGGGGAGGAGGTGACGCTCCAGGCTGAGAACAGCTCCCTTCTGGAGGAGTTCGGTAAGTGAGGGTGGGTGCAGAGAGTCAGAAGGCATTCTGTCAGAGTGAACAGCAGGTGATTTGCAGAAACTCCCTGAGTTTGAGGAAGTGAAAGAGACCAGAAGGGCTGAGGCTGGGAGGGAGGATGGGGAGAGGTGCAGCTGGAGAGGCTGGAGGGGTCAGATGGAGCAGGGCCTTGTGGGCCAAGAGAGGAGCTTGGGCTTTCTCTCAACCATGAGCAGGGGGAGAGAGCAAGCAGTCCATTTGGAAGGCTGCTACTGTGGGCAGCTGAAGGTAGCATGAGGGACAGGAAGTCAGGTGGGCAGGCCCTGGCTGGGATGACTATGGGCTAGGGGCCAGCATGGTGGTCAGCTCTGAGGTCCTTCTGCAAGGCCCAGGGACTCTGATTCCTGATTCTGCCCTAGAGCTGGAGGCTGGGAAGAGGCAGCAGTCAGAGGGCCCGGTCAGAGGCTGGATGGGAGGACACTACTGATTCTGATATTCTAAAGCCGGGTGAGCCCTAAAGGGGGGAAAAATGGAGACAGACAAGTAAGATGGGCTCTGGGGCTTTCTGATAGAGAAGCAGCTGAAAGGCACCTAGGAAGATACAGATGGTAAAGTCAAGCCAACTGTGTAAGTTATCTGAAGCAGTGTAGAAAGTGAAAGAAAAATTACGAGCAAATAAGTAAACGACTTGGGTAAAGGAACCCTCAGGAGGTGAGAGAGTAAAAGATAAAATTAAGATGAAAAAATTTGCCTAAAGAATTGAATGAAGAGTCCCAAAGGGGCAAAAAAGGCCAAGAGAGGGGGATGGGTGTCCATTCTACCGAGGATGCAGCAGCCGCTGGGGAAGGAGCCAGAATCTCCAGCTGCCTCCCCACGGGAGGGCCCCCGAGGAGAGGTGGGAGACAGAAAGAATGGAAATGGATAGGGGGTACCGAGCAATGGTGGAAGGCCTGGGAAGGACGGGGAAGACCTTCGCAATCCTGGACAGATCCTGCCAATCATTCCCTGTCCCGAAGTAACAGAAATATCGCTGAAAGTTTACTAGGCACAGAGTGCAGAGCCAGGGCACCCCGCACCCCACCTCATGTTGCCCTCAAACGGCCCCAAGAGTTGGAAGCACGTCTCCTCATTTTACAGTACCACGTCTGGGGCTCAGAGAGGGCAGTTCCTCACCCAAGGTCACACAGCAGTCAGGCCCTTTTTAGGGCGTGGAGCAACTAGTTACACCCGCTCCAGAGGGGCTTCACTCCTCGGGGCCCCCTAGGGGAGGAGCCTGCCCAGCCCCTCCTGCTCCCCGCCCCCGAGGGGCGGCCCGGGGGGCGGGCGGAGGAAGTGAGCGCAGCGGGGAAGAATGCGAGCGGGCGGGGTGCGCCGGCCCCGGGCGGCGGGGACTTTGGGGCTGGCAGCCTGGGCAGCGGGAGAGGCAAGGCCGAGAGCGTGCGATGCCTCACTTTACCGTGGTGCCGGTGGACGGGCCGCGGCGCGGCGACTATGACAACCTCGAGGGGCTCAGTTGGGTGGACTACGGGGAGCGAGCCGAGCGGGATGACTCTGACGGTGAGGGCGCGCCCGGATGGGGCTTTGGCGGGGACAGGGGAGCGGGCCACAAGGAGCCCCGCGCTCCCACAGAACACCTGGCCCGATCGCGCACACGTCGATGCGGGCCCAACTTTTCTTAGTCTGCTCCTCCGGTCCCAGTCCCTCGCCCCGCGAGCGTCGACACGATTTTCCTGGGCCCCAGCGCGCCTGCAGTCGGGACGCCCTCCCCAGTCCAGCTCCTCCCTTACTGGCCGCGGGCGGGGGCTGCAGACGTGGCCGACGAAAGAGGCTCCCTCGGGGCCGCTAGGCGCAAGAATAGCGGCGAGTCTCCATCTCTGGCCCTTCCCAACTGGGAACATAGCCGCTGCTTGGACCCCAGCCCCTTCACCTTCTGTGCTGTTACTTCTGTCTCTTCTCCCTTCGCCTCCCCATTTGTGCTTCACCGCCTCTGACCCTGAGACTCCCCTCCCTTCCCCCATGCCTGCGCCTCCCTGAACTCCCGCAGGCTGGAGAGAAGAGCGTGCCTGCCGAGGGGGTCTGTGAGGCGGTCTGTGCGTGACCGCCTGTGCGCCGTCTCGTGTTGATCCCCTCTTAGATCTGTAGGTGCAGTGGGCGTCTGAGGAGCACTCACACGGAGTTGGGCTTGTCTAGGTGCTTTATGTGAATTGACTCGCTTAATCAGACCAACTGCCCCCATGGGACAGGCCCTGTTACACTTAGGAAGGAGTGACTGAAACAGGGAGCAGTTTGCACCAGGGGATTCAAACCCAGGGTTAAAGACTCCCGTACCCTGACTCTTAGCCTAGGTATTAGAACTGGGCCTGAAGGGGAGCCCCCAGGTGGCTGTCCGTGCCACGGCCCAGTCTTGGAGTATGTGTCTGCGTGAATAGTGGCATATGCCTGTGTAACTGTGCTTGTACAAGTGTGTAGCTTTTATCACAGGGTGAAGGTGGTGTCAGGGTAGCACATTTTCATGGCCACTTTCCTGCAGGGGTGTCACTGATGAGAATGGTGGTATGACTGATGACAAGTGCCTGTGTCTGTGACTGGCCATGATGGAGATATGCAGAGAACACATGTGTTGGGGGCATGTGTCAGGTGATGCCATCTTGACCCAGCTCTGTGTTGTCTGTGATGGTGACAGGTGATCCATACCCGATGTGGGTGATGGCTATATGTGAGTCACCCGATTGCCATGTGGGAAGATGGCACAGACCACTGGCATGGGCTGCTGGACATCATGGGATTTTACAGGCTGGACAGCTGTGTTTGTACACACACCCCAGCCCTGGTGCCCTGTTGTGCCCCTAGCCCTGTTTCAGCATCCCTGCTCCCTTTAGCTCTGGGGAGGTTTTCACCCCCAAAGGCTGGGCTGGGCTGCATCCCTAGGATCAGCCTGGACCAGTGGGCAGGCAAAGCTGAGCCTAGCCTCTGGCCCCGCCTTGGCCTCTCACAGGGTGACAGGAGGGACCTGGAGCCACATTGGCTGAGTCCTGCCAGGTCCCTCTAAGCTGGGCCAGCTCCTCCCACATCCCCCCTTCTCCTCTTACTCCTTTTCAGTCAGACCTTGAGTGTGTCTGCAGTATGGGGGACACTCTGCACCCTGGTAAGTGATGATGATTCCTCTTGGTAGGGACTGCAAAGGGTTGGGGGCACACAAACAGTGAGCCTGAGGTCCATCTCATAGGGTATCCCCAGCCTGGCACTTCAATCTCTCAAGGCCCACACCTCTGCTCCAAGCAGTATAGAGGTTCTGGTACCCCTGGCAGATGCCTGTGAGCACAGGGACCGAGAGTGTCATCTGGATCCCCATCTGCGGCTGGTGTATTTATAGCTGTGGCCTGGAACACACATATATGTGTCCTTCACAGGCAGCCCCCAGGCCCAGGCCATACTCTGGTTCGCCGGGGATTTTAGGTGGTATCTGAGCAGCTTCAGCCTGGCAGGCATGCCCAGACCTGCCCTGGAATTTTTAGAATAGCTGAAGGCAGTACAGGCACCCAGACATTGCTGAGAGTGCCCCCCCCACGCCCACACACACATATTCCCACAGTCCCCATGGGAGCTTCCCTTCAATGAGGCTTTAGGGAACTCCAAGAAATGCCTGCTGGGTGTCTGGCACCAGACTGTCCCTTTGCTGATTGATCCAGGCAGTTAGAAGAGTGGGTGTTACTATCTCTACTTCATAGAAGAGGAGGCCGAGTCAGCACGGAGAGGGTAAGCAAGTTGCCCTGGGTCACAGAGAGGTAGGGTCAGGAATCCAAGTCAGGGTGCCAGCCATCTGAGCACCAAGAGCCCTGGGTATGTGCACCCTGCGTGCATCCTGGGATGGATCGAGGCCTAGAATAGGATTAGGGAACCTGTAGCTCAGGTCCTACCTGGCTCTAGTGGATTCTGGGACCTAAGTTTGGCCCTTCTACTGGGTGACCTTGCCTCTGAATGCCTCTGAGCCTTACTTTCCTCGCCACTAAAAAGGAGTAAATGGTATCTGGAGGGTTGCTGTGAGGACTACAAGCAACCCTTGGAAGGGCTCATGGCTGCCGGGACAAGGGATCTGCTGGGTCTTAGAAGACCCTCCACGCCAGTTTTGGGGAACAGCTTCCTGCCTGGCTCTGGTTTTTCAGGATACTAGTTCAGTCTCCTCAGAGAGACAAAGCAACAATGGTGAGGCAGACTGCAATGCATGAGGTTAGAGTAATTTATAATATACTTCCAACCAACTTCACAAAAGGACCAGAAGAGATATACAATGCCTCTGCTGGCAGGCTTTGCCCCTCAGTGTCTCCCCAAAGGACTTAGCCTCGGAAAGATCAAAGTCAGGCAGAGGAATGGGGCAAGGGCTTGGTGACTGCATTTAAGGAATAAATTTAGCTTGGAGGTTCCTGGCAGCCAAGGCAGAAAGGGAACAAAGATGAGCTCGATAGCTGCCATTTTCTGACAAAATGAAGCCTCTGGCTTATTTAAGGGAGATACTTTCTCCCCCCCCCCCAAAAAAAAAATCCAAGAGTACTTTTCAGACACTTTTCACTGAGGGGCCATCAATGTAACAGGCAGAGTCACTGGGTTTTCAGACTTTTCTTGTGGCTCCTTATCCTGGTCCTGAACAAGCATCAAGGGCACAGCAAGTATCAGAGGGTGTCTGAGGAGCTTATGTTACCCCACATGGCCTTAACATGGCTTGATGGGCTGGCTTGACCTCTTGCTGCGTTTGTCAAGTGTGCCTTTGGTACTGGCCTTCACACAGCCTTGTAGCTCATGGGACTGAGCTGCTTGGCTCGCTAAGACAAAGAGAGTTCAGGTTCCTAGGTGAGGTCACGTATTGTTTTCATGTGCCATTCAAAGGAAGAGGGACTTTGCCCCAGAAATTGTCATCAGTTATACCTGTCAATCTCCTTGGGTAATAAAGAATCCACAGTGCAGCACCTGCTGAGTAATTGTTGGCTTAGAGAAGGCAAGTTATGTCTCATGCCGATGGCAAGAGGATGTATCAGATGGCAGAGGATGCCTCATTCAGCATTCTTTGCTGCAAACAAGAGACATGAAATTATAAACAAACCAGAAAAGGCTGGCGGGTAGCCCTCACGAAACCAGAGAGGGCCAGTGCACGGCCCGAATACCCCACTAGTCTGGGTCCCTGATGACACTCCTGTTGACACCAGGCCTGCACCACTGCCAGAGTCCCTGCAACACCAACCTGGCTTCTTGGAACCAAGATGACAGCTTCCCATTTGCTGTAGGGCCTCCAGCCACTGCTGCAGCTACCAGATTGTCTGGAGGGAGATAAAACAAAAACAAACCACTCAGCCACTAGAAAAGGAGTACTTGGTGCCTTCTGCCTGCTTGACGGAAAGTGGGGAATGTCACCTACCGAGCCTCACAAGGGACAGCTTGGAAAAAAGGAAAGTGTGCAAATGCCGGGAGGCCAGAGAAATCAGCCGAGTTTTGAGAGTTGAGGAAGGCGTATTTAAAAAAAAAAAAAAAGGATGCGTCTGGTTCTTTTCAACGAGGTTTCTTTGGAGCTGAGGCACTGTCTCACCAGCCTAGAAGACACATCGACCACACACCTAGTCTGGACAATTGTCCGGGAACTGGAGGCAGGGAGGCCAATAAGTGACTCCGGCCACAGCAGTCCTTGCTCAGTCCTAACACCAACCACCCGGGCCTTTGAACAGGACCTTAGACAGCATCTTGGGCCCACTTCCGCTCTCTGGAGGGCTGCTTGTTTGCCCCTCCTCCCAGCATGCCCCTGGTTGCCCTCCAGGAGGCCCCGCCCAGTGCACGGTGGGGCGACTAGCATGGCGGCTGAAGGTGCCCTATGTGGTTTCATCTACCTGGAAGGCAGCACCCGGGGGGACCCTGAAGACACCAAAGCCTTGGCCCCTGTCTCACTGGGTATTCCAACTTGGCTGGGAAAATGAGATTTGGGGGTCTGGGGGCGGGCCAAGGTGGGGCCACGCCCTCCCAGCTGGCTCCGCCCCTTGGTGTTAACACGTGCTTGAGCAAGTTTGGGGCCTTCCCACAGTTTCCTGTGCTAGAGGAAATGATGCGCTGCGTTTTGGTAATTGGCCACTCTGACCACACTGGCTGTTCACGGAGACTGGTGGATTTGATGGGGAAACTGTGGCCCCGCCTGCTAACGCTGGCGCCCGAGGTGGCCCACAGAGGTGATGTTTTGTGGGCTGGCCTGCTAGGGAGCCAGCAGTGCACACTGAGGACACACGAGGTAGACCCTGACTGGGATTCTGTCCTTCTCTCTCCACAGGACATGGCAGCCACAGAGAGAGCAGCCCTTTCCTTTGTCCCTTGGAGGCTTCCAGAGGAAGCGAATACTATGACAGGAACCTGGCACTGTTTGAGGTAGTTGAAGAGATGTGCGGGCAGGGGCCCGTAGGGACCCAAGCCATCACGAAGATGGACAGTTGTGCCTCTTTATGCCTTGGCTCCTCCTCCAGGATCCCCTTTCCCCTTGTCTGTCTCACCTTCTTGGCGACCAGACTGTGGTTCCCTTGGTCGTTTGAACGGAGAATGCTTTCCTAGAGGCTACTCGAGACCCCGCCCTGTCACCACCTCCGGAGGTGTTCACCTTTGACTTCACCTTTGACTTCCCTGCAGCACTTCAGCAGGGTGACCGCCTCAGGATTTCCCTTCTCCCCTTCGCTCTAGGGCTCTTGAGGGCCTAGACCTCTCTGTTCTGTCAGCTCCTCCGTGTCCTTCCTGGTTGGTTCTTCCACCCTGTCCCCCTCCAGTTCACTAAGACACGGTCCTTCTCACTGAATCTGCCCCCTCTGTCCACATGTGCATCTCAGTGGATAGCTCTCTGGGAACATTCCCAGTTTTGTGCCTCTGAACTTGAATTTTATCCTTTTCAGACTCAAACTCAGAAGTTGGATCTGGATTCAGGGCGTGGTTTAGGCCCCTAAACTCTGACCCATGCATTCAGCTGCCCCCACGGAAGTCCCGTGGGCTCCTCAGTGTCCTCATGCCCCCCAAAGACCTGCATCTTCGCTTTTTACTCGAAACCACTTCCTGCCTGTGTGTGGGGTTAGGGGAGAGCTGGCAGAAGGGCAAAGACTAAATGTGGGCATAGGTAGGTGGAGGCATGGCGCTGGAGAAGTCATAGACCCCGGTGGAGGGTTGAGGGGTCTGAGCTCTGGGAAGCCTCCTGACTAGGAAAAGCAGCAAGTTTCTGCAACAAAGACCTTGACCTAGCTCCACCTGAGGATAGGCTAGGGAGCCAGGGGATTGAAGTGGGTTACTCTCAGGGCCTGGGACCGGGGGTGAGGGCCATCTAGAAGGATCAGGTTTGCGCAAACAAGAGAGACTTCACTTGTCCCAGACATCCTCTCTGACTTCCTTGGTTTCCTGAGGTAACTAGGGGTAGCTTTTTTTTGTGGGAAGGTTGCTGGCAGATGTGCGTCCAAGTGGCCCACTCACAGCTGGGAGGTGGCCGGGCAGAACAGGCAGGATGGAGCGTGTTACTCTCCTGTCTGCCAGCCATGTCCTGTCCTGCGCTCTCTCCTGAGGCAGGTAGATTTCACAGGTGGGTTGGTAGTGACTGTAGCTAAGGTGGGGCAGAGAGAAGCAGCTGCTAGGCTCAGCCTTTGAGTGCCAAATGCTGGGGTGTGGTGCCCACACCTGCCCAATTGACTGGCGTAGGCTTCCCCAGGCAAAAGCTGCGATCAGTCCCAGGCCTGCCTCAGGGCTTGGCAGGGGGCCAGGGGCCAGGCTGCTGGCTACACATAAGTAGCCTGACGCCGGCTGGGCCCATTGCCAGACCGCCCTGTGGCTCTATTTACAGGAAGAGCTGGACATCCGCCCAAAGGTATCATCTCTTCTGGGCAAGCTCGTCAGCTACACCAACCTCACACAGGGCGCCAAAGAGCATGAGGAGGCTGAAAGTGGGGAGGGTACCCGCCGGAGGACATCCAAGGTGAGCTGGTCAAGGGCAGCAGAGGGGCACTCCTGGGAAGACAGTCAACATCACGGAATTGGCAAGTTCCCCACGTGGTTGTGAGCATCCCAAGGGAAGTGGGTGCCGGATGTGGTGTGCATGGAGGATGGACACTGAGCCCCTTGGGCTCAAGGGGACAGAGGGCTAGAGGGAGCCAAGAGGCCCCCAGAAATGACAGCGAGAGGGACAGCTGCCTTTCACAGCCCTCTCTGAGAGGCATAATGCCTGGATCCCTGCAAGTCATCACAACAAAGCTGTGAGGCAGGTGCTGTTATTATCCCCATTTTACAGGTGAAGAAACTGAGTGCCAGGGGTGTTGAGGAACTTGCCTAAGATGACTGAGCCACCCAAGATCAATGTGTAACCCTGGGGGACACATTTGTGGCTCTATTGGGAGATATGTGACTATGTAGGAGGCCGATCGCTAGCATCCCATCAGGGTGAATAAGGGTGCTGTCTGTGGAACCGGGGGCATGGTTGTCCCTTGGGGCTGTGTGACCGAGAGCCAGTAACCAAACGCTTCTGCGCCTTCCTATGTTGGCTTCATTGGCAGACCGCTCCAACAGTCCTTGGGTTCCTTGGTGGTGGTGGTGGGGGGGTGGGATAGCATAACACTGCCTCTTGGGGCTGCTGGTCCCTATCCAGGCCTCTGGCCCTTCAGACTCCTTTTTTTTTTTTTTTTTTTTTTTTTAAGGATTTCATTTATTTATAGAGAGGGGGAGAAACATCAGTGTGTGGTTGCCTCTCGTGGGCGCCCCACTGGGGACCTGGCCCGCAACCCAGGCATGTGCCCTGACCGGAAATCAAACCAGCGACCCTTTGGTTCGAAGTCCGGCGCTCAATCCGCTGAGCTACACCAGCCAGTGTATGACTTTCCTCATCTCTGCTTAGCTCCCTTGTGTGAGAGGACTCAGTCCAACTGAGCTGGGCAAGGCTCTACCTACTGACTCCCTAGATCTGGGAAGCAGCTGTGATTGGAAGAGGCATGGGTCTGGCACTAGCTAAGTATTCTTACTGAGGTCAGCACAAGCAGAAAGAGCACTTGGTTGGGATAAGCCAGGCCCCCAGCCTTAGACCTGCTTGTGAGTTTTGGGCCTTGCTGGGGTGGACCAAGGGGAGAGGGGAGAGCAGGCTGATGTGCACCGCTCACCTTGCCTCTCAGAGACAAAGCAGCCCACACTTCAGAGAGGGCAGCTGAGATCTTGAGGTCGCACAGATAGGACCTCCACCATATCTTGCAGGCTGGGATTTTGCTGGCATTTTCTGGACTGCAGATGGTAGAGAACCCTGGCTATCTGTGGCTATTCAACCCTGCAGAGAGGTCTCAGCCTCTAGATTGTTGCCTGAGGTGGGTAGTAGGATCCTTGGCTAAGTGCCTCTTCCCTGTCCCGTAAGGCCAAGTCTGGGGAACTGTGGCTGGGAGAAAAAAGGTCCCTAAGAAAGGCTTTAGGACAGGTGGCTCTCCCTCTCCGAGAGCACACCAGCGCCTTCCCCCTCTCCTTCCCCATAGGCAAGTCATTACCTTTCTCTCTCCTAAGCTTCCTGAGCCCATTTCTTCTACCTCTGTGGCTTTCTAAATAAACTTATTTTTTAAAGATTTTATTTATTTACTTTTTAGAGGGAGGGGAAGGGAGAGAGACATCAGTGTGTGAGAGGTACATTGATTGGTTGCCTCTTGCACGCCCCCAACTGGGGAACCTGGCCCGCAACCCAGGCATGTGCCTGACTGGGAATTGAACTGGTGACCTTTTTTGTTCACAGGCCAGCGCTCAATTCACACCACACCAGCCACACCAGCCAGGGCAAACTATTTTATTTTAAAAAAAGAAAAACTAGTGCACACACATTGAGCTGTGCCCAGCTCACCTGGCCTTAGAGTAAGGATGTGAGAGGGTGCCTGAATGTCCCTGTTTCTATGATTTTTCCATCAAGGAAAGAGAAGCCTGGTCAAGCCTACAGTGAGTCTGTAGGAAGCTAGGGGGTTGGGGCCACTACGCTGTGGTCCTTACCCAGGGTGGGTCTGAGCTGGGCCACAGAAAAGTAAGGCTTAAAACAGGAAGGGCAGGCCTCCAATCAGACCATGCCAAGACCCTACGCAGCCTCTCCACAGCAGCCACTGCACTTGGCTCTGGCCTTGTGACCTTCTGAGGCTGCCAGAGGTTATTTGGAGATGCAGAAAGCATTTCCGGCCCTGCCCTTTCCCACACTGCCTTTTTTCCAGAGTGACTCAGCCTAGAATTGAGGTGGGGCTGGGAGCTGCCGCTATACAGTGGGTGGTCCAGGGTCTCTGAAAAGGGCTCAGAGAGCCCAGGTGAGGTATGTGTCACCTACACTGTGCAGGACACTTTGAGGAACCATTCATTCTTATTCGGGCCATTGCGAGGTCCTTTAGGCTGTACATAGATCCTGCCCCAGACCTGGACCCTTCAGAGGAGTTCCTGTGGCCACATAGTTCTCTCTCCCATCCCGGTTCCAGGAAGCAGACTTTGCTAGGGCTCTAGTGGAAGCTCTTAAGCCCCACTGCCCTGGGCTGCACTCATGGGGACTCAGTTCTTCAAGGAGGCACCTTCACCTGCCCTGCCTCTGTGCCTCAGCTTCTGCCCTGGCCTTCTGGCTGGCCCCTGTTCTGCCCTTAGATACTGAGGAGTCCTGCCTGCATATGCCCATTACACCTTCTTCAGCCCTTCCACTTTCTTTTAAATTGAATTTATTGGGGTGACCTTGGTTCATAAAACCATACAGGTTTCGAGTGTACAGCTCAGCAAAACATCATCTGTGTGCAGCATCCTGTGCTTCCTGCCCCAAGCAGTCTCTTTCCAGCCCCATTTCCCCCCTTTGCCCACCTCCACCTACCCCCACCCCCCTTTCCCTCTGGCTATCATTGCACTGTTGCCTGTGTTTTCTATACAAGGCCTGTCCAGAAGGTATCCAGCCATGTAGTATGAAAAACAGAGACATTTATTGAAGAAGACACAAGAAACATTGTACAGAGGGCAATGATGCCTCAGTCCCTTCCAAGTAGGCACCTTGGGACCTCACACAGTTATCAATCACCATTAGCTGCCCCACGTATTTTCCTGAATCTCATCAACAGTCTGAAATCTCTTCCCTTTCAAAGGTAATTTTAGTTTTGGGAAGAGCCAGAAGTCATAGAGCATGAAATCTGGGCTGTAACTCAGTCACCTAGTCATTTCATGTTTCACCAAAAAACTGCACGAAATGTGATGCATGAGCGGGCACACTGTCGTGATGCAGCTGCCAGTCACCAGTTGCCCCATAGCTGCGGCCTTCTGCATCATCCGAATAGTTTCTGTGGAGGAATGTGCAAGCTTAAAGCAAAATTTGTTGCAGGCTTGTTGCTCTACTCGCTCAGTCACTCTGAATGTGACGGCCACACAGTACACATGCTCACTCAATGGCGTCTACTGCCCCCACTGACTAGTACAGTGCTGTCGTCGTCGTTCACGCATGTGCATTCCAGTCCACTCTCCTTGGCTGCCAGGTTACATCAATGTCGCGCAAATCAGTCTCATTATATTAATAATGGCTGGACTTTTTCTGGACAGACCTCGTGTGTGTGTGTGTGTGTGTGTGTGTGTGTGTATTTTTTTTTTCCTTAATCTGCTCTTCAACCTTGAGTCTCTACTCTATGTAGGATTTTCCCAACACGTTGTCCTAGGGGCCTTCCAAGGCACCACTCACTGGGCTCAGGAGCACCTTTTTGGGTACCTGCAGGGCCTGCTGGTGATACAACAGTGAACAAGCCAAGTCCACCCCAGTGTGGTCATGAGGCATTTGAGTGAACAGTTACCATGACCTGTAAGTGACCGCTGTGATGGAAGGGTATATCAAATGCTGAGGGGTTGTAAGAGGAAGGGCTAGCTGTACCTAAGGCAACCCAGAGGAACTTCCTGGAAGGGGCAACATGGTTAAACCTTTGGAAGGTTCATCTAAAGAGGAGTGTGCCAGGCAGTGAGGCAGGACCAACCCTCCCAGGGAGAGTCCAGTGCATGCCCTGGTTCAGAGGCTCTGAGGGACCTCTGTCATCGGGGACTGAAACTGACAATGAAGGGATGGGGCACGTTGGGATGGGGACTCTTTGGCCCAAACCAAAGAGTCTGGCTCACACCATGGATTGCCGGATAGTTGGTACAGAGGGGTTTTGGCAGTGGTGATGAGACTGGACTCGGTTTTCAGAGCCCTGCTCTGGCAGCAGAGAAGGGGGCAGTGTAGAGAGGTTGACAGGCCCAGAAGGGCGCCCATCCATTTGCCCCAAGCGTAGGGCCTCAGGTTCGAGGGACTAAAGCAGAGGCAAGGCAGGCTGGTCTAAGAGCAGCTTGAGAGGCATGCTGGATAGAACTTGGTGTGCACCTGGACTGGAGGGGGGTTGGACCGAGGGAAGGCCAAGGACAAACTCTTAGATTCTGGCTTGGGTGACATGGGGCCTGCTGGGTGAGAAGGTGGGGGTCTGAGACAGACCTCTCTCCAGAAGTTTCAAAGAAAAGAGAAAGGAAAGGGGGCAGTACCTTGAAGAGGAGGTGAGGCTTAAAAGCCTACATGTGGCATTTTGTAATGAATCAGATTTTATACCTTCCCAGTCCCAAACTATCTTCATATATAAAAAAGTCAACATAGACATCCTAGCTGTCACCCTACCCCTGTGCTCCCCAGGACGCACCTCTCCAACTTGTTCTCTGTAGAACCCCTTGGGGACTGCTGAGTGGCTGAGTGACTGGGGCCTTCTGTGGTGCATCTTGGCTCCTCTGATGCTCTCTGTCTCCCCCACCCCTCCTGCTGCACAGGCGCCCAGCATGGGCACCCTCATGGGGGTGTACCTGCCCTGCCTGCAGAATATCTTCGGGGTGATCCTCTTCCTGCGGCTGACTTGGATGGTGGGCACGGCCGGTGTGCTGCAGGCGCTCCTCATTGTGCTCATCTGCTGCTGCTGTGTGAGTATCCTGGCTGGGGCAGGGCCACGGCCGCCTGCCAAGACTTCCCCGCTGACCTGCTCACGTAGGCCCTCCTTCCCACAGACCTTGCTGACGGCCATCTCCATGAGCGCCATCGCCACCAATGGAGTGGTTCCAGGTGGGTGAGCACTGCCCTGGGCCTGTTGGGGACAGTGGGTCCAGAATCCACCTTGACACACCCAGAACGCTCATTGCTCCTGCCCTCAAAGCAGTTCTTTGGTGGGGTCTTAGTCCCTGAATCCACGACAGTTGCATCACGTAGGAATATCCTTGAGTGACAGAGTTTGAGATACCTGCTGGGGCCGAGGCTGTCAGAAAAGGTGACAGGGGTGCACCGGGTGGCCCATGCCAAGGAGTCTGGTCCACACCATGGATGATAGCACAGTGCAGAGGGTTTCAGCGGGGATGATGACACTGGATTTGATTTTCTTTTTTTTTTTAAAGACTTTATTTATTGGTGGAGGTGGGGGAGGGAGGTGGGTTCAGCTGGGGTGGGGTGGAGGGATGGGGAGAAAAGGCATACAACTGTAATTGAATAACAATAAAAATTAAAAAAAAAGACTTTATTTATTTTTAGAGAGAGAGGAAGGGAGGGAGGAAGAGAGGGAGAGAAACATCAGTGTGAAAGAAGAATACCAATCAGTTGCCTCCTGTATGCTCCCCATTCAGGTACTGAAACCACAACCCAGGCATGTGCCCTGACCAGGAATCGAACCAGTGAACTTACAACCCGGGGGACAATGCCCAACCAACTGAGCCACACCAACCAGAGCTAGACTTGGTTTTCAGAGACCCTGTTTATTAATTTACTCAACAATGTATTTATATCAGTATGGACTCCCAGATATTTATTTTATTCTTTGAATCATAATCTAGTAATTCATTTTTTTTTTGCTCGAACTGTGCCACTTTGGCTGTTTATTCAGTTTGGCTCCTGTGTCTGTATCTGGATCCTTTTGGGGTTTTTTAAAGATTTTATTTATTTAGCCCTGGCTGGTGTGGCTTAGTGGATTGAATGCCGGCCTGGAAACCAAAGAGTCGCTGGTTCGATTCCCAATCTAGGGCACATGCCTGCGTAGCAGGCCAGGTCCCCAGTAGGGGGTGCATGAGAGGCAACCACACATTGATGTTTCTCTCCCTCCCTTCCCGCCTCTCCAAAATTTTTGGAGAGGCGGGAAGGGAGGGAGAGAAACTTCTATTAGTTGTCTCTCCCACACACCCCGTCCAGGGACCAAACTCACAACTCACACATTTGCCCTGACCAGGAATCAAACCGGTAACCTTTTGCTTTGTGGGATGACATGCAACCAACTGAGCCATATCAGTCAGGGCTGGATCCTTTTTTGAATTGATTTTATTTATTTATTTTTAGAGAGAGGAGAAGGGAGGGAGAAATAGAGGGAGAGAAACATCAATGTGTGGTTGCTTCTCGCACACCCCCTACCGGGGACCTGGCCTACAACCCAGGCATGAGCCCTGACTGGGAATCAAACCATCGACCCTTTGGTTAGTAGGCCGGCACTCAATCTGCTGGGCCACACCAGCCAGGACTTGATCCTTTTTTTAAATAACAGTTTTATTAATATTAGTATAAAAATAATAGGGGGGGAAGGCGATATATGTTTACCCATAAGAGGGCTTGAAAGTGCACAGAAATGTAGAAAGGAAAACTGGAGGTACTCATCGTACCACCTTTCTGAATTCATTACTATTAGGCTTTTGGTACATGGTCTTACAATCTTATAATAAAGTATCAATGTATTGTTTTCCCCAAACTCTATGTGTGTGTATTTCCAAAATGTTGGGGAAAGGTTTTTTTTTAGTGGGATTGACAGTGTATTATCTAATTTATGTGATTATTTTTCTACTCTTGGGTTCTACTTTTTCACTGTTAATTATTGTCGTGAACAGCCTTGCACAGGAGTCTCTGTTTACACCCCTGGCAGTTATCTTAGGAGAGGGTCCTGGAGGTGGGATTGCAGTGTGAAAGGGATTATTAACCTTTTCTTTTTTAAAAAAATACTTGTTTATGTTTTAGACAGAGGGGAAGAGGGGGATAAAGAGAGGAGAGAAACATCAATGTGTGGCTGCCTCTTGTGCTCCCTCTCCTGAGAACCTGGCCCCGCAACCCAGGCATGTGCCCTGACCAGGAATTGAACCAGCGACCCTTTGGTTCATAGGCCAGCACTCAGTCCACTGAGCCACACTAGCCAGGGCAGGGATTAACCTTTTTAAAGTTTCTTGATCCCTGTTCCCAGATTTTTCACCAGAGATGTTTTATCAGGAGCAAGTCCATCTGGCAGCATGCCCCCGCACCCTCACTGGTCCTGCGGCCCAGTGTTGTCTCCGTCAGTCATGCCAGGGGCGTTAGGCTCTGCTGGCAGCACAGACTCAGGGCAGGAGGGGCAGCCATGGACACTCGCCCAGTGGCAGGCCCTGTGCTGGGCCCTAGGGACAGAAAACTTGATAAGACGCAGTTACTGTCCCAGTCTGGAGGGATCAGACTAACAGACACAATCCTCAGGAGGGGTGACGTGTGGTGAGATAGGACATGCCCAGCCAGTGGAGGCTGTGGGGACTGGCCTAAGTGCAGGGAGTTGGGGGACAGAGGGCCACTTAGGCACTGCTGCACACCTAGAACTGCCTAGCAAAGTTGTCATTTCACTGGCCTGTCCTGGGCGTTGGAGTCCAATGGAGTGGGGTCCAACTCCAGCCTGGCCGCTTACTAACTATGTGGCCTTAGGCAAATCTTCCAATCCTTCTGTTCATCTGTAAGTGGGAAAATTCATTCCTGCCCCTCTGGGTGGTTGTGAGAGGTTGTCAGGGAGGAGACCACCTAGAGGAAGAACCAGCTTTGACCTGCGTACACTTTCTCTGTTGTAGCTGGGGGCTCCTATTTCATGATCTCCCGCTCACTGGGGCCAGAATTTGGCGGTGCGGTGGGCCTGTGCTTCTACTTGGGAACAACATTTGCGGCGGCCATGTACATCCTGGGGGCCATTGAGATCTTGCTGGTGAGTCACACGAGGCCCTGGCCAACTCTGTTCTTGTCCAAGCAGTCCCTTTCCTATAGGCCCAGGCTGTCCGTGCTCCATCACCTCCGACCAGGGTCTGGGCCTTATAATGTGGGAGGCCTCCTTGAGGGAGAAAGATCTTTGCTCAAGCCAGTCTTCCCTTCAACCCCTTTCTAGTTTGGTTCACGCAGGGAAGGAGCCTGGCCTGGCTGCCTTCACCTTGGCCCTGGATGTTCCATTCACTCGGGCCCCATTTCAGCCGTGGCAGGTTTCTGTAAACTGTTGCACTTAACTCAGTGACAGATCTCGGTGGTGACGCAGAGCCCACCTCCCAGGCACCTGTGGGCTCTGGCCAGGTCTGTCTCCCCCAGGCATCTGTTCCAAGCCCTTCAGATCCACCTTATCCTTGTCCCTAAATCAGGGTAAGCAGCCACAGGACCCTGTCTGGAGGTCACTGTCCCCTCTGTGAACCCAGTGTGTGTTCTGACGCAGCTTCCCACTCCCCACTGAACTGCCCCAGCTGGTGGGAGAAGAGGTGGAGGGGCTCCCCCGGGTCACAGGGTAACAAGTGCGCCCCCACCACACCCCCCAGGGATCCAGACAATAGGAACCGGTTAGAGGAACTGCTTGGCTCCTCCCATCTCCAGGCCCTTGCCTGCAGTGTGGACCCTATGGGGAGGGAGGAGGTTGTTTTTTGTTTCTATTTCCCACATTCCTACATTTATTATTTGGGTTTCTTCTGTAAAGAAAACTTGTCCTTTTTCCCATTTACTTATTTATTCAACCCTGTGTTTATGTCAGTATGGACTCCTGGATATTTATATTATTCTTGGCTCGTGGTCCAATACTGTCATTATTTATTTTGTTGCTCAAACTGTTCCACTTTGGCTGTTTAGCTCTTCAATATTTGAGATGACTGCTGTGTCTGCATCCTTTTTAAATAAGAGCTTTATTAAAATATAATTCACATACTATACAATTCACTACCCACTTAAAGTATAAAACGTAAAGGTTTTTAGTATATTCACAGAATTGTGCACCCATCACCACAGTCAAGTAGAGAACATTTTCATCACTCCAGGAAGCCTATGCTAGTCTCTCTCTACCCCCCCAGCCCTAGGCAGCCAGTAATCTGCTTTCTGTCCGTGATCAGATTTCCCTGTTCTGGGCATCTCATATAAATGGAATCATATAGTACGTGGTCTTTTGTGGCTGGCTTTTTCTGACTTTTTTTTCTTTTTTTTTAATGATGGGGTTCACTCTCTAAATAGGAAAATTGAAACTTCTGTATCTGCGTCTTGTTTCAGACCTACATTGCCCCGCCAGCCGCTATTTTTTACCCAGCAGGCACTCACGACTCGTCGAGTGCCACCTTGAACAACATGCGAGTGTACGGGACCCTTTTCCTAACCTTCATGACCCTGGTGGTGTTTGTTGGCGTCAAGTACGTGAACAAATTTGCCTCGCTCTTCCTGGCCTGTGTGATCATCTCCATCCTCTCCATCTATGCGGGGGGCATCAAGTCTATTTTTGACCCTCCCGTGTTTCCGTAAGTAATCTGGGAATACATCCGAGCGGTGCACTGACATCCTTCCCCAGTAAAAGGCCTTTGATGCCCTGAGTCCTGGAGGCTGCAGGGTGGAAACAGGCCGAGACCCCCGGCTGAGCCGGTGATGATAACTCCCCCTCCCCACAGAGTGTGCATGCTGGGCAACAGGACCCTGTCCCGGGACCAGTTTGATATCTGTGCCAAGACAGCCATGGTGGATAATGAGACAGTGGCCACCCGGCTATGGAACCTCTTCTGTCACAGCTCCAACCTTACCACTGACTCCTGTGACCCCTACTTCCTGCTCAACAATGTGACCGAGATCCCTGGCATCCCAGGTGCAGCTGCCAGCATGCTCCAGGGTGCGTCCTCACTCCTGTCTTCCTGCTCCTGATCCACGGGCCAGGCAGGAGGCAGGGAATGAGCACAGAAGGAGAATGAATCACAGAGCCGTCCTTGTGTGGCAGGCTCACAAATGCGGGGCAGGGCTGGCTGCCTTCCAGGCCCAGGGCTGTCCTCTCAGCCTGGCTCCTGGCAGCTAGGTTTCGGGTGAACAGAGCCTGTTTGGCCAGCGTCCCAGCCCTGCAAAAGCCCCCAGAAAGTTCTGGCAGCCCCTCTCTCCCCAGCCACCATCCCCCAGCGCTGCCTGGGATTATTCTCCAGGAACCATAAAGGGCTTCTGTCTAGGAAGCAGGCCGAGACAGGGCTCTGGCTTCAGCAACCTTTGCCTGTCAGGCTTCTAGCCAGACAGCTCCTTCCCTGTGGCTGAAGCTGCCCCCCTCATCCCCTAGGGCCCCTCACATCTACCCCTCTGGTCAGGCTGCCCCAAACTGCCCCAGGGAAGTAGGTGGGGCTGCGGTGATGATAACTCTGCTGCCCCTGCAGAGAACCTGTGGAGCGCCTACCTGGACAAGGGTGAGGTCGTGGAGAAGCACGGGCTGCCCTCCACAGACACCCTCGGCCTGAAGGAGAACCTGCCCCTGTACGTGGTGGCTGACATTGCCACATCCTTCACCGTGCTGGTTGGCATCTTCTTCCCCTCTGTGACAGGTAAGCCCCTCTGCCCACCCACCCAGCCCTGCCCACTCTCCTGGGGAGCCCCTAAGGGAATCTCATTGGTTTTGGAGGCATCATGGCTGGCTCAAATCGCTCTGGCGACCTCCGCGACGCCCAGAAGTCCATCCCGGTGGGGACCATTTTGGCCATTGTTACCACCTCCCTTGTGTGTATCCTTTCCCAGGCCTGGGACCAGCAGGGAGCAGGGCAAGAGGCGCTTGCCTTCTTTTCAGTCACCAGCTTTCCTGCACAGACACACACACGCATATGTACTGTGTACCTTTCCCTTCACACTCACCACATACTCGAGTGTGTGCACAACACAAAACCCTCAGTTGCAGGTGCCCCAGCTGGGTCCTGGCTAAGGCTAACGCTAGGGGCATGTGGGTCCTGTGTGGGTGAGGAGTGGGGGCAGCAGTGGCAGTGGAGGCCCGGCTTTCCTTGACGCGGCCGCAGACTTCAGCAGTGTGGTTCTCTTTGGCGCCTGCATCGAGGGCGTGGTACTCCGGGACAAGTGAGTGAGCTGGGCCCCTCCCTGTGGCAGGGGCTCAGCTTCTGCCGACTCTGACACCAGCCCCCCTTGAGCACGTGGTCCTATATATGTCCTCAGGCTGCTGGTTGCCAGTGGTAGTGTGTGCCACTGGGTAGGTCAGGCCCCACCGGGACTTTTGCCTCTTAGAGAATGGTGACATCAGAATCAGGGCTGGGACAAGGAGAAAGGATAAGGGCTGGTGGACTGGACTTTAGTGCCGAGGGACGAGAGTTCTGCCCACCATAGCCACCCTTCCTAACCCCTGACATCCCTGACTCTGGCAGCCCCACCCAGGGCTTGGGGGCTCCTTGCATGTAGCATGGCCTAAGCCTGGCCCCTGCAGGTACGGCGACGGTGTCAGCAGAAACCTAGTGGTGGGCACATTGGCCTGGCCTTCACCCTGGGTCATTGTCATCGGGTCCTTCTTCTCAACTTGTGGCGCCGGTCTACAGAGCCTCACTGGTGCACCACGCCTGTTGCAGGCCATTGCCAAGGACAACATCATCCCCTTCCTCCGGGTGAGCCTTTTTGTACTCTCCCGCAGGCTGGGTGCTCCTGGCCCTTCACACGGGCTGGAGGGTAGGGATACAGATGCATTATATTCTGCTGGGGCCCATAGTGACCCCAGGGCCACAAAGCCATCATGAGGAGTTGCTGAGAGCTGCCCTGGCTCTGGCTCTGCTCTGCTGTTGGCAGAGCGACTGAGACCCAGAATCCTCGTGGCCAGTCTGTGGCTCATTCAGAGCAGAGAGGCCCCGAGAGGTAGGGGGCAGAGAAACTTGTGGACCCTATTGGGAAAGGCATGGCTATGGCCTGAGCCCCAGAGGAGGGACTTGGGGGTGCTGGAGGCCAGGCTATGGCTTGTGACTTGGTGTAGAACAGGGGTAATGGGACCAGCTTCTTCCCTCTCTGACCCTACTGACCCTGGTGCATGCAGGTATTTGGCCACGGGAAGGCAAACGGCGAACCAACATGGGCACTCCTCCTGACGGCACTCATTGCTGAGCTGGGCATCCTCATCGCCTCCCTTGACATGGTGGCCCCTATTCTATCCATGTGAGCTGGGGGCCGGGGCAGGGCAGGGCAGGGGGATGGTTTTGGGAAAGGCTCCTTGAACCCCCGAGCCCTGGGCCTCAGTACCTCTCTGTGACTCTGTCTGGTGTTGAGGGTGCAGCTGGGAGATGTGTCAGGCTGTGTGGTGAGGTGTGCGCCTGGCAGAGCTCGGCCTACCTCTGCATTCGGGAGAGAGCCTGACACTTATGCAGAAGACACCAACAGGCCCTACAGCCCTCTCTGGGAGACTCCCAGAGCAGGCAGGTGGCTACCCTCTGATCCTGGACAGGGCAAGCTCCGGGTCCCTGGCACCTTGATGAAGCTACCACGGCCCCATCTGTCTGCTTTCAAAGTTGTTTTCTTGTAAAGTTCTGGAATCAGCTGGGCATTGAGCCTGCCAGTGCCCTACAGGGGGTAGTCAGCATGTGGCTGTTTCCAGGGTCCCTGTGGTTGCTGTGTTCACTACTTCCTGCCAGTGTTGGGGCCTGCTCCGTCACGCTTCACATCTTGCTCTACTGCCAGTGCTCCCTCTTGCTTGTTTGGTTATGATGGGACCACCCTTCACTGCCCCACTCAGCCTGTAGGCCTGACAGGCTCCTCTTCCCCCCAAAGCAGCCCCCCCAACCCCAGCCACAGTCAGGCCACAGTGAACTTTTGTCCCCCCAACACACCTCCCCCTACCACTGCCCAGCCCCACCTACACAGAGTGCGCACCTGAAACTGTTCTTGCCGGTCGTCTTGGGTGGTGACCCCTCACTGCCCAAGCCAGAGAGTATATCTCAGCCTGTATCATGGGCTTCTGGCAGCCCTGCCAGGACTGACCACTCCCCCTCATGGGGGTCCCTGCCCGCTGACATGCCCTCTCTGGTAAGTCCTTCTGCCTTTTTGCCTGCCATTGTTCAGCCAGCTGAGGGTAGAAGTTGCTGCCCTCAGCCCTCTGCTCCTCAGCTGCCTTCTGGGAGGGTTCACACCGTCGGCCTCGCCACATCCACACAGTATCCCTCAAGTGTCTCCAATTCATTGCCTTCAAAATGGCCCTTGTTATCTTCTCCCTCCCTGCTCCTCCACACATTCCTGACAGCCCCTAATCCAACCGATCACCCAGGCCGGTCTGGGGCCAAATGTTGTCCAGCCACCTCCACACACTGAGCCCTGCTTGGCCGTCCTTTTTCACAGCTCTGCGCTCGCTCCTTCCGCTGCCTGCTAACCCCTCTCTGCCTCCTCTGCCCGCACACAGTTGGCCATCCCCTAAGCCCTGGCCCCGAGGACACCCGTGCAGTAGTCCTGCCTGCCTCAGGCACGAGAGTGGGTGTTGTGAGGTTGTGAAGACTGGCGCAGCCCACGCACAATAGGGATATCAGGTACCTGGCTGCCGAGGAGGCCGCTGTGTACCAACCAACCACTGTGACACAGGTTCTTTCTGATGTGTTACCTGTTTGTGAACCTGGCCTGTGCTGTCCAGACGCTCCTGAGGACCCCCAACTGGCGGCCCCGGTTCAAGTACTATCACTGGTGAGCATCCACTGGACCCCCAAGCCAAATCCTCTGACATAAGAGCTATTGGGGAAGCCAGGAGCCCCATTCAGGATGACATTTGAGTTCCCTGGGCTATAGTTGCTATTGGTGAGAAACTGGGGGGCTGGGGAGCTTGGCCTGGGGCCATACTGGTCTTTCTCTGATTCCCACTCTTCCCCACTCTCTGGTCCAGGGCGCTGTCCTTCCTGGGCATGAGCCTCTGCCTGGCCCTGATGTTTGTCTCCTCCTGGTACTATGCCCTGGTCGCTATGCTCATTGCAGGCATGATTTACAAGTACATCGAGTACCAAGGGTGAGTGAGGGGCTGCCACCTGGTTGGGGCAAGCGGGTGGTCTATATGTTGGGAGGGGAGGAGCTGAACCATCCTTCGCTAGCCACCATAGGTGCTGGGTCTGGCTCCCCTTTATCTCCCGTACATCTGCACAGAATCCTGTGGGTGGGACCATGGGCTCACCAGCTTATGGTGGCCTCCATAGGGCTGAGAAAGAGTGGGGTGATGGGATCCGAGGCCTGTCCCTGAGTGCTGCCCGCTATGCGCTGCTGCGGCTAGAGGAGGGGCCTCCTCACACCAAGAACTGGCGGTGAGTTCACGCCCAAAATGGCAAAGGCCACTCATGGTTCTCGGGGGCACTGTGAGGGTAGGACGGTTGAGAGGTGCTGGCTTCCCCTCCCTGGTCCCCGTCTCCCATCCTGGGGTTGATGCCATCCTACTTGTTGAGCCCTGGGATCTCTGCTCCCCAAACCTGTGCGAGCCTGTGAGCTGAGAAGGGAGGAAGAAAAGGGGCTCCTTGGAAACCTCTGGCCCTGGCCTCACGCTGCCTCCCCATCTGGCCACTGCAGGCCTCAGTTGCTAGTGCTGCTGAAGTTAGACGAGGACCTTCATGTGAAGTACCCACGGCTCCTCACCTTTGCCTCCCAGCTGAAGGCTGGCAAGGGCCTGACCATCGTTGGTTCTGTCATCCAGGGAAGCTTCTTGGAGAGCTATGGCGAGGCCCAGGCTGCTGAGCAGGTACCTGCTACAGGGGGAGGGGAGCTGAGCCAGCCTAGAGGTGTCCAGGCTGCAGCTGGCACAGAGGGAGGATCGATTCTGGCCAGCCAGGTGGATAGCAGTGCTGCTACCTAAGGGCTTGAGCAAGGATGGGTGTTGCTGTCCATCTACAAAACACAGCCCCTGGGTGAGCAGTTTGCCTCTTCCCTTCCCCAACCCCAGCAGAGGGGATGCTGACGGCCTTGGCTTCTGAACTTGCTGTGTTCCCCGCAGACAATCAAAAACATGATGGAGATTGAGAAAGTAAAGGGCTTCTGCCAGGTGGTGGTGGCCAACAAGGTGCGTGAGGGGCTGGCCCACCTCATCCAGTCTTGCGGCCTGGGCGGCATGAGGCATAACTCCGTGGTGCTGGGCTGGCCCTATGGCTGGCGACAGAGTGAAGACCCACGTGCCTGGAAGACCTTTATTGGTATGTGAGGGGCCAGGGCCTGGGCTCAGCCATGGGGGACAAGGGCCAGGACTCAAGTGAGAGCAGGGCTGCAGGCTGGCAGTCAGCAGTGTCCTTCCTCCCCAGACACCGTGCGCTGCACCACGGCTGCCCACCTGGCCCTGCTCGTGCCCAAGAACATTGCCTTCTACCCCAGCAACCATGAGCGCTACCTGGAGGGTCATATTGACGTGTGGTGGATTGTACATGATGGCGGCATGCTCATGCTTTTACCCTTCCTGCTGCGCCAGCACAAGGTGGGCCAGGGAGGTGGGCCTGGGTGAGAGCAGCTGGGCCTTTGGAGAGGTGGGGTGTGACTGTAACACCCACCTGCACTGGTGCCGTAGGTTTGGAGGAAGTGCCGGATGCGCATCTTCACGGTGGCGCAGATGGATGACAACAGCATCCAGATGAAGAAGGATCTGGCTATCTTTCTGTACCACCTACGCCTTGAGGCGGAGGTGGAGGTGGTGGAGATGGTGAGCCACCCGCCCCAATGTGGTCCTGTGGATACCCTGCCCCACATAGCCCAGTCCTCACGGCCCACACTCTCCCCAGCACAACAGCGACATCTCTGCATATACCTACGAGCGGACACTGATGATGGAGCAAAGGTCCCAGATGCTGCGGCAGATGAGGCTGACCAAGACTGAGCGGGAGCGAGAAGTCAGTGACCTTGGTTCAGGGCACGGGCAGGTGGCTGGGTCAGGCCTCTGGAGACACCATCAGACGGGGACATCAGAATGACTTGCCCTAGACCTACCCATGTCAGTGCCCATGCCCCTAAGGCCAGATGGTCACGTTGGGCCAGCCCAGCCCTCTGTTCCTGTGGCACTGAGGCTGCCTCCTGATTTCCCTCAGGCCCAGCTGGTCAAGGACCGGCACTCAGCCCTAAGGCTGGAGAGCCTGTACTCAGATGAGGAGGATGAGTCTGCAGCTGGGGCTGACAAGATCCAGATGACGTGGACACGGGATAAGTACACGGCAGCTGAGCCCTGGGACCCCAGCCACGCCCCCGACAACTTCCGAGAACTGGTGCACATTAAGCCGTGAGTACAACAAAAACAGACCAAGCCACATTGGGGCCTGGGGGTGGAGGGTGGACAAGCTCTGTGGGTGGGCCAGGGGTGGGGCCCATCATCAGCTACATTACCTACAGGGACCAATCCAATGTGCGGCGCATGCACACTGCTGTGAAGCTCAATGAAGTCATTGTCACACGCTCCCACGATGCCCGCCTGGTCCTACTGAACATGCCCGGCCCACCCAAGAACAGTGAGGGTGATGAGAACTGTATCCTTCTGTGGAGAGGCAGGCAGTGGGGAGGTGGCCAGCATGCGAGGGTAGTGTGGGCGCCCCTGGGCAGGGGGTGCCAGATTATCCCAGCTTCGACTGATAGGCCAAACTTCCCTGGGTTCCCCTTGGTCCTGGTGCTGCTCCCTTGACCTGATGACCTACAGATATGGAGTTCCTGGAGGTGCTGACCGAGGGCCTCGAGCGGGTGCTGTTGGTTCGTGGCGGTGGCCGTGAAGTCATCACTATCTACTCCTGAGCCCGACACAGACTTGTGGCCTGGGGTGGAGGTGTTGAGGGTGACACCCCCTCCCAGCACGCATCTGCCAGTCCTGCTTTGCTCAGCCCTGCCCTGGACCCTGCTGTGGAGGTTGGGCCTGGGCCTGGCAACAGAGATGGATCAAGGGTCCTGCAGGACCCTGAGAAGTTTGGGGACTTTCCCTGCTCAGCACCCCAGGAGGCCTGCCCTGGCTGGAGAAGACTGGTGGGGGCTGACATTGGGTTTGAAGGCAGCCAGCCCAGGAATTCTATTTATTGAATATTTATTGTTGGGATGTCACCATCAGAGAGGAGAAGGGTGACAAGGGAGGGGGTCCTACCCAGCTCCCCTGCAGAAGAGCTGGCTCAGGCTACTGTGGGCAAGGACCCCCACTAAGCTGAGCCTAATGGAGCCAGCCAGCTGAGGCCTGACTTTTTCAATAAAACATTGTGTACTTCTGGGCCTCCTGCTGCCCAGGCTCTGTTTCCCCTGGCGCCAAAGGAAGAAGGCGGAACTGAACCCAGGCCCAGAGCCGGCTCCAGCTCTAAGGCTGTGCCCCTTTCCCGAAATCTCTGGCCATCCCCATTGGCCAGACTGTCCCTCCCACTGGCCCCGGGGCCCCTCCCACCCCCATCCAGATAAGGCCAGCCCAAGACTGCTTCACTAGGCACTAGGGCTGGAATGGGGCCTCCTGGCTCCCCATGTCAGTGGGTGCTGCTGCTGCTGGGGCTGCTGCTCCCCCCTGCCACTCCCTTCTGGCTCCTCAATGTGCTGTTCCCCCCGCAAAACACGCCCAAGGCTGAGCTCAGTAACCACACACGGCCCGTCATCCTCGGTAAGCCCCCACCAGGCCCCTGATGCACCAGGCCAGACCTTGGGGAGCTTGGGCCCCAGCCCCTGGTAATCAACCCTGCCAAGGCCCTTCTGTCCCTTCATTAACCCTGATACCCGCCTCAGTGTTCGGAGGGGCCAGAGGCTTATCCTGCAGAGAAGTCAACCCTTTCCCCTCACCACACTGTTCCTCTAAGTTGGTAGGTGGAGTTGGTGGGTGGTGAGTGGGTGGTAGTCGGGGAGGGGGGCTGGTGTGTGTGCCTGAGGGCTTGGTCCGGGCATTACAGGCTGTGATACGCTGCAGCCACTGGACCCTGGTCCAAGCCCCACCACTCCTTCCTCAGCCCCCACCCCAGCAAGGACAAGATTCTCAGCTCAGGAGAGCAGGAGAGGCCCATAAAGGCCTGCCCCCTGCTCCTTGGCCCAGCCCCCACCCCACCCTCCTAAATCTATTTGTTCCCTTGTTCCCACCTTGGACTTCGGCAGTAATGGAGAGACAGGCTAAGTGTTTGCTTTGGGAGGGCAGGGGTCAGTGGCCTTGGCCTCTGCACTTTTCCTGCCTGAGGGGAGCCTAGGCTTTGCACTGCCGGGCAGGCATGTGGGGCAGGGTGTGATTAGAAAGAGGACCCCGTCCTTAGTCCCTGGGGGTTGGGGAGATGAAGGCTGTTCAGTGCAGTGGTGGGGGGTGGGTGTTAGGCTGGGGTGGGGGTCACTGGGGAAATCCGAGGAACCCAGAGTGAAGGCTGCTGCTCACAGTGCCTGGCTGCATGGGGAACCAGCTGGAAGCCAAGCTGGATAAACCAGATGTGGTGAACTGGATGTGCTACCACAAAACAGAGGATTTCTTTACCATCTGGCTGGATTTTAATATGTTCCTACCCCTTGGGGTAGACTGTTGGATCGATAACACCAGGTATGTGCCATCCCCTTGGCCCCAGCTCCCTCACCCTGCCCCTGTCCCCTTGGTTTCTGGCCAGCTGAATGTCCCACTGCCCCCAGGGTTGTTTACAACCGCAGCTCTGGGCGTGTGTCCAATGCCCCTGGTGTACAGATCCGTGTCCCCGGCTTTGGCAAGACCTACTCTGTTGAGTACCTGGATAAAAACAAGCTGGCAGGTGTGTGTACTGGGGGAAAGGGTGGGGCCCCGGGTTGTGGGGGCCTGTAGGAGCCATGGCCAGAGCCCCAATGCCGCTGCCTCCCCCACAGGTTACATGCACACCCTGGTGCAGAATCTGGTCAACAACGGGTATGTGCGGGATGAGACAGTGCAGGCTGCCCCCTATGACTGGCGGCTGGAGCCCAGTGAGTGTCTCTGCGGATGATGGGCTCAGGGCCAGGCAGGGAGCCCCTAACCCCTGCCATCCTGACCCCATTCACACCTCTCTCTCCCTGCAGACCAGCAGGAGGAGTACCACCAGAAGCTTTCCGGACTGGTGGAAGAGATGTATGCTACTTATGGAAAGCCTGTTTTCCTCATTGGGCACAGCCTTGGCTGCCTGCACCTGCTCTATTTCTTACTGCGTCAGCCCCAGTCTTGGAAGGATCACTTCATCGATGGCTTCATCTCTCTTGGGGCTCCCTGGGGTGGCTCTGTCAAGCCCTTGCTGGTCTTGGCCTCAGGTGAGAGGGTGGCATGAAGCTGCCTGTGGGCCCACCCTTACTCCCACTTCTGCTTACAATGCCAGGCCGAGGGTGTTGTCCACCACCCCTGGGGCAGGGGCCCTTCATTTGCCAAGGAGTAGTGAGCCCGGCCTAAACCATTAGAGTGGCTCCCACCAGAATCTGTCTTAGTGATGACAAAGGGAAAGTTTGACAGAAAGGAAGTGAACCCCATCAGTCTGACTCCCTGCCTCAGGTTTGTTCCTGTGGCCTCAGCTGGTACCTACCCAACTTTCAGCAGCCTTCTGTTCCCGGGAGCCCCTTTGCCCAGGCAGATTTGCCAAAGCCAGGGCTGGACCCTAGGAGCCCCTCCTGCTCTTCCCTGAGGAGTGGCACAGCTCCCATCCATTGAGCACCCACTGTCTGCTTGGCCCAGCCAAATGGTCTTCCCTGCAGCGTTCATGGTCAGGTGCAGGATACCCTCTTCAGACCACATCAGTTAGTCCCATACAGACATGGTCTCATTTCACACTTCTCAGAACAGCTCTGGCCCCTGTGCAGCGTAGACTACAGGGCCAACAGACGCCTGCCCGAGAGAACCGCCAGCATCTTTCCCCTACCTTCTGCACGTACACATCCATCCTCAGGAAAACTTTCCCTCCCTCTTTGAGGCCCTACAGTTTTGCCTCACAGAGGTATCAGGGCTTCTCACTTAATAAGCACACATTTAGTACCTACTGAATTCTGCTATGCTTTCTCTAGTCTGGCTTGGAGTCAATGTTTGGATTAGGCTGGGACAAAACTGAGCACCCACCTGAGCTTGGGCTGGGCAGCAAGTTGTGGGCTGGGGGCAGCCAAGCTGGGCTCCCTGTCTACCTTGCTCTGTGTCCACAGGTGACAACCAGGGCATCCCAATCATGTCCAGCATCAAGCTGAAACAGAAGCAGCGCATAACGACAACGTCCCCCTGGATGTTTCCCTCCAGCCTGGGGTGGCCTGAGGACCATGTGTTCATCTCCACACCCGGCTTCAACTACACAGGCCGTGACTTCCAGCGCTTCTTTGAAGACCTGTACTTTGAGGATGGCTGGTACATGTGGCTACAATCACGTGACCTGCTGGCCAGCCTCCCGGCACCTGGTGTAGAAGTATACTGTCTGTATGGCGTGGGCCTGCCCACGCCCCGCACCTACATCTTTGACCACGGCTTCCCCTACACAGATCCCGTGGACATGCTCTATGAGGACGGTGATGACACTGTGGCCACACGCAGCAGTGAGCTCTGCGCCCTCTGGAAGGGCCTCCAGCCACAGCCTGTGCACCTGCTACCTCTTAATGGGACACAGCACCTCAACATGGTCTTCAGCAACCAGACACTGGAGCACATTAATGCCATCCTTCTGGGTACCTACCGACGCAGCACCTCTGTACCCCCAGCTGCCAGCCCAGGGCCCCTGCCTCCTGAATAAAGATTGTCCTTTGGCCCTGGCCGGGTAGCTCAGTTGGTTAGAGCATTGTCCCCAATATGCCAAGGTTGTGGGTTTGATCTCTTGTCAGGGCACATACTAGAAGCAACCAATTAATGCATAAACAAGTGGAACGAAAAATCGATATTTCTCTCCCTCTCTCTCTAAAATCAATTAAAAAATAATAATCCTTTGTTGCTGTAAACCTTGATGTGTGTGTTGTGGGTTGTAGGGTTCACACACCATGATTCATTCATCAACAACTGCAGGCCTGGTGCTCTATAGAGCATAGGGCAAGATCAGCTTTGTTAAAACCTAGGATTGAACTAAGCACCTTGAAAGTACAGCTTCCCGCTCTCCTGCTGGAGCTGTTACAGAGCCCGCCTTTGTGCCTGCCTCTGCTCTGGGCATGGGGACTGGGGGCAGCTGCACACACCGCTGTGGCATGGGGGCCCATGGAGCCAAGGGTTCCAGATGGGGGACATCTGGGCTGTCCCTACCGGCTTCCAAAAAGGCAGGTGAGACCCTACCTCTAGACAGGGCCTTCTGAGTGCTAGGTGGGTGTCAGAAGTACAAGAGATTAGAATCAGGGAATGACAGCCATTAATCAGGTCGTTTTACTAATGAAGTTTTAATTATTAATGGAGGTAAGTAGTCTACGATTAAAGTTTATGGAAAACAAAGGGCTAAGTTCTGTAGGTCAGGAAGGGCTTACCAGGGGAGGTGGTACCTCCACTATCAGATGGATAAGAAAGGTAACATGAGCCACTGTAAAGACTTGGGTTTGAGTCTAAGAGCAGTGTGCAGCTGCTAAAGGATTTAACCAGGGCAAGAGTGTACCAGATTTCCTCTCACGGGGTAGAGCTGTAGGGAAAGGGGGACCAGGGGGTATGGGGAAGCCGGGGAGGCCAGTGAGACTAAGGAAGTAAGCAAAAGGGTCATTTGGGAGCTGAAACAGCAACTAGATGGATATTCCATCTAAGACAGCCATGGAATGTCTTTCCTCTCTCAAGGACTCTCTTGAGAGAGGAAAGACAGCACCTGAGATAGGAAGATGAAAGGACCAGCAGCGTCACCGTCACCATTCACCTTGAGGAGAGTGGAGCCTTTGTGTTGGGGTTTCAAGGGTAGGAGGCAAAGGAACCAAAGGACAGGGAGGAGTTGGGTGAAGGAGAGTGACAAAGGACAAAAGGCCATGCCTGATGCTGTTGGGAGGCCTGTAATAAAGCAGACAGAGGCCTGGCAAAAGGCCCAACACCCTTACTAGGATCAGAGGCAGAGGCTCAGACTGGAAGTGTGAGGAGGAGCTCACAGAAGGGAGAGATTTGTCCATTTGTTCAGAGGATCTGGGAGCAGCATGGAGAGCCAGGCAAGGTACATCACCCCCTTCCCAAATTTCTTAGGACCAGAGGTGAAAGTGAAAGAGGAGATGCAAAACAGGCCAGCGTCCTGAGTTAAGGTGAAAGCGAAAGCGGTTGCAGGATACGTGGAGCCCTGCAGAAAACAGGCTTCCGCCTTTCTTGCTCCCTGCTGGTCCCACTCTTCTAACCACCGACCCCCAAACCCCGGACTGCCCGGACAGCCCCAAGATGCTGCAAACAGCGCTCGAACCCCGAGGGGGCTTCTCCTTCGATAACTGCGTGAGGTAGGAGATGGTTTGGCCCGAGCTGCCTGTGCTCCCCTAAGGCCTTCCCGCAAGTGGACGCCCCAAGAGCCTTTATTCCTGGTGGTGAAGGGCTGTGGGGGGAAGCATGTGGCGGACGATTCGGGTTCCCAGGCTTACTCTGGAAGGTGAGGGAGATGCGAACGGAATTGGGAGATGTGATGGGGGGCCCAGAAGAACAGAAACATGGGCCACACCCCTCCGCTCTTTTTCCAGAAACGCGTCTTTGGAACGCACCCTCCCAGGGCTCCGGGTCCCTCACGCACGCAAGACCGGGACTACCATCGCGGGCCTTGTGTTCCGAGTGAGCAGGGCATTGGGAGTGGGAGGCTTAGAGAGGCGGCCTGGGATCCGGCAGGCACTGAGCCAACAGCCTATTCCCCCCCCCCCCCCCCCCCCCCCCGCCCCAGGACGGAGTCATCCTGGGCGCCGATACGCGGGCAACTAACGATTCGGTTGTGGCGGACAAGAACTGCGAGAAGATCCACTTCATCGCTCCCAAAATCTAGTAGGAATCCCCAGGCCCGTTGTCCCACACAAGAATAGCCCCCGGGTTCTTGTCCCCTGTCCCCCCGCCCCCATCCTAGCCCCACATCGACTCTCCCTTCGCCCTCAGCTGCTGTGGGGCTGGAGTAGCCGCTGACGCCAAGATGACCACTCAGATGGCGGCGTCCAACATAGAGCTACACGCGCTGTCCACAGGCCGAGAGCCCCGCGTGGCCACGGTCACCCGCATTCTGCGCCAGATGCTCTTCCGGTGCTGAGGCAGGGCTAAGACTACCCTGGGGAGGGGCCACAGAGGGGTGGGCGGGGCTGAGAGGACTTCAGACAAGAGGAAAGGGCGGGGCTGCGAGGTCCCCAGAGACAGGAAGAGGCCAGCCTGAAAGGGGCTGGGCAAAAGGAAGGAATCGAGTCAGTCTACAGGCTAGGACCACAGGGAGGGGCGGGGCTCAGATCCAGGGGAAGTGTGGAGAGTGGGGCCTGGGGACCAGTGCTTGAGCATAACCACACCCACTCCGCGCTAAGGTACCAGGGCCACGTTGGAGCATCGCTCGTCGTGGGCGGCTTAGACGTGACAGGGCCGCAGCTCTACAGCGTGCACCCCCATGGCTCCTACAGCCGTCTGCCCTTCGCGGCCCTGGGTAAGCGCTTCTGCCGGGTCCCCACAAATCCCGCCCCTACGACCTTGGCCTCACGTTTATTGGGACAGCCGCAGCTTATCTTAAATGCCCCTCCTGTCTGCAGGCTCTGGCCAGGATGCAGCTTTGGCGGTGCTGGAGGACCGGTTCCAGCCGAACATGACGGTGAGCGACACCTGCCACCCACCTACATGGTCCTTAGTCGAAACTGCACCCAGAAACTGGGGGAGGGCAGAGGGACCCTGGACTAGTCTGGAGGTCGAGGAGGCTTCTCAGAGGTGACGACCGAGGGGCCAGTGGAGTGAGGGTAGAGGAGTGCTATTTTCCAACAGACCACCGTCAGTGCCAAAGCTTTGGACTGCCGGGAGCAGTCAAAGCTGTAAGAGGACCATTTGGACCTGAGGCGGGGAAAGGCAGGTGGGGCCTGGAGTCTGGATTTTGTTTGGGGTGGGATGGAAGTGGATGGCGGATGGTGTTTCCGAGGTGCCTAAGACCCAGAGAGAGAAAGGCAGTGAGTGACACGGTGGATTGGGGGCCAAGACCACATTGGTTGGGTAGAGGGGCCGCTGGAAGCAGAGCCTCAAGGGAAAGTGACCCAGAACAGTTTGTGAAGATGGGGCAGTGCTTGGTGGGAACAGGGGTCTCTGGAGAGAGGGAGGCAGAGACCAGTGGAGGGAAGTTTGGGGTAGAGATGGCAGTGCAGGGTGAGAGAGGAGTTTGGCTGTGAGCAAATGGTAAGTAGTCTGGGCTTCAAGATTAACAAAGTCCCCCGGCTGTAGCCTGACGGTGATACCAGAAGGTACCACCAGGTCTCACATACACATTGCCACAGCTGGAGGCCGCGCAGGGGCTGCTGGTGGAAGCTATCACTGCAGGAATCCTGGGTGACCTGGGCTCCGGGGGCAATGTGGATGCATGTGTGATCATGGAGACTGGTGCCAAGATGCTGCGAACACTGAGCTCGCCCACAAAGCCCATAGAGAGGTGGGAGCAAGAGAGACGGGGGAAGCACTGGGGAGGATGGGCTGTCCCACGTTAAGGTTGGGGGCTGCAAGAGGATATGCCACATGATGAGAGCATATTGAGAAGCCCTTTCTCCTCTATGCCAGGCCAGGCCAGTACCTGTTTGCCCCTGGGACCACAGCTGTCCTGTCCCAGACAGTGACGCCACTGCCACTGGAGCTGGTGGAGGAAACTGTGCAGACCATGGAGGTGGAGTGAAGTAGGCTGAGGCTTCGAGCTTAGAACAAGGGGAATAAACGCTGAAAATGCAAACACCTGAACAGATGGCTATGTTGTTCTTGGGTAGAGGGTGCGAGCAGCCAGCAGGACTCTGTGACTAAGGTATCCCTGCAGGGGCCACTCCTACTGCTCCAGTGTCTGGTCTAAGAGGTACCCTTTACCCATCACCATAGGCGTCTACCCCGCTCCAGAAACCCAGCCCTGGCAAGCACTGAAGGCTCAAGGTGGAAAGCCCCCTCCTGACTCCACACCATGGAGGTTCCCCTACCACTCCCACACCTTGCTCTTGCCCTCTAGTCCACTGAGGGTTGCTGTGAAACCTGAAGGGTCCCAGGTACTGCCGCCACTTAGAGCCTTTGCCTGGCTCATCAGTAAGCCCAGGACAAAGCCCACCTCCCTCTCAGTCAAGCCCCCAACCTGAACCCCACTGAGGGCTAAGTGCTGGTAGAGGAGCTGTTCCCTGATTCCAAGGGCAAGTTCACAGAGCACTCCTCACCCCTGCTACACCTTTAGCTGCAAAACCTGAGGCTGGACTGTGAGTAGGGGGATTGACTCCAAGTTTTCTGGGCTGACAGGGGTCACAGAGTGCACTAGAGGACAGACGACATGACACATTTATCCCACAAATCTTTGCTGATCACTCTAAGTGCCAGGCTCGGGTGCTGGAGGCTGGTAGCAGCATCCTGCCCTCAGAATTGCTGAGCTCCGCTGGAGTTCTGCAACTGCCCAACCTCTGGGGAGGGTCTGCTCTAGGCTGGACATCCCTGGGCCCAATTGTGTTTTCCCCAATATTCTGTACTTTAAAACAAAACTTGAAGAATTGTACACTGAACACCTATATACCCACCACATCTGCTTTACCAAATATCTATTCATGCATCCCTCTCTTTACCCATTAACTTATTTTTTAACTGATGTGTTCTTGAATTAGTTGAAAGCCTCACACCCCTAGAAGGAAGCCAGCCAACTTAGCCATTATAACTTTGCACAAAGGGGCCTCTTCTCTCCCTCATTAAGTGTGGTCTTCAGAGCCAGACAGATAAGGTTTGTGTATGACACCACATGCTGTGGGAGAGTCACCAACTGTGAGAGCATACTGTGACTCCTGTTCTAAAATGAGGAATCATTGCCCTGGTTGGGTGGCTTAGTTGCTTGGAGCATCTTCCCCATACACATCAAAAGGATGCAGGTTTGATTCCCAGTCAGGGCACATACCCTGACTGGGAATCAAGTCAGGGTACATCTTGACAAACCTGACAAGTACGTCGCAGGTTTGATCCCCAGTTGGGCGCATATAGGAGGCAACTTATCAATGTTTTTCACATCAATGTTTCTCTCTCCCCTCGCCTTCCTCCCTCTCACTCTAAATTCTATAAACAAATCCTCAGGTGAGGTTTTAAAAAATAAAATGAATTCACAACCTGCTAGAACCCCTGTCCTAACCACATGACCCTGACCCTCCACAGCAGAGCTGGTAGAGCTGAACATTTCCTCCACCAGTCAGGAACACCCCTGAGTGCTGAGCAGGATTCTCTGAGTCTGGTGCCCCTGATAGGCCTGGGAGGCTTCCCTGATCCCAGCAGTCAGGTGGTCACCATAGACTTACAGGTAAGTCCTTACAGCCGAATGCTCAGCACTTGGGATGGGGAGTGGTTCAAGTGGTCAATCAGAGGCCAGGTTTTAGGGGGTGGAGGAGGTGAGAAACTAACACCTGGGCTCTTTCTGATAAGTCCAGGCCTGGATCGAGAACCCTACCCTAGTGAGACCCTCCTCCAGAAAAAGAGCGTGGGACAGGGCTGTGCCCATACAGTTGGTCTGGCCTCATGCCTGGGACTTTAGACCAAGGACGAGGAGACCTATAAATCCAAGGCCAGTTCTCAGCCTCACACCTGCCACAATGATGCTGCTCAGCCTGACCCTTACTCTGATCCTGCTCAGCTCCTCCTGGGGTAAATAGGCCTGGACCAGCCTTGCCTCCCAGCACCAACTCAGGATTCCTGCCCAGGGGCTCAGGGAGGGGGCCAGGCTGTCTAGAAGGGAAGCAGGTGGACAGAGTGGGTAAAGGAAAAAGGGTGTGCCAAGACTGTGAGGAGGCAAGAGGTGGACAGGAGCTCAGGCCGGGCTCAGGTGCCAGGGAGGGTTTAGGAAGCTTCAAAATGAAAGTTGAATATGTAGTTTAGGAAGAGCCCTCTGGTTGCATGAAGAACCAGGGAGAGCATAGAGCCAGAAGCCTATCCAGCGGTCAGGAAGAAAGCGGCCTGGGCTGGAGAGTGGGGATGGAATTGGAGAACAGTGAGGAGTAGGTTGGATATACTGGACAGCACTTGGAGGCTAGTTGGGCAGGAAGGATCGAAAATGTGCAGCGGCCCAGAAGGAGCTCAGGCAAGAAGGGGTGGTGATGAACTTTCTCCATTTGGATTCCTCTGGGGTACAGTGTTGGGGGCATTTGGAAGGAGAAGTGGGGAGAGGTGGGCTGGGGTGTGGAAAGCAGGTCCTCACCAGCCAAATGGCCAGGCTGCAGCATTCCTGCCATCAAACCAGCACTGAGCTTCAGCCAGAGAATTGTCAACAGGGAAAACGCAGGTGTCCCTGCAGGTACATGTACCCTGGGGATGGGGCAGGGTCCCAGGTATTTCATGCGTAGGCAAAGCCTGAGTTCTCCTCTCCTTCTGACCCCTGACCCCAGGAAAGTAGCTGCTTCCACTTCTGCAGGGGTTTCCCTTATCAGCCAGTCCTGGGTGGTCACTGCTGCCCATGGCAATGTCACGTCAATGCTTCCACACCACCTGCCTCTCCCCACTTCTCTCCTCTAGTTGCCCCTACCTCATTGCTCTGCCCTCCCTTCAGCTACCCCACTCTCACTGCAGCCCTGGCCATCACTCTGTCATCCTGGGCGAGTATGACAGGTCATCCAACGCCAAGCCTTTGCAGGTTCTGTCCATCTCACAGGTGAGCACCTGGGCTGCAGACATGGGGAGAAAGAGTAGGCAGTATAGGTGGGTGGTATTGGGGTGAGGAATTCAGGGCATGCCCCAGCCTCCTGACCCCCTCAGCATCTATCAACCCTGGGGACCTGTGCTCACCCCATCATACGCGGCCCCTTCCTGGCCCCACAGACCATCACACATCCATACTGGAACCCCAGCACCTTCAACAATGACGTGACGCTGCTGAAGCTTTCCTCCCCAGCCAAGTACACAACACACATCTCCCCGGTTTGCCTGGCTTCCCCAAATGAGGCACTGCCCTCAGGCCTCACCTGTATCACCACTGGCAGGGGCTGCCTCAGTGGCACAGGTGGGAGCTTGGGCCAAAGATCTGGGTGGGAGAGCTAGGGTGAGGACAAGGTGTCTGGGGCCTAACTACCCGCTCCTGGCACATAGGCAATGTGTCCCCAGCACGCCTACAGCAGGTGGCCCTGCCCCTGGTCACTGTGACACAGTGCCAGCAGTATTGGGGCTCGAGTATCACCAACTCCATGATCTGTGCAGGTGGCTGAGGGGCCTCCTCACATAAGGTAAGCACCGGCACCCTGTCCTGTCCTCTGGCATCCCCTAGTCCCCCATGCTGACTTCTCCCCTCTCCCTCCCTCAGGGTGACTCTGGAGGACCCCTGGTCTGCCAGAAGGGGAACGTGCGGATGCTGACAGGCATCGTCTCCTGGGGCACCAGCAACTGCAATGTGCGCACACCTGCCATGTACACTCAGGTTAGCAAGTTCAGCACCTGGATCAACCAGGCCACAGCCCAAGGCTGAGCCTACCCAGAGTCCTCTCCCCTCTTAATCTCATAAAGAGCATAGACTCCATCATCTTGTATCATCTGGTTTGTTCTCCTGGTTCACAGGAGTCTCTCCCCACTTGGGCTTTGTCTTCCAGCAAGGCAGGTGTTGAGGGGTCAGAATCTTCCTAGAGCAGCCATGCCCAGGCTGAGCCCCTCCATCCCTCCTGCTCCTGGGTGACCCCTTGGCCCACAGCAACGGGCCTGGGCTGTTGGAATGGGCAGCCTTCCCTGAGGAGGGCAGCCTGTTTATTGAGTACAGAAGATACATTTACAAACTGGGTACACAAAATAAATAACTGCACATTCTCCATCCACAGTCCATGGCATAAAGGCCCAGGCGAGCCTATCAAAGGCCCAAGTCTCCAAACTTCTGCTTCCCTACGTTCAAGACCAGGCCTATCCTGGGCAAGAAAGGAAAGGATTCCCCAGGGCTTCAGGCCCCCAGAGGCACTTGGAAAAGTGAGGGGAGTTCTGAGGCCACAGAGCTTGGGCTCTCCACTGCCTTGTACCAGGGGCACTGGGGGCAGAAGGAGGGGGTGTATAAGGCACAATCAGCTTGGCCCAGAGTGGTCTCTTTGGCTTGGTTTCCCACTGGAGGTGGTACATGCAGAAAGAGAAGAGCCTGGCCCAGAGCTATCATGGGGAGGAACAGAGTGAGCACCCAACCCTTCCTTTTGGCAAGGGCCCTACAGTCTAGCTAAGGCTAAAGCTGGGCCCTGGCTCCTCCCCACCCACTGAAAGCAGCTGCAGAGGGAGGGGGCCTGGGTTCCAGCCCAGTTTGTGGTGGGGGAGGCACCATGACTGACATGGGGAGATCTGGCTCAGGCCTCTGGGAAAGCAGCCACCTAATTCCACTTACCTCCTGCAGGGGCTCCCTCAAGCCTGAGATTCAGTGGGGCCCAGACTACAAGGGGAATGCTATAAAAAGAAGCAGGGACAGGCTGGACTAGGTAAGGCCAGTGCCCCAGGCACTCAGGGTTCAGAGGCAGATCACACAGTTTGGCTAAGTTCCAGGGGAGCTGCGCAGCTCAGCAGAAGGGGAGAGTAGAGCAGCCCAGAGACTCTCCCTCAAAGCAGCAGCTCCTTGCTTCCCACTTCCTCTTGGAGGGAGGGTGAAGGGTGAGCAAGGTTCCTGGGCTGCCTATACTCATGCCAGACACTAGATGGCGCCTTCAGGCAGTTGCAGAGGAGGGAAGAGCAGAGCCTGAAGAGAAAGGGCCATGGAAGTACCAAGGGTAGAACCAGGACTGGCACTAGAATCCTGATGGGGCTTCTCCCTGGGAAGCCCCTGCCCTCTGCCTTGGCCCAGGTGCCTCCATGCCCCAGCTAGCAGCAGTGGGGCTCCCTTTAATGCCCCACAGTTGGGAAGGAGGCACCTGGAGAATAGAATAGGCATCTAGGGGAAGAGGGAGGTGGTGGTCCAGTCTGCAAAGGAGGCTCTGAGAGCAGTGGCTGGTGGAGGGCAGGAACTCTCTCACAGTCAGAGTAAGGCTGGAGCCTGGCACCAGCCTGCTACCAAAAGGGCCACACAGTCCAGAAGGAACAAGTTCCATGCCATGGCCCTACCGCCAGAGGTCCTGGCAATTCCTGGGGCCAGGAGTTGTCCTTCGAGTCTCCATGAAGGAAGACAGATCTTGGCTGAGAGGTGAGGGGCTGTTTAGACTTAGCCAAGGTCTGAGAGTCCAGCCAAGGCACAAGCTTTGTGCCCGCATGGGCCTCTCACCGGAGCATGATCGTCAGGATCAGGATGCCATGGAATATGGGGGGCCAGGCAGCAAAGTCTGGTGGAAGTAAGGGGGGCTTCCAAAAGTAACTGTCCCAAAGAGTCCTGGAACAACAGGACACCCTCTACTTGGCACTGCCTGTTTCTTTGGTCTGGGGAAGAGCCAAGGGCGAGGGGTGAAGGAAACTGAAGGCCAGGTCCTACCCTTTCCCCAACTTGTACTAGAGAATTACCCATCTAAAGGAACATCAGTGCCAGGCCAGGCTCCTAGTTCAGAGGGCTCCCAGCCCCCTGGGCTCCCTCCATTCTGTCATGCCAGGCCCAGGGTGAGTGACTACTGAAGGCACAGAGAAGTGGCTGGGCCATTCACCTACCACTGGCCATACAGGCCCATCTCCAGAGAGGGTGTGCGACCAGGCTGGGACCATGCCATGTCTCGACCACCGCCAGGCAGCTCAGCCGTTGTATTGCTGCTGGTAGCGAAGGTTGAGCTCCCTCAACTCCCGCTCCCGCACGCGGCGTGACTTGTTGGAGCGCGTCGAGCGGCTGGAACGTGTAGACTGGGCAGATTTGGTGCTCTGGCAGCGCGAGGAGGCGCGTTTGAGGAGGTTCTGGGAGATGGAGCGGTGCAGATTCTTCATGGACGAAGAGGCTGCCATGCTCACCACCCACGGGTGCCTCAGGGCCTGCATTGCAGTCATTCGGGCGCTAGGGTCCACTGTCAGCAGGCGGTCAATGAAGTCCTTGGCCAGGTTGGATACGCTGGGCCAGGGCTAGAGGCCAAGCACAAGCATTAGAGTGAGAGCACTCAACAGTGCCTTCCCCATCCCAACAATGCCACTACCACAGCACTCAGGCCTGCCCAGCATGTGCACTCTCCCCCAGAGGCACTGCCTGGCTCTTCCAGTGTAGAACATTCTGGGCCTCCCTTCCCCACCCAGAGAGCAGAGGCTGTTTTGACAAGGCATCTGACAAGGAAAAGGGTCTGCACCCCTCCCCAAGGAGGAAACTTCTAAGGTTTCCTGGACTCAAAGCCAGGCTCAGGCTCAGGAAGGTGGTCCCTCTCAAGACCCGCCCCCTATACCAACTTACCCCAGGACCACTATAACTCAGGGGTTTTAAAGGGAATGACTCAAACCTTCATCTATATCCTTAGCCAGGTGATTTTTATTTTTTCACAAGAACAAATCCATTTTTACTTATTTAGTTTTCAATAAGTTTAAATCCTTGAGGGGTACAGCATTACATGGATTCTGTGCCCAATGGCCTTAGCAGGCAGGCTGCTTTGGAATGTAGCACAGACCACGCCACCATTTATATGAGCATGAGTCGCCCTCCCCCTGATTACTCTGGTTTTGTTCGACTTTGCCACCAGGAGTCACTGTGTTGTTCTTTGCCATATACACATAAATGCATCTCTTGACTAGAGAGAACTGTTTCATCTTGAGCATAAACACTTCTAATTTTTTTAAATCTTTTTAAAAAATATTTTTAAAATTTCTTTTCAGAAGGGAGGGGAGGGAGAAAGAGAAGGAGAGAAACATCAGTGTCATAGAGAAACTTCAATTGGTTGCTTCTTGCATGCCCCCAACTGGGAACTCGGCCCACAACCCAGGCATGTGTCCTGACCAGGAACTGAACCAGTGACTTTTTGGTCTGCAAGCTGGTGCTCAATCCACTGAGCCACACCAGGCAGGGCAACACCTTTAATTTTAAGAACTGCCCAATGGGTGGGGCATCGTCCCGCAAATTGAAAGGTCAATGGTTAAATTCCTGGTCAGGGCACATGCCTGGGTTGCAGGCCAGGTCCCCAGCTGGGGGAATGAGAGAGGCAATCGATTAATGTTTCTCTTTCATATTGGTGTTTCTCTTCCTCTCTCTCTCTCTCTCTCTCTCTCTCTCTCTCTCTCTCTCTCTCTCTCCCCCTTCTCCTCTCTCTAAAAAATAAATAAAATCTTAAAAAAAAAAAAAAAAAAAAAAGAGCTGTGTGCTCCCTCTTGTTCTGGAGACCCCGCTCATAGCCTTCCCAACATATCTGTCATTTCAGAAGTCCTGTTCCCAGCAGGCCGTGACAGGCTCCCAGAGCCACACTTAAGCTCTAATCCCTGGATGCCCACACCAGGCCACTTATGGCAAACTTCCTAGTCCTTAGAGAGAGGGTGTACCCTCCCTCTAACTAACAAGGTAGTGGTGGGCGACCACGACAAGCCCTGCATCCGCTTCAGCCTCCCAGACATGGGGAGTAAAGGAAACAATTCAAGGCAACTAGATTTCTCCATCTGCTGAGAGGAGAGGGGGTTCTTGCAGACCAGGCAGGGGCATTCTCCAGTCTGCATGACCTCTCTAAGCCACGCAAGGGCTCCTGGCAGTGCTCTGCACCAGCTCCATATTTTTCCAAAGATTTTACTTATTTTTTAGAGGCAGGAGAAGGGTGGGAAAAAAGAAACATCGACGTGCGAGAGAAACACCAATTGGTTGCCTCTCACACGTCTCCAACCTGAGACCTGGTCTACAGCCCAGGCATGTGCCCTGACAGGGAAGCAAACAGGCAACCTTTCGTTTTGCAGGCCATCCGTCATTCAACCCACTAGGCCACACCAAACAGGGCTCAGACTCATCTTAGCACATTCTGTCTCCTGGGAGGAACAGCAGAAAGCCCGCTCTGTGCCCTCCTCTGGAGCTGCTTCAAGGCCACAGGGCTCAGGAGGCAGGGCCCAGGCACCTTGGACCCTGAGCCCCTCTGCTGGGGGAGGGGAGACACAGCACTGCTCCAAGTCCCAGCATCCTCCAGGTGCACTCTGGCATGGGCTCTGATGCTCCCTAGAGGGTGGGTGGCTAGGATCTTTGCTGAGCCTGTGGTAGATGACCATCACCTTCCTTCCTGCCAGGTGAGATCTTCCTGTTCCACCACACAGTGCCCTTCACCTTGCAAAACCCTTGAACACACTCTAGGGAGTATAGGAAAATCTGAGAGCCCACAATTGGGGCAGCTATACACCTATTCAGCAGACACACTTAAGCAGTGACTATCGCTGCCCCCAACTGGGCTCCCTCAACCTCCAACTCCTTCCCACTGCCCTCCCCCACTAGTGTACAGAGGTGGAGCAGGGAGACCACTCATGTAGAGTCCTGAAGAAAGACAAAGGCTACTTGTAGTTGCTACCCTTCCCTGCCCTTTACAAGGCAAATCTCAACTTTTACTGAACTGAACTGGAAGAAAGTAACAGAGAGACCACATTTCTAAACAGCCACCTAACAGGGTCTTCCGCCAAAAATGGGCCAGCTCCCAGAGTTTCCTAGGGCGACAGATACTGGCCCTTAGGAGGAGGGTGAGCAGTCAGGGCCCCAGGAGCATGTAGCCCAGGGAGGCCCATAAATACCTTGCTGTCCGAGAGTAGTGAGGGGGAGCAGGGAGCAATGGCCCTCCTACTTCAAGAAAGCCCCATGGCTTCCTGCTGCCATCTGAACACAAGGAGCAAATGTGAGGGGCCAGTCAGTCTGGATCACAGACACTCATTGCAGCCCCCATCACTCAATGAAGACATGGAAAGAAGCAGGCACAATGGGGCCATTGATGGACACAGCATATCTAGAACTGAGCAGGTTGGGTCAAGGCAATACCAGTGCTGCCCTGCCATCTTTTATGGTCTCAAAGAAAAGGAGAAATCACAGGGAACACATTGTAGCTCAGCCTGGCCTGGTGGGACAGCCCCAAGACACAGCTGGCAGACTGGGCTAGCCAAGTGGGGCTAGGACATGGATTCTGCCCCTGCCCCTTGGTCTAGCCAAGATAGAAGAGGGCAACTCCTCTGCAGATGAAAGAATAAATAACTGCAAAGTTGGACCCATAAGCCAACAACTTGAACACAGATGGATTGGAGGCCTCTCCACTTTACATGCATACTCACCCAAACCAAGGCCGCCTACAGCTCCAAACCAGTCCAGTGCAATCTCAGACGGGCCTCTCACCACACCTGCCATGTGGGCTTAAGCATCTCAATCTCCAGAGTGGCACAGGCACACACCAGGCATCGACCCCTGCTGCTTCTAAAGTGGCCAGCCCATTAGTGCCAAAGCGAGTCGGATTGATCTGCCCCTCCGACTCCCCCAAACGCTTGCCTCTCCAATTACTTGTGTACGTGAGACTGTGTGCAGAATTCAGATGGACTTATTTGTCTGAGGGCCAGCCCAGCCTTCTCTGGCCGGCCCCAGTTCTCCCAGTCTTGGAAGATCTGTGAGTAAGCTGGGCCTGGTGGCTCCCCCGAGCCAGTATGATTGAAGCCACGCTGACCTGAGAACTAGGCTGTGCCAACGGCCCCCAGCCTAACCCTCACACACTGAGGGACTTGCAGAAAGACGTCAGCCAAGCGGAACACAGGAAGGGGTCCTCACCTAGCCCACTAACAGTGGGTAGAGCTTAGGTTGACTTCCAGAATAGGGGCCTCTGGGAGCCCTATACGGTCTCTAATGGGGCTCAGAAAAAAAAAAAAAATTCCAATTCTGGTCCTAAATCCAATTCAGCACCTTCTAAGAAAGCATTCAGCACCTCCAGACCAACCCACCTCCTTCCTCAACATGTCCAGGCCTCTGGAGACATATGAGTATGTCTGTCAGCCTATGGCTAGACTGACTGGCCAGGAAGTGTTCTGGACATAAGGAAAAGAAAAATGATTAAACAGTCACGCCCTTGGGTTTCCACAACTCTTAACTGTAGGCTCTGGGTAATGAACAGAACTCTCACCTTAGTATACTTGGGCCCAGATCAGGGACACATACGGGCCTCAGGTGGCTGATAGAAGGGACAGGCCCCAGGAACCAACCTGGTCAGTCTCCCAGAGGCTTCCACCTGTTTCTGGGCTGCCATGGAGCACAGGACATGGAAGAAAATGTTAAAATGTCAGTCTGCCTTGCCTCCAGACACTCAGGTCTCCCTCTGCTGTGGGGTCAGAGCACAGCTGTAACACCCAGGAGGACAGCTGACACCATCCTTTCCACAAGTCTCTCATGAGCCGTGTGGGTAGGGAATGGGCTCTGTCCTGGGGACAGAGAGAGGCTGCTGGAGGAAGGACATCACCTCCTCTCGGCTTTGACATTCAGGTTGGCTGCCCTTCTCTCTAGTCCATACCCTCCAGAGGCCTTGTCCCCTTGCAGTTAGGGTAGCTACTACTGATATTGTCGCAGCAGAGAAGCTAACAGGGTCCAGAGGAGGGACCTCTCCCATGGGCACTCCATTACCAACTTCACCCTCTTTACCCCGCTGCTTCTGCGGGGCCAGTCACTCCTCAACAGTGGAGTCCAAATCTCCCTTGGGAGGGAGGCACCAAATCCCAAAGGGCTTTCCACTCCAGCTCAAAGGATGCACCTCCTTATTCCCCAGCCCCTTTAACTTTATCTACCCTTTTTTTTTTTTTTTTTTGGAGACAGAGGAAAGGGGATAGAGGAGGAGAGAAACATCGATGTAAGAGAGAAACACCAGTTGGTTGCCTCTAGTACCCACCCCAACTAGGAACTGAAGCCACAACCTATGCATGTGCTCCGACCAGGAACTGAACCTGCAACCTTCTGACTTACGGGACGACAACCAATCAACTGAGCCACATCGGTCAGGGCATAACTTGTTCTACCTTTAATGTCACAAGGACCTAGCAAAAATATTACCCAAGTCACTACCATTAGTCTCACCTGGAGCTCAAGGGCTAAGGGAACAAAGGACAGAGGCGGCTCTCTGGCCTTGGTTGCAGAGAGAGGAGGAAGCTGCTTCTTTCCAACAGCAAACCCAGCTCACAGGGCTTGCCCTAGACAGCCTCTGGCAGGCAGGTCTACCCACTCTCAAGTGAGGGGTGAGAAAGGTTTGGTGTCTCTTCCAGATGGCATCTAGGAGACAGACTGTTAGGCTGCAAGCCCAACAACCCATGTTCTAGTTCTACCTGCTCTATGTGACCTTGGAGAAATCACAGTCTCCTCATTTTTAATACAAAGGGGCTAAATGCAATGAATTCTAAGTCTTTACCAGTTTCTAAAGTCCTGGATTTTAAAAAGATGGCTCCCTGTATTTTTTCCTTGTTTGGCTGTGAGGAAAAGCATGGCATCTAACATTTAAGCTAATTGGACCTCTTGACACGTATGTGTTCTTTTCCAGCCCATGACAACTCTGGGGAAAACTCGCTGGCTAAGAACGCAGCCCCACCAAAGAGCTGCTAGGGGAAGAAAGGGAAGAAAGACGCCTGGGCTTTGCTCCATGACTCAGTTCTTCCCTCAGCTTTGTCTCAAGATGTATTTTCAGATCCAGAATTCCCACCCTCAAAGGCCTCCTTTCTATACTTTCATGGGCCTGAATGAGAGCAGAGAAAAGGGCACATTGGAAATTCTACGAAACGGAGCTTCAGGTGCCCTTGGGAGAACAGAACCACCATGGGACAAGAACAGCACACACTGATGCTGCCCATGAGGAGATGCGTTTTGAAAACTTCAGCAGAATTAGACGCTCTGTGGCTGCAGAGCCAGTATCACCTCCTCTGGTCAAGACACTCACCATCCCGGTGCCTGGGCTACCAGACCAGACAGAACTCACCACCCTGCGACCTGGCAGGGGGTGGATGGGGGCCAAGCAACAGAAAAGAGAAGGACATTTGGGAAGAGAGCCTGAGGGGAGAAAAGGAAGGAAGGTAATAGAGTTTTAAAAAGAGGCAGAGAGCCCTCGCTAGTGTGGCTCCATGGATTGAGTGCTGGTTTGCAAACCGGAAAGGTCACTGGTTCAATTCCCAGTCAGAGCACATGCCTGGGTTGCAGGCCAGGTACTCAGCTGGGGGTGTGTGAGTAGCAACCAATTGATGTATCTCTCACACATCACTGTCTCTCACCCTCTCTTTCTCTCTCCCTTCCCCTCTCTCTAAAAATAAATAAAATATTTTAAAAAATAATCTCTCGAACATGAATAAAAGAAAGAGGCAGAGAATGAAGATAAAAAAGAGAAAAGGCACAACTTCAAGGTCAGTAAAGCTGCATTCTGAAACCTGAGAATAACAAAATGAAATCCTGTGCCTCCACCTGTTCCTGCGCAGAGCCCACAAAGTAGAAGACAGGGACAGGAGGGAGACGAAGCACAACTCAAGAGTCAGGAGACATGGAATCAGGGGGACGTGGGCAACCTGTGCCAGCAGACAGGTAATACCTGTGGTTAACAATGTCCTGCATGAGCCCTGGAAGACTCTATATTTCAGAGCCTGCTGCATAGTGGTTTCTTCTGTCTCCACCCATGGGTTCTGCTGAGGCCAGGTGGTTTCCAGGGCCCAACCAGGCTTTTATTTTTTTAACTTCTAATTCTATTTTAATTACAATTCTAATTTCTGATGCAGTTTGGAAACCCAATGTCTGTCAGCATATCACACTGTGGCCTCTGCCCCCAAAGGTCTGTGTCCCTGGAACCCTGGTACACCGAACTCGGCCCAGGGCAGGCACTTGGTCAAGATGGGGTAGCAAGATGAGTGAAGAGATGAAGGTGCCAGCTTTCTGTCCAACTGGCCAGGTCACGCTGGAGTAGTACTCAGGTCTAGGCACCACAATTGCACGAGGAAACAGGCAAACCAACGCCAGACCAGCATGCATGAGAAAGGTGACCTTGTATGATGGCAGAACTGACAAAGGATGCAGATCCTGGAGAAGTATGGCCAGTAGGGAGTGGTTGGACCAGGGGCTTCCACCTCAACGGGGGCAGGAGGGAGATGTGTATGGGAAGCCATCAACAGATTTAAGGGGGTCACAATGTGGGACAGACAACAGCCCCAGCAGCTCCCAGAGGAATGTTAGGGTCTAGAAATGACAGGGCCTTTGAGAGGGCAGAGCTATCCAATGGAGACAGACAGTAACAGCAAGAAAGGGAAGGGGCAGATGGTGCACCAGTAACCACTTTGGCACATCCCTCTCGTTAGAGAGGCCTCGGTGGGGGCTGGGGGTGGGAAATAGCAGCCATGAAAAGCAGCTCTGACTCTGGGTCAATGAGATGCTACAGGTTGTCAAAGCAAGGCATTTTGGTAGGAATGGCTGAATACAGCAATGTTGAAAGATGGGCCCCTGTTTCTGCCATCACAGAAGTGTACTGCTTTCTGCGGAGTGTGCAAGCAAGACAGCACTGGCAGAGGGATGCCCAGAAGACAGGGCAGGGCTCCAAGGAACCAAGTGGTGGTCCACAGATGGCACATACGGGGGATGCCGCTGCTCTCCACTCAGAGCCTGCCTCCTGCCCTCACAAGGAGGGAACCACTCCTGTCTTCCTCTAAGAGGTCTCAACCAAGAGGAGGTTTCCAACCATGGTGACCAATGAGGGTCCACTGCCCACACCCAGTGAACGAAACCAGGCCACCACCCAGTGACTAGACAGGGATCTGAAGGCATCTGCTCCTGCAGTGAAGGCAGACTTATCTGTTGAACACCTTCTCTGTACCAGGAGCTTTGGTGAGGTATGTACACATGGCCCTGGCCGAGGGATCCTTTCTGAACAGGTGTGGGGGCACTGCTTGTCCTACTGGGACCCTCACATAGAGCCAGCATCATCATCCTGCACTTGATACCTAGCAGCCACCAACAGGCAGGCAGGAAACAAGGGCTTAGGGATGCCTCTGAGCAAAGAATTCTAAATCAACTTACAATTTTTTGTTGTCAGCTACTCAAACAGACACAGGAAAGCCATCCTCTGACTCAGGGAGGAGGGGGCAGTAAGAAAAGAATGGAGAACTGATGGTCCATCACAGCCCCCGTATGCTCTGAAGTGGGAACATGAGACAATTAAAGGCATCCAGCACAATCCAAGCAGGAGCCAGGAAACATGCCACCCACCTCCCTGCATTCTATTCTCTCTGCTGCCCAAATGCACATCCGGTCTCCAGCTTTCCCATGCCACCCCACCCCCACCCCTGCAGCCCTCCCCGTGGCTCTGGGGCAAGGTCTTATCCCCTCACCCAGGGGCTCCCTGTTGGGGCACAGGAACCAGGCTGCAAGACCAGCCCCCACAGGCGCCGCTTCACCTAGAAAGCATCGAGACGGGCCACACCCTCTCCACTTCATTTCATCCTCAACACCTCAGAGCAGAGTCACTTTAGAAAGTAGAGAAGAGCCGAGCTGGGAATGTCAGTGTCAACTCATCCTACTGCAGGGCCATCAGAATTGCAAGACGGCCCAACCAACTGCCGTTGGACCCCAGGTAGATAGATGGTCAGCCCACAACCCAGAAACCCACCCCTGGGGAACCACCTCCCACCAACACTTATCCCCCAGGTAGTGGCAGACGCGTCCTGCAGGTGGGCTTTCTGTCCCACGAGGATTCTGTCCTCTGCACAGCAGCACTCACTCTCCTGAATGAGGCTCTGTGAAAAGCTTTGCCCAAGCCCATCTGCTTGCCCACAGCTCAGAGACTGCCCAAACAGAGGTGTGTGACAATTAAAGGTTGCTAAACACAGGGAGGCAGCAAAGCTGCTGATGGCATCTCTCTGCCATCAGTCCTCCAAGAGCCACTTCATCTGTCCTGCCTCTAGAATAGAACTCTTAACAAAAGCAATGACATTAGGCCAGCAGGGTCACATTTCATGTCAAGTGAATCACAGAATTCACAAGCGGAACCGTAACAACTCTCTAGTATGGGTGTGCAGATGACGATTCACTCTCTGTGTCACTCGCTCCTTTAGAAACAGCTGCTCCAGCCCTCCTGGGGCCTTCCGCCACAGGAAGCTGCTCTCTCAAGGTGGCTCTTTGTGTCTTCAGACTACTCTCGGTCATGTAGGCCTTCCTCACACCTGATCAGTGTGTCTCCCCATTGTGTCCACTGTGACTCTAGCTTGGCCCTCTCCACTCTAGCACCTCCAGTCACTGGCTACGTATTCAGATCTCTCCTCTCAAAACCACCTGTCACAGCCTTCTCCCTCCCAGCTCTCCCTCCTCTTCCAAGAAACCTTTGTTTGCTTCTGAGTAGGTCTGGCCAGCAACCCCCCCAAGCATATCGCCAGCAGTCTCCCCACTTTCTCCTGAAGTGCAGCCCCCCATAGAGAGCACACCCAGCCAGCATAGGCAGCCTGGTCTGCCTGCCAGCCAGTAACTTTTGGGTCCCTTCTGAAGGCATCACCAACAACCAGTGGAACTTCCCTCAGGAGAAGCCAGGAGGAAGCACTGAGAGCAAATGCACTGACACGTACAGTGCCCTCAAGGACCTCATAAGCCAGGGTGGAGAGACATGTCCACAGACGACAGCCCCAGAAACTGCAAAAACAGAATCTAACATGCTGAGGTATGTGTCAGAGACAGTAGGCTGTGGAGATGGGAAAGCCAAGGTGGCCTGGATTAAATCCCAGGCCTGAGCCCTGGCTGGTGTGGCTCAGTGGATTGAGCACAAGCCTGCAAGAGCACAAGCCTGCAAACTAAAAGGACGCTAGTTCAAGTCCCAGTCAGGGCACATGCCTGGGTTGCAGGCCAGGTCCCCAGCTGGGGGCATGTGAGAGGCAACACATCATTGTATCTCTTGCACATTGATGTTTCTCTCCTTCTGTTTCTCCCTCCTTTCCCCTCTCTCTAAAAGTAAATAAATAAAATCTTAAAGTGGGGAAAAAAAAATCCCAGGCCAGACACCCTTCTAACTGTGAGAGCGAGCATGTTAGAAGGGTGTCTAACTTAACCTCACTAGCCTTAATTTCCTCATCTGTAAAGTAAGGGGGCGGATTACACCCACCTGACTGTTGCGGAGGTTAGAGATTTTGAGGGTATTCAGTAGGCACTACACGATGGCAGCGGTCAGCATTATTTGGAAAGGAAGCAATGGAGCTCTTCTAAGGATTGGGAGCAGAGGGGAAAGCCTGAGCAAAAGCTCAGTGTGGGGAGTATGTAAGTGGAGCACATGTCTTGGGTATGTGGTACACGGGGAGTGGGGTGAGGCTTGGGGCCAGGGTATCTAGACTGTCAGGATTGGGGCGGGCAGGGTACTAAAGAAGGACCCACCTGGTGTGCTTCCCTCTGCCAATGGGCCCCACCCATAGGGTGATGTCAAGGCAGGACCCTATGTACTCTCTGGCCCAGAGGGCAGCCTGAGTCCTCTCTCAATCTGCCCTTACAAGCTGATGAGCCTGCAGAGCCACAGGAGGGTACTACCCCCACTCCTTCTCTTCCTAAATGATGGCTCATGCAGACCACATAGAGCCCACTTTCTGGGACTCCATATCTGCCCCAAACATCCCCAGGAGGCCAAGCTGGGATTATTCCAACAGCCTTCAGTAGGTCTTCCTGCTAATCTCCCATGACACTTTCTGGTGCCTGCCCTCTTCACTATCAAGAAACCAAAAGGCTCCCTCCCACCTAATGCTTCCAATCTCCAAGAAGCCTCCAGCACTACAGAGCTCCTGACACCAAACACCAGGCCTGCCTCACCCTTGTCAGCCTCTGCTCCATACTCCCAAACAATCTCCTGTTTATCTTGAAGCACAGCCAGTAATGCCCCCTTCTGAGCCTCCTCCTGCTCACAGCCTACGTCCTGCAGGAGGTTCTCTGTTCAAGTCCACAGAAACCACTGAGCCCTCAGGGAATGAGTCCGTGAGACAGGGCCTGGAGTACGTGAGACACCACCATGAGGAGGAGAGCGACAGGAAAAGTGTTTCTGAAAAGGAACCAAGTACCAGAGGACATAGTGTCAGGTGAGGAACGCACACCTCCAAACCTTGCTGAGCTCAAAGTGGGTAGTCCTTTATTCATACAAGTAGTGTCTAACTCGTATAAACTAGACACTACTAATTAGACACTACGAAACACTCCCCTCACCATGGCATGCTCTCAGACAGGGTTTCTGGCAGGGCCTTATTCATTGAGACGGTCTTTATAAGGGCAAATGACTATCACAGAGTATAAGGCAGATGGCTGGATTGAGGGCAAGGGCAGGGGCAGGGATCAGCCCTAAGAAGGGGGGCAAGGTAAGCCACCTGACTTGAGCCCGACAGCCCATGTTCCAGATTGCCTAGGCCCAGGGGCTCCGTGCCACGGCCTGTGCTGGCATATGCCTGACAATAAGGGTTCATTATGTGGACATTTCCCATTTCTAGCCCTTTATCCCCAAGCAAGCTTAAGTTCCATGGGGATGGGGATGGGGATCCTCCCCAGGTGCACTTATGGGTACAGAAAGACAGATGACTGGTCTCCAGTTCAGAGGGCCTGATCTTATGATGAGGCCTCCTTACCCAGAAAATCCTTCCCGATCCAGAGCTCTCTGTCACACGGTGGCAGAATTTGTTTTGAGGATCAGCCAAGCTCCTGGTAACAGACAGGTGTTGTCAGAGCTGACCAGGAATTCAACTCTGGAACTGGAAACTGATTAAATGTAGTAGGGCCAAAGGCTGGGCAGTGCCCCCTACACTTTGAAAGCCCCAGATTCATGTGATTCCTCCCTGTGATTCTAGTAAAGCAGGAAATAGAACCTAGGACCCAACCTTGTGGCTACAGTAAGAGCAGGAGGCCTGAGTCCACTCCGTACCCCATTCGTCACTCTACCCTCAGATAATCAATAGCCAATTAGCAGGACTCCACAAGCTCCAACTAGATAAACTGCCTGTTCAACAACTGCCAGAATCAGGAACTTTTGGGCAAACCTACAGATTCTCTAAAGAGTCTTTCCTTTGTCAGCATCTCTTGGGAAACCTCCCTCCCTCCCACAGCTGAGCTTGCTACTCCCTCTGCCATCAGGACCCTTGACAGCCTGGCACCACACAGAGCTCCAGGAGCTAGAGCTCCAGGGGCTAGAGCCCCCAGAGCAGAGCAAACCAGGCGGGGCCTAGGCACAACACTGCCTCTGTGAGGTGGATTCTGCGTCTTCTGACCTATGATGAATCCCGGCCCAGGCTGAGAGTGAGCGGGACAGTGTCCTCTGTGACCACCCCACTGCAGCCTGGGGTTCCACCCCTACCCCTTCAGCGCTTGTTTTGTTGAATGCACTTGGAGCAAGGAAGAAAACACAAGAAACTTTAGGGAAGAGCTGGAAAATGTTCCAGTTTCTCCTTTGCCTGTGGCCAGCACAGAGATGGCCTGAAAAGGAAGGCTTCCCCTCCCTTCCTCACACCACCCTGAGAAACATGGCCTGGGAATTCTACAGAGAAGGACAGCCCCCACCCACATGACGGAAGTCCTTGACTGACTCCACAACCACGTCTGGAAGCAGCCAGGGAGGATGACGGAGCATGGACCCCAAGTGCTGAAGGCAAAGTGTCATGAGGCTTTTGGGTAACTTCTGCAGGAAATGCTGCTCTGGGTCAACTGTCTGGGGCCAGAGACAGCCCAGTCCGAAATCCCTGGGAGGAAGCTGGGCTGCAAAAGGATATGGTCCCAGAGTTTCCCTTCCCTCCATGCTGGTTATTTAAGAGGTGTAGACAGCTCCTCAGCAAGCCCAAGGCTGAGGGGAACACTGTGGGGAGCACTCGGGGGAGGCCCCCGCTGCCTTGGCAGAATCCCGTCATCCTACATAGCTCATCTTACCTCCTACATAAAGCCATAAAGCACATTCTTTTCTTCGCAGCCTCGCTGAGCACACCACTATGCTCCAGCCTGCAGTGCTGTTCCCTGCAGTCAGTCTCATTTCCTATCCAGTCAGCATCCTGACTCAGAACTGACCAGCTCTTACTTTTTTGGCACCTCCCTTCAACTCCCAGCATTGCTGAAACCTAATGGATTTTTTTCCCAGGTATCTATGGATCCAAAGACACAAACTGATGTCCATCTGTTTGAATCTGGCCTGCAGATTAGCATTTATTGGCATACAAGGTGTTGCTTAAATATGTGAATTAGATTCCAACACTTTAAGATTAGATTTTTCTGATTCTCTTTCAAAAGTTGGAATGTCTGGAAGTGTGGGGTCCGCAGTTCCTCAGGGCTATGCGGCAAAGCTGGACAGAGATGAGCAGCAGCTGCTCCTTTGGACAGGGCATGGCCACTCCAGCTTGTCCCAGTCCCTGTGGAGCAGATACTATTGAGGCCCCGCCTCACATCCTATCGGCCCACCTGAGCTCCCCTATCGCTGCAGCGCTCCTGTGTGTGTGCTAACAGCTTCCACTGCCAGTGCCCGCAGCTCTCTGCTTCCTTGCTGGAAGACTTTCTCTGGCACTAGCTGGCATTCAGGACAGCCCAGAAGTGCTGGAGATTTAAAGCCCTCAAAGAAATTCTTGACTCATACAGGAGTCAATGGACTAAAAACTACCCACTTCCCTGCCCCTCAAGGGCACAATTCTGAAACACAGTCCACATTATTCAGAGTCCCCGATGGGACCAAGTTCTGGCACCTACAGTGGCAGTCCACTCATTAATGTATCCTTTATTGCCTTTTCCCCTTTCTGCCTCATTTTCCCCACCCTTCACTTGTGCTTATTGGAATCACATTCCAATTAGATTGTCTTTTCCCAAGTCCTTGTTCAGGGCTCACTCAAACTCAGACGCCCCACCAGTCTCATTTCATCATTTACGCTTCGCCCGCCTGGCCCCACCAGCATGGCCGCCAGAGCACACCCCTCTGAGGGGAAACTGCAGGACAGAGCCCCCGCCCACAGGCCTCCTGACATCCTCGGGACGGGGCAGACTCACCTCCCCAGAGTAACTGTACTTGCCCCTGAGGATCTGCCGGTATAGTCGGGTGCGGTTGTCATCTTCAAAGGGCATGGTGCCGCTGAGCAGGATGTAGGCGATGACACCCAGTGCCCACATGTCCACTGAGTTGGTGTAGGGCTTTCGAACCAGGACCTCAGGGGCAATGTACTCAGGAGTGCCACAGGTGGTCTTCATCAGGCAGTCGTCACCCTTCTTGCGAGCACTGGCCAGGCCAAAGTCGGTGATGATGATCTTGGAGTCAGTGCCTGGGTGGTAGTAGAGCAGGTTCTCAGGCTTGAGGTCTCGGTGCGTGATGCCCAGCGCATGCAGATACCGGACGCCATCCAGCACCATCTGCAGCACCCGTGTGGCGTCACGCTCAGTGAAAGAACCCTTGGCAATGATGCGGTCAAAGAGCTCTCCACCAGTGGCCAGCTCCATCACCATGTACACACGCTCCTGAGTCTCAAACACCTCCACCAGCTGGATGATGTTGGCGTGGCGCACGCGGCGCAGCACACGCAGCTCGGACTCACACACTTCCCGCCCCTCCCGGTACTTGGTCTCTATCATCTTGATGGCATATGGCTGCCGGGTTGCCCGGTGCTCCACACGCACCACTCGGCTGAAGCTGCCTCGGCCAATTAAGGCTTTGATGTCATACTTGGCTGTCACACGTGGGTCAAACTTGGCCCTGTACTTAGCCACCCTGGCCCTGCGTGGTGGTTCTGAGGGAGGCTCTGTGTGGCCAGTAGTGGGAGCACCAGGACAGGGGTTTGCACACTGACTGGCTGCTGGGAGCCCAGCTTTGCGAGGGCCAACACTGTCCACCTCCGTGATGAAGTGCTTATACACATCACTCTTAGTGCCACTGAAGGGCTCCACCTTCTTTACCAGATCCAGCTGGACATCCTTGGGCGGCTCAGGAAGGACCTTGCTTGTCCCACAGCCCATCACGGACACGGGGGCATCCTCTCCAGCGAAGCTGGCAGGACCTGCTCTGCAGGCAGCGCCCGGTCTACACCTATGCAGACAGAAGAGAGGACAACTCAGCATAGCTGGGGACACCTCTGAAGGAATAATAGCTACCCTCCTCCTCCTTGTCCCTCAATAATCCTAGCCTGGTTCCCTGGAAGGTAAGATGGCTTTGGTCCCTGCGTGCTCAGAGCCCAGGCTCAGTGGAGGGTGCAGATGAAAGGCTGGATCTGAGCATCATAGTCTTGGCCTCCATCTCTGTGGATCTTACTGTTGTGCTGCTTTTCAACCCTGAGAGAGGGTAGGAACATGCACCAGGCTCAGCTGTTACTGCCCCCACCTTCCTCCCTACTCTGCCTGGGTTCCTTATCCTAGTTGAAGTTCTATGTTTTTTAAATGTTAAAGTCATCCACCCTAGCTGGTGTAGCTCAATGGGCTGAGCATGGGTCTGCAAATCAAAGGGTAGTTGGATTGATTCCCAGTCAGGGCACATGCCTGGGTTGCAGGCCAGGTCCCCAGTAGGGGGTGTGAGAGAGGCAACCACACACTGATGTTTCTCTCCCTCTATTTCTCCTTCCCTTCTCCTCTCTCTAAAAATAAATAAATAAAATCTTTAAATGTTAAAATCATCCTCTTATTACTCTGACTCATGCTTCCTGAAATGGGGGTGTAGAGTGTTGGAGGCCTGCTCTCCAACACTATCACTCACCAGGCCTCAGAGGGCTGCTTCTCCGAGGCCTCCCTCATGTGTATCTTTCCTGGCCCTCTACGCCTCCTTCAGGTGCTGATCTCTTTGCAACCACCTCTTCCCTGACCTCGCCCTTTCCTGGACAGCTCCCACTGCTTCTGTAACGTACCATCTTCATTCTGACAGCACTAACTCTGTTTCAGGGTCTCTCACTTCCCCAGTCACCACGTACGTGGCTAAAATGCTACATAAATCCCAGAGCTAGCTGAAATCAATTCCAATGAACTTGGTACCACAAGCCTTAGCACAATGCCACCAGGTAGCCACCAAATAGAGCATCATTCAAGAGGTAGAGGGAGCCTTAAGCTCAGAAAGGACAATAGCAGCCCCATCCAAATGTGACTCAGGCTGTGGGGATCAGGATGCTCTACTTCCTTGGGATGAAGATCTAGGCAGAATCCTAGATACACAAAATAAATAACTATCTCCAGGCGTGCACACGGGCTCTTTTTGTTTAAATGTGCATACCTAGTCGGGTCCTGATGAAAAACACTAAGTTTTACAAAAGAAAAAACCTGCTCTGGCTGGTGTGGCTCAGTGGATTGAGTGCCAGACTGAGAACCACAGGGTCGCCAGTTCAATTCCCCATCAGAGCACATGCCTGGGTTGCCAGCCAGGTTCCCCGGTTGGGGATGTGCAAGCGGCAACCAATTGGTGTATCTCTCACACACTGATGTTTCTCTCCCTCTCTTTCTCCTTCTCTCTGGAAATAAAACCAAATCCTAAAAAGAAAGAAAGGCAAGTCTGTTAAGACAGTGGGTGTGAGTGAGTATTTAACACTACTGTCTTCAATAACACTCTACAGAAATGACAGGCCACCCTGGCTGGTGTGGCTCAGTGGATTGAGCACTGGCCTGCAAACCAAAAAGTCACTGGATCAATTCCAAGTCAGGACACATGCCTGGGTTTCAAGATAGAAACTTGTCCCAAACCACTTAAATTGCGATGGCCAGGCATGGACCCAGATCTCATAGTTTTTCCATCCAGAGCTCAGAGCTTCCCTTATGTAGAAAAGACTCTGGAAGAACCAGAGCTGGGCCTCACCAGGTCAAGGCCTCAATCTTTCTTCACACCACTCAGCTGGTGAATCAACAAACAAAACTTTTCTGAAGGGCCTGCCTTCTAAAACCTCCATTCCAAGTACAATCTGGGTCACACTGCTCACTGCTGTACTTTGTGCTTTATTATTTTATCATGTTTTTTCCACTACCATTTATCCTCCTAATACTTTCTTCCACCCCCACCCACCCCCACTGCTGCACTCTTGATTGCCTCTGGTGACTAGAGTTGTCAGCCCTTTGAGGGAAGGGGCCACTTCTAGAACTCTCTGGCACCCAGCGAAACACTGAGCTCAGAGCAGGCACTCAATGTGAACAATGAATGAAAGGTAGTCAGGCTCTCAGATTTCTATTTATCATGAGGCAACAACCCCAGGACCTCAGAAATTTCAAGTGGCAGGAAGAGGCCAGATTGATGGTTAAACCAGAGCCATGCTCTCTGGGCACCTGTGTAAATGTCAGCAACAAAGGAAGCCTAACTCTCAGATCTATTTGGGTCTTACTGATTGTTATCTGAACTCCAACACAACTTTGTCCACTAGCTGCCAGACCTGCACCCATCAGTCAGGGAGGCCAGGGGCCTAGAAGCAGAGGGTGAGGATGGATTCTGAAACAACTTCCTAAACACAGAAGCCAGGTCTGTGGATGTCTCCCAGACAGGGGCCCACAGACACCTAGCCCTCTCTGATAACATACCTTAAGATTGTTCTTCACAGCAAAGCTTCACAACCTTTTACCTGCAAAGATTTCTATATTTTGCTCCCATGTTTTGAAAGACTGTCTACCAAAATGAAGAAGGCTGTGATCTCTCAGTAATCCCAGAAATAAGTAACTGATAAACAGCATGTCTAACCATCATGGGGCAAGCAGACGCCTGTCACTTTAGACAAAACCCCCGAACAAGGACATGTGCAACCTCAGGGGGAGCTATAGGATTCTGCTCTCTAAAACAGGAAGTCTGACACAGGACCAGCAATTGCATTTTCAGAACTAGTACTATGAAACCATTTTCACAGAATGCAAAGATATATTTGTACAAGAAAGTTTAAGCAGCATTCTTTATAAAAAGGAAAACTGGAAACAACCCACATACCCATCAGTAAGGAAATAATTAAATTGAGATCTAGTCATATAACAGAATGAGCTGCAGCCATTGAAAAGAATGAGGCAAATCCATGTATACTGACAAAGAAAGACACCAGTAACTTAATTTTATTGAGTGGCTTCATGCCAGGATCCATGTCTGTGATGTATTAAGTAGTTTAAAATAGTATATGAAGCATGTGTCCTGTGAGGGGTTTTTAAAAGTTAGACTATACATGGAAAAGAAATATCCTGTAAGGGTAGAAGAGAAACTGTTGACAGTGATTACCTCTAGGTGTGGAAATGTGAGCGGAACAGGCAGAAGGAAGGAAGGGAGACTTTTACTTCTCACTTTATATATCCTGTGCTGTTGCTATGTTTTTAAATCATCACCACATATTATATTCTTAAAGTTAACAAAAGTATATATTGTAGAAATCTACAGACTAGTATGTGCACAAGGGAAAAAAGCTGGGGGCACTTACACCAAATTATCAGTGTTCTGTGTTTAACGACACTGAGCACTTATTCGCTCCTGTAATGTTTTAACTTTTAGCGTTATTTCATAATAAAAATTGTTATGACTTCTTTTTAGAATATAGGAACTTGGGACCCCACTTCTCAAGGACATGGTAATTAGTGGGCAGACTCCTCCTTATGACTAAGAGAAGGAGAGAAGTTCAAGTTTGTTGTGTCCTCTTCATTTTATCGTGACCCCAACTCCACCTAAGACATCCCACCTGCTGCCCCTCCCATCATCAGAAATAGAGACTCTGGCAATGTACCTGGGGTTCTCCTTCCAAAATCCCAAGGTTTGACCCACAAATATCTACTGAGCTCCTGTTGTGAGCCAGGAACCTTGCCAGGGATTGTGCCAGACACAAAGAAAGTGGCCATGGTCTCTGCTCTCAAGGAACTGAAGCTCAGACAGTTCCACACCACGAGTCCCTTAATCCATTACCCTTCAGGTGTCCTGTGAGGCCACTTAAAGGCTAACAGCCTGAAAAGGGTCCCTCTGATATAATTTTCCCCAGCAAATGAAAACATCACATTTTTCTACTTTAGCATCACATCAGACACCATGGCAACAGAGGGCTGCACCAAGAATTAGCTCAGGGATGACCTAGCCAACACAAATCAGCTTAATACTCACTGAGCAAGATCCTTGGAAGGAACAGAAGTTCAAGTAAGTACAGTAAGTCTATCTCCAGCTTTCAACAAACAGAATTGGTTCCCTTCTCCCAGGGTCGTATTTCTCAAATTTTTCTCTGTGCACCGTGTGATCAATGGAGACAGATGTTCTCAGCTATCTCCAAACTTAAGGTTCAATGTTCTGGAACACCAACAGCCCATTCACGTCATACAGTTGGGAAGCTCTGAAGATGACTGAAGGTGCCCACATAACATGCTCACATTTACAGAGTAAAACAGAAGGCCAAATCAAAGTCTCATCCATTTGCATGACTGACAAAGAGCCCCAGTATCTAGTTCATATTCTATAGACACTAAGATCTGCAGGGGTATTCCATTCCAGGTGAGGCAAGTTTAGCTCAATGTCAGAAGCAAAGAGATTTCCTGAAAGCTGCACTTTCTCTAGCCCATTAATACAACTTAACAAGTGCAAAAACTGCAATTAGACTTGGACGGACGGTGTGCTTATTTAGCAAACTCACCCGCTAGTGAGTCAGGATTCCTAGGGGAACGGCCAACTACAACTGCCCTCCGTAGAAGCAGTTTTGTCAGAGTTTTCCCTGATGACCAGAAAAGACCTTGAGGAAATCACAACACAAGGCAGCCTCCTACATGGGGCTTAGTCTGAAGACCAAACGGGCTTACTAAGATGAGATCTCCTTATAACAAGGGACACATTTGGGGAAGAACAGCCATTAGTAAACACAGAGGCTCCCATCTGCTGAGTTCCAACTGAGCTAAGTGTCTTATACGCACTCTTCTCTCTGCAACCACATAAAGTAGGCATGATTATTCCTATTTTGGAATGAGCAAACTAGGACTCAATGAGCCTCAGGATCTCATAACAGCCAAGAACGGACTCCCAGTCTTCCTGATACCAAAGCTTATGGCTTACCATCAAATTGTACTGCCTCCCCAAGGTATGGGCAACGGGGCTGAAAGGGGAGGCCACAAGGCAGAGCTAGCCCTTCCCACTGGACAAAGAAGACACAAGTTTCCTGGGGGCAGTGACAAAGATCTTCAACCAGGGAGCACAGTAAAGTCGCCTGGGGAGTTTTTTCAAAATACATATCCAGATTCCAAATCTTCTGAGTCAATCTCAGAGAGTGAGACTCTTGAATTTGTATCTTGAAAAACTATTTTAGACCATCAAGGCTGACACAGCTACACCACCCACCACACATGCAAACACAAAATACAGGTTGGCTGTGCTCATCTCAGATCCTGCGGCCTGATAGGTGCCCAACAATACAGCTGAATCCCTGTCCATTCTTAAACCTGCAATCTATCGCACTTGTACATTTAGCTCCTACTTTATGCCAGGCAGACCCAGACACTCGGGTGCAGATAAAAAACACTAACACCAAACTCACCGTTATGTGACACAACATGATCTAGTCAACAGCAGTCACATACATTAGAGGACTGTGCTTGCTTGGGTAGCACATATACTAAAATTGGACCAATACAGAGATTAGCATGACTGCCATGAAAAGGATGACATGCAAATTCATGAAGTTTTCCATATTTTACAAAAAAGTACAGAGGAGCCATTGGTTATATGTGAAGCAAGGGAGGTTTTTCCAAGGAAATAAAATCTAAGGTGAATTTTAAAGGACAGATGTAAATTTTCCATACTGATGGGTGGAAGGGGAAAGATGAGTATTATAAAAATGAGAAACCTTGTGTGGCTCAGTGGATTGAGCACCAGCCTGCGAACCAAAGGGTCGTGTGTTCGATTGATTCCCAGTCAGGGCACATGCCTGGGTTGTGGGCCAGGTCCCCACTGGGGGGCGTGTGAAAGGCAACCACACATTGATGCTTCTCTCCATCTCTTTCTCCCTCCCTTCCTGATAAAATATTTGTTTAAAAATGAAAAAACTGGGTATCTAAAACACAGGAGTATTAAACGACGGAGCTAACAGAAGGCTCACACGCCCCAACAACAAAATATGTAAACAGAAGTCAAAATGCCCAGGAGTTGACTTTAGGGTTAGGCCTCTATCAGATTATGAAGAGCCCCGAATGCCTCCCGTAAGAAGCTTAGCCTAGCCTATCGGCGCTAAGGAGCCAGTTTCAGGCAGTGAAGGACTTAACTCAGCTGAGAATTATCACTTCAGCAGCCTCATTTAGTGGGAGTGAGCATGGACAACCGGGCTCCCCTTCTAAGCGGAGGGATGACTGACTGGCTTTCAGGGCAGGCGACCTGGCTGGACTCAGGCCTGCTTTTTCCCATAGTGAATAAGGAAGCCACCAGCTCCCCGCCAGCCAGTGGCGTTCACTCGCAAAGGAGGGGTGTGGAGTAAGTGCTGGACACAAGAAGAGAGTGAGGACAACGGAGTTAGTTCACCATGACCGACGCCGGCTGGCTGAACAGGCAGGGCAGCTGACCACGTCTACCAGGCCCACGAGGTCCCAGAGAAGGACTACCTAGCGCAGCAGCACGTTTTAAGGCCACTCCAGCCTCGAACACCGGGGACCCCGAGCAGCCATCGCATGGCCTGCTCCCCAGCCCCGTAGGCCCCGGCACACCTGACACGGGCCGAGGGCTCCGGTCTGGGAAAGGACAGGCCCGGTGCGCCAGGAAGCGACCGTGGCCGCAAATGGCCAGCCCCTCCCGCCCGTTGGGCCGTAGCCCTGGGCTGGGCCGCCTCACCTCGCGGGGGCGGCGGGCTCTTCGGCGTCTTGGCGGCTGTGCTGACCCTTTGGGGGCCGTAGCCACGGCCACGGCCGCCGCCGCCATCTTCAGGCGTTAGCGTCGTGACGTCATCACAAAGCGCGTTTGACGCCAACAACAAACCCGGGCCGCCTACGGGGAGGGGAGGGGCGGGGAGGGGCGGGGCGGGGCGGGGAGGGGCGGTGCCGGACCCACGGGAGGGCCGGGCTATGCGGTTGGGGGCGCTCCCAGCCTGGCTTGCCAATCAACGCCTTCAGGGCGGGGACGCGCGCACTGGCGTTAGGGGGCGTCTAATTGTTGTTCAATTGTTGTTCGATTGTAACCTGCGGAGGAACCTATTCTAGAGAAAGAAGGTACACCTGAAACTAATATAAAGTAATATAAAATCTCAACTATGACGGAAAAAGTAAAAAGATTAAATTTAAAAAAAGAAAAAGGAAATGCGTAGAGAGAAAGTTTCAAGTTTCTGGGTAGCGGAGAGGGTCCTCTGTCACACAAGGTTAGGGACATATTGCCTGTCAAGAGGTTTCTGGAAGTGTCTCTGAAACTCCGCAAAAGATCAATTTAAGTTGAATTAACAAATATATTTTTTGAAAACTGCAGTTAAAATAACTCAGGCACTCGGATGCGTTAAATGTCGCCTCCATCTCAGAGGAGTTAAAAATTGCACTTGAGGATTGGTGGTCAGTCTTGGGCAATTTAGGAATAACACATATTTGTTGTAATTGAATTTAGGTGTATCCTAAGACTGCAAAGCAAGTAGATTCTTTAACAAATGAAAAAGAGAAAACTTGTTATCATTCACAATGACTTCTCTGCAAGATCAGAATTGTCTCACTACTTTACAGACAACCGAAATTGCAGGGACAGGAAAATAGATGCTGCAGGTAATAAGAGGATTGTAACCTCTATCCATCTTCCTCACTTTGGTCTGTTCATTGATTCAACAAGTCTTTGCTGAATAAACACTTAGTTTGCACATGGAACTGTCTTTAATGGATTATATAAAGCAGTGATTTCCTTTCTCTTTCTTTCTTTCTCCTTTCTTTCCTTCTTTTTTATATTAAAATGGCTTCACAAAAATATTTCTTTCATTGATTTTAGAGAGAGGGAAGAAAGGAAGGAGAGAAACCGATTTTTGTTGTTCCACTTATTTATGTATTTATTGGTTGATTCTTGTATGTACCCAGACTGGGGATTAAACCCAAAACGTTGGTATAGTGGTATAAAGTTCTAAGCAGCTGAGCTACCAGGCCAGAGCGAGCCAGCAATTTTCAACCTGTGTGCCACAGCAGGTACACTGGTGTCACGAGAATTTATTTTGAAGACTTTATTTATTTTTTAGAGAGAGGGGAAGGGAGGTAGAAAGAGGGAGAGAAACACGACATATGAGAGCTACATCAACTGGTTGCCTCTTGCACGCCCCCAACTGGGGACCTGGCCTGCAACCCAGGCACGTGCCCTGACCTAGAAATGAATCAACGACCTTTTGGTTCACAGGTTGGCGCTCAATGCACTGAGCCTCACCAACGAGGGCTCACAGACATTTTTAAAACATGTAATATATGACCTCTTTTCCCTTAGATTATCAATTAAAAATATGACAACAATCAATACAACAATAGTTGTCTGGTGTGAATGAATCAAAATTATACCTAATTTTTTGGTCAGATCAGCAAAAAAAATGTATTTTTGGTATGCCGTAGAATTTCAATAATTAGTTTACGTTGCCATGAGATGAAAAAGGTTGAAAATCGCTGATATATGCTAATGTTATACTTTAATCCTAAAAATAAATTAAAACCAATAAACATCATTTCATCTGTTTTATTTAGTAGGGAATTATGAAGGATCTTTTTTTAAAGAAAGAAAAACTTTAGAAATGGCTTCTAAAAGTCTAGTGTGATGAGTATGGCCATAGGTTTGGGGGCCAAAGAAACCTGGGATCATATCCCAGGTCTGACACTTCCATAGCTGTGTGACCTTAGGCAAGATATCTCCCTTAAGCCTCATTTTTTCTCATCTGTGTAATGGGGATCATAATCCTAACCCCACAGAGTTGTGAGGGTTAAGAGCACCATAGAAAATGAGGGTTAATGGGGCCTAGAAATCTGTATAACACTCCCCTTTTACAGGTAGTCAGCAAGTTAATTCAATAGTTGATTGAGCCCTTTCTGTGCACAGGTGCTGACCTTGGTTCTGGTAAAGAACATGAGGTAAAGAAGCATTATTGATTCAGAGGGGACCGGGCTCAGCACATCCAGCCCACAGGCTCTCCCCTGAACAATAAGCTGTTCCATGTCTGCAGAGCTGCAAATGTGAGAAACGCCATCCCCACGATGCTCTGGCCTGGGCAGCTGTGTCCAGGGCCCAGTCAGTTTGGCTCTCAGTTTACCACTCTCCTCCAGCTTTGGGATTAAATACATAAAGCTTTTAAGCCCCTGGCCAGAGAGCAGATTCTGTCCCCACCCCCAACCCCATGCACACATACCAAATCCCTCAATTCCAGGGAAGAGCGAGGATTTAGGGAGCAAACACCAGGGGAAAGTAGGTCGCAGCGGGAGGATGGTAATCTCCCCACCATGGCTGGCCCCTGCTACTAGAAGTAGGCTGCTCTTGGCCACCCATGAAGAGTGCCTCTGGGAAGACTTTTGGGGTCTGGAGCCCCAGCACCATCCATCCCAACAGTGTGCCCAGGCTGAGGGGACTACCCCAAGATAATACATCCTCCACACTGGGGTCATTCTCAGCCAAGCTCTTGCTGACTGTACATTTCTATGCTGGACTTAGATATTCTATCAGGTACACTTTTTGTACCCAGCAAATACACTCTTTGTGTGCTAGAGACACAAAGAGGACCCCTGGGGAGTCCACAGATGGGAATTATGACCCGGACCAAGACAGTAACAAAGCCAGTGCTAGCAGTACTGAGACAGAAGAGAGCCCAGAGCTGCTCGGAGCTGTAGGAGGCTGCTGATTCAGCTTGGAGTCGGGGTTAGGGAATGTTTCCTGGAGGAGGTGGTATTGAACAAGAAAGGAGTTTTCACCAGGAGAAAATGGGGAGGGGTATTCTGAGCACAGAGAGCAGATGTACAAAGACTGAGAGGAATAAAAGCATGGCCTTTCCTACTGGAAAATTCTGATGGCCAAAGGAGGGCAGATCTGGGAGGGTTGTTTTTCTGAACTTTCTCTCTCAGGTTATGGGAAAAGATGGGTAATGCTGGTTGGGAGAGAGCAGTGGGGATAAAAGTACAGGCAAATGAAGCACAGGGGCAAAGATATGGCAGAAAGGAAGTTAATGAAGGCATCCGACCTAATCTAAATGGGAGAATGTTTGGGAAGCGTGGACGCAGTAGGGCTCCTACACACGTAGGTGGAGGTCTCTGGAAGCACTTGTCACCCTGGAGCTTCTGCAAGGGTCCTATCAGGCCAGATTCTGTCCTGAGGCACAGCCTCCCAGCATGGGCCTTAGTGTTCCTTTGGGCCCCTCTCATAAAACCCTCTCCATTGCAGCCCCACCTCTCCCCAACCACTTGTGAATCTCCATCCTTACCTCCTATCGCTCCTAGCATGCTTCTCCCCTGACCCCAAGGCCTACATAGGTAGATCACACCTCTCCTCTGTGCTGCCACAGAGGGGAGTTGCAGGAGTAGACTGAATACACCGGGCCGAGCTGACTTATGAAGGGCCTCCTAGACAATGAGAAGGAGCTTGATAGCAGGATCAGTTTTTCAGCATAGAAAATGGAGAATAAAGGGGAGGGAGTGAGATTAGATGGCAATGCGGAGGCCATGACAGTGCCCACTGTGGGCGGTAGCTAGGAATAGGGTCCTGGTGCTGGTGGTAGAAGACTGAGCAGAAAATGATCTCACCCTCTCAGAGAATCCTCCTTCCCTCGGGATCTGCCCAGGCTGAATCTTGCTCTTCCTCTCCTCCAGGATGGACAGGGGAGCCACATACCACATACCCATTCCATGCTTCCAGAATGCCTTCTGGGATTGTTTTGACTTCACACTGCAGACCTCTTCTTAAAGAACAAACTTGTGGGGAGCAGAGGCCAGTGGAGCTCTCATTGTGACCCCAGTATCTGCAGCTCCAGGTCACATCAGGGACCTGAATGTAGACTCCAACAGGGGCTCCCCACCTTCTGGAATAGGCTCCACTCAGATGGACCAGGACCTCAGACAGGGAGAGGACTGAGCACTTAGTCTGAGTTATCTTGAACGCTAAGGTGGTAGTTCAGCAGGGAAGGTGAGACGGTCAGGAGCCTGGAGGCTAGAATGAACCTGGGGAGTGAGGGTGGCCACAGTGGGGAGCAGGGTGAGATACTCCATCACCTCAAGGGGTCCCGAGGGGCCAGGCAGGGCTAGGAATACCAACCTCGGAGGACAGACCACTAGAGCTCTTGGAACCTGCACGTAATGGAAAGCTCGGCACTGCCCCTGGGAAATGTGTGTTTGTAAGGAGAAAGATGGAGTCCCCTGTGGCAGCCTTGGGCCCTGCCCATTCTGTCTTAGGGAACCAGCTTCTGGAGGCCTCCATCTCAGTCAAGCAGTGAGCGGCCGGAAGAAAGGAAGGAGCTTAGTACAAACATAAATACTTTTAATGAAAGCTGAACGCACTCTGCAGAGAGAGCCTGGAGGGCAGCCACCAGGACAGGGGCACTGCTACCCAACCCCAATAGCTAGGCCAGGGGCCCCAGGAGGCAAACAAATGCCAGAGCAGCCCCCAGCAGCAAGGGAGCAGGGGCTGGGGTGGGGGCAGGTGCAGTTGCCCGCAGCGTCTCCTGGTTGACCTCGGGACCTGTGCCACGCTCCAGGACATGCACAGGGGCGCCACACAGAGTGTGCAAGTTATCCGGGTGCTGGACCCGGCGAGCTTCTTGCTGTAGGGATTCCCACACAGCAGCTGCCTCCTTTGGGCAGCCTGACAGGACTCGAGAGGCGCAGGTGTGGAAGTCATTCCAAGACCTGTTAAGGGTGTGGGGTTAAGGGAATTAGGTGGGGCAGAGAGGCTTTGGAATGGGAAGAGGTTCAGGGATGGAGGATAGTGGTGGGGCGTGGGGGTGAGGGTCATGCTGCTGACCTTGTACCTGCTCTTACCTGCAAATGGTCTCCAGCTCACCTCCTTGGCCCATGCCGTCCCCCAAGCGGATGAGGCACTCAGCGAAGCCCTGATATATATTGTTGCAGTGGCCTGGGCCCCCCGCAGTGGCCTCCAGGGGAGATACAGGGACTGAGGATACGGGTGGGGATGGAAAATAGTTGATAGGATGAGCTTGCCCAACCCTCAGGGGCTTGTTTACCCTGGCATGCTCTGGGGACGTGACTCAGCATGAATGAGGTACCCCAGGGAAATAAGGGGTACATCTGGGGATCACCTGCCTGGACCCTGTTCTAGGTGGGACTGAATAGAGTAAGTGTGGAGCATGGTGGGGTAGGAGTCCTCAAGTTCCAGGAGTCAGCTCTTCCTCTGAGCTTCTGGGACTTCTGCAGCCCCAAATTGGATGAAAATGGTCCAAGTGAAGGAGCCAGGACAGGGTAAAGTGGGGCAAGGTCCAGGGCCACACTCCCCCTCCTCAGCACAGTGTCCAGGCTCTGCAGTCTAAACAAGCTTCGCTTTGCCTTCGCACCCATCCCAAAGCAGGTATTGTCAGATTGACAGAGCAGGATAGAGGGTGTTGGGACCCAGGTCAGACCCTAATGGGACCTCAGGGAACCCCAAGGCTGATCTAGGAGTCTCCTCAAAGGTCAAGTCTTCCTTTAACAGAATGGGGGCAGCAAATTGAGGTCCTTCCCCCACAACCAGGGCTCAATTCACACCCCTCTCTTTTGGTTCTGAAGCTACTGGTACACATAATCCCCTCCCTGGAGCACTTGTACCTCCTTGCCACCCTGGTTCCCAGTGCTCAGCAAGGCTGTGCCCCAGTTCCCACACACCCAACCCAGCCTGGTGAGAGGCTGTATGGCCCGGGCTGGTCCCGTACCAGTCCCATACACCTGCAACTCACCAAATGGTGGTAACAGCAGCAGCAGCAACAGCCCCACTGCACAGGGCAGTCGCTGGAACTGGCGACGGCAGCAACAGCAGCAGCGCATCATCCCAGCCTGGGAGCCTAGTGCCGGAGAGCTAGAAGCCTTAAGTGCAACCCTTCAGCCCAGCCCCCGAAAGGAGGGACTGTGATTGGATGGGAGCTGGAGGCGGAGCTTCAAAGCCAGCAGGCAGCCACTACCAGTACTCAAATAGGCAAAGGAAAGGGATCTGAGAGAGGAGTCAGGGTCCTGCTGAGCCCTGGGCCCTGATCCCAAAGATGGAGAGGCGAGATCTAAGGAGGCAGTTGTGCAGATGAATGTAGGTGTCCAGGCCTCTGGGTTGGCTTTGACAGAGCTCCAGAGAGAAGACAGAGGCCAGGGAACAGAGGGCAGTTATCAAAGTCACACCAAAGACACACTAAAAGCACACATACTCCATTTTATTCCAAAAGCATTTAATTAAATTTCTCAATGTTTTTCAAAAACAAAAAAGATCCAAAACAGAGGTAAAAAGAAACATGGAAAATTCAACTCAAGTGGTGTCACAATCTCGGGGGTCATGCTCCAGGCATGGCAGAACCCAAGAAGGCACAATACCCGCCCTGGGCCCAGCCTAAACCTGCTGGTTACCATAACCACAACCAGCGCTCCCCCCTGAAACACCCCAGAGGTGGAAGCCTGAGCAGGTAACAGGTGGACATGACCCTGCTTTGGCCTAGGCCTCTCTACTGGCCTTCAGTGCCACCCCACCCCCAGGCAAGGCAGGCTTAGCTAAGGAAGGCTGGGGGTCACAAGACCATGCAGCATGAGGCTGAGACGCCGGGCTGCTTTGCCAAGTGAGTTGTGTGGTTCGGCCTGCAAGAACTGGAAGAGCTTCTGGCGCACCTGGGCCATGACGGAGCCCATGTGGTCCCGAGTGATAGGGTCACTGTGGTCCAAGTGCATCACAGCATCTTCTAGGTAGCTGGGGGTAGAGGAAATGGACAGGCTACAGGTGGGCTCCAGTGGATGGGAGCGCCCCCTGGTGGAACTGAGGACCAGAGGAACAGCTGACAAAGGAGGCCTCCAAACCTGAGATGGGTGGGGGACAGAGAACTTGTGGAGAGAATTAGGGAGGGGGTCAGGCTAGGGTGGGAGTCTTTGCTTTGAACTGCTCCCCTACCTCTGCCCCAGCCCATCTCCTGGTGCAACTGTACCCACTCACCTGAGCTTGAGGTCAGTTCGAGTGCCAAGGTCAGAGGCCAGCTGCTGGATGAGGGAAAGGAGCACGGGCTGGGAGAGTGGGCAGGGTGGCTGCCCAAAAACCTGGCCTGGGTCCACAGTTTCACACACATACAGCACCAGGTTCAGGTCGGCAGCTGTCAGGGCCTGGGCAGAGGATAGCATTTAGTGTGTGGATTTCGTCAGGAGGCACCTGAGTCTTAACTGGGCCGAATGCCTGGCATACCTGCTGGAAGGCCTGATTGAGGTGGCCCTGCTGTAGCAGCTGCAAGATATGGGCTTGCTGGGCCTGGCAGTCCAGATGGGCAGCCGGGACAGGTGTGCCAGCAGCTGAGCGCATGGCTTGCATGATGCTAGAGGTGACAGCGGCCTGCTGCTCCTTGAGTGCCACACTCACCTCGCCCTTAACAATGCGTTGTACCTGTGCTAAAATGGACTCCTGTAGGCTGTGAAGGGAAACAAGGAAGATGAGGTAGATGGGGAGTCTGGTGTGGCCTTTTCCAAACCCACCACCTCGCCCAGTGTCCTGCCCACACACCTGCCCACTGCCAAGTGCAGCTGGTGCTGCACCTCGGCCCGAACACTGCTGGACACAGTGGCTGCCATCTGCTCAGTGGCACCCTGCAGCGTGCTGACCAGACCCCGCAGCTGGGCCAACACAGGCTCCCGCGCCTCCTGCTCTCGTGCCTTCCGGCTCTTCATGTGGCTCTCTAGCTGTTGCAAGTCTGAAAGGTGACCACGGGGGCCATGAGAAGGACAGTGAGGGAGAAGAGGACAGCCCCTCTGCCTTTGAGTATAGGACCCCACTCACATTCCTGTGTGCCCAGTCGGAAACTATCATTGATCTGCTGGAACATGGCCTGGCAGCTCTTCTCAAAGGCGGGCAGCACCACACTCTGGAAGGCTTCACGGTAGGCAGCCTGCATTGGCCCCTGTAATGTGTCTGCAGCTGCTCGGGCGATGGCATCTGTCAAGTTCTGGGGGTAAAGGGAAGGGCCAAACCAAAAGCCTGAGCCCAAGCTGGCCTGACCAAGCCCACCAATCACCAACCTCCCTCATCTTTGGCCCTATAGCACCTTGGATTTCAGCAGCTTGGAGATATTCTCTTTCATGCTCCCTTCCACAGCTGTGAGCTTGGTGGCCACTGAGGTGCTCAGATGGCCTGCCACAGGCTCTAGACTCCTAGAGACACCTGGGGCAAGGTGAGGAGGGAGAGGTGGAGCCATGAGAGGAAGCTTGACAGGAAGGGGCCCCACTCCCACCCAGCCCAACCAGAGAAATCTCATGCAAAACTCACATGGAGGCACCGTCTTCTTGATCTCATCCCGTATGCTGCGCTCTAGCCGCCCAGCCACAGCTGAAGACAGTGCCTGGGACAGCTGCTGTGTCAGCTGTTCCTGCAGCTGACCACCCCTTTGCTGCCCCTCGGCCAGTGCCCGTTCTAGCCGCCGTTCTGTGTGGTAGCTAAGGAACAGGCCTGGAGCAGGTACCATTTCCCTTCTTAGTCCAAGAGTGCTTCAGCTGCCCCTCACCCTCTTCCATGTTTGGCCACTGCACACAAGGATACGCTCCTGTTCATGCCGAGACTCTAGGGCACGCTCTACGTGGCCCGTGACAGTGCTCTGCAGGCCTTCGAGCTGGGTGCACAGACGCTGTAGCAGCTCTTCTTGGCTGTGCCGCAACTCCAGCAGCTCTCTCTGCTGTTGCCAGATTAGTGCTGGCCAGTCCTCAGAGGGCTCTGCCACCTGCCGGTAGCACCAACAATCGCATGATACCTGCCCTACCTGTCCCCACACGCTAGACCAGGGAATGGCCCAGATCTCTTCCCCACCCTCCAAAAGGAGTCCTAGACGTAGAAAGGGTGTTTGCTCACTCACCTGGCGCTCCGTGAGCCGGGATTCCATCCCTGAATCCCTGCCATAGGCGAGAAGCACCTCAGGCCACGTCATGCAGGCAGCCTGGGGACCACCCCTCTCCCTGGCCCCAGGACCCCTCCTACCCATCATCTTTTTTGCCCTTCTTCTTGAGCTTGGGTGAGGTCCGAGGGGATCCCTTAGTCTTCCAGTCCTTAGCAGGCAGCCGTGGAGTGGGAACTTTGGTGCCAAAGCCCCCTGCAGCAGAGGCAAGGCTGGCCACTTCATCGTCGTGGTCACTGTGGGAAGGGGAGGGAGAGGCGTAAGCGCCTACCACTTGCTGGCCCACCCTTGTGAGACAGACGGTGAGGGGCGGCACCTACCTTTGCTCAGCACTGGCGTCCTGGCTGTCATGTTGTTGCAGCAAGTGATAAGGTGGTCGGTGGAAGGCCAGGCTCTTGTGCTTTTCCTGTAGGCCATTCCTGGGGCTGGGAGGACAGGCTGACTCAGCAGTGGATGACTCTACCTGAAGCCACTACCGTCAGGGCACGTCCCCCCCCATGCTCCTCACCTTTCTGTGAGGCTGCTGCATGTCTCCCGAGTAATGTCTGGTGCTGTAGGCCAGACCTGGCTGTCAGGGGCTGTGGCCTCCTGGGTCAAGGCGGCCTCCAGGAGGGAAGGGGTACTATGCCGATCCCCGTCCCCAGGGCCTCCATCCAAGCTAAGCTGGGGGCCAAGCTCAGGCCCTGGCCGGGGCCGTGGGGACAGCAGGTGTAGTGCCGAGGCAGCTGAGGCCATACTGTTTGGCTCAAGATCCTCAGGAGCAGAGGAGCCAAAGCCACGGGACAGGGCCTCAGATGCAATCTCAGGGATGTCCTGGGACAGGGCAGTGGAAGCTGAGGAGATAACATCAGGGGAACGGGTACGGCTGGGGGAAGCCTGGCGTAGTCCCAAAGGCTCCACTTCCTGCAGCTCCAGGGAGAGTGCAGAGGCAGCACTAGGTACCTGAGGTGGGCCAAAACGGGGACTTAGGTGGAGGAAACGGGTGTGGGGTGAGCACAGAGAAGAGGCACTGGTATTTGTAGTGATGAGAGATGCGACAGTGGGGAAAGGGGATGCAATCAGAAACAGCCACAGCTTGGGAGGAGAGGAGGTGGGAATGGATGGGCTGAGGAGCTGTCCTCCAGGGAACATGGGAGGCGGAGATGACCTCAAGGGAAACACGGGCCACCACAGGCAGAACAGGACAAGCAGGCAGGGTGCTAAAGAAGAAGACTACTGCCAACCTTCCCACTGCTATACACCTGCCAACCTGCATTTCACACAAACACGCACCTGCCCAGGCCCTTTGGGAGTTAATTTGTCAGCTGGACCTGGGAGCAGGCCAGGCAGGAGGCTGCGCGGGCTTGCCTGCAGGCTGCTGCCACTGTTCATTGTCAGACTGCCATCCAGCTGCAGCTTGGGGCTCAAGGTCAGCTCCTCAGGTGGCCTGGTGGCAAGAAGGCTGAGGTGTAAGCAGCCAGAGCTTGGCATCACCTGGCACCAGCCCCTGCCAGACCCCAACTCTGACCCTCACTTCACCTGGGCAAGGGGGGGTCCACAGCTGAGGTACTACTCATGGCAGATACAGCTGTGAGAGAGGAGCTGCTGCTGCTGCTGCTGCTGCTGCTGCTATTACTAGGGGAGGCAGCAATCTGGGGAGATGCAGAGTAAGAGCTGTGGCCTGTCGGTAGGGATTCCCAGGTCCCCCTGCCCTGAGCCCAAGCCCCAGCACACCTGCTGCAAGGAGGTGCTAGGTGTCATGAAGGCGTCAGGTGTCATCAGCTTGGGCTTGGTCTCACTGCTCAGACTAAGGAAGTCAGCGGGGGCAGGTAGCTCCACAATGCGTCGGAGATCAGGCTGGGAGCCGTGAGTAGCTGAGCCCAGACCCTCAGAGCCCAGTTCGGGCCGAGATTCTCCAAACGCTGTGGGGAAATCTGCCATTTCAGTCAGACTGCAGACCCTGGCAAATCTAAACTGCTTCCCTCTTACCCCTCACTCACCGAAGTCTTCATGGGCAGTGTGGGTGGGGAGGGGGGCGACCACATCGGGGTTCAGCTGTGGCTGGAAGCGGATCTGCACATCCTGCAATGCCCTTCAGGAAGAGTAGGAGAATAGGAGAGAGCTCGAAGGGGCCAGAGTCAGTAGGGTGGGGAGGAGCACAGACAGGGCACACTCACTTAGTATGCACACAAAAGAGCTTGATGAGCACACCAGCTGCAGACTCCATGGCACCGGCTCCGTGGTTCCCATCTGCAAGGACAATGTGGACAACTAAGCCCCTGGCCCTGTGTCTTGGCACTCCCTACATACCAACGTATAGCTCCGACCCTGAGCAGCTCACCAGCCCCTAGGCTGTCATTTTCTTCCTCAGCAGGCAGCACTTCCGTGTGCCTCAGCCGGCAGCGAGTCACAACCTGGATGCCGAAGCTCAATACAGGGTGGGTGAGTAGGAACTCAGAGATGGAACTGAAGCAGGCACGGCCTTCCTCCTGGTTCTGCAGCAGCTCCATCACATAAAGGACCTGCACAGGCAGTGCATTCACAGCTGAGCTCAGAGGCTGTGAGGGATGTGGATGTGCCACATATCCCTGCCTTCGCCAGTGATACCAACTCTACCCGGGGTGCCCCAAATGCAGTCTACCTTCCGTTGCACGTCACTGAGAATCAGGTATTCTGCTGAGAGGTCCAGGCAAACTTTGAGGCTGGGCGGCACACTCACTGAGCTGAAGATATCTGGGGAGAAGCTGGGAGGCCATAAGGCAGGATGAATGAGACTAAGAGAGTGGAAAGAATCCACCTCCCCAATGCTGCTACCCCTGTCTGCTCCCCAGCCTATGCTTACCTAATGGTCTGCAGGCAAGTCCAGGACACTGTGCACCACATCTTTAGCTCCTGATTCTGGTCAGCACCAGTAATGAGGAACCTCCAGAAAGGGACCCTGCAAAGCAACAAGGCAATGAGTGACTGGTGGGGAGCCTAAGGTCCAGCCTGCCACCCGCCTGCCTGCCCACTCACTCACTCAGGGTCCTGTTTCTTATGGTTGTCACAGAACAGGAGGCAGGAGAGAGGCCGCCCATCATGAGGCTTCAACTCATGTAGACACCTGCAAGCAGGCAGATGAGGAGCCTGAGTGGGTGATCGAGTCTCCTACCTGGGGGTTTCCAGTCCCTTGGGCTCCGTCTTACCTGGGCTCATCCTGCCCCTCAATGTAGATCTGCCAGAACTTGACAAAGCCATCATGGCTTGCTGTAGCCAGGACAGTCCCATCAGGTGAGAGGGCCCCTTCACTCAGGTACTGGGAAAAACCCAAAAGCCTTACTTTTCTACCAGACTAGAGGTGGGAGCAAGCACATCTCAGATGAGACTGACAGTGAGTTGGGCTGACCCACAGTGAATCCGTACATGGGTGTGAAAGACTAAATGAATGGGGGCCAGAGGAAAGACCGGGCCATGTGGTGCAGCCACAAAGGCGTGAGCTCCACAGGTGGAGGTCAATTTGTGATCCAAGTCCCAGTGGGCAAGACGCCAGTAAAGCTACCTGAGCAGCTCTGGGTATGGGGAATAGGGGAGGGACGTAAGTAAAAGGGAAGAGCAAGGAAGGAAGTCAGTTGCAGGCTTACTGTGCTGTGGCCTTTCACCATGATGAAACCCTGCTTGATCTGGCTGACATCCACAGGCCAGGTGCTGTGGCTAGAGCGGAGCATGTCCAGGTTCCACACCTCAGCCTGGAGGGTACAGGGGGGCAAGTGTTCAGCTCATGCCCACACCGTGGCTGCTCTGACCACCCCTCCCCCTGTGCCCAGCCTCCTCACCCTGTCCTCGTGCAAAAGGGCCACCATTGGGCTACCCTCCTCACAACAGTCTTCACTCTCCTCAGGAATGAATGGGCACCAGATGATCCTACGAAAATGGTTCAGCGGCGTACCCTCTGGCTGCCGGATGTGGACCAAAATCTCTTCTCTGAACAGGGCGTTAAGGGCTAACCAGATGGATGATGAGCTCTGCCCACCTTTCTTCAGTCCCCCATCCCATCCCCGGAAAAGGATACTGAATTTTGCCATTCACCAGAGCCAAGTGCCACACAAACAGGTTGCCTGCCTCATCCAGGCAGGCCAGCTGTGGGGAGTTGACATGAGCGAAGGCCAGGTCAGCCACACTGCCCATGAAGCCCTTGAGCAGGGTCCGCTCCGAAGTGCTAACACTGATCACCCGCACCATCGCCGAGCCATTGTTGGCAGCTGGAATCAGGAGGGCAGTTGGCTGTGAGTGGGTGTCTAGACCCAGGCAGCAGCAGAGAAGCCCTGCCCTTGCCTGCCTCACAGCCACCACCAGCCTCAAGCCTGGTTTTCCCACTTGGCTCCCCAAGGCCTGGCAGAGGTGGGGGCAGCACAGACAAGCCTTACATTGTATCCCCGAGGTCTGAGTGGGCTGAGAGCCCTTATACTGAATCTGCGTCTCTGGGGCTTCTAGCAGAACACCTCCCTCCTGTCCCCTGCCCCAACTCACCCCGAATGGCATAGGCCAAGAAGGAGTTGGACACAGCAATCAGGTTGCCATAGTAGTATTTCTGCTCCCAGTCATACTTGGCAACAGGCTGGATTTTCACCTGAGAACCAAGGGTGAGGAAGGTCGTAGTAGCTGAGGGCTGGGGCAGCTTTCCTGGAGTTTAAATGGTCCCCAGCATCCCTGGGGACAGTAGAAGCCACATATGCAAGCCCAGCCACCCAATCACAACTCCTGGTGACAGATTCCCACATAGACTTGATAGTCAACCCTGGCTTCCTGACACTGGGCACTCTACCTGTGGGTTAAGGCAGTCCCCATAGGAACTGGCAGCATGGGAGAGGCTGTGTGTCCCCATCCACCATACATGACACAACATCTTGGTGCTCACCTTGTTGCTCCCCCGTGCCTTGCTCGAGATGCTGGAGTCACTGCTGGCCACAATTTCTACCTCCTTGGCCAAGATCCCAATGCAGGTGGAGCTGTCATCTCCTGAGAGGCAGCTGCAAGGAGGGGTACACAAGCTTAACTCTTGTTCACCCAAAGTCTCAATGGGCAGGGTTGGAATGAGGAGAGGATACAACCACCATAGGGCAGGTGTCCAATCCCAATACGCAGTTCTGGGTTCACTGGTCCCTAGACCCATGGCTCACCTTGCTCACCTCCCTCCTTGGGAATGCTAAATAAAGTGCCTAAACATCAGATCCAGGCCAAGTCTATGCTCACCCCTCACCCTAGTGCAAGCTCAGTGTGGTTAAAGTGCTCCAACCCAGGACACCTAGTAGGGGAGCAGTAGAGGCTGCTGGTCCTTCTCTCCCCTCATCTCACACCTTCAGCTAGCAGACACCCCAAACACCCCGTTACCACCACTGTTATTTCCCAAGCACTCACATGACCTGCTTCTCCTGCAGGTTAATAGATGGCTTGGCCCGGAGACCAGGCTTGTTTGCTGAAGTACCATCACCTGAGCAGAGAGGGTCTGGAACCAGGAGCCCATTGAGGTCCCCGTTGTAGGTGTTAGATGGCCGCTGGCTCTCTGCACTGGGGCCTGGGGGCAGAGAGGGCCACTGTCATGAGGTTGTTCCACCTGCCTACGAGCCTCTCCCAATGCAGAGCTCCCCTTCAGAATCATGAGGCACTCTAGCAACATGCAAATGAGGCCTGTCTGTGGGAAGAAGGGCCCTTTGTTCATCTCTCATATTCCATACACACTGACGGTGGACCCACTGTATGCCAGGACTGAGGAGGAGCACGAGGCTCTTCTACCTTGGGGAGGGGTACAAGCTGTCAAGGATCCTCTGAAGCCAATTAATACTCAGGCCCAGGTCAGCACAGAGGGACTCTGTGTACTTAAGGCAGGGCATGGGAAGGGTCAGGACAGACTTTACAGAAGAGTCACCACCATCAGAGCCACTGTAGCTAGAACACATAAACATGGGAAAGATGAAGGGAAAATAAGGCCGCAGAGGTCTCAGGTATGAGGCTGGGGTGCTTAGGTTCTCCAGCACCCCAATGAGAGCCACAGAAGAGTTTTAAAAGGGAAGACAACATGGTCAGCACTGGCCAGAGGGCTGATTGCTCTAAGGCAGCATGCAGGATAGTTGAAAATCTGGGTGAGAGATACAAGGGCCTAGACCTAGATAGTGGCAGGGGCTGGAGAAGAAAGAGTGGGCTTCCAAAGCACGGAAGGACACTGATAAGATGTGGGAGTAAGGAAGGAAGGAGACTGCCCCATAGAGAAATGGCTCAGAAGATGCCACCTTGGGAGGGTAAACTCAGAATGAATGGACACTCTGAGCTGGATGAAGAGGAGAGAAAATATGGAGTAGTGTGTGGAGTCAGGGAAGACAGCATTTCAGTTTGCCATTCACTGAGTTTCAAGCACCCTTACAGGCTCAGACAGTACTCCAAAACTCCCAGGTGGCAAGGAGACCAGGGCTCGCATTGAGGGTCACATCAAATTTTTCTAGTCACAAAAGCCTGGGGTCTGACACAGTCCGCCAGTGAGAGGAGACAAGCCAGAGCTCGCCGGCAAACAGAAGAATCAAGTATCAATCAATTCACAAGGAGTTCAGAGGAAAGCCTCCGGGCCACCTCACTTGGATCAGAGCCACTCTCGCCGCTCAGGGTAAGCTGGCCACTCTTCCTCCCAGGAAGGCTACCATGAGGACAAACAAACGACTGCACAAGGTTGGCCGTGCCAAGCTCTATCAGACCTTTGTGGATTCTAGCGTACATAGTAGCTGATGAGCAGGAGAGGCCCAAGCCAAGTTCACGAGCAAAAGGAGCACACGCCAAGCCTGGGGCAAAGTCAGTAGTTTCAAGTAGTAGATGAATTTTCTCAGGGAATAGGGGATAGTTAACCCTACCCAGAGTGAGCACCAGAGCCTGCTTCCAGCAGCAGCTAGTTGGGGCCTCCCAGCAGGTTTAAGAACAGGGCCCGAGGAAACACCAGTTCTCTCAGCTCTGGCCACTGCACACCTAAATCACCACCACCAGCTGGTCTTTCAACTACTGCAACTTTTCACAGGTCCCTGAACCAGCTGGGACCTTTTGGCATTTTCACACATGCTATTTCTGCTTTGTTCATGCTTTTCTAACACCCAGCTCCTGTTCATAGTACCAGACCTACCCTAAACATTGTCTCTTTTCTCAGACCCGTTCTCAGGCACTGTCCAGTCCCCATCCCAACAACCCTGTTCCCATCAAAATACCAAAGCACTCCTCTCGTTCCATGTCAACAGAATTACATTACAACATCTTTAGGCTCCTTGAGGTAGGAGCGGCTCTGAGGTATCACTGCAAGCCCAAATAAAGTTTAAACGAATAGAAATAAACTATGGTTTGCGGATGTTTGTAGCCTAATCCAATCAGGGCCACGCAGTCTGTGATTTGCCTTAAGCCCAGAACGGGCGTGGAATTGGGGGTGGACACCCAGAAAATAGTTTCAGGAATCACGCCTGGAATCTGTATTCTCGAGGGAAGGGCAAGTTGCAGAGGCGGATCCGCAGCGCCGAGGTCTAGATACAGAACTCGGAATACACAGCACCAACTAGGCCTCTGAAGTATGGCAAACGGGTTGCAAACCCAGATCAGTACCAGAAACACTAGAGACCTTGGGGTCAGGCCACCAGCGGGGCCCTGCGGATTCGAGGACGGAGCCTCACCTTCAGCCGAGACGCTGAAGGGCGAGGCAGAACGGCCCGGCGCCAGGATGGGGAGGGATCGCACCGAGGGTCTGCGTCCTTCCGGGAACAAGCTCAGGGATTTACTGCTCTAACCCTCGTCTTCCCTCACCAGCCGGAGGACGCAGAGCCGGTCCGGAGGGACCTGGGGGCTCTGAGGGCTACCCTGACCCGAGCCGACCCTCTGCCTGCTCAGCAAGGGCCCACCCTCGCTGTCCCGGCTCACCTCCGGCGGGCCGGTCCAGCTTGAGGATGTCCCGTAGGTGCTGCGTGGCGTCCTCGATGTCGATGCTCGCGCAGGAGGCCATGGGCCCAGCCGCAGACACGCTGTCCGCGCTGCGTTCGTTTCGCTGACGCCACGCACCAGCCGGGCACAGCCGCGCCGGGACCAGGGACGGGACGCGGGTCAGTACAATCGGTCCACCCGGGGCCGATAAACCGCCGACCGCACCGCGTCCCTAAACCCCCCCAACACAACCAACCGCCTCCACTTCCGGCCCGCTGAGCCTCGGCTCCCGGAACCTGCACGAACTGGAGAAGAAAGGTTCCGCGCTGAGGGAGAATGCCTTGCCTGTCCCCTTTACTACCCCATCCCTGTGCCAGCGAAGTCCGGTGAGTTTCGCAGGGATGAGGGAAAGCAAATGTCCACATACTTGACCTCGCGAAGCGATACTAGCCGCCGAATACCCCGTCCGTCCATGCCCACTCCCAAGGCAAAGACTGCTGATGGGCCTAGGACCCGGTCTACTCGGCCAACCTAGGCTGTTGTGACTCCTCCAGAAACAGGCTGAATTGGCAGGAGCCAGGGGTACCCTTTAGAAATAGGTCAGTGTAACCCAATTCCTGAGGGGACCCACGATGTCAGACGGTCCAGGAATTGCAAGGTCAGGAGAGCTAATCCCATCAAAAAGATCACATTGTTCCCTAATAGGCCTCCAACAACATCCCGATTGCCCAACCTTGTACCCTCAGGCAGAAAGAAACAAACAACAGTTTACAAACACCTGTTTATTGCAGACATTTCAGGCACAGATACATGGAAAAAGCTGTATTGCAGATTTTATACAGGGTGGTTTTAAGAGGCAGCACCTCTCTCCCCCACCCCCAACACACAGCAACCTAGATATCAGTCCCACTGAAATCTGCTCAACATCATCCAGCCCTGTACCCAGCACAGCCAGGCAACCTCTGGGGGTCTGAGGAAGTCCTTGGCCTCCATCCATAGCTGAGGGAAAGGCGGGGTACAGGTCAGGCATAGCTACGGTGCCCTCACCAATCCTGAAATCCCTAACAGGGCACCAGCCCAAGTCCTGGGTTTGGCTTTAGCCTGTGGTTGCTACCTTGCCACCAGGTTTACACCACCAGGTCTCAGAGCTAAAGGGCTAGATTTGCCATAGGCAAGGCCTCTGTTCCCCAAAACTGAGGAGCATGAACTGTCCCAATAGTTAAGATTTCCTGGGATTTGAAGACAATGAGGTGTGTAGTTAGGAAGGGACTAGGAAGCCTAACTATGCCTTGCTGAGGTTTAAGAGGTGAGAAACCGTAGAGCACAAATCCCCTGAACTCCGATCGCCTTCTTTCATAGCTCTTGATCTATACTCGGAACAACCAGGTTTGGATCTGTGGGTGCTGGAGGCTGGCTGTTCTGGGCACTTGCCTTTGAGCAAAGCTATCTATTAAGCAGGTGGTACAGGATCTGAACTACCCTCTTCTTGGTTTGGTACTTGTGGGGCACCCTGGGTGTTATCCTAACCCTTCTGGGGATAAAATAGGCCCCTATCCCTCAAAACCTTTGCTCAGAGGGCCTGGATCTGATAGGCCGTTTTTGGCAAGGCCTCTCCATGTTCAGTGGGATTCTGGGTCATATGTCCTGTTACTAGGGCCCTGACCCTACCCAGTGTAGAGGTCACAGGAGGTGTCAGAACTGACTACAGAGGCTTCAGGGCAAGGGAAGCTTCAGGCCAGACCGGAACTTTCCCTGTCTGCAGCTCACTTTCCCAAGACCAGGTGGGCTGGGGAGGGGAGCACTGTGCCCTACTGGGCTTCTGAGAGAAGCCAGCTCAGAGTGCTGCTTCAGCAGTCTTCTCCTCGCAATAGGCATTGCTGAGTTGGGGTAGAGGTGGGAGGGTGAGACATGAGAGAGCCAATTGGGCAAGGTAGTTATTGATGCCCAGCCAACTATTAAACTAATTAAAACAATTTAAACTGTTAAGAAAACTTTTGTGGTTTTATTGTATCATGAGGCATTGAAACATCTGAACAAATCAATATCTGGGCGGTGAGGCAGCTGCTTTCTCCTTCACTTCTTTGGGTTACTAGAGCAACTTGTCAGTAGATTAAAAAAAAAAAAAAAAAAAGACAACCTTTTGCATTACTTAAGTCTTTCCAAGGCATGCGCTGGTACAACACAAACTTCTCCTGTCAGATGTAACTAGTCTAGTGTCCAAACATCATGCACAAAACCTAGGTAGCAGCAGCGCACTGCGCCCACTCCCACCGCGGCCCTGCTCATTTGTGTATGATATTTGGAGCATCTGGAGGAGTGTGAATAGTATCGGGAAGAGAGGGAGGAGGAAACAGCATGAGTGCCTGGCTGGGAGGAGGTCAGCCGAAGTTGTGCAGGGCAAGCCTGAACATGTCATTGGTGCAAACCCAAGCATCGTTGATGTTCTTTAATAGGAACATCTGGTGGAACCCCATGATAGGGTCTTCATCGGCCTGTAAGGAGAGAAACATGATTCAGTAAGGGGGCCAGGAAACAGGAAGGGAGTTCGGTGGTGGGGTAATAGGGCAAAAATGCTGACTTTGGGATCAGGCTCTGTCATCTTGGACTCAAATCCCAGTAGAGACAAGGGATACTTGTGAATGCGAACTGATTAATGTATGAAACACTACACTGGGCACACAGGGGCCTACAGACAGCAGTGTACACTGCAGAACAATTCACTGGTTAGATATGGCTGAAGAGCAGAGAACATACCTGCCTCTAAGCCGGTGCCTCTGGGCACAAGTGACCAATTTGAAAGAGTTCTGCATGCTCATCTTATAACTTACAGTACCTAAAAACTAAGCACTCTTTTATTCCTTATCCAAAGATATGGGTTTGTTGGGTTTTTTTTAAATTGATTTTAGAGAGGGAGAAACATTGATGTGAGAGAGAAACGTTGATTGGTTGCCTCCCCTACGCATCCTGATGGGGACTGAACCCGCAACCTAGGTTGCTCCACAATGGCAACCTTCCCGACAAGGAATCAAACCCACAACCTTTTGGTATATGGGACAATGCTTCAACTAACTGAGCCACCCAGCCAGGGCAAAAACTAAACACTCTTTGTGTGTGATTGTGCCAGTTAATCCAATCAAGAGAAGCGATTGCTAAATGCCGACTGTGGCCAAACATGTAAGAAATGGCTCAAAACCCAGTTCACACTGTGATCACAGCTCTGCAGGGGAAACACACGAGCCTTGTCATCAGGTGATCCACTGAAAATAGAAAAGCAAGAGACCTCCAGCCAAACTGCAGACCAGGATGGGGTAGGAGCTGTCTCTTAATATCACTGGTTTTTTCTGGGAATTATTATCAGCAAGGAGGCAAATTAGTCTTTGGAGGACTCAGAGTTGGGACAGAAACAGAAGAACCTGAAGCCATGTGGGAAAGTAGGTTCTGAGCCCCATGGACAGACCTCCTTACTCCCAAGGGCCCATCTGAGTATAGATATAGACTCCAAGCAAGGCATCGTGGACAGGCAGGAGACACTGACAGGGAGTCCAGGCCACAAGTAAGGTTCCTCTGAGTCCACCGCACAGCCTTGAGGACTCCCTTGTATTAGACTAAGAAAGCCCTGCCTGGCCTAGGGAGAAGGCCCGCTAGTCTGAGCCCTACAGGGACACATCCCAGGAGGCTGGGACATTGTCATGGAGCAGCTAATTGTTCTGCTTTGGGGAGGAGAGGCTTTCTGGAAAACAAAAATTTGTCTTCAGTCTGCTGAAGCACAACAGGTAGGAGCTCGTGGGAGAATTCATTGGCGGGGGGCAGGGGAGGACAGAGGTGCTGAGGGGTCACAGAAAGCCTTTGAAGATGACGGGTCTTGAGAAGGGGAAAGGAAAAGTGTGGAGAGAAGCAGGAGTTCTGGGGACTTGCTCTGCTCAGCAGCCAGCTCAGGGAGTGGCAGCGTGGGCTCCGGGCGGCTGGCATGTTCAGGCTCAATGCCTACAGAAGGCTCACCTGCACCTTGGGGTAGCACCACAGCCTCATCTTGCTCCTACACCTTTTGTCCCTTTTCCAAAAAGGCTCTGAACCAGTGCTCTCTGCTAGAACTCTCCTCAGTAACAGAAATGTTCTAGGTCTGTGCTATCCAATAGGCAGCCCCAAGTGACTGAGCACTTGGAAGAAATATGGCTAGTATAAACGAGGAACTACATTTCCTTTCATTTTAATTAATGTAATTTAAAAATTACCATGTGTAGCTGGTTGCTATTATATTGAACTACAGCTCTAGATAGTCACTTGGGTGTCCCTTGATAAGCAGGTCAACACAGGGATGGCAGGGGCACAGGGCTGCCCTCTGCCTGCCCCCTTCTCCCTAGCAGCACTATTACCTTAAGCTGGCCCACAACCATGCTGATGATGCAGCTGTCTGGCGTGGGCTGATGGTCCTGCGCCGTGATGCTGTGCTGGATTTTCTGGAACGGAAGGCTCTGCAAGAGAAAGAGTGGGTGGTGGGCTGCAGCCAGCAGGGAAGGAGCTGCCTGCAGCCCCGCCCTGGCCCTTACTCACAGACAACTTCTCCACAATGGCAGCTTTCCCCTGGAATTGCTGTCCTTCCCACGTAAGGCATGATGCGTCAATCTGAAAGCCAGGAAACTTGGGGTCAGGGCCTGAGCACACCAAAAATATCTCTGAGGTCCTGAAAGACCCCTAAAAAGCATCTTTCTTGGGGAAATGAGCCCATGCCTTGATTTCCCTGTTTGTAAAGGAGGGAACTAAGGATAGCTTCCAAACTTTACAATATAAACAATTTCTTTAATTATACCCCATCGTCCCAGAGCTCAGGCTCTGAAAAATTAATATAATATAAACTTATTAAGTAAGTGCAATTCCCAGTTTTTATTCAAGAAGTCATATAGGCTCGGCTGGTGTGGCCAGTGAATTGAATGCCAACCTGTGAACTGAACCAAAAGGTCACCAGTTGCATCCCCAGTCAGGGCACAGGCCTGGGTTGTGGGCCAGGTCCCCAGCTGGCAGCGTGAGAGAAGCAACCGATTGATGTTTCTCTCACGCTGATGTTTCTCCTCCTCTTCCTCCCTCCCTTCCCCTCTCTCTAAAAACAAATAAATAAAATACTTAAAAAAAAAAGAAAAAAGAAATCATACGATGAGAGGAGGGGTTTAAATAACACTGAAACACTGTTATGAGCTTAATTGTGTTCTCCCAAATTCACATGAAGTCCTGACCCTCCAGTACTTCCACATGTGACAGTATTTGGAGACAGGGCCTTTAAAAGAAGGGACCAGAGTCAAGTGTGGCCATTAGGCGGCCCCCAGTCCAACAGTACAGGCGTCCCTGTAAGAAGAGCAGATGAGGACACAGACAAGCACTGAGGGGAAGGCCACGTGCAGACGCTGGATGGTGACGGCCATTTAAGAGCCAAGAAGAGATGCCTCAGGAGAAACCAACTCTGCTGATGCCTCGATCTCAGAGTGGTAGCCTCCAGACCTGTGAGAAAATAAATCTTTAAGGAAAAGAAAAAGTCATATGACCTCTGATATGCATGAGCCCAGGGCTGGCCATATGTGGCCAAGGCTCAGCTAAAGCCATCCAGCTGTGTGGTCAGTCGGCAGCAGTCCCAGAGCAGTCATCAGAAACAACTTGGGAACAGGCTGTGTTCGTCACTGTCTATCCAGCCTAGGCAGAGTTCCACTGAGGCCCTTTCCATGGGCGCTCCTGTTGGGTCAGGGAGAGATGGAAGCTGACAAGGCCTTCCAATGCAACCCGCCACCTTTGCCCCTCTCCTCCAGATCTTCCCTGCCACAGCTGCCAGGGGCAGACCTCGAAAGTGCCTCTGCTACTCATCAACTGTGACATAGGCAAGTTACTTACTTTTATGAGTCTCAGTTTCCTGATATGCAAAGGGAACATGAGTTGAGGATTATATAAAATGACATACACAAAGTGTTCTTTTAGAACTTCGCCAACTCTCTTCTCTGGGGTAGGCCTGCTTTAACTGACATTAAGAATCAACAAGACTCTGGCTGGCTCAGTGGACTGAGTGCCAGCCTGCGAACCAAAGGGTCACTGGTTCGATTCCCAGTCAGGGCACTTTCCCGATTTGCAGGCTAGGTCCCCGGTTGGGGGCATGCGAGAGGCAACCACACATTTATATTTCCCTCCCTTCCCCTCTTTGAAAATAAATACATAAAATATTTAAAAAAAAAAAAAAAAAAAAAAAGCAACAAGGTGCTCTAACTGGTGTGGCTCAGTGGATTGGGTGCCAGCCTGCAAACCAAAGGGTTGCTAGTTCACTTCCTGCACTTCCTGGGCAGGGCACATGCTTGGGTTGAGGCCAAGTTCCTGGTTGAGGAGATGTGAGAGGCAACAAATCAGTGTTTCTCTCCCTCTCTTTCTCCTTCCCTTCCCCTCTCTCTAAAAATTAAATCTTAAAAAAAAAAAAAAAAAAAAAAAAAAAAAAAAAAAAAAAAAGCAGCAGCAGCAATGAGGCAAAAGTGCCAGGATCCCAGAGTCAAATCAGTTCAAGTTTTAAAAATTCTCAATCTGCCCTGGCTGGATATGCCAGGGTTGGGGGTTCAATCCCTGGTCAGGGTATATACAAGAAACAAAAACAAGCCCTGGCTGGTGTGGCTCAGTGGATTGAACACTGGCCTGCAAACCAAAAGAAACAAAAACAGAACAAAATTCTCGACCTGTGATAGTGACAATCAAATAGCACTTGTGCTGGATTTGGCCCTCTGCCTGCAGAGGAGTTTCTCAAAGGTATACTAGCCTCTCTGGGTTAACCCTATTTGTTCCCCATGAGTGCCAAGGGGCCTTTGGCCCCCCCAGAAGAAGCCAGACCTGGGGTCTCCAGGAGAGTGCAGCTTTGCAGTGATGATGGGCATGAGCTGCCTCCAGAGGGCACTATGAGGCCTGGCCTCTGCCTGTTGCTTCCCAATCTAGAACACGGGCACATCCAGAATCATGGATGGCCATCCCAGAACACGCTGCTACTCTTGTGGAACATGACAGAAGGAAATGTGTGAATCAGCCAGCTGGGCCAGACCTCAAGACCCCTGTCCCATGGACAGCTCAGATAGAAAGATGCAACCAAATTCAGTGAGGGCTGCCAGAACGTGTGAACTGGATGAAGTGGCCCAACACCAAACTTATCCCCTAGAGTCCCATTCTGGTCCCAGAGCTGGAGACTTACGTAAATTGCGCCTAGTTGGGTTCTGTCGTTATCAAATAACTGGTAGTAATGTTGAATGAAGCTGGATCCAATCTGCTCCCAAATTGGCTTGTCTCCCATTCTGGAGCGTCACCCGGCCTCGTTGAGACCTGCAAGACCAGAGAGACAGGGAGGGGAAGCGTTGGTACTGTGGGAGGAGGAGGTAGCCAGCTGCTGTCTCTTCACTGATCCCCACCCCTCCATGGTCTTCTTGAGCAGGAAGTCCTTTGCTGAGGTCTGTTCACACAGGGAACATGGAGAGGCCTCAGGCAATTGGTAGAGACCTCTCCCAACACAGACCAGTGCAGGAAGCCCAGAGGTGGACCAGACTCAGCCCCTCCTTTGAGGAGCCCTGGCTGATGAGACAGGTGCCAGGGTCGTGGAGCACACATGATGGGTACAGAAGGGGGACCCAGGACTCTGGGAGGTCAGAGCAGGTCTCTCAATGCCCAGTAATGGGGTAGATCTTTAAGGAGGAGCTAAGCACTCTCCCCATAGCTTTTCATTCAATTTTCTCAATGACCTGCGAGCCAAGAGTTGTTGCTATTCTTCCCACCCTGCAGGCCAGCAATTACTGGTATCTATGTGTAAATTATCTTCTATGATGGAGGGGACTCAAAAAAAACCTGGAGTTATCTTCTGGAGGGTGGGCCCCTTGTAGTATAGGCTTCCCCAGCGAGGTGAGTGTTGTAGGAACCCATCTGTATCAGTGTACCATCTGGCTTTGTTGTGAGAGGCTGCATTCAGCTTCAGTGAAAGACTCTTTCAATGTGTTTGCCTATTTCATGATGGGTGATTTATGAGCGCACCTGCCCACACTGTGGTGAGTATTCAGCAGTTTTTCACCAAAACCGGCATGACCCCTGTGCTCCACCCTCCCTATTCACCCGATCTCACCCTGAGCAATGTTTTTTGGTTTCCCCAGGTGAAAAAAAAATCCTCAAAGGTAAGCAAAAAACAGCAGAAACACTAAAAAGCATCAAAATCAATGAGTTCAAAAACTATTGTGAGCAGTGGAAAAAATGGCTCAATAGGTGTATAGCACCAAATGGGCAGTACTTTGAAGGTGACTGAAGTTTAAACATGTAAGACTACATACACAATAATTTATAAGTAGATTCCGGGGGTTTTCAGTCCCCCTGTATTATAGCCCTCAGGCTCTGTCCTTGCCCTGCTGGGACTCAGCGCTCAGTGCCTCAGTGCCGCCCCAGTGCTTTTTGGCAGGTAGAGGAAGACCAGTGAAAGTAGGGGCAGATGGCTCCTCAGGGCCCCATGTGCTACAAAAACAGCAAAGGACACCCCCCTCCCTGTAGTCTTAAGGGGGCAGTTTACATTTTTGAGGCCAGTAACGCCTGGCCCCTTCTGGAGCATTTCTTCATTGATGGGGGTGCCCCTACCCTCTTCAGAGACAGGGACAAGTTCAGGGGATCACAAAATAATAGATGAGAGATGTGGGGAGGGGCTATGAGGGGAAAACATTTAATCTCTTCACATCCCACATCCCTTAGCACTGCTTCTGCTGGGAGGGGTTGTCCCGCTACAATTTCCGAGGGGAAGGGGAAGCCCCACTCCTGGCTACAGACACCACAGACCCAACCAAGGGTGCCAGATGAGGGAATCACTCTGGTGGTGTTAGACCCCTCCCGGAGAGGAAGTCCAAATCCCACTGTGGGATCTGTGACAACAGACCCATGCGCTGTCCTGTAGTTTCTGGACTTTAGAGGGGCCCGGCCCTCTCTCCTGATGATGGGACTCTGAAACAGCCGTGAGGAGGTGGGCTCGACCCTGGCAGACAACCAGCAACAGTGGTAGGAGGTGGTTGTGAAGCCTCACTAAGGGACCCTGGTCAAGCCTTCAGCTCAGTATGGTAAGTGCTAGTTCACTCCAGTCCCTGTGACCTCACCCAAGGCCAAAGGAGCCAGTGGGGAGGGACAGTAGCCCATCCCCAATCCAGCCAATCTTCTACCCTGTGACTAATAACTCCAGCCAATGAGGGGCCAGGAAGCTTAGCCAGCTTTATTTTAGGTCTCCTAGGAGGTGGTGGCACTAAAAATAGCAGCTCAGTGCTGGGATGACTAAGAAATGTCCAGGAAAGTCTAAAATAAGCAGAGGAGAGAACGTAGACTGGGCCACGCCTATTACACAGGAACACAAGGTATGTCCCAGTTCACACTCTGCCAAGAAACAAATCAACAAATGGGAAAGGCGTAGGACCAACAGCTAGTCTCAGCTGGGTTGTCGTGGTTGCATTTCCAAGGGATACCCACACAGACTTGGATTCCTTGAGGCAGGGCACAGCCCCACCGATGCCTGCCCCTTCCACCCTGGCGTTCACTATGCCTAGCTCATTTGCTGCAGCCCAGCCCCACCGCATCTCACCCGCAGATGCCTTGCACCCAGCCCCTGAGGGCCCTGGGGCAGGGGGGTAGCTGAAGGAACGGATGAGGGCCATCCCTCCTCCTGTGCGCAGCAAGGCTGGGCAGCCCTCAGAGAAGGTCTTAGAGAAAGAGTGCGCTAATCAGAAGAAATAGCACAAGCAATAATCTGGGAAAAGGAAAAGAGATAAGGGCAGGAAATTGGGAAGCCAGAGCTGGAGGGCAAGAGGAACTAAGGTTAGAAGCTGATCCAAAGACAACGGCTAACTTGTGGTGGGTTGGTGAGGCAGAGGAAGTGTGTGGGTGTGTGTGTTTTTTTCAATATTGTTCTAAATGATGCGATAACTTGCTAATACAGAAACTACTCAGCAGAAGTAGTGGTGGAGTGAAGAGGGTGGAGGAACAAAGGGACAGAAGAACCCTTCGGTCTGGTGGGGCAGGGCAGGACTGGGTGAACTTTCCAGAGGAGCTCGATAGCTCAGGGTGTCCCAGAAAGTGTGAGAAGGAACCCTCAAAACTATGTGGATTGCCCTGGCTGGTGTGGCTCAGTGGACTGAGCGTCACCCTGCAAACCAAAAGGTCGCTGATTTGGTTTCCAGTCAGGGCACATGCCCAGGTTGTGGGCCAGGTCCCCAGTTGGGGGCATGCAGGAGGCAACCAGTCAATTTTTCTTTCCTTCTCTTTCTCCCTCCTTTCTCCCTCTCTAAAAATAAATCAATAAAATCTTTAAAAACAAACAAACAAAAAAACTATGTGGATTGAAACCGTTGCTTTAAAAATGCCAAGCAGGGATCCCAAAGCCAATATCAATGTCATTGGAAGTCTGCTTGACCTTGATTTATTTCCATGTAATGATTATAACAGCCATATGGTCAGATTCCACTGTCATCCTGCTTAACAGGTGGGAAAACAGGTTCAGCAATGTGGGTTGCCTTGTTCCAAGTTCATCCAGTAGATCAGTGCTGCCACTGGGTCCTCTGGTTGAGGCCCGTGCTTTCTTTCCACTACCTTTGCACCCCTGAGCTCTAAACCACAAAGCTGGCCATGTCCTTCCCCTACAGCACCACCTTTGCCTTTGGGTTAAAGGCCAAACCCCACAGGTGGCCAACCATACCTGTCCCTGCCTCTCCAGCCATCCTCTCCTACCTCAATCCAGCTCCACACCAGAACTAACCAAGTGCCTGTGAACCTGTAAACAAAACACCAAGGCGCGGAGGCGGCCTCCCAGCAGATTGGGGACCGTCCTTCATGATGGTCCTCCTAGAGCTCTTCCACTGACCACGCTTTTCCTGCTTCACCCCAGCAGTCCGCAGGCTGACTGAAGTCAGGCTCCTCGAGGAGCCCAAATGACCTCGATGGCCTCTCAGCCACTGAGCATCAGCCGCCACTGACCCTTAGGCCTGTGGGTTCAAAGACCCTCTAAGAATATCTCAAAAACGGTGGCCCTCTCCCAATAAATTTGCAGTGGCAGGATGCCCCAGCCTCGTGAATAATTTGAGGTTGTCTACACTCTGAGGTTCAGTCACAGACCCCAGGTTAAAACCACTAGCCCAGGAGATGCCTTTTGGCAACAGAAGAACTTCATTTTTTATCCTGAAATTCGGGGTGTTTCCAGTGACAAAACTTGGAATAGCAGTGTCCAGCTGATAACAGCTCATTTTCACTAATGCACATTAGGTATAAAAGTGTGCTAAGGGCTTTACATGCATTGCATTTGTCCCTGACACCCTGCAAAATGCGGCTCAGCGACGTTAGCTAACTTTAACTTACTCAAGGCCACTAACCTAATAGGTGGTGGAATTGGATGGAAGCAGTGGACTCCATAGCCAAGACTCCCAGCAACAACTGGTCTGAAGATAAAAATGAAGAGAAACAAAGCACACAGAACAGCGCAAAGAGCTGGGGCCCTGTTCTCTTGGCTCCTTGGCTTTCTCAGACAGGGCAGGACAGGCCTGAACCAGGACTGCTGCCTCCAAAGAAAGACACCAGGCAGACTTCCACACTCAACAATAGGCGTTTTCATGGGAGATGATCTCACCTTTCCCCCAAACCTTCAAAGTCACAACTCTGTTCCACTATGTCAGCAAAGCAAAGAGATCTTGGCCTAGCTGAACCTGGCAGGGACTGGGGCAGGAGAGGGAGAGGGAAGAAGACGTCACTACCTCCAGACTGGTACACAGAAATATGCTCACATGTTTAGGGACCCATTACTGAGGCCACTGGATTGTCAGCAGATGTGCCAAGTTCATACTGGGGTCCTTGATATTGAGACCAGTGGTGGCCATTAGCTTCACATCTACTTTCTGCCATGCCCCAAACAGCCCTGAAGCATACAGGCTGGGAAGAACTGCTCCAACAGGTGGGACTGGCAGCCAGCCTTGGCTTAAACCTCCAGGGCCCGGGGCACACACGTGTATTACAGGGAAAGAAGGGAAACGCAGTGTGCTGCCTGCCACCAGATAGGAGAATGCAGGGTGCCTGCTCTTCAGGAACACACTGCCTGTCTGACTTCCCTGTGAGGGTGCTGCGGATCCTGTCCTGTGACCCTCAGTGACTTTCCTTCCCATTCCCCACTGACGAAGTCTGAACCACTTACCCTGACTTCCAGGCCTTGAGGGACCTGCCCTCTGGGCCATCCAGCCTTGTCTCCTGCCAGCGACCCTCCCCACCCCTTCCTCTACAGATGCTCTGTGTTTTCTCCTTCCGGACCATGCTGAGCCTGTTCTCACCCTAGGGCTCTGCAACTGTCGATCCCTCTACCTGCCCCCTCTTCTTCTCCCTAAGTCTTCATGCGCCTGGCTCCCTGTACCCTATGTGTCAGCTCAAATGCCACCTCTTCATAGATACCTTCCCTGACCACCCAGTCTCAAATAGCTGCCCAAGTACTCACTTCACCATCAGGTATTATTTTCTGTCTTTCTTTTAAAATCTCCACCCAAGGATATGCTTATTAATTTTAGAGGGAGGAAGGGAAGAGGAGGGGAGGAGAGAGAAACAGGAATCGGTCGCCTCCTGTACACTCCAACTGGGATCAAACCCGCAACCTAGGTATGCACCCTGACCTGGGGATCCAGCTTGCAACCTTTTGGTGTATGGGACGACATTCTAATTGAGACATCCAGCCAGGGCATCGTTTATTTTTTTGGAATTTGTCACTGCATGAGACTGTCACACTTACAGGGTGCAGGAAAAGCAGATTTACAGTTGTTTGTACAGAAAATAGTAATACAAACATAAACTGTTCTGTATACTCACAACTGTAAACCTACTTTTGCCCAACCCTGTTTATGGCCTGTCTCTGACCAGGGCATCCCTGCTCCCATGGTGCCCAGCTCAGCTCAATAACCATTTGAGTGAGTCCACGAATGGGCAGGGCTGAGGCCTGACTTCTTCTCTGGAGGACTAGTAGTTCTGGGCAAACCCTGCTCAATTTAAGTGACCAAGTGACCCATTTCCCTTCCACCTACGTCTTCTGTCCAAGTTGTCAGGAAACAACTCCATCGTCCACCCAACTGTCCGTCTATCTGTCTGTCTGAGGCAAGTAGCAAGTGGGGCTTGGCACGAAACCCCTCCCAAGGTCCCGGTCGGTCACTTGAGGGACAGCTGTGGCTGAACAGCAGGCACAACTCCACACCCAAAGGCCTTATCTCTACCCTGCTCCCCCTCTTCTCCTTTGTGGTATCTCATCAGTAATTGTGGGGACATTAGGGGTAGGCAACTGAGGGTATAAAGCAGGACTCAGCTGTAAGGAGTCGCTGTCAGGTCCTAGGTGAATGCTAGGTAGAGAGGTAGGAAGAAGCCTCGATCTAGGAGCAACTGCCTTGTCACCACTCCTCGGCCTGAAGTCTAGAGAGCAATCAGCCAAGGTCTGATGCCTGAATGGCTGGCCAGGACAGAACCCTTTCTAGGGCAGACCCCCGAGGCTGAGGTGCCTCCAGCACCCTGATGGCCTTTCCCACTCTGCCTAGGGAGGGCTCCTTGGGGCTGCCCTGGCTGGCCCAGAAGCTAAATTCTGAGACCCACATTCTGGTCTCCGCTCTGTACTCTCCCTGGGTAGCCTCCCTTTCCCAGGTGGCTCAGAGATCTCTGGGGCCCAGCCAGCTCCCATCTATGAACTTGCTGGTTAGGTACACACAGACTTGGCTCCCCCAACGTGGTCTGAAGCCCTTAAGTGACCACTGCCATCCTCTGCTGCCACCACCATGCCCGGCCAATAGCACTGTGACACTCTGTGACTGAGACGAGCAGGGTAATAAAGGGACAGGCGAGACGCGGAGTTCCCGCAGTGGAGGGGGATGCCTCCTGTTAGCCAAGCAGTTATGTTCCTTTCTTTCCTTTTCCTTAAAGATTTTATTTATTTTTTAGAGAGAAGGGAAGGGAGGGAGAAAGAGAGGGAGAGAAACAACCACTGGCTGCCTTTTGCACGCCCCCAACCAGGGACCTGGGCCACAACCCAGGCACGTGGCCTGACTGGGAATAGAACTGACGACGTTCAGTTCGCAGGCCGGTGCCCAACCCACCGAGCCATGCTGGGCCAGTTGTGTGTGTCTCACTGTCTGAGCCCCACGACCCTGTGGAGCAGGTATGATTATTATCACTTTGTGGACAAGGAAACCAAGAGGTTAAGAAAAAATTCAAGGCTATACAAGGCCACTGGCATAGCCAGCATTAAAATGTCCACAAAATTGGCTTGGACTGGAACAGCTGAGAGCCAACGTCAAATAGCAAGAAGCATATAGGTGGCAAAATGAGGTGGTGAAGGACGAGCCCAGACCTTTTCTTCTGTGAAATACGCAAGCTCCAGGACCCTCAGCACACAAAGCCCCTGCGTCCATGCTTGGCTGGTCAAAGCAGTTTTATACCACAGGGCAAACAGAACTTGCATTCTCCTGAACCCGAATCTGCCTCTGCAAGTGGAACTGCTGTCTCTACACACACTTCTGGGGGGAAGCAGTTTCCGCCCAGAGGCTCTGATGGCCTATCTGAGGCTTGGTGGAAGAAACATTCCAGAATTCCCCATTTACCAGGCAAATAGGCCTCAATTCCCAAGCACCTTAGAAACACCCCTCCCTCAGGGGGTTTTTCTTCAGGCAGCCCCCTCCCCGGCCTGAGCTTAGGGAGCTGGTACAGAGCAGGCACCAGCAACAAGTAAGGAGTAAGGCCCAGGGCAGTCACAGCAAGTTTCCCAATAGCCAGTGATGGGAGCCCTGGGGCTAGCATGCAGGGACACCCCTGGGCCTTTTCTGTCTCTCTTCCCCGGGCCACTAAGACACTCTCCTAGTCACAGCCAGACCTGAACAAGGGGTTCTTTCCAGGAAGACACGTTCCAGCTGACAGCGTGAGGAAAGGGAAGGCGTCAGGGTGCTGATCAGAGTGTCACACAGGCCTGGACATGCCGCCGCTTCCCTCAGGGAGGGAGTTGAGAGCTCCTGCCACAACCGTCACAGCAAGAGAATCACAGAATCTCAATGCTGGGAAAGCGGCAGCCCACGCATGCAGAATCAATTTGAAACACACGAACATCCTCAATGGCCCACCAGAAAAAAATTAACAAGAAAAAAAAGCCCATGAGGAGATTCAGCTAAACTCCAGCCCACAGAAATTCCGCCCACCTTTCATTTCAATGTCCACCCCGTGGAAAACTTTTCAGACGCACCCCTCTCTCTCCGAAAGGACTATTCTCTTTCATCCTGGGGAGGTTGGCTCTGTGTTTCACTCTGGGAAGATATCCTGATAGGTACCCCTCCAGGAGCACTGGGCACCTGAATAAAAGTGACCTGAGAGGGCCCTGGCTGGTGTGGCTCAGTGGACTGATGGCCTGCTAACTGAAAGGTCACCAGTTCGATTCCCGGTCAAGGCATATGTCTGGGTTGCAGGCCAGGTCCCCAGTTGGGGGTGTGCGAGAGGCTCTTTAGTAATAGCATAATCAGTAAAATATAATTTTAAAAAAGTAAAATGAACAGTCCTAGAGACCTCCAGGATACCATCAGAATACCAGCATACACATGTAGGGAGTCCCAGATGGGGAGGATTGAGAGAATGAGATAGAAAGAATAATTAAAGGAATAGCCAAAATCTCCTCAAATTTATTGATCAATGCACTCCAATAGGATAAAGTCAAAGAGATTGACAACTAGACACCAAAGGGTCAAACTACCAAAAGACAGAGGAAATCTTGATTTTTAAAAAAAAGTGACCTGAGAAGCTCTTGGTTAAAGGGGCAGAAGCCACAAATTCAGACTCCAGGCAGGGAATAATAGGAAGGCCATAGACCACAAAATGCTGGTGAGATTCCCAGGCACTGGGAGAATACCCAGCAGAGACCTCTGAAGGATGGAGGAAGAGCAGGCTATAGAAGACAACAGCTAGATTCGACAGCCATAGCGATTTAAGGTAATGACAGCCTCGCTCAAGGGACCCCAGATGTTCTTTGGCCCACCATCTGGAGGTGCACCTTGCTCCGTGTACAGAAGAAGAAAGTTGACTCACCCACAGCTTTTCCCCTTTGGTGCTCTAATCATTCAGAAGTCCCCTCTTCTGTGCAGAGCCAAGAGCCGGTCGCTGTAGGTCCTTTCAACTTAGCGATCAGCACAGAACAGCAACTTTTCCCGTCTCCCCTACGACCACGACCTCCTTTCCCCAGCACCAGGACTGGACAGGATTCATTTTTCTACGTCCAGCCTCAGCCCAGAGCTTGACACACAGAAACGGCCTAAAAAATGGTTGCTGAATAAAACTGATCATTGGTGAGAAAGGAGAAAAAAAAATCATTTCAAGGAATACACTAATGCCTCTGTAGGGAATCCTATAGTTTTTTTTATATAAGGTGCGTTCTGGTTCAAAGATTTGAGAATTCTCCGTCTCTTAAATCATTCACCCCATCCCAACCCACCAAATATAAAGCCAACAGAATAAAGTGAGCCGTGGCTCAGAGTGAAGAGGCGGGCTCCATGTCACTAAAGAACCTAGTTTTGAGCTGGTTGAGGACCCAGTCATCCCCACACCCTGACCCCATGCTTACGTAGCCACATCCCAACTGTCCTGTGCCAGGGCCCACTTTCCAAGTCAGCCTGACAAGAATAGAAGGTGCAGAATGATTTTGGAGAACCTCATGGTTCTTCTCTTATCTCTCAGACTCAAATGGCTTGCCAAGTTCCAGAAAGATCAAGGACTTCTGGGGGCATCCAGAGACCTAGCAATGCCTTGCTGACTCCAGACACAGAAGTTACAGAACTGCAATGAAGAGGGAGGAAATGGAATTTCTCCTACTCCTGTGTAACCTTGGAGAAGGAACAGTATCTTTTTGACCTTGCAGAAAACCCTTGAGATCAAGCCACCCAGGGCCTTGGAATGTGCAAAACTAATCCACAGCCTTAAGCCTAGCTCACCTGAAACCTGTGTCGTGGAAAGAACTAATCCAGATGATCCGGAGGATCCTGAAACTGGTTCTAGTGTTAACGGATCCACCACACCAATCCTGTAGGCGTCCTGTGAGGAGTCCCTCCTTGTTGCCTGCCTCCACTGGCGAATCAGGCCTCTACTGAGCCTGCTGAGTAAATCTGACTTCCATATGCTCAAGTGCTGGGATGTGGATTACAAGGGCTGAGTTCAGAGAATGCTAACCCTTACCTACCCTCCCTAACCAGGGAGAATGACTAGGCAGAGCATTCAACTTCAGGAAAACTTTCAAGGCTAAAAAAACCCAATGACCAGGGTGGGGATTGCTGAGGGGGCGGGGTATAAGGAGACCAAATGGTAATGGGAAAACTATATAATAAAGATTATATATTTTACAGGCTAGTAGGGTGCCAGGGTGGGGGGAGGTAAAAAAAAAAAAGAAAAAAAATATATATATTAAAAAAAACTGCAATGATCAGTAAAAATTACCTGGGGAGATACACAAGCAGGGGGACAGGAGGTGGCAATCCAGAGGTGAAGGCTTTCTGCACCATGGGCCTAACTCAACTCTTTTAAGAGACTTGCTTGCTACCGAGGCCAGGTCTGCAGAAACTTGGCTGCTTTTATATTCCCTGCAAGAGCTGTGGCTCAGAAGCCATACTGGGTCAGAGGAACCAAGGCTTGACAAGCTGTCTCTTCCAAAAATCCCACGGTATTCTCTGGCCTGGTCCCTTGTATCATGACTCAAATGTGCCTTTAGAAAACCTGTCAGATGACTACTCTATGGCTAGATTATGTCATTTCTCCCAAAATTCAATGGGAATGGGGTAGCTAGAGTCATTATTAAGGGCAATTTCCCAAGGCCCAACCAACTTACTACCTGTTCACAGACTACTCCAACTGTAGGGAAATGAACAAGCAAGTGCGGGAAGCCTGACTTCCTGCAGCTTTCGGCTCTAATTCTGCTACCTGGGCTTCAGAGGGCCCCAGAGAGTCTGGATCCGAGTCCCACAGCCCAAATGTGCGTGACCCCAAATGTTGTTCCAGCCCAGCCTCTTGTTTCGAACTGGATTCAGAGATCTCAGAACTGGATGCTACTTCCCTCTCCACTGAATCACACCTTATCATCACCATTCTAATGGAATCACCCTCCTCTGTGGGAGGAAGACAGATGATTCTGGGAAGGGCAAACAGGAGGATTAGGCTGTGCTGGGGTGGTCTAACAATGTGTTGCAGGCTCAGACACCCAACCTCTGGTCCTTGGCTTCCTTCCTCCGTTAACAGGGTCAGCCAACCCACCACAGCTGGGGCCCGGCTCGTCACTGAGAGGCAGAAGGGCGGGGACTGAGCCATCTAGCCTGGAACTGCTTCATCACATCAGGCCAGATCTTCCAAGGCTGGTCGGGGGTAAAGTCCCATGTGGAAACCCCTCCCTTCATGCAGGAGAACTTACACGAGTTCCACAGAGTTGGGAGAGGAGGGTATAGGCTTCGTTCACTCCCAGCGGGCAGACAACCACAGGAACGATCACCTACATCCTAGCCCGGCTATGGTCGGGAACCGGGTAAGAGCCCTAAGCCCGGGCTGAAGCAGGCGGGCGCCCTTACCCAATGCTGACTCTGGAGTGAGCCGGGGGCCCCCGGATCCTTCGCAGGCAGGTAGAAGGACGTAAGGCTGGGGTCGACCCCACTGGCCTGCCTGCAGGGCTTGCGGGACTCGGGCGGGCCGGGTTAGGCCAGACGGGGCGGGGACTGGAGAGCCCCATCCGAATGGTCTGGGCAAGAAAAAAAGGCCGATCCTAGCGCAGTCCGATGCACCCACCATGTGCACGATACGGCCTGGATAGACGTCTGGCCATCTCTCTGTTTCCCCCAGCTGCCGCCTCAAGAGGACCGGCGGGAGGCGGAGTCGCGCGCGACACATGGCCCTGGCCCCGCGCGGCTTAAGGCCGCCGGCGGGGGGAGGGGGGAGGGGAGGGGCCGCCCAGGGACTCGCAGCGAAGGCTCCAGGCGGCCGGGAGAGCGGCTCCTGCGTCCCAGCCCCCGCCCCGGCACTCTACACCCGACACTCACCCGAGGGGCTGGCACGATGGCGGCAGCGGCGGCGGCAACCCAGCGCGGTCTGCGACCGACTGTCCCTTCCCCCCTGCCTTCCCTCGCCACCCCACTGCACTCTGGGAAACGCAGTCCCTCCGCACTCCTTCCTGGCATAGGTCCTCCCCGAGAAAACTACAGTTCCCGGCGTTCTGTGCGCCGAGGCCCAGACACAGCCCTCCGGGCGGGAGGTGAGGCTAAAGTAGGGAGGGAGGCTGCCGGCGCGAGCCCCTGAGAATTGTGGTCTAGCGGAAGCCTCTGGAACACCCGAGGTTGGCGCCAGGCGAGGGTCAGGGCTCTGTTGTCGCCAGGTCCTAGCTGGTTCGGCCCCACCCAGCCTGCGCAGCCTTCTGGGGATGGCCCCGCCTCCGTGGGATCCCAGCCTGGCTGGCCCCAAGCTGGCCCAGCCGCCCCTCCTTGGGCCCCTGGAGTGTTTCCGCTCGCGAAACCCCCTTTTCTTTGATGCTGGGGCCGCCCCTTCGGCTCTTTCCGAGAGGTGCTAAAGACCAGCTCGGGGCATCCCGCTGTCCTAAGATTCTTGCGCCCTGCACACCGCCATTCTGGCCCAAAGCTGGTTTCAAGCAGGGAGGCTTTCCTGGGGCTGTAGAACCTCAAGTGGGGCTCGGCTGGAGATAAATTTCTCTTCGACTTGTACAGTTGAAGTCTCCCTGACATCCTCCTAAGATTTTCATTTTTACTGACAAGGAAAGAGAAGTAACTGACTCACCCAAAGTTTCCCCGAGATTTAAATGACCAGATTGCCCTTTGATTTCAATGCCCATTTTAGTTGTTTCCTGGGCAACGCAAACATTGAAGGCCTGACTCTAGGTCAGGTCAGTTGGTGGAAATGCCCTACAGCTAAACAGGGTAGGTGGGGGTGACACAGGTAAGAAGCTTTTACAAGGCTTCTTCTGGCAGTTGCATGCCTTCCCTCCTGGCCAGAGATCTCTCGGTACGCCTGTTCTACCACAAGAGTTTTGCACCTTCACCAACCCCACCCTACAATCCTAGGGATGGCTGGTAAGACCAGGCCAAGTTTATTAAATCTCAGGCCTGTACTGCTTTGCCTCATGGTTTTCTTATCACTCGGCCAGTGAGAATTCTACATTGCCCTGCTTGTGGTACATCTGGGACCTCTTTAGCTCTGAGCTGTCGTTCCCATAAGAAACAAAAACACTGGATAGGTTGTGTACACATAACTTCCAGACACTGAATTCCTGGCCAGAGACGGCCCTCACACTTTTCCTGGAAGTGCTGCTGAGAGGTTCATGTGAGCCAAAGCAGAAACAGTGTTAAGGTCCCTTCAACAAACTGGAACTAAAGGATACACTAGAGAGCATGGCCCAAGCCTGGTAAAGTCCTCACTCCTAGTGAAGGAAAGTGAGGACATGTAAGAGACCGACCCAATAGCTGCAGGCAAAGGGCGTCAGTCCCAGCTGGCTTGGGAGAATAGAGAACCCTAGAAAGGCAGAGATCCAGTCTCTCCCCCAACCAGGCACCCTCACAACCTATGTCCCACTCCTCTTCCCCACCAAAGACTTGTTTCTCAAGTCTGTGCCAAGGGAGAGAGCAGAGCCTGAGAAACATTTTAGAGTCCTTTTAGTTTGCAGCCACAGGGTAAATCTCCAGGCAAGTGGCTTTTTCCTGAAGTAACAGATAAAGGAATGATGTTTTCTGGAGCCCAAGAATTGTCCATTTGTGCCAAACACCCATTGTAAACAGGGCTAGCACTATAGGCATTTGCTTCTCCCCACTGGATTTGAGCAAAATTACTTGGAACTATATATAAAAATGTCATCTCATCCCTACAATATCCAATCTAAAGAAAGATGGAAGCAGCCCTGGCTAGTGTGGCTCAACGGACTGAGTGCCAGCCTGCAAACCAAAGGGTCACTGGTTCGATTCCCAGTCAGGGCACATGCCTATGTTGTGGGCCAGGTCAGGTCCCCAGTGTGGGGGGGCAAGCAGGAGGCAACCACACATTGATGTTTTTCTCTCCCTCTCTTTCTCCCTCCCTTCCTATCTAAAATAAAATCTTAAAAAAAAAAAAAAAAACAAAACATGGAAGCAGCCTAGAAAATAAGCCAGAGTCACAAATCCCAACTCCTACAAGCCTTCTATGGACCTAGCTCCTTCATAATGAAAGAGTACCAAGGCCAAAGGTATTTCTACAAGAGTCCTTGTGCCTGCAGGAGCCAAGGCTGGTTCCAGCTGCGGTCTTCACTGATTTGAGTAATTGTACGCCCAAGTGTGTCAGGCACTGTACTAGGCTAAGGGCTATAATGGTGAGCTGAAAACTCATGAGGAATTCAAAACCCTCAGAGAAGCAGGCTGTCACAACTCAGTTTAGTTCTCAGTTGCTCCTTCTCCCTGTTGAAAGGACACAGGCTGCTAACTCATGGACAAACTGGGACAGTTTGGTTTCCAAACTGGCAGGAGTTGAACCAGAAAATCTGTGAGGACCTTAAGAAGCCAGGGTCCATGTGCTTAGAACTCCTTTATGGAGAGACCGTCTCTGCTCCCAGGGTGAGCCTGGTCTGGTCCTTGTGACCTAAGGCCTTGACGCCTATTTCCCCATGTTTCAGGGCCACTAGCCGAGTACTTATGAAAATAAAATGGCGAAACCCAAATAAAAACCTTACTTTCTGTTTAATTCATTTGCCAAACACACACAGTGAAAACTTTAGTCTAACTAATTGTACAGAAAATAGAATTTGTAACCAGTAGCAAACATAACAAGATAAACCTAAGTCCCTGGCAAGCTGGATCTCCACCAGCATGTCACCTAGATCCCCTTGCAGGTGGCCTCCTGGGGAGGGAGGTCTTAGGAGGCTGAGGCACAGAACTGCCAGTCCCCATCAGAATCACAGGCTGCACCTGGGGAAGAAAAGCATGAAAAGGAGAACTGATGTCACTTGGCTCCCTTATCACTACACACAGAAGAATGTCTCTGATTGCTGGCCAACCTCAAGGTGTTGTCCTCCCAAACCCATAGTCCCTGGGCATCCCATTTGCAGCCCTAGAGGATAAGTTTCAAGTTCAGCGGTTCCTAAGCCTCTGCTTAACCAGAACCTGCAACATACACTGAGGGTGAGGTGAGGGGGAAGACAAAGTCATAACTGCTGGTGTCACCAGTGCAGAGTCCAAGGTTCCAGACATCAGGAGGAAATGAGGGTGCCAGGTAACCAGCAACAGTCCAGCTGCCCTAAGCCTCAGTACAGTCAACCAGTGTCCCAGGAAAACGGTAGTTTGCAACAACGGCCTGCAAGCCTCCTAAGCTGGCAGGGGCTGGGGAGTCCCACAGGCCACAGAGGAACCTGTTCACATTCCGTGCTTCTTACGGATGACAGCCATGGCCAGCAGTCGATCCTTCTCGCGAAGCTCTTCCCGCAGCTTGGCCTCGGTGAGACGCAGGTGGCGGATGCTGCCCTTCATCTCCTTCATTTTCACCTCCATCAGCGCCAGGATGTCCCGCTGCTCGTTCAGCTTACGCAGGAGCTCCTCCTCCGTGGTGCCTGACGACAACGAGTACGAGTGGTCGGAACCAGTATCAGGGAAGCCCTCTTCCCCGACTACCACCAACTGGGGGCCCATAGGGCACTCGGCGGCCTCCAGCCCTGCGGTGGCAGCCTCTAGCTCCGACGCGGCGGCCGCGGCGGCTGCACCCTCTGCGGCCGCGAATTCCACTTGCACCGTCAGATCGATGGGCTTCACATCTTCTCCGGTGGGAGTAGTGGGCGCCGGAGGCACGGATCCAGGAGCCTGGCTGCTGTCTACGGCGGCCTGAAGGGTGAGGAGCACAGCCGCAGAGGCAGACACCAGGTTCGGCTGCAACTGGGCGGTCTGGGCAGCGGAGGCTGACGGCGACGGAGGCGGCGGCGGCTGCTGCTGTTGTTGTTGTTGCTGCTGCTGCTGCTGTTGCTGCTGCTGCTGCCTGCGGCGGGCGGCTGCGGCCCCAGCGGGTCTGCGCGCTACCTTGCGCTCATTAACGCCGCGCAGCGGAAAGATGGTAGGGACGCGCACCGTGTAGGTCTTGCGGCCGCCCTGGAAGTGTACGCTGCAGAGACGGTGACCCGTGGTGGGCTGGAAGGTGGAGAAGCATCCACTGACGCCAGCGCGAGACACATTCTTCAGCCAGAGGCGCCGCAACTCAGCGTCCTTGGGAAACGTGTAGAAGTGCAGCGCCTTGTCCCGATGCGAGTTGTTGTAGCAGCCCGGCACGCAGCACGTAAAGCCAGGCATGGCTGCGCCGCGCGGCCCGGCCCACCGGCCTCCTGAGCCCTTCGACGGCCCGGTCGTCCACCGCCGTCCGCCCGCCCCTCGACGGGAGGCACCGCGCGAGGCCTTAGCGGCTTCTCACTAGTTTCGCCCGGCGCAGCCGCCTGACCCGGCGTCCCGTGCCCAGAATAAGCTTCCCGCCGGCCCGCGCCGCGCAGCTAGCCAGGCCGCCCGCCTGCGCTCGGGAGTCGGCCCCGGGGACGCCGCGAAGGACCGCCTGGGAAGAAGGACTACGCCCCCCACAATGCACCGCGCCAGGGGCTGCTCACTTCCGGAGTGGGGAATGCTTATTCCGGCCGCTTTCTAGGACACCGCAACAGCCCACGCACAGCAGATTCTTTGCCTGACCTGGCTCATCCAGGTGGACTAAAGAGGCGTATTCGGTTGGAACGCTGTCGCCTGGACCGCTCTTTTAAAAGACCCGAAATCCTGATGGGGGCCGGGCGGCGCGCGTTCCTCCGGCGCGCAAGCGCCTTGGGATACGCCTCCCGGAAACTACAGGTCCCGTAATGCCCTGCGCTGAACTCGTCGGCTCTGGTCTGGAGTGCCGCCTAAGGGAGAGGTCAGGTTACTGCTGACCAGGATTTGGGCGGTGGTGATGCATTCCTGTGGGAGTAGGGTCGGGGGATCTGGGCCTCAGTACCCCTAAAGACGTTAGGATCCTTTTATTCTTCGTTGGGGACTTTCCCCATACTCAGTCACTGCTTGCGTTGATTTACGTACTTACTGACCGAAACATCGTGACCAGTAGGCGCCTACTGTGTGCCGGGCACAGTGCCAGGAGTTTGGAACCTTACAGGAGCCAGACCCATCACGCCCGACCACCTAGAAGGATGAGGACCCGGCTTTTGGATAATAGATATGAATGCACGCGAATGAATGTCTAATACAGAAATAAACGCTCCGCAGGAATGAACTAGACCGAGGAGAAAATGGGAAGTAGAGGCCCAGGAAGAAAAAAACGAGGAAAAGTTAGGATGGGGAGGAGTAGCTAGTTCTTGCACCGGAAACCAGCCCATAAAAGCAAGAAAAAGCTACGCTCTGCTCTTAAAATGCTTAGAAGGGGGCGGCCGGGGTAGGAGAAGCCGCTGGAAGGTAGCAAACTGAGCCATGTTAAAAAATGTGGGATTTTAATCTGCAGGTGACTGAGAGCTGTTAAAAGGTGTTAAACAAGAGGATGGACAGGAGTTTAACAAGGAACTTCCCTCCTCCCTCGACTTCTGTGGGAAAAATGTTTAAAAGGGCAAGAGAAGCTGTGGAAAAACCGGAGAGGAGGCCAGGCAGTCGTCCGGGGGAATTACCTGCAAGCTAATTTTCCCTTGGGAAGTTCCCCCTTTGTCCTACTTCATGCTCTTCACCTTTCTCCTGACTTTTCCTCCTCGGTTTTTTTTTGTTGTTGTTGTTTTTTCTCTCCTGATTACAGACCACGGGTATGAAATTGAAGCCTAGTATATATTATTTGTAATTATTTAATATAAAACAAAATAGATTGGGCATTTAAAAGCTCATAAAAGAAAATAACATTCCAAGCTAACTTTTTTAGTTTCTTCTTTTTTATTATGAAAGGAACCCATATCTGAAATGTAGAAAAATACAGGACAATGGGGGAAAAAATGGGTTTCACAGACCCATTACAGGAGAATGTACCATCACTCCTGGCCTATGCAGCTGATGTCCCCAGCTTAAATTCCTTCAAATTCAGAAATGCATTCTCTGGTATGTGTAGCCAAAGTGAAAGATGTGCATTCATTTGTACAATGGTAATACGAATATACGTTTTGTTATGGTGAAATGTTTATAAAATGTGTGTAGTAGAGATAAAATTCAGCAAAAGCTTATTGCATATGTTACGTATTTTCAGTGTCATACAGTTACTGATATGGTTCTACTCCTACCTGTCTCAAGGCCTACCTTGCTCAAAAAATATTGGTGAGAGGACAAATTGATATAATTTCTTTATACACACAACGTTGAAGATTATGCTTGATAAAACTCTACTTTCTAGTACATAAAATTACCTCTTATCTACACTCAATCTTCTGCACTTGAAACATACCTGGAAATGCATGGCTTTCTCCCCACCCCACTGCCCTGCCTACCCTTTACCCTGTCACCTCTGAGAAAGGCAAAAACCTGTCACAGGTCTCCCTAATTCCAGTCTTGCCTCTCCTACATTATTGTTGTCCATGTGGCTGCCAAAGAAAATATGATTACGTAATGTCTCTGCTTAAATTCCACCAGTGGCCCATTGCATTTATAGCAGTGTCCAAAGTTCTTTCCAGATCCTGCGAGGCCTTACATGGTCTGGCCCTTGCCAATCTCTCACCCCTTGCCTCATTTCAGGAGCCCAGCATTTTTTTTAAAACAAGTAGTAAATACAAAGTTTAATCAATTATGTAAATGCATGGAATAATACTGTGCAAAAAGTAAGTTCAGTTCGTGTCTCAAACTTTTGAAAAGATTTTTTTTTCATATTATCCAGTTCAAGGCTTTACAATAAATAAGTAAATAGAAATAAGTAAATTATTTCCATGGTGACCATGGAAATGTGTCTGCAAAGGGCTGGCAAGTTCAGTGAGATAACACAGAGATCAGATCTTAATGACAAGAAATCTTGAGTGGCTCAGTGGGTTGAGTGCTGGCCGGATCGATTCCCAGTCAGGGCACGTGCCAGGTCCCCAGTTGGGGGTGTGCAAGAGGCAACCACACACTGAGGTATCTCGCTCTCTTTCTTTTCTCCCTTCCCCTTTCTCTAAAAATAAATAAAATCTTTTTAAAAAGGAAATATTGATATGCTTTTTCTCTGCAATTCTCTTTGAGAAGCAAAAATCTAATTTTTTTATTGATTTATTTTCATAAACAGCGAGAGGAAGGAAGAAACATCAATTTGTAGTTCCACTTATGTATTCATTGGTTAATGATGTGCCCTGACTAGGGGGTCGAACCCAAAACCTTAGTGTATTGGGATGCTCTAACCAACTGAGCTACCTGGTCAGGGCAAGAATCTAATTTTTTTCTTTGCTTTATTTTTTAACTCAAGCGCAGATATGCCCGTGGATATTCAAATAACTCTACTACACCTGATTTTAGAGCAAAAAGGAGAACAAGTTGGGAGGCTCAGAACTCAAGTTCTACATCAGAGCCCATGAACATTTAAGGTGGGAGGGGGCATCAATTGGTGAAAAATATGGTAAGAGAGTCGCCAGCATTAACAGAACTTTTGAGAGGGGATTTCATCTCGAAATTGCGCTTATTCTGACTAATCAATCACACACAGCCCACTAGCCTCCAAGCCTTGCAAACTGGTCTCTTTTGATAACGAGCCTACGGAGTGGTCTTTACAAATGCAAATCTGGCCAAATCACTTGTAGGATGAGATTGTTTTTCCCTCCCCCAAGCGTGTTGCTTTACCTTCAGAGAGCCAGAGAGGAATGAGAGGTATTAACAGTGAGCACCAAGGGGGATAGAGAGGTGGGTAGAGGGGGAGAAAGGTGGGGGGGGGGAATGGGGGGCATCTGTAATAGTGCCAACAATAAAAAAAAATAAAGTAAGCTCTGATCGTTGTGGCTTAGGTAGTTGGGCATCATCCTGCAAACTGAAAGGTCGGGGCTTTGATTCCTAGCATACCCCAGCATTCCTAGCCTAGGTTGCAGTTCGTTCTGACTGGGTGCCTATGAGAGGCATCCCATCAATGTTTCTCTCTCAACACTGACGTTTCTCTCTCCCTCCCCCTCTCTCTAAAAGTAAATAAATAAAATCTTCAAAAGAATTTTATAAAAAAATTAAATAATAGGTTTTATTTTAAAAAGTGACCACCATTGATGGCCTGACTTCATATGTATCAAATCCTGAGTTAAACATCACCTCATTGACTCATTACAAGCCCGTTATTAGGTGGGTATCATCCTCAATTTACCTAAAAGGAAACCAAGCTTCGATTGTTTGCACACATTCGCCCAGGCTCACTCCCTGGTAAAACCGACTCCACTCTCAGCGTTTGCAGTCACCTTTGTACACGCCCCGGAACACGGGGAGGTAGAGCTAAAACTGCAGTTCCCGTGGAGCTGTGCGGCAGCCTCGCGAGAGTAGGCTTAAATGCGACGGCGGGAAGTCGGCGGTCGCCGCTACCCTAAACAGTTGGGAAGCGAACCTCTGAAACGATGGCGGACGGCAACATCCCTGACAGCGAGCCTACGACGCGCACGCTGCTGCGGCGCGTGCTGGATACAGAGGACCCGCACACCCCGCGGCGCCCCCAAAGGACTCGGGCTAGGTATGTGAGGGCACTACCCGAAGCCCGTGAGCAACCGGAGGGACTGGCGGGTGGGGTCTCGGTGTGATCCAGCTCTGACCCAGTTTGGAGAAGGACACTGAATCTCAGAGAGTTGCAGAGCCCAAGACTCTGAAAACTGGTTCCACGTCCATAGATGGACTCGGGTCATTTGTTCGTGCCCCAACCCCCAGAACTCCAGGCCGCCAGGTCTCGGGACTAGGGTTCAACAATGCTCGCGTTTTTAGGTGGTCCGCCTCTGGAAGTGAAGGATAGGCGTTCAGAATCCTGCCTTCTGCCCTGTTCTCTAGGCCACTTTACCCCAAACCAGCCCAGAGTATGTCAAGGAATCTGCTCTGAACTGCCTCCCAGATGGTCCCTCCTTTCCCTGCACATTCAATCCTACTGTCCTTGTAGTTCCCAGCTGGGAGATGGGAGAGGAGCTGGGGAGCACAGCCTGGGCAGAAGTCGGGAGGCAGGAACTGGAAAGGTTCTTTGCTAGGCAACATGAATTTGGCCTGACTTGGTGGTGGGAGTGTCTGAGAGGGAAAGCTGGTGAGCTCCTGGTGCAGAGGGTGTAGAAGTTGGCATCTGCCAGACTGGGGCAGTGCAGTTCCTTTATAGGCAATGGAAAGCCATGCATTACAGCAGAGGTTTTCGACCAATGTTAATGAGGTGGGAGCTGTGCTCTGGGAACATTTGCTTGGTTCTGGAATCTGAGAGAGATTGGACTGGAGAGACTAGGGCTGGAGAGATCCATGTATGTGGAGGTTGCTGTCAGACCCTGAGAAGTACTTAGAAGGTTTAAAAATATTTAAATGTTTCTGGGATTATTTTAATGTCTGGAATGGATACTCTTCCAATGACTTCTCTTGTCAGTGTGACTAACCCCTATTTCTGCCAAAGTCATCTCGGTAAACTTCCTCAGCTCCTCTCTGTGACTGGGTCATCATATTCTCTCTATTCCCATACCCCTTGGGCTCCTTTCCAGCCACAACCCTAGTGACATAGAGCTGGGAACAGGCTATGGGAAGGACAGTGGTTTCTGGGTCCCTGGCACGGAGGGGAAAAGTCTTCAGGCCAAGATCCCTGATGAAGACACGTCTCTGCACCCTCTAGTTCCCCCTTCCTACACAATTCTCAGAGCTGCTGGTCTTTAACAGTGCCCAGAGAGCCCTGCTTGAAACACCTTTCTCTATGAGGCTGAGGAGCCAAAGAAAGACTACTGCCAGGCGGCGTTCCCGTGGAGCCAGGGTAAGTGCCCAACTCACTGACCACTATAGGACTCTGGCTGCCTTCAGGGGGCCCCAAGGTCTAACTCTGTTCTGGAGCCCACCTAGAGGGAATTCCAAGGCAAAGGAATAGACTGTTTGCTTGGTGCTTTTGCCCAAAGTCTATTGGCAGATTGGCCCACATTCAAACCAGTGGACGTCTGAAGGAACAGACACCCCGAACTCTGCTTGAGAATATTCTACTAACTGGTAAGTGAGCACTGGTCTGCTGATCAGAGTCAGGCATCGACCCATGGTATCCCTCATTCAGGGCAGGGAGCCCTGCCAGTCCCACCCTCTTCTTATTTCTACAGCACCGGAATCTTCCATGGTCGTGCCAGAGTCAGTGGTGAAGCCAGTGCCAGCCCCACAGGTGATCCAGTCCTCCAGCCGGGAAAGCAGTCGGGGCAGGTGCATGGTGAATTCTTTCCCTTTGGGGTTGGGAAGCCTGTTGGTGGTCCCAAAAGCTGTATTTGGGCTTTCTGGCCTGTCTGAGATTAGCTCCATCCTTATAGCCTGGAGCTACAGCTTCCTGAACTCAAACCCCCCACAACCCTGGCTCCAAGTCTGCTGACTTTTGGCAAGAGGAAGCAGAGGCTGAGATTGTCAGTGTTTCAGCAAGGAGTGGACCAGGGACTGCCTCCCTCCCCAGGTGAGGCCCTGCGCAACACCCATGGCCATCCTCTCGCGCCTGTCCTCTGTAGAAGCTTAGGCGGTCTGAGAGAAGACTATCATGAGCCTGGGTAACTTACAGTTCTTTCTCTTTAGGTCCTCTTACAGAACCTCGTGGGAATGCTGGTGTCTCCTCCCTCGCCAGGTGCTGTTGCCTGTTCTGGGGATTGGGGGGAAAGGGCAGACTAGAATGGATTCTGGCCATACTGCTCCCTGCCAGTGTTAGCATCACAGCATGGTAGCCGTGTTCTAAAAGATGAGAGCACAAGGGCGGGTGGAGAAACGGGTAGGGGGCTAGGCCTTAGGTAGCTGACTTTCTTTTATGCCTCTTCTCTGTACCAGCTCCCTCAACCTGGCCTTTGCCACACCTCCCCCGCCACAATCAGTGCAGAGGCCTGGTTTGGCCCGCAGACCTCCTACACGCCGAGCTGTAGATATGGGTGCATTTTTGCAGGATCTGCAAAGTACCTCTGTGGCCTTGGCTCTTCCAGGTGAGGTTGAGATTTCCCTCTTCCAGCCTGTGGGGAAAGCTCTCCCCACATGACAGATAGGAGGTGCTACTGTGTTCAGGGTTGCTCCCCTCTTCATTGGGTCAAGGACAGTGAACAAATCTGGCCAGTAGGTGTATAAGGAGTTTCTGCTTTCTTTCCATAAGGTGCCATTGTCTTGGTAGCTCCTTGTCCTAGTCCCTCAGGGTCTTCCAGGACCCCATATCCTTGAGGAGCTACAAGGCTATGGGTAGGAAAGGGGTGGCTGGAGCTTCCTGGGAGGTTGAAAGGGGCCAAGTATCAGGATCAGCTGGCCAGTCAAACTGACCTGGGAACCTGATACCAGAAGACAAGTCACCAGGGCAAGAGGAGGGTTTCAAGGAGAGGGAGAAGTCGAGAGTGGAGGCATGGGTGGGCAGTTTGGGTGGGGCAAGCAGTGAAGCCTGGAAATGCCAGCTTAGCAGGAAGGTAAGCAAGAAGAGCTGTATTAGAGAGGTAAGAGTGCTATGTAGTCTTCTCTCTCGGAAGGCTACTTGGTGCAGACTTATGGGGCCCATGTATGGCTAAGCCCTGGTGACCAGGTAGCAGCAGGTAGGCCAGGAGTACACTGAGTGCCATCTGGCCCTTGATCTCCAGGTGACAGCCTCAGAACTCCTGTTGCTACCCTGCCAATAGACACCGTGTTGGAGGACACCCAGCCCTTCTCCCAGCCTTTGATTGGCCGTTCCCCCAGGGCACACCACTCCCTCCCCTGCCCTTCTTTCTTTGCTGAGAGGACTGTTGGTCGCAGGACATGGAGCAGTGGGCCTGGGCTGCAGAACGACAGTGAGTATGTGAGGCAGGTGGCCTGGAGCCAAGCAAAGCTCGGACAAGAGTTGGTACTGGTAGTTTTCTCTCCTCAGGACCCATGAGTCCCCTCAGTCCCATAGCCGTTAATTTCTCCTCCATCCAAGTGTAGAGTCAGCGTGTGGCCATGAGACTCCAAACCAGTACCCTGGGGCTGCCTCTGGCCTCTCCTTGATAGCCTCGGCTAGGTTTTACTACTCCATCCTCACACTTTTCAGGGCTACAGCCTTGGGCTACTGCTTCTGCAGCCTGTATTCTCTGCCCTTGATTCAGGTCCTGGCAAACCAGCCCAACTTTTGGTAGGAAAGGCAGAGGAGGTTGATGCCCTTGCCATGGGCTTCCCACACACCAGCGATAGTAGCTCTGGAGAAGATGGACTGCAGCCCTTATGGGCTGGAGTTGGCGAGGAGGCAGAGGAAGTGATGGAAGAAAGCTTGAGCGTAAGTGACATGGAGGAGGCAGCAGGAGCACAGGGATCTGCCAGAGCAGAAGAGCCTGAGAGACACGAAGAAGGGATAGAAGCAGAGGCATCCTGGGGGGCCACTGAGGCCAAGGAGCCAGAAAGATCTTCAAGGGATAAGGACACTACTGGTAGGACAGGTAAAGGGCCCAGTGCGGGGATCAGGGGGTGAGTGGGTAAGTGACAGTCCCTGGCCTTGGAGGAGAGCCTTACCTGTTGTTTTTTTTTTCCCTGGGTTGTTTTTTGAGCACAGATAGTGTTAGGAGACTCTGAGGTGCCCCTTGCTTGGCTGGCCAGAGCTAGATGGGGCCCTCGATGAACAGGACAAGGAGGCTGTGGGCCTTCAGGGTTGTGTGAAATGGTTAGGCCTGAGCCCCTGTAATCCTGTCCTTTCTCTACAGGAAGTCCAGAGTTGACCTCCACCACCCTAGAGTTTCAGCAGGCCAGGCAACTCGAGTTTCTTGAGCCAGCCCCACCGACTAGCACTGCAAGATCCTGTGACCCTGTTCCACATGGGCCTCTTGGGAGAGGGCAGGCACTGAGGTTGGCATTGGGCACCACCTGGTTATCCCTGTTCCTACTGGTATGCAGATGATTACCCAGCAAAGCACCTTAGGTGGGCTGGGTGGGACTCACTGAGAGCACATCATCCTGTGTCTGCCTCCAGGGGCTCAGAGGAGCCTGGGTAGTGGGAAGTGGCTAGGTCAGAGATGGTTTCCTAGAGGAGGCTTAGCAGAATCAGACATGTAACAATGGGATAAGGGGAGGGATGTCCATGCTGAGGCCTAAGGGTCATGGGTCTGAGCAAATACCAGTTTGTATGATGAGGCTAGACTGGGACATTCATTGGGTCTAGACTGTGGAGGGTCAGGTCCCCAAGGAAAGACAAGGCATCTACGTGGCCCCTGTTCCCATTCTCCCCCCAGCAGATGGTTAGAGCTATTGGCCCAGGTTAGTTAAGGAGCACAAGGGCCCCAGTCTTGGCAGGAGCCAGCAAGATTTATCTTTGATTAGGGGCCTTTTCAGGCAGCAGTCCATTCCTGCTCCCAGCTTGTCTTCAGAGCCTCTATCAGCCAGGCGTCCTCCCAGGGCCCGAACTGCTGGCCCCAGACTCCGTCAAGATCCTTACAAGACCGGACTGAGCCACTATGCTAAGCTTTTCAGCTTCTATGCTAAAATGCCCATGGAGAAGGCGGCTCTTGAGATGGTGGAGAAGTGGTGAGTCCTGGACCCTGGGGTGGGGAGAAGAGCTCCTCAGATCATGAATAGTCTGTTCACTCTCTTCTACCCCAACCTTCTTGGCAGCCTGGACAAGTATTTTCAACATCTTTGTGATGACCTGGAGGTATTTGCTGCTCATGCTGGCCGCAAGACTGTGAGGCCAGAGGACCTGGAGCTGCTGATGCGACGGTAAGTGGGTGGAAGCAGGGAGGTTCTGGTTGTGGGAATGCTGATGCTGATGTTGACTACGTCTCTGTCCTGTTCTGCTGCAGGCAGGGCCTGGTCACCGACCAAGTCTCCCTGCACGTGCTTGTGGAACGGCACCTGCCCCTGCAGTACCGGCAGCTCCTCATCCCTTGTGCATTCAGTGGCAACGCTGTCTTCCCTGCTCAGTAGTAGACAGGCCTTGACACCTGTCCTGTCCCCACTGGGGGCCCCTTGGCCCCACATACTCTTCCAGGTCTCCTCCCCACGCCCTACCATCAATAAAGTGTCACAAACATAATATGCTGTGTTTTGATACATATCCTGGAGGCAGAGACCGGCCCCCTCCCCTTGACTCCCTTGCATAACCTGGAGAATAGCACGGGTTCAGACAAACAATTTTATACTGAATGTCAGGGGTTAGCTGCTCACAGTGGCCCTAGCTTGTAGGCTCCTGCTCCCGAGGCCCCCTGCGCCTGATGTCAATCATCTGAAGCCGTACCAGAACAGTCTGGAGTTTCATCACAATTTCCTCTTCCTTTTCCTCACTCTCCTCTGGCAGTTCTGTCAGAGGGAACTGGAAGGCCTGGCTCAAATAGCTGTTCAGGGTCTGCTTGTCCAGGCTGGAATCAATGCTCGTCAGGGCCTCACGTACCTTGGGTAAGGTCACTTCTTCATAGCTACCCCACAAGAAAAGAGAGAGATAAGGCCTTGATACTGCCCACAATCCTGCACCCCAGACTCCAAGATGCCTTCTGGCAGGCTTGAGCAATATGTAGTGCCCAGCAACAAGCTCAGTACATAGGGAGACCAGGGGCTTAAGATGCCACCCTGTGGCCCAGCCTGTGGAACTCTCCTATAGCTAAGTGGGCTTAAGGGCCCCAGGGTCACTCACAGTTCCAGGCCCAGTTCCTGCTTTAGCTCCTGTAAATACTCATCCTTTTCATCTACGTACTGTTCCCACAGCATCCGCACAAAGGGCGTACTCTGGCCCTCCTCATCCTGGGAGGGACCGTAAAACAGGGTGGTGGCACATGTACTAGGACCTAGCAGAGGCTAGGGTAGGACTAGGCAAGTTCCTGGACCCCCACCCACCCACCTCCATAAACAATGAGTGGTAGCTGAGCAAGTCTGCATTGCTGCTATTGAAATGCCAGCCTGCTGCCTCCATCAGCTCCTGAATTCTCTCTTCGTTCTTGAAGGAGAAGGCGCTCCTAAGGACAGTGCTGTAGGGAGACACCAGGGCCTGGCTGAGGCCTGTCCACGCATCTGCCTGCACCCTTTCTCCAGCCCTACTAGCACACAAAAGTAGCCAGCATTAAGGCTGTGGCCCTTCCCACCGGGTTCTCTGTTCCCCTGCACATCTGGGAGCCTGGCCAGAGGACATGATGGGCAGGAGTTGGAGGGAGCCTGGCCAGCCTCTCACCTGAACTGCTCCATAGTTAGTAGCCCTTCATTCTGACTGTCAGCATTTGTCATCTCCTTCAGCAGCTGTGATACCGTCTCCTTGTGCTTGACATAAACACTTTCGCTCATCTGCAGGCGGGAGGGAAGCAATGACTGACTTGTCCCTTCTTGGAGCAGTAGAGACAGAGCTGATCCTGTGTTGGGGGAAAAGGGTGGGGAGCCAGACCCAAGCTCACTTTTTCCATCAAGATTGTATAGAACTGAGTCATGATCTCATTGGAGTGGAAGAGCTTAATATTTTCAAAAATGGTGTAAGCCCATGCCATGGCATCAGCAGGCCCAAAGCGACGCTCCAGGAAACTGAAGAAGAAATCTGAGAACTTCTCTTTCTGCAGGGTAGGGGAAGATTGCTTCGTTAGCCATCCTACAGTTGGGTGGCCCTCCACCCTGCTCCCTAGCACCTCGAGGGAACCCCCTCAGAGGACTCTGGAGGCTACACCTGGCCAGAATGGCTGGTGAGGTCTGACCTGCTCCTCAGCAAGACGTTCCTTCCAGGCATCCTTGAGCAGGTTTACCACATCCTTCTTTGTTGGCTTCTTGTTCTCCACAAGGCCATCAAACCGAAGGAAAGTGGGGATGGATTCCGCATAGCCCTGGAAGGGAGAATGTCAGCTCCTCACTGAGCTCACCTGTGGCCCCACCTCAAGCAGGGCAGAGCCCCAGAGGGTTCCCCCAAAACCTCAAGTCTCAACAGCAAGGCCTGGCCATTCTGACTCTGGCCACAAGCCTTCTGAGCCCAGGGACTACTCTACCAGACCAGGGAAGAAGTCTTTCTCCCGGAGCAGCATCTCGCCAATCTCTTCCAGGAGCACATCCACAAGCTGGTCACTGTTCTTGCCCTCGGCCAGCATGTGCCAGCGATCTGAGCCCCCAGCCACCACACCTGCAAGTGGAGGGAGGATGCTGAAGTCCGGACCACACACTTGAGCAATCCTTGGGACCCCATCTACCTTCAATGGCCATCATTACTTTCACACTTGGTCCAATCAGGCCGTGGTGTGGAGGTGCGCTGGATCTCCTGCAGCTCAGAACAAAACTGGTCCCGCTCCTTTACTGTGCTCATGTGCAACTGCAGCAGTATCTCATGCTCCTTGCGGACCTCTTCATAGTCGTCCCTCAGGCTGTCCAGCTGTGGGCAAGGTGATTGGTTCTTGCTACCCACCTGCATGGCCCTGCCCTACCCTGTCTGGTCTGCCTGCCCCCCAGCACCTGCTCTTGAAGATCCTTGTTGGTCTTCTCCTGCATTTCAAAGTCCCTCCTGGGCACCACATCTCCAAAATTGGCCTTCATGGTGTTGAGCTCCATCTGCGTGCGTGCCAGGTCTTGCCGGGCCATCTTCAGAGCTAGTGTTAACTTCACGGGGTCCTCTCCCCAAATGCCTACCAGGGGGCATCCCAGCCTGAATCACCCTGGCTCTGGGGCCGATAGCCCAGGGCAGGGTTAGAGTGTCCCTCAGGGTATATCCCAGGTCTTTCTGCTCTCCCTGCTTGGGAACCCCTGGGCCTTTCCCCACAGTGCTACCAGCCTATGGCTGAGGACTTAAACAGAGAAGCCCAGGACAAGGGGTACCAGGTCTGTCCTGCCCTTAGGGACAATTTCTGCCTCAGCTGCCAGAAATTCTTTCCTACTTAAACAATGAGTCTATGATTCTCAGTCCAGCTCAGAAGAGCCACAGATCCAGGTGGCAGCTGGAACATTTCCCACCATGAATGGTCACGAAAAGAGCAGATGTTAGGAGAGTTGAACAAATCAGGGTGAGTAGTGGCGGCAACTCCTCTCCAGCACCTCCTCAAGGGAGAGAAACCCACCTCCGGCTTACCTGGGGACTGAGCGAGGGACATGTCTTCTCGCTGGTACCGTAGCTCATTCAGGTCTGCAATGAGAATCTTGCGGGCATCTCGTTCGCTGAGGTAGCGCAGGTACTCCTCAGCCAAGTTCTTCCTCAGTTTGGCCACCTGTTGGGGAGGTGGCTGCATGGTCAGGAATGTCTATGGACCCCTGTATGCAGCTAGTCACCACAGGGGATGGGATGTATGCAGGGTGGCCCCATCGAGGCCTGGGAATGAGAAAGCTAGAGGAAGAGGGAGACTGGCTGTTCCTGAGAGTCAGCAAAGTGCCCGCGTGTCCTGTGGAGAAAGTCTGGCAGCAAAGGGGCAGGACTCTGCTGGCGTCTGGGGCCATGTTGAGCCAGTGCTGAGTCCAGGCAGAGTGTGGGGATAGCAGGGGCTCCAGGGAGGTGATGGCTCAGTATGTCATTCCAGGCAGAAGAGTGGCGGGAGTTAGGGGGTTACCTCGGCGCCCAAGGCCTAGAGCCACCCTGGGATGGCAGGGATTCAGGGAGTTGGTCACCACGCTGTCCCCTTTCACCTCGCTCTGCAACGAGATCTTCTCCTCATTCTTTTTGTCAATGAGTTTTAGCAAATTCATCTTCTCTTTCTTCAGCAGAGAGATTTCAGATCTCTCCTCAGCCCTCATGGCCAGGATCCTTTCATTGCATTCCTCATTCACAGTGACAAGCTTGGCCTTTAGGGGTTCCAGAGCCCGAATCTTCTCCCTCTGGTGGGCTAAGCAGGGACAGGTGGGAGAGACCCTTTGAGGCCATGGAGAACAACCAGGAGACACTGATCCTAAGGTCACAGTGAGTGGCTACATCCCTTACAAACTCCAGGAATCTACTCCTCCCTCATTCAAAGCATTGGCCTTGCTTAAGGCCTTCTCGCATTTGCTTTTAAACCAAGGGCATAGTCCAGATGAGGACCAGGGTCTCACCTATTCCTTTTCTCCCTAGAGCCTTTAGTCTTGCATGCACCATGCCTGGCACCTCACGAGCCTGGTTGGGGGGAGCCTCCTTACTTCACAGAGGCACTTCCTCTGTCCTGGGCTCACTCTCAACAGAAAAGATGCTCTATTTCCCACAGATACTGCCTCACCATGTTTCCCAAGGATAGGTGGTCAGGGGCCCTATCTCAGGACAGTGGAAGCATAAAGGCTAAGCAGGTCTTGGTGACCTCAAGGCTCAGTTAGTAGCTGTCCCCGTGCTGCTGCAGAGCCCCAGAAAGTCAGAGTAGGATCCTCTCTGCCTCTTCCAGTCTGGGTCCAGGCAGCTAGGCTGCAGTCTTACCCAGCATCACCTCATATGCATTCTTGATGGAGGATAGCAAGGGCTTGTATGTTTTGAAGTCCTCTATGAAGAACTCAAAGATCTCTCTGTAAGGCTGGCAAGAAAAGGGAAACTGTCACCTCCTGACCTATACCTGCCACCCTCAGTGGGATCTGAGTTTTTCTTTTTCTTTTTAAAATTATTTTATTGTTGTTCAATTACAAGCATCTTGCATTCTCCCCCCCCCCACCACCACTACTCCTCCCTGAGTTTTTCTTTACTTGGCTTAGTAGTATTGTAGCATGAAGCTGCCAGGCAACCCACATTCAAATAAATGCCCCAGGCACCACCCAGGTGTCTCACAGAGCCAGGGACCTGAGGGGCAGCTCTTTCTCTCAACTGCTGTCCAGAGCCCTCTCCTGGTGCTGTCTCTGATACCTGACAGATGACCTGGGTCAGGACTTCCCCTCTCTACCTGAGCCCTATCTCTGGCTCTCCAGGAAGCCAGTCTCTTAAATCAGTCCTGAGTTTGAATCCCAGCCCCACCACTTCATAACCGTATGCGTTAGCTGAGCTTCTGCTTTCTTGTCGGGGAGGTGATTTCAGCCTGTGAGCTCTTATACAAGGCCCTGTCCAGGACTTGGCACTCAGATGGTGCTCAGCAAATGCCTTTGTCAGTGACTAAGTCAGAAGTGAGGGATTCCCCATTATCATTCCCATTTTAGTAGGGATTTGGTGATTCCCTCCCTAATATGTACCAGGATCTAGGTTGCATCTAGATTTCTCTCTTTTTATGTGTCTGGGCTAAGTTCCTGGAGATTGGGGCTATTTTCACTGGGATGTGGACACTGTAGGACCCCTGCTTGCCCAGCACCAGGATTCAGGCTCCACTCACTGATATCCAATGATCCAAGGTGGGCACTAGGGACCACAACTGAAGAGAAACAGCACCCAGTCCACCTGACTCAGGTAAGGAAACTCAAGCCTCAGGAGAGCTTTGGTTCCATGCTGGCAGCCTTCCCTGCTCACAGGAAAAGCTTTGTCATAGAATATGGTTCTCTTACCAGGAAGGAGAACCCAAAAGAGCTGGGACAAGCTGCTTTCTCCTGAAGGTCTGAAGTGCTCACTCCTAGGGAGTAAAGTTTCCTCCCATCCACTCCCTTCCCTCCCTACAATAATTCTGTGGCTCTGACCTGCAGCCTCAGCTCCTGGGCAGAATCTGTGCTCAGGTCCAGCAGGAGGAGCTCCTTGCGTAGGTAGTTCTCTAGCTGCTCCAGATACCTCGGCTTGGTAATGCCCAGGGACTGCCGCTGCCAGCTACTGCAGGGGGTGGTGGGCTGTTGTGATGGGCACCCCAGGAGGCCCTAACATCCTTGGTCTGGGGCAGCACACACCCCTGCACTGTCTCTGAGCCCAATGTGGGGTTTGTACCAGCCCATCCACCATCCAGCTGACCCTGGCTTACCCTGTTCTCTTCCAGTGGATATCTGAACAGGGCTTTCGATTATGCAGAATGGTCTGGCCACTGGTGTATGTGGGCCATGGGGACAGGTGGCCGCCAATGGAAGACTGACAAAAAGACTGCAGGAAGGTACAGGTGGGATTACCATGATAACACTCCTCCCCTTCCTGCTTTTCCTCTCCATCCTCCTTCCTCCACTTGTGATTATTTACTCCAACACCTCTCTCTCTTTTTTAAAAAAGATTTTATTTATTTATTTTTAGAGGGGAAGGGAAGGAGAAAGAGAAGGAGAGAAACATCAGTTGGTTGCCTCTTGCTCTCCCCAACTGGGGACCCGGCTCGCAACCCAGGTATGTGCCCTGATGGGGAATCAAACCAGCAATCTTTCAGTCCAAAGGCCAGTGCTCAATTCACTGAGTTATACCTGCCAGGGCTATACTGTATTCTTATAATAAAGTAAGGTAGAGAGGAAAAATATTAAGAAGATGAAAGGTTTGCCCTGGCCAGTATGGCTGAGTTGGTTGGGTGTTGTCCCAGAAACTGAAAGGTCATGGGTTCAATTCCCAGTGGGGGCACGTGTCTGGGTTGCAGGTTCAGTCCTCAGTGGGGGCAACCAATCAATGTTTCTCTCCATCTTTTCTCCCTCCCTTCCCCTTTATCTAAAGAAGTACCTCATTGGGTGAAGAAGAAAGAAAGAAAAAGAGAAGGAGAGAGAGAGAGAGAGGGAGAGGGAGGGAGGGAGGAAGACAGAGAGAGAGAAAGGAAAAAGAAAGAAAGAAAGAAAGAAAGAAAGAAAGAAAGAAAGAAAGAAAGAAAGAAAGAAAGAAAGAAAGAAAGAAGAGAAAAAGGAAGGATGAAAGGAAGGAGGGAGGGAGGGGAGAAGGAAGTAAGGAAAGAAGAAAGTCAAAGATTTGTCTGTGAGTTTTTTCAAACTGGTGCAAATCTCTAAAAATTTTCCAATATATTTATTTATTGAAAAAAACCCGCACATCAGTGGACCTATGCACGTCACACCCACGTGGTTCGGCCGTCCGCTGCACCTTGCGCTTGCTGATACAATGCAGTGAAAATAGCAACTGAAAAAATATACATATACCTCTAAAAAATTTGACCACTTAGAAATTTAAAAATAAATTCATATTTTTCCTGACCCTTTTTGTAAAAACTGATTTTTTAGAGGGAGAGAGAAAGGGAGAGAGGGGGAGAGAAACATCAATTTGTTGTCCCACTGCTTCTGCATTCATTGGTTGATTCCTGTGTGCCCCGACTGGGGATCAAACCACAACTGTGGCACATTGGGATGGTGCTCTACGCAACAGAGCTACCTGCCAGGACTTCCCGACCCATTTATTACTTACAATAAAAATACAAAATGTTACAGAAATGTTAAAATTACATGTTCAAAATGTTTGGGACACGATCAGAGAAGCACTCACAGGTATTTATTTTAATTGCTTAAATTTCTTTTCCTGTTAAAAAGAAAGGCTTAAGACTGGTTGCTTGAGAAGAAAAAGAACTATAAATAATAAATTAAAAATAAATAGGAAACGAGTAGAAATAGACAAACTGGAAAAATGAGAAATGAAAAATTCTGGCTAAACTTAAAAGTCAAGCCAGAAAAAGAGTTTTTGTTTTGTTTTGTTTTAAAGACTATCAAAATTGATGTGATTCTTAGGGAAGGCCTCAGCAAGCTGGTGGTTGGGAGGTGAAACCCGGAAGGGCGGCCTAGTGGGTGGATGGTGGGTGGGGACGGCAGGAAGGAACAATGCCCCCTGGTGGTTGAGCGCAGCATAGCGGCCACCACAGGGAAGATAGGGAGCAGAACAGCTTGGCCACAGGTCCACTGAGTAGGTGGCAGCTGAGGGGGATCTGGGAGTGGACACCTAAAATCACTGGGTCTTGCTGGGCCATGGCTGTAGTTGGTATCCTCAAAGGGTCCACATTTTAAACACGATTTTATTTATTTATTTTTTAGAGAGGGGAAGGGAGGGAGAGAGGGAGAGAAACATTAATATGTGGTTGCCTCATGTGCACCCCCCACTGGGGACTTGGCCTGCAACCCATGCATGTGCTCTAGACTGGGAATTGAACTGGTGACCCTCAAAGAGTTCATATTACCCCACTTCACCTCCTTGGAGTCAGGGTCCACATGTTGGAGGTCCCCAACCTCACATCCATGTGCCCCCAAACCCTCCACACAAGACATACTCACACAAGGAAAACCACCACACAGCCCACAGGGCTTCACTGTGAGCTGGAGTTCTGTTTGCTCAGATGTGTTCTTTTCATCTGTGAGATCTGGATAAGGGCTGTAAATCTTGTATCAACAAAAGCCCTAAATTACTTAGTAAGACAGCATTCATTTTTACACAAAAACTTTAAAGAAGAGGAACGGAGGAAGGAACTTTCCTGAGGCTGGTAAAGAGCCTTTACTCCTAATGCAGAGCCCACAATGCAATGAAAGAGCATCCCTGCCTTCACACACCTCCTCGCAGCATTTATGGGGCACATTACCAGACACTCAAGAATGCTATCAGGCACTTGGGTCATAAAGACAAAACGCCACAGCCCTGAAGGACCTCAGCAAATCTGGTGGGACCATCCCTGTATCTAGCACAGTGCCTGACACATGGCAGGCTGGATGAAGAAATGAAGTCCATAGCCCTAGCCGGGTAGCTCGGTTGGTTACAGCATAGTCCCGATATGCCGAGGTTGCAGGTTTGATATCTTGTCAAGAGCATATCCAAGAAGAAACCAACGAATGCACAACTAAGTGGAACAACAAATCGACCTCTCCCTCTCTCTCTCTCTCTGCCTCTAAAATAAATTTTACAAAAAAGACGAAGAAATGAGGTCCACTCCAGAATGCTGAGTTGCAGGTAAGGGATATCCATGGGTGCAGGCTGAGTCTTTCTCTGCTGGGGAGTCTGGGCTGAGGTGTGGCAAGTGTGCGCATTCTCACCTCAAAGCCTGGTGGCCTTGGCCTCTGTGAGCTACTCTCCCCTGATGGGAGAAACCGTTTGATGGGGCATGTTTCAGGTGGGCGGTGTTTTTGTATTGCAGAGAGGGGAAGCAGGTAAGATCTGGGGACTGACATCTGGGATTCCAAAAGGACATCGCCACTAACCAGTGTCTTCCGTTTCTGAGAAAGCTTGCGTTCCTGTTGTTCCTGTTGCTGAGTATTGTTGGTTTCTGTGACGGAGGAGTCATCTATGGTCACTCCTAAAGGCCGCAGGTGTGTTCTGCACAGAGAAGGGGAAGAAAATGGTGGGTGACGGAGCCCTCGGGGGGGGGAGTACTTCTGCCCTTTCCAGATCTACAAGACATGACCTCCTCTGATCACAGAGCCAGGTTCTGGGTCTTTCCAGTGCTGCCTCCAGATTTCCAGTGATGCTGCCAACAAGCTCCTGGCCCTGAGCCCAACCCGTTTCCTACATTCCCAGAAACCTTCTCGTCACCAGAGTCTCACCAACTCCTGCTGTGGTATTATACCCTCACCATGAACCCAGAGAACCCTGTGGACCTATACTTCCACTCAGTGTTCCACTGTGGCTGAGACGAGTTTCATGTATGTGATTGGCACACTCCGGGGTGTGATAAGAAAGGCAGGTGCTATATAGGACAAGAAGAACAGGGTCTGGGGTCTACAAGCCAGGAATCTCAACCCTACACTTATTGGCTGATAGGGCCTGGCGGGTGCCATCTGTGGTTCCAACAGAATCCCCCTTGGGCAAATCATTTAACCTCCCTAAGCCCAGTTTCCTCCAAAGGAAATGGAGACAATTCTTGCTTTTCCTATCTTACAAAGTGGTGAAGCTTAAAAAAGAGCAAAAGAGATATGCAAAAATAGGCTGTAAACTGTAAGGAGCTGCACAGTTAATTATGCCAGCAGGATGGGAGAAGAGTGGGTTCTAAGAAGGTCTTTAACCCCTAGGCCTCTCGGGAGAGCCATCCTTGCTCCAGCTAGGAAGGCATTTCCGGGAGGAAGTCCTCAGAGAGAGCTGCATGTGAATAGCAGATCTAGGTGAAAGAAAAGGAAGAAGTAATTCCAGCCATGCATGGTGTGGAGGAGGGGTGACTTATGCGGTCAGATAGACTCCTGCCTTCATTCCTCTTGCTAGCTGGTGACCTTGGGCATGTGGTTTAACCTCTGATACTCGGTGTCTTTGTCCATAAAAGTGAGAGTAGGACTATTCAAACTCCAGGGAAGTTGAAAGCAGTCAAGTGATCCCAGTTGGGAAACCCTGCCCCACAGGGTTTCTCAGTCCTACTCCATGGAGCAGTGACACCCCAAACTCCAATCTCCACCGTCTCTAAACCGAGCGAGTGTGAGCAAACCATGCCGAATAAGCAGCTGGTGTGGAAGAGGAAGGGTTTTGCTCGGATGTTCATGACTTTGAGACAGAATACAGCAGATCAACACTTCTGTTGGGTTAAATCAATACCTTCCTGTCAAGATTAATCAACTTCCCAAACTGTTTTTCTTACTTCTGGTGGAGCTACCACGTACAGAAAGGTAAGCAAGAAGATTCTGGGGAACTCTCCAAATTCTGAGAAGTTGTCAAGTGGAAAAGCTCAGTATGTAACAGATGTTCATTTGAATGGCAAAGGAGACAACAGTCAAAAACACACTTGCAAATAATAGTAATTTAAAAAACACCTGGTAGAGACTATATACTTATCCAAGAAGCTTAGGATGCTCCTTTAATATTTTATTTTTATTTTTTATTTTTACTGGATTTATTGGGGTGACATTGGTTAATAAAATTACATAGGTTTCAGAGGTACAATTCTATAATACATCATCTGCATATCATATTATGTGTTCACTACCCCAAGTTCCTTCCATATTATATTAAATATTTCACACCAATTCTCAGGGGGAGCAGGAAACAGACATCTATATTTCTACTTTAAAGGTGGAGAGAATGGAGTTATTTAAATAACAGTAGACAGTGAGGTTGCCAGGGGATAATTATGTCCTAGTACTGAGTGAACTCAAGTGCTGAGTTCCACCCACCAAGCCACTGTGCCCAGAATGTGAGGATGAAAGGAGAAAGCCGATGGGGAAGAGAATCCTGCCCCAGGGAAATGCACAATGCAAAGGCCCCTTTTAGAGGGTCCTCCTGACGTACTGATAGCACTAAATTCTGGCCTATCCCTCATTATGCTGACTCTGCTCTGTGAGGAGCTGGAGGAGGACACCCTCCCCTGTGCCTCTAAGGCAAACAGTGAACCTGGCTCAATGTACATCATCACATATTGGTGAAGGAAGAACATGGACAGGTTTTGTATTGCCACCAAATTCAACCTCAGCGATTACATTATGCTTCCTTCTTGAAACACATGGGAACTCTTTCTGAGTCTGTTTCATATACTTTTCAAACATGGCTGCCATTTCCCAAATCATGCCTGGCTGGGTAACAGCACTCAAGCTTACTGTCTGGTTCTTGTAGATTCATCTTAGCTTTGGATCAAATAATCAAATTGGCACTTAATTTCCTGACTTTTACAGGCTTTCCCTGTCAAGGCAGCAGACCTTGAAGAATTAAGAGTTTAGGTGAGATCAGGTTTTTACTTTGGGAATGAGTAGAAGGGGGGAAACTACAGTCATTCAACATTTATGGGATGCCTGCTATATGCAAAGGCTATGATGAGAACGTCACATATTCTGCCTAAATGTTCCCAACACTGTTTGTGGTGTGGGCTGCCTTCATCCCCATGTATGAGATAGAGAAGCAGAGGCCTGGAACTTTAAGGGCCTTCTCTGAGATCCCAAAGCTAGAAAAGTATTTAGCCAAAATTTTTGTTTGAATCTATATACTTCGTGGCTTCCCAGGCTAATTTTCTTTTCTTTTTCTTTTTAAAGATTTTATTTATTTATTTATTTTTAAATTAATTAATTTATTTTTATTCAGTTACAATTGTCTGCATTTTCTCCCCTTCCCTCCACCCCACCCCATATTTATTTATTTTTAGAGAGAGTGGTAGAGAGGGAGAAAGAGAGGGAGAGAAACATCAATGTGTGGTTGCTTCTTACACGCCCCCCACCGGAGACCTGGCCCGCAACCCAGGCATGTGCCCTGACTGGGAATCGAACCGGCAACCCTTTGGTTTGAAGGCTGGCACTCAATGCACTGAGCCACACCAGCCAGGGCTCCAGGCTAATTTTCAATCCCCAGAGGCTACACCTCTGAATACAGGCAGGAGCTACCCTGAAGCTGTGGCATCTGCCTGATCTGCTTGGAGTCTGCCAGCAATTTGACAAGTATCTTTGTCATAAGCAATAGGTGAATAGGGAGTTTATCAAAGAACTCAGGTTCGGTCTCACACGGCTGGATTCAAATCCTAGCTCCATCACTTACAAACATATGTAAAACACATGATCCCTCCAGGCTTCTCTTCTATTTATTCATTTGTAAGATGATGATATTACTACCTCATAGAGTTGTTGTGAGGGTTAAGTGTGGAATATAAAGCACTTGTCACATAACATACACTCAATACAAACAAGCTAGCTGTTACTGAAGACCAAGAACGCCTGTCCTTTTCCTAGCACACGTAACGTCCTCACTGGGCTGGCAATTCATCCGAGATTCTAATTGTTTCTGCACCACCGATATATGGTGCTGGAGCCCCAGACCAATGGACAGAGGCGGGAGGTGCAGAGGTCCGGATCACGTACCATTTTCTTTTTCTGTATTTAAGCCTTCCTCTCCGCCCTCAGCCCGGCCAGCGCCTACCTGGACGTGGTCGCGAAGCTGGAGCTCGGTGGCTCAGGAGAGGCCATGACTCTCCTACAGCCGGCACCCGCGGCCTGTGAAGCTGAGGTAGTGTACAGTCCGTCGCCATGGAGACAGGGCCCCAGCAGCCCAATGGCGAGGGCGGGGTCAGAGTTGTGTCACGCCCCCGTGTCCCTTGCCCGCGGCTCGGAGGAAGGCAATATAGCAAAAGTGGGCTCCGACCTGAGAGCGGGGTACCCTTATAATCAATTACTACAGCAGATTTGACCCTAGCTACCAGAACCGAAGCAGAGGGCTAAGCGGAGGCCATGGGGGGAGTGACCTAAACTTAGGGGCCCGAGCCGCGTTGCTAGCGGGAATGGTAGTTTTCAGTGTCCCAAAGTTTAGGCTGAACGCGGTTATGGCCGGGCAGGTTTGTACTACAACTCCCAAAGTTCCTCACCAGCCCGCGTTGATCCGCCTCTGTAGAGCTCTGCATTGTGGGATATAGAGTTCGAAATGCGTCGAGGCGTGGCTGTGCCCAAAGCGAGGTGCCGGGCTCGGACTCGGTTTCCCTGCGGCCCCGGTGGACTTGCGGATCATTGGCTGAGCGGGGCGGATCTGGTCCCGCTCCTCCCCGCCCCCAGTGACACAATAGCAGCTCCCTCCAAGATGGCGGCAGCGACGGCGGACCCGGGAGCTGGGAGCCCGCAGGCTGGAGACTCCTCCGGCGGGGCCGCCGGGGGCGGGCTGCCGTCCCCGGGGGAGCAGGAGCTCAGCCGGCGCTTGCAGCGCTTGTACCCCGCGGTCAACCAGCAGGAGACGCCGCTGCCGCGTTCCTGGAGCCCCAAGGACAAGTATAACTACATCGGCCTCTCCCAGGGCAACCTCCGCGTCCACTACAAAGGTATTGGCCTGTTTTGCCGCGGGGGGAAAAGGCCAGAGCCTCTGTGGGGAGGCTGTGCTGCCCATCCCCTACCCCATCCCGCCCCTTCCCCAGCTCTGTGCTCCGAGTTAGGCCTTAGCCCCTGCGGGTTTCCAGGGTGGTGGGACTGACCAGGCCGAGGGTCGAGTGCCTCGTCTGCTCATCCTAGAGGTACCTAATGTCGAGAGAACTGCAACAGGTGTCCAGACCTAGTGCTGGGTTGGACCTTCCACCCGAGGGCCTTTCTCTTGTCCTGGGATGGCTCCAACTCCATCTGGGCCATTCTTCACCATTGCTTAGTTTCAGCAGTGCCTGAAGAAAGGGGTGGTTATATCTTCGCCAATAGCCAGAGGCCTAGGGGCTTGCTCACCTGCCAGACTCACAGACTGCTCCTGGGTTCTGTGCTAAATTTGCGGGGGGGGGGGGTGTCTTCCAGGGCTGCCTCTTCCTTCCCTGGTCTCCCAGGTGGGCTGCCTGTATCCTGGAGAGACGACTGCTAACAGCAGTGGGAAATCTCTCCCTTGCATTCACATTGCCTGTACCCTCCTTTGGTTTGTATGCAACTAAGTCTCAGGCAAGGCTGCTTATTCTCAGGAGGAGGTGAGCCAAAGGTGGGAGGTCCATGTGTTTTTGCTCAGTTGTTGTCTAATTATTCCTTAGAGTATGTAAGGGCTTCCTCTGGCCATGGAGTGGTGAAGTTGCCATGGAGCAGAGAAGAATGAGGTCCCCATTTACATTTCCTTGTGCTGAAATTTATTCCTTGCCCTCTCCAATTAGGTCATGGCAAAAATCACAAAGATGCTGCCTCAGTGCGTGCCACCCACCCCATACCTGCTGCTTGTGGCATTTATTACTTTGAAGTGAAGATTGTCAGCAAAGGAAGAGATGGGTAAGCCCCTCCTTGCCACCTTCTTTCCCCCAACACCAAGCTACTCCCTGTGGTCAGAGTTCGAGGTCTCCTGGCTGACACTTGTGAATGTTGTGAGCTGCTGAGCCACACAGGTCTGGACTGCAGAAGCTTGACTAGTGGGCTACCTCTGTCACCTGACTGGGCATGGCCTGGTCTAAGCATCAGCCCCTGATGGCAAGTAGGTGCATTGTGGAGTAGAGGAGGGGACTTCCTTTAGTGATATTGTAATGAGATACCTTACAGGTCAGGGAGACAAGTAACAAGTTTACATTAACAATGCAGTGTCTAGAATGGGGTTCACCCCACCGAAGCGTGGTGTTTGTGACTTCCCTCCTTTCACACTCTTGCTGTATTTAGGGTTCTGTTTTTATGGCATGTGGTCATGAAGAGGCCCCAGTAGTCTTCAAAGGGATAGTAGAGTGTCCACTGCATTCATCAAGGCTGTGGCAGCTACTGGCCTGTCATTTTAAGGTAAACAGCAGGCACAGGGTCAGAATCAGGTGACTTTACGCTGCTCATAAACTTGTTTTTCTAGGGACTCGAACACCAGTTGGACCAGCTTTAGGAAGGCCCTCATTAGAGTCAGCATTAGGGAGGCTCCCTATTTTAGGGTGATCCAAGAAGACAGGAAAATCAGAGGGAAGATTTTTCATTTTTCTTCTTCCTTCTCCCAATCTCCCTTTTTTCCAGTGATTGTGACAAAGCAGGTGTCGAAGTTATGAAACAACATGATTGCAACTATCTTGTAAATGCTTTCCTCTTAGGTCTGATGTAGGAAGTTTGCCAACTGCCCCCCCCCCCCCACCGTGACCGTGACCTTCGTGCCAGCCCTGATTATGTGTTCTTAAACATCATAGTACTTCCTCTCTCCTAGGAACTGTCCCCTTGTGGTGCCAGGGGGCTACAATAGGGGCAGGACTGCCAGAGTTAGAGCTTTGCCTGCTTCCTCAGTGACGTTGTCCCATCCCTGCCTGAGAGGGTTGTGTGATCGTGGGTAGACTGTGGGGCTTTCCTCTTCTGTGCTGTGGGGAGCTAGGCTTGCATCTACGCTGCTTTTAGTCCCAGAATTCTGTGATTCTGAATTCTGATCATGGCAAGCTATTGTATTTTTTACTTTTATCTCTATCTAGTGCATTTGCAGATAGGAAACATATTGTATTATTGGAGAGCTTTAAAACTTGTATTTTCCCTGTCCACCCTCTGATAAAAGCACGGATTATTAATGTGTTTGAACCGTTGTGAATGAGAATGGCTTCTTAAAGCACACACTGCAAAAATAGTTGCAATATAGACTGAAATGTTGGTACTGGAGTCTCATATAGCCAAAGAAACCAAGAGGGCATTTCTTAAACTTGTAGGAAGCAAAATGGATTGTTTTCTCTGTAATCCTTATCATAGAAAACAACAGAGTTAGTGAGAGAAGAGAACAATATTTCAGAAGGGGAATGTTTAAACGTAGAGACCTAGATTCCTTCAACTGACTCTTAACGTTTCAGTTGTAAGTGGATCTTGCTGGAAAGGTCCCGAGTCTTTGGTAGATTGCCTCCCTGTAGGTGTTGCCTGTAAAATTAAACAAAGTTGGACATCTTCTCCCAGGTTCTGTTCTCAGTGTATTTACAGGCGGTAATTGTAGCCCGTGAGCTGACCTGGAAACATCAGTTTTAAAAAGGTCATGTATGCCTTGGTAGCCTGCTTCAGTTGACCACTGTCAAATAGCAAGTGTGTGAATATCCCATCATGGCCTTTTTATGGAATCCCTGAGCACCTTCTTGTGGCCAGGCTGTAGCCAGATGTTGGCGTGGGCCAGTTGTGGTTTTGAGGAGACCAAGGGCAGTGTCAGGACAGACAATTAATCAGCTTGTTCCCTGTTACCTGTCAGTGTTGGAGGTGTGTTTCTGACCCAGGTTTGGTGCATGACTCAGGTGTTATTAGCTGGTTGAGTAACAGCTGGTTAGCTGTTCTGTATCATCTAGTTGATCTACACAGCATCTCTGGAAAGTGTCTGGAGTAGATGATGATGGACCTATTTTGTGGGTGAGCCCTGAGCCCCTGAGATGTTTGGTGACCTGCCCTGGCTACAGGGCTGAGGGTGTGCAGTAGAGTGGCATAACTTGTCAGATGTCCTTGCCTAATCCCAGACATGTGTCTCCATGCTGCTACTGCCTTTCTTTATTGCATTCCTTCCCAGGGTAGAGTGATAGAATGTCCAGTTGGATTCTTAGGGGATCACGGTGTTCTTAGGGGACAGGAGTAAAAGGTGCTTAGTGCTGAGTGGGGCCAGACAAGTGTGGCATGCTCTGGACTGGGTTTGATTGACTTGCCATTTTATTGAATCTGTAAATGTGTTTTTTTCTTTTTTCTTTTTAAAATGTTTTATTTATTCATTTCTTGAGAGAGGAAGAGGGAGAAAGAGAGGGAGAGAAACATCAACGTGTGGTTGCCTCTCACATGCCCCCTACTGGGGACAAGGCCTGAAACCCAGGCATGTGCCCTAACTGGGAATCGAACTGGCCACCCTTCAGCTCGCAGGCTGGCACTCAGTCCACTGAGTTACACCAGCCAGGGCTCTAAATGTGTTTTTCTATAAATTTGAGTATGGGCCTCTTTTGTGAAAGGTGTTTATGAACCCCGTTGTCAGTATCATTGTTTTCCAGAAAGGTCTTTGTTCTATGATACCTGTATAGAAAAACATGCTAAGTACACTAAGCTTATCTAATTAGAAAGGTTTCATTTTAAGTGTTCATAGAGTATTTATTCATACCTACTGGGTGCCAGGTCCTTCTAGGTGCAGGGCGAAAAAGGCCAGCCTTATCCTCAGGAGCCTGTGGCTGACTCAGCAGAGGATGGATGGACTGAAAGGCTCTCTCTAAGAGGAGGCAGAGCCTGGGCATGGTTTTGAGGGATGGGTAAGAGTTTCCCAACAGGCGAGAACTCTTGGACCTAAAGTGAGTCAGGTCGGTAACTAGCTGATGTAAGTTGCTGGGTGCTCCTCAAACATAAGAGACGGTGGAGAAGAAGGGACTTGCATTTGAGCTAACAGTGTGGTTCGTGCCGATGGGATTCGGCTGCTTTTTGCCGAGTCACCAGAGCTGGGAACCCCAGGAGCAGGTCTGCTGGGGCGAGGAGATATCAGAGCCCTGCCAGGAGATAAGGGCATCTGGGTTGGTCTTGTTAGGAAGCCAAGGAGGCCCTGAAGCTGAGGGTTGCTGGGGGAAATGACTTGCTCAGAGTTCGTGGACCTGTGGGTGTCCCTGGCAGTTTGTGATGACACATGGGGGGTGTGGCTGGCCAGGCTGACAGATGCTCCAGGGTGACCCTCAAAATAGACTGTAACATCATCCCAGCGGTGGCGGCCATTTGACATGTGATGGGTGGCTCTACCCAAGAACAGCAAGCCTGGGCTAGAGCACGGGATGGAGTTGGGGGGGTTCTGTGTAGTTGGTGTGCAGTCTCTGAGCAGGGGCCTCTGGCCACAGCCACCGCCTCTGCTTGTACTTGCAGGCTGACTTCCTTTGGCCAGGCAGCAGCGCATACAACCATGAATTCTGTACACCACAACGAGGCACCCATTGTTTTATCCAGTTCTAGGCCTGGGCCCCAGAAGCACAGGCATGAGGTCTGTCTAGGGAGGAGGCAGATATGCCTGTACTTGAACTCACAGAGTGGTGTAGAAAAAGCCAGTCATGGTGTGTACTACACGCGGCGGAGGGGGGGACCCAGAGGTTGGACTTCCTCCTGTACCTGCGGGTTTGGGGAAAGCTTCACAGAAGAGAGGATGATGCTAAATCTGGAAGGATGAGTTGGTTCCAGTGAACAGTGAGAAGCAGATGCTCCAGGCAGAAGGAACAGTGCATAAAAAGATGTGGAACACAGAGCATGAATAGGCAGGGGCCAGATCAGGAACATCCTGTATGCTATAGGCAAGGGGCATGGGCTTTATCCTGAGGGCAAAGCGGTGTTTGAGGACTTTGGATCTGTTTACACTTCTGAGAGTGGATGGGGGAGAAGAGACTTCGCTGGTCTAGGTGAGCCAAGCCCCTCTGGCTGAGAGCCCTGTCCAGTGTGGGCCAGTGGCTTTAGGTCCTTGCCTCTTGGTCTGGTTTTCCGACAGCAATTCTTTTTTCTTTCTTGGCTGGCCTTTGTTTTGCATGGTGGGATGCAGAGGTGGGGTGTGAAGACGGGTAGCTAGAGAGGCTTCTCAGAGGTGGAAGGACTCTCTGCATGTGCAGATGTTTCTGGAATTTTGGTTTTGCCAAGACAACAGTGAAAGACAACACTATCTATGATATTCTGTGGAAACCCAGAGAGCCACTTGTTCAATTAAGATCTCACCTGCCACAGTTCCGGTATGGAGAGCCACTAGAGCTCAGGTCCTCCTGTCTGTGTCGGGTCCCTCCCCCTGGTCCCCCACTTTAATCTCGATGCATTATATAGTGCTGCTGAGAAGTTTGGCACTCACCTGTGGACCTGGGGAAGGCCTTGTCCTGCCTGCCCTGGAAAGTGGGTGCTGTCCTTGCCCAAGGCAGGTACAGGTGGCAGTTGTGCCCTGTTCTCCTTGACTGCCCCCAACACTGATGCCATCATGGGGAGATGCTGAGCTTTGGGTGGCATCTCTCCCTAGTAACACAGTGCACTGTTACGGAGACATGGAGTATTTGGGCTCTGGAGCATCTTGGAGTGTCGTATTGCTTCTTTGTGTTGGGAGTCAATGCCCAGGTCTATTTGGCCATAGGATGAGAGGCCTAGAGTCCACATGGTGTCCATTTCTCTGGTAGGACCTGATCCCTGCCCCCATCAATGGATGTCACCATCTGGTTTCAACTATAGGCTGAGAGTGGGGTGTGTGTGGCTTTTTTCTGTATAACTGGGGACTTCCTTGGTCAAGGATTAGCCTCCAGAGAAGTTTCTCAAATTCACTTCACACAACCCTCTTCACTTCCTGCCCCCGTTTCTTTTGTGTTTTCTGGAATGTTTGGTTGTTTTTGCAATGGGTCACCATGTAAGGGAGATCCCCTGTTAGAGGGCACACAGGAGCTCCTCAGGCTGGGGCGTAGGAGGGTGGCCGCAGCTCCTCATGGCAGGCACAGCGTGCATCCTATTCTGGGCTCTTTGGGGAGAAGTGTGGGCCCCAGACTGGTTCTCTGCTGTCAGGGATCAGTCTGGAAAGAAGGGAGTGATCACTGGGAAGGGACAGATGACACGATGTCTAAATGCAGGGCTGTCACTCTGCCTCTTCAGAAATTTTGTGCAAACTTCACAGGAAATGTCACTGTAGCTCCAGGATCCACAGGATTTTGTTATAATTGAAAGGTGAGGTCATGGTCCGTTGCTAGAAATGAAGCTAGAGGACCTGACGATGGAACATAGCCCAGCCCATCTGTCATGAAGGGGCCAGGAAAAGATGATCTGTACTGTGTGGGGGAGCGGGCGGGGCACTATGTAAGTCTCTTGCACACCTCTAGAGCTCTCTTCCTCTCCTACCTCTTGGACCCAGGATGGCCTGGGACGCCAGGGAAGTTTGCTTTAGGTTCTGGATGGCAAGTGAGGCAAATACACCCACTGGCCCCTCAGCTTCCATGGAAAACATTACTGATAACAGCATTCATTCTTTTTCTTTTTCTTTTTTTAAAATTTATTTTTAGAGAGAGGGGAAGGGAGGGAGAAAGAGGGAGAGAAACATAGACATGAGAGAGAAACATCTATTGTTTGCCTCTCACATACACTCTGACCAGGGACTGAACCTGCAACCCAGGCATGTGCTCTGACTGGGAATTGAACCAACGACCTTTCGCCTTGCAGGATGATGCCCAGCTGAGCCACACGGGTAGGGGCCACAGCATTCATTCTTGTCCAGACAGAGCCCCAGAAGATTTTTCACTGCATAATGCGCCAGGCAGCTGCTATTTTTTGGTCAGAGTTTCATCATGAGACAGAACAGACTGGCCTTCAGGGTGGGGGCAGCTGGAAGATGAGGAGAGGTGGAGAGAGGAAGAGGGTGGTTGTGCTCGGGTGGTCTGAGGGGCCCGGCTCAAGGACATTATTGGGGAGCCGCCGAACCAAAACCAAAGAAGCAGAAGGACGGTTTGTGGAATAGAACTGGTTATAGTCCAGTTTACAAAACCATGTGTCTGAAATGGGCATGGGACTTCTATTTTTTATTTTACTTTTGTAAAGATTTTATTCATTTACTTTTAGAGAGAGGGGAAGGGAGGGAGAAAGAGAGGGAAACATCAGTGTGCGAGAGATACATTGATCAGTTGCCTCTCACACCCCCCCCATCTGGAGTCTGGCCTGCAACCCAGACAAGTGCCCTGACCAGGAATAGAACTGGCAACCCTTTGGTTCGCAGGTGGGCACTCAATCCACTGAGCCACACCACTCTGGCGTGGGTCTTTTATAGAATGTTCTTTTAATAACTATTATGCCAGAAGTTTATCAGTAGTTATAGCTTTTTTTTTTTTTAGTCCTTACCAGAGGATGTTTTCATTGATTTTTTTTTTTTTTTTTTAGAGAGAGAGGAAGGGGTGGGGAGAGAGAGGGGGAAACATTGATGGTTTACCTCCTGTGTGTGCCCTGACCAAGGATTGAACCTGCAACCTACGTATGTGCCCTGAGTGGGAATCGAACCCACAACCTTTTTGGTATACGGAATGATGTACCAACCAACTGAGCCACCCAGCCAGGGCTCTCTGGGTGTTTTGATGGTGCTGGTGGCAGTGGATGTATGAGGGTCTCTTGACCCACCTTCAGAAGGACCTGCCTGCCTTGTGAGCACATCCTGTCTTAAAGCCCCTTTGTCTTCAGGCCCCTTCTTCCTTGGACAGTGTTCATGCTTGGTTCATTAATCTCTGTAATGCCTCTCTTCTCACTGGGGGCCCGCACAGAGTTGGGCTCAGTGGGTGGCTAGGTGGCTTCTTGGCAGAGGGGTAGGGTGGGGTGTGGCGGCTGGAGGAACAGCTTGTACACAGTAGCCAGTGTCATGGACGTAGCCTATCAGACTATGAAATAAAACCCTCAGCACCAAATACTAGCCTCATTTGGGACCTAAATGTCAGTGGGTGTTTTACCTGAAACGTCTCCCAGGGAGCGTTTTGTAACCATGGTCTCTGAGATCTCTGTTTCGGAGGCTGTTGATTTCTTTATCTGGGGCAGGTTCTGATAGGAACAAGATTGCCAGCTTGCTGAGCTGTGGCTAAGGTGTTAGATGTCAAGATGAAACTGTCAGGTGAGATTCCAGTAACTCCTTGGGGGTCTGGGGCAGGGGATGGGGACTTTGGTGACTGGCCCTTTCATCAGACAATGGCAGCAGAACAGTACCTTTCTAAGGCCCCCAAAAGCCACCTGCCCTAAGGCTGGAGAGCTTGTCTCTTATCTCTTTGTCACTCCCTACCAGGGTTCTGTAGGCCCGGAGACATGCAGTTGATAGAGCTTAAATTAACAATGATTAAGTTCCACAGTCATTAGTTCATATACCTTATGCAACATTTATTAAAAGTGCCTATGGGCGTGCCAGCCCATGAAATCCACTTTACAACTAGACATCGATAGGAGTAAAAAGAGCGAGGTCTTTGTTTTTCACTTTGGTCAACTGCTGTGTACTTGCAGTGAGGGACTTCTTTTTTCTGGCCTTGACCGGAGGCCAGAACATTCTGATGGTTTCCACTGTGCTGTGTGCCAAGGCCTACTCGTCTCCCCCGGAAAAGCCAGATAGGGTTCATGCTGGCATGCAGAGCCAAAGGGGTGTTTTTGGTGACTCTGTGTGTGTCTGTGTGTGTGTATGGTAAAATATGTATGACATAAAATGTGCCGTTTTAACCATTTTGAAGGAGTTCGTTCAGTGGTATTAATTACGTTCACAGTGTTGTGCAACCGTCACCACCATCTACTTCCAAAACGTCCATCACTCCAAACAGAAACTATGTACCCGTTAGGCAACAACTCCCCATGCCCCCCCCTCTCGACCCCTGGTAACCTTTTATCTACTTTCTGCCTCTGAATTTGCGTAGCTATAATTCATATAACTGCAGTCAAACAGTATTTGTCCTTTTATGTCTGGCTTTTTATTTCACTTAGTGTGAGGTTTGCAAGGTTTATCGATATTGTGGCTTGTAGTAGAATTTCATTCCGTTTTAGGGCAGTTTGTATATACCACGTTTTGTTCTCCCGTTCATCTGTTGATGGACACTTGGGTTTTTGCCATGTCTGGCTCTTGAGAATAATGATGTCATGAGCATTACCATACCAGTATCTGTTTGAGAACCTCTTTTCTATTTTTTTTTAATTTTTATTTATTTATTTAGAAATAGGGGGTGGGGGGAGGAGAAGGACGGAGAGAAACATCCATGTGTGAGAGAAACATCGATCAGTTGCCTCTCACAGGACCCTAACCAGGGACCTGGCTTGCAAACTGGGCATGTCCCCTGATTGGGAATTGAACTGGCAACCTTTTGGTCCCAGTCCACTGAGCCACACTGGTCAGGGCCCTAAAGAGTGGAATTGCCGGATCGTTCTGTGTGTAACTTTTTGGGAAACCACCTGTTTTCCACAGCGGCTACCCCATTGTACATCTGCACCAGCAAGGCACTGAGGTTCCAGTTTCCCCGCCCCCTCACCAGCACTTTCCTGTTTTCTTCGTAGCCATCCCAGATGTGAGGTAGCTGGCTCACTGCGGTTTGGGTTTACAATTCCTAGTGACTAGTGGTCTTGAGCATCTTTTCATGTGCTCAGGCTATTTATATATCTTCTTTGGAGAGCCCTCTGCCTGTTTTATAATTGGGTTGTTTGTCTTTTCATTGTTGATTTGCAGACATTTTAAAAGAGATTTTATTTATTTATTTTTCGAGAGGGGGTGGGAGGGAGAAAGAGAGGGAGAGAAACATTGATGTGTGAGAGAAATGTCTGGTTGCCTCTCGCAAGCCCCAACTGGGGACCTGGCCTGCAGCCCAGGTAATGGGCTGTGACCGGGAATTGAACCAGTGACCTTTCCGTTTGTAGGCCTTCGCTCAATCCACAGAGCCACACCAGCCAGGGTAGGAATTTTTTATATATTCTGGATCTTAAACCCTTATCAGATATATGAACTCATTTATTTTCTCCCATTTTATAGGTTATCTTTTCACTTTCTTGATAATGTCCTTTGATGCATAAAAGTTCTAATTTTGATAAAGTTTAATTTATCTATTTTTTCTTTTGTTGCTCGTGCTTTTGGTGTTATACCTAAAAGTACATTGCCAAATCCAAGGTTGAAAAGCATTTCCCCTGTTTCTTCTGAGAGTTTTATGGTTTTAGCTCTTACATTTCAATCATTGATTCCTTGTAAGTTAATAACTTTTATATATGGTAGAAAGGAGAGGGTCCAGCTTTATTCTTTTGCATGTGGACATCCAGTTGTTCCAGCACCAGTTGTAGAAGAGACTATTCTTTCCTCATTGAATGGATTTGGCATCTTTGTGAAAAGTAATTTGGCCATAGTTTTATGGGTTTATTTATGGATTTTTAATTCTATTTCATTGGTCTGTATGTCTACCTTCTGCCAGTAATGTTTGATTACTGTAATTTTTAGTAAGTTCTGAAATCAAAAAGTACGAATCCTTTAACTTTGTTCTTTTTTCATGATTGTTTTAGCTACTTGTGGTCCCTTGCAAATTCATGTGATTTTGAGGATCTGCTTTTCCATTTCTGCAAAAAAGACTGTTGGAATTTTGGTAGGGATTATGTTCAACCTGTAGGTCAATTTGGAAAGTGTTAACAATATTTTCCATATTAATAATATTAATTTTAAAAAAGATTTTATTTATTTATTTTTATAGAGAGGGGAAGGGAGGGGGAGAGAGAGGGAGAGAAACATCCCTGGGAGAGGCAACCACACATGGCCCCTGCTGGGGACCTGGCCCACAACCCAGGCATGTGCCCTGACTGGGAATCGAACCGTCGACCTTTTGGTTCACAGCCTGTGTTCAATCCACTGAGCCACACCAGCCAAGGCTAATAATACTAATTTTTTGATCCATGAACATGGGATAGTGTTCCATTTATTTGTGTCTTCCTTAATTTCTTTTAACAGTGTTATATATATTTTTAGTGTACAAGTCTTTTGCTTCCTTGATTAAATTTATTTCTAAGTATTTTTGAATGCTATTGTAAGTGGAATTATTTTTTTAATTTCCTATTTAGATTGTTCGGTGTTAGTGTATAGAAAGAAACACAGCCCTGGCTGGTGTGGCTCAGTGATTGAGTTCCAGAGTGCAAAGCACTGGTTCGATTCCCAGTCAGGGCACATGACCGGGTTGTAGGCCCGGTCGCCAGTGGGGGGTGCACGAAAGGCAGATACACATTAATGTTTCTCTTCCTCCCTTCCCCTTTCTCTAAAAATAAATAAATAAAATCTTTAAAAAAAAAAAAAAAGAAACACAACTGCTTTTTGTATGTTGATCTCCTATCCTGCGAGTTCGCTGATTTGTAGTAGCTCTTGTAGGCGCTCTCTGTATTCTTTGGAGTTTCCTTTGTATAAGATCATGTCATCTGCAAACAGAGGTAGTTTCACTTATTCCTTTCCATTTTGATGTCTCTTTGTTTCTTGTCTTGTCTGATTGCACTGGCTAGAACCTCCAGTGTGGAGTCGAGCGGCAGTGCTGGTCATCCTTGTCTTGTTTCTCATCTCAGGGGAGAATCCTCCAGTCTTTGGCCATTGAGATTGTAAGCTGTGGGTTTTTCATAAATGCCCTTTATCAGGTTGAGGAAGTTCCCTTCCATTCCTAGTCTCTCGAGTGTTTTTGTCAGGAAGGGATGTGGGATTTTGCCCAGTGCTTTTTCTGTTTCCATTGAGATGATCACGTGGATTTCTTTCACTTGTTCTATTAGTGTGGTTTGTTCTGTTGATTGATTTTCTTATGTTGAACCGCTCTTGCTTTCCTGGGATAAATTCCACTTGGTCATGGAGTGTAATCCTTTTAAAATGTTGTGTTTTGTTTGCTACTGTTTTATTGAGGGTTTTTGCATCTATATTCACAAGGCATATGAGTATTGCTCTGTACTTTTCTTTTAATGTCTTTTGGGGACTTTTATTGCTGTCGTAGGGTCTGCCCCGCCTTGGGCTGGCACCCGGTGTAGCACATTTGCAGCAGTACACAGACGACATTCTGCCAAGAACTGAAGTGTCTGGGTCAGAGCTGAGAAGGAACTCAGGAGCCTGTTAGTCCAATCTTTCCTCTTCCGGTAGGGAACCTGAGATGGGGGGTGAAATCCAAGACCCACAGTGCTGAATTAGGCTGGAGGGTCTGAGACCAGGCATCGGGTCTGGGGTGTTGTCTCTGGACCCCTGCTGTGAAATATTGCCGTCATTTTAAAACTCTTCAGGTGCTTCTCTTTAGGAGGCAGAAAGGGAATGTCAGACTGTAGCCAAAGACCTTCCTTCTGTGGAATGCTCCAAGCTGTCTCTCAGGACTGGGTGGGGGATTATAGCAAAGGGTTGGCCTTCTCCCCCAGGTCTTGTGTGTCTCTGGAAGGTGTGAGAGACCAGAGGTCCAATTTCTAAGGTCCTGTCCTTTGTCTACTAGCAGGCCTACCTAGGTTGTGGGAGAAATCCAGTCAGCTGGAGATGTGTTGATCCTGTGTCATTGCAACAGGGTCCCCTGAGTGGGTGCTCTGGGTTGTGCCTGGGATGCCATGTGGACTGGAGCCTCAGCTCCTCTGCCAAGCGAGGATTTTTTACATTTATTTTATTTAATTTTTATCGCTTCTTGGCCTTTTGGCTGAGATCAAGTGTAGTAAAAATATATTTTATTTATTTTTTAAAGATCTCATTTATTTATTTTTAGAAAGGGGGGAAGGGAGAAACAGAGAGAGAAACATCGATGTGTCAGTTGCTTCTTGCACACCTCCAGCTGGGGACTTGGTGTACAACCCAGGCATGTGCCCTCGCTGGGAATTGAACCAGCAACGTTTTGGTTCGCAGGCCGGCACTCAATCCACTGAGCCAGGGCAGGACTTTTTTAAAAAGATTTTATTTATTTATTTTTAGAGAGAGGAGAAGGGAGGGAGAAAGAGAGGGAGAGAGACATCGATGTGTTAGAGAAACATTGATCGCTTGCCTCTTGCACGTGCCCCAACAGGGGACCAGGCCCACAACCCAGGCATGTGCCCTGACCAGGACACGAACTGGCCACCTTTTGCTTTGCGGGACCACACTCAACCAACTGAACCACACCTGTCAGGGCTGAGCAGGGAGTCTGACTGTTTCTTGCTGCTTCCGAAGATGTGCTCTTCTGCCTTCCTGCCAAGACTCAGGGAACTGGATGTACTGAGAAACTGGCCAGGAAGGCCAGGTACCCCAGTGTGTCCCTTTGGCTCTGAAATTTGTGGGAGCCAACAACCTCAATGTGAGGCCATCAGCTGGCTGTTGAAGTGACTTTTTCTGTGACTATCAAAGTAATTTCTATTCATTGTAGAAAATCTGGAAAAACAAAGAGAAAAAGAAGAATCCAAGCTGACGGGTGTGCTCGCATCTCTCCGCATGACTGCAGCGGTTTCGGCAGACAGTTGCTTTTGTGAGCGAGTCAGCAGAGGAGGGTAGAGGGTAGCATAGAAGCCACCAGTTCATTCTCTAGGCAGGCTGCTCTCCAGGGCCCCAGTTCAGCCCCACTGCCTGCAGTGGGCGGTGAGAGCCTCAGGGTGGACCTGGCTCCTGCATCAGCCTGGGGCACAGGTGGCAAACACAAGGCCCATGGGCCGAATCCGGCCCTCCACCTTGTTTTATCCAGCCTGGCACCTTGTTCTACCCAGCGGCAGCACTGAGCTCTCGCTTAGCTGTTAAGGAGTAGTTACATTTACACAGTCCTAAAATTACGTTCCGCCCTTTGAAGGCAACCTCGAGGCTGATGTGGCCCCCGGTAAAAATGAGTTTGACGCCCCTGGCCTGGGGCCTTTGCTGCAACTGCTGCCCCCCTTTCATCCTGTTCTCTAGTGGATCTCAAACCAGCTTGGCCTGAGCAGCACCTGCTTGCTGCCCTCTTCCCTCTGGGGCCCCACAGAGGCAAAGTCACTCCTCTAGTACCAGCTTTGCATTGTGGGTTTGGCAGCGAAGGGCAGAAATTGAGAAGGTAGAGGCTGACTCATGGCCTCACTGCCACGAAGAGCTCGTTTGTTGTCCCTGTGCACATGTGGCTGTCTCACCTCTCCGGCAAATGGTATTTCTTCTCCATTTTGCTGTATTTTGTGAGGGGGTAAATTATTTTTTCCCCAGGTTCCCCAGATATATGCTGCTGCTTGAAAAGAGCCCTGGTGGAGATGTGAAGTGGAGAGGAGCTTGGCTCTGTCTAGTCTAGTCACCTGCTTGGGGGTGAGAGTCCTCATTGCGTCACTCCCAGGTGTCCAAGGCAGCCTGTATATTAGGTTAGCATTCCTGAGTACTACCTGACCTGTTACCAAGGAGGAAGCAAATGCTCATCTCCTTGCAGCTCTGCAGTCCCGAGTAAACAGACATTGAATGTCCCAAGATCCGGGCCTTTGAGAATGGCTTACTTTCCTTTATCGGATTCCGACACTGGAAGAGCCTCCAGTGCGTGCGCTAATGGGCAGTCACCCACCAGTAGTGCTGCGGGCTCTGTGCTGGGTGCTCCTGTGTCTGGTCCTGCTCAGTGGCTGCACTGAGGGCTCTCTGGACTGAGCCATGTGATGTTCCCTTGGGCACATGGGGAACTTAGAGGCAGAGGTTAGATTCGGATCTGGGTTTGTCTGGTGTATTTGCTGTGATGCAGGCGTGTGTCCTGTTCAGATGTTTGTGCGGAGTGTAAAATGTCAGGGACAGCGCAGAGCTGGAGAAAGGCTGCTACTTCCAGCTGACTAAGCACTCGGGCTGCAGAGTTTCCACGTGGGTCTCAGAGACGTGCCCCTTCTTTGGTGATGGGTTTATGTTGGACAGTGTCCTGGGCAGCTTCTCCTTGACCCAGTAAGTTCACCAGGTTCTAAAGAGGACTTGGCTCTTTCCATGTCTCTTCGTCCCCACCGCTCCTGGCCTTGTCCAGCCCTGTCATCCTCCACGGGGTGATTTTGGCAGCCTCCAGTTTTGCCTCTTCCATCCATTTCCCAAATATCAGCTATTTGATCAGCTGCATCCTTTCTAAACCATTTCTGTAGCTTCCCATTGGTCTCCTATGAAGTTCAGACTCCTTCAACTAGTTTGGAAGCTGACAGTGAACAGCCTCTTTCCTGCTTCAGCTTTGGCTCCTTTTAGATCTGCCCAAGCTGTGACCCATCTACACTGAACTTCTGCTCGGTTCCTTGACCATGGGGCTGCTCTCTTGCCTATGTGTCTCAGCACATTCCTCCGCCTTTGCCCGAAACACACTCCTCTTTTCCCCCATCTCCTCTCCGAGGTTTTGGCTTAGCCTCCACTTCCTCTGGGATTCCCCTGGTCAGCAGGCCCTGATTCCCTGGCCTGCCCCTGGCTTGACAGTGGAAACCGGTGGAGGGCAGGAGCTGAGTCCACGCCTCCACCCTTGTGTCCCTAGCGCTGTACTGGGCACAGAGGGTTTTTCTGGAATTGGTGAATGACCGGAAGGGTTTCTGGAAAGAGAGTCATCACACCTGTTTTTACTGAGTTACTCAACTTTAGCAAGGATCAAACAGCTCCCAACAACCCATTTATTTTCAAGCGCCACCAGAGACGAACAGATGCAGAGGTACTACTTTATGTGTCCTGGAGAACACTCTTGGGTTTGGGGTGTTTGTTATGCCCTCTCCTTATTGTTTTGGTTCATCCTTGGCAGCTTCTTGGGGAGCCGGGACCTTATTAGATACACGATTTGCAAATGTTTTCTCTCATTCTGTGAGTTGCCTTTTCACTTTGTTGATTATGTCCTTTGATGTACAAAAGTTTTAAATTTTGGTGCAGTTTAGTTTATCTATTTTTACTTTTGTTGCCTGGGTTTTGGCTGTCATATCAAAGAAATCCTTGCCAATTCCAGTGTCAGGGAGTTTTTTTTTTCTTATGTTTTCTTCTAAGAGTTTTACAGTTTTAGGTTTACATTTAGATCTTTGACACATTTTTTGTTAATTTTACATATGATGTAAGGTAAGGGTTCAACTTCATTCTTTTGCATATGGGTATTCAGTTGTGTTGACATCGTTTGTTGAGAACATTGTCATTTTCCAGTTGAATGTTTTAGAACCCTTGTTGAAATCAGTTGGCTACATATCTGAAGGTTTCTTTCTGGGCTCTCTGCTCTGTTGCATTGGTCTACATGTTTATCTTTTTGCCAGTACCAATATTATTTTGATTATTGTAGCTTTGCAGTAATTTTGAGATCAGGAAGTATGACTCCTCTAACTTTTTCTTCTTTTTCAAACTTGTTAGGGCTATTCAGTGTCCCCTGAGATTCCATGTGGATGGCATTGAATCTGTATGTATTCTTGGGTAGTACTGACATCTTAACAGTATTTTTAAAAAATGAGATACACTTCTTTTAAAATTTTTTTTTTTACTTATTTCTTTTTAGAGAGAAGGGAAGGGAGGGAGAGAGGGAGAGAAACATTAATGTGAGAGAAAAACACCAATCAGTTGCCTCTCAAACGCCCTGTCCGGGGACTGAACCTGCAACCCAGGCGTATGCCTTAACTGGGAATCAAACCAGCAACCTTTCGCTCTGCAGGAGGGTGCCCAACCGACCGGGCCACTCCACTCAGGGCCATCTTAACAGTACTGAGTCTTCCAGCCTATGAACCTGGATGCCTTTTCATTTCTCTCTGTCTTTTATTTCTTTCAATGTTTTATAGTTTTCATTGTACAAGTCTTTCACCTTGTTGGTTAAGTTTATCCCTAAGTCTTTTATTCTTTTTCATGCTATTGTAAGTGAAATTATTTTCTTAATTTTTTTTAGATTGTTCAGTGTTAGTGTATAGAAACACAACCTACTTTTTGTGTGTTTATTTTGTATCCTATAGTTTTGTTGATTTCATATCCTGGCCTTTGCTAACAGTTTTTTGTAGAATCTTTAAGGTTTTCTGCATATAAGCTCATGCCATCTGTGAACAGAGATAGTTTTACTTACTCCTTTCCAATTTGGATGCCTTTTCTCCTCGTCTAATTGCTTTGGCTAGCACTTTCAGTACCCCGTTGAATAAAAACAGCAAAAGCAGGCGTATTGGTCTTGTTCTTGATCTTAGAGGAAAAGTTTTCAGTCTTTCACCTTTGCTGTTAGCTGTAGGTTTTCCATAGATCGCTTTTATTACGTTGAGATAGTTCCCTTTTATTTCTAGTTTGTGGGGTATTACTGAGATGTAATTTAACATTCTATATAATTTGCCCATCTAAAGTATACAGTTGAGTGCTTTGTAGTATATTTGTGGGGTCAGCGTTACCCTCTCTGCTTATCTCAGACTGGTCAGATAAAAGTTTTCAAGTACATGAAGATTTGCTGGAAGAGAGGAGGCTGCATCTTTTTTTGTAGTTTCAGAATATCATGTTTTTGGGGAAGACTTAATGTCACCTGATATTTGAAGAGATGGGACTCATTCCCCTTGAACAGTGACTCAGCTCCGACTGCACCTAGCAAGCAGCTTAGGCTCCTGTGGGGCTGTTCCCTGTGTTGTTGACACCTGGCGGTAGCAAGATGCCCAAGTGTGGGTACTGGCCTCCCTGGCTGCTCTATCCTTAGCTCACCCACTCAGATTTTCAGGTTGAACCTGGAGTATGTAAAGCTCCCAGGCTATTCTCTAGCAAACACTACCCTACCTGTGGGGCATAGAGCCTATAGGAAGGTGTTGAGGGCTAGCTGCCAGAGGCTGAAGAAGCATCCCCTATGGGCAGGCCTAAGCAACTTGCGTTTTGAGCACACATGCCTTAGTAGTCCCCCATTCCCGTGGAAAGTTGTAGACCCAGAGACCTGTTGCTGGTGACCAAGCATGCCCTTTCTGGATGGCCCTTGACTTGCCCCGTCTGCATTAGCCTTAGCTGTCAAGGGTCACCCAGGCGCACGTAGCTCCAAACACAAGGCCTCATCTTAGCATCAGGAAGCCCGTGTGCCAGGGATCGTATCACAGGTGGTGTTCGGCAGAGGCCCGGCCCCTGCCAGCGGGCAGGGTGTTGGGCTGGCATCCAGGTCAGGTAAACCACTGGCTCTGCTGCACGTGTGCGTGTTGGATTGAGGGCTGCAGAGTAGTTGGGGTCATTTGCTGATTGGTCAGCTGAGGCACTGAGGGAATGGAGACCAGCTTTTGGCAGTTTCTAACACGTAAAGTAAGGAAGCTAATTATTTGGCCTGCTGTTTTCTGGGAAAATGTGGGAATCCTGCCATTGGGCTTACATAGCCTCTGCTCCTGATGGTCCTTGAAAGTCCCCTTCTGTCAGGAGGTAGCAGGCAGTTTGTGAGTGTCCAGGTCCTTGGAACCATGGAAGTCCCTTTTTGAAGTCTGTTCCTTTTCTCCTTTCCCTTTTCTCCCCTTTCCTCTAACCCCTGCTGGCCAAGTTACCAGGGCCGTGTGTGGCGGGTGCCTTTTCCTGCTTCCTGCCCTCCATGATGGGGTAGCTGGTATCAGAGGAAGGTGGTTGTGTTACAGCCGTCCCTCCCTGCATGATCCTTTATTTGGGTGGTAGGGGCCACTCTTCTAGAACTCATAGGAGGCCATCCAGAGGAGGGCAGGAGCGCCATGTTGTGGGGACTCCAGCAGTATTGGGAAACAGGCATCTAGGTGCATGGAACATGCTGGGAGAGGAAAGAAATAGTCCAACCTGGGGAAATGTACGTGGAAGGGTTCCTTGCAGAATTACTTATAATAGAAAATAATAACAAGCCCTGGCTGGTGTGGCTCAGTGGGTTGAGCACCAGCCTGTGAACCAAAAGGTTGCTGGTTCTATTCCCAGTCAGGGTTGTGGGCTAGGTCCCCAGTTAGGGGCGTGCAAGAGGCAAATAATTAATGTGTGATATCTCTTACACATTGATGTTTTTCTCTCTCTCCTCTCTCTAAAAGTGAATAAATAAAACCTTTAAAAAATTTTAAAAAATAATCAAAATGTAAGTGTACAGCCACTTGGAAATGGTCAAAATAAGGGAACTGCTTTAAAAAAAATATCTTATTGTGGTAAAATATACATAACATAAAAGTTACCATTTTAGCCATTTTGGATTTTTATAAGAGTTTATCTGAGCAAAACTGACAGTAGTTGCCAGGAAGCAAGATCGTAAATGCTCTGCCCCTTTTAGCTGTTTTTAAGTGCACAGTCCAGTAGCGTTAAGTACATTCACATCGTTATGCAACCATGAAGTTACACTTCAGCCCTCAAATGCTTGTGGACACTCACATGTGGTTAATATTAGGCATCATGTGTGGGCTTCTACTGTTTTACTCTTAAAAGATGATGACTTCATTCTCTTATTTCTAAGTTCTTGGGGAGATACTTCACTATTTCTTTGAACACTACAAACATTTAGACTAGAAAAACCTTTTCATTTCCTTTTTTGACTTGACCTCATGAAAAAACCTTATGTCTTTTTTCTCTGAGTGTCACTGAGGTGTCTTTGGCAGAGTTGCCCAGCATGGGCCCCACTTGCTGTGGGTGGCTTGGTTGTTTCAACACCTGGGGTGGGAGGAGTGAGAGAGTGGGTCTCAGGGACCTCACAGTTTGGGTGGTAGGGAAGGCCAGGGGATGTGTGGGACGAGGGGGATGAGTTTTGGGAGGCTCAGACAAGAAGCTCTGTACGAGGGGTCTCGACGATCCTGTAGAGATTGTGCCTGGCTGTACCCTTTCCATGTCCCGGTCCTTGCTGCAGAGTGGCTTGTCTCTGTGGGATTGATCTTGCATTGCTCTGCCAAGCACTTTTCTAGAATTGACCTCCTTACTTTAGGCACTTCTTAGGAATAGATTCTGCTGCCTTAGCTGAAGCCAGAAACCATGAGACTAGAAGCAGTGATTTCAGGAAACTTTCCTTTGAAACTGAAGCCCGTGGTTCCTGGTTACAGGTACTACCTCCTGCTTCTTCAGCTGCGTAAGGCACTGAGATGACTTCCATGGAAAATCAAAATGTCAAGTTTCTCCAGGAACCACTAGTATGTTAAAAGAGCATTGTTTTTCCTGTTTTTCTGTTCTTTACCAAGAAGTATTTGAAAATGGAAATGCGTAATCATTTGCTAACCAAAACTTTCGTGTGTGCTTTTTTGAAGGTACATGGGAATAGGACTCTCAGCTCAAGGTGTCAACATGAACAGACTTCCTGGTGAGTCACTGGTTAAGAGAACATTTGCTCTGCTGTCCCAATCCACTCTGTGGTGAGGGTCATGGCGGCAGGCAAGGGGCTGGAAAGGCCTGTGCAAACCAGGCCATTGGGTAGAGGATCCTAAAAGGTGGCCATTGGGCCAGGACGGGGTAGGCTTCCATTCCAACAATTAATTGGCAAATGATTGTCATTCATGGAGTTTGAACTGTTTGTACTCAAAACCAAGTGACCTGAACTTGTTCTCAGTGGGGACACACCTCAGTAGCCTTTGCTCCTATTGGCCTTTGCTTGACCAGCCTGGGACTCAGCCGTACACGGGGAGTGAGGCTGCTGCAACACCGGCTCCTTGTTACGTCACCCCGTTAAAGACCAAAGTCTTCGCGTGGCCTCCCATGTTCAGTTGAGGCAATTTCTTCCTTTTTTTTTTTTTTTTTAAAGATTTTATTTCTTTATTTTTAGAGAGAAAGGAGGGAGGGGAAGAGGGAGAGAAACATCGACGTGCGAGAGATATATTGATCGGTTGCTTCCTGTACATGCCTAACTGGGGACCTGGCCCGCAACCCAGACATGTGCCCTGACTGGGAATCAAACCGACGACCTTTGGGTTTTCAGGCCGGCACTCAATCCACTGAGCCACACCAGCCAGGGATTGGCAACTTCTTAATAGGAGGATGTGTACAAGACTTGGGCTGAAAGCAGCCTCAGATTTGCAGAATGCTTTGGGCTTGCAGATGAGGCTCTTTACCACCAGGTACTCTTCCAGCTGTTTTCTGCCCAGTGGTCACGCTCAGTCTTGGGCTGAGCACAGTTGAGGGGAGAGAAAGCCCCCACCAGAGGGTCCACCATTTGTCCTCGAGTGGCAGAAGTGACATGGTGCAAGCTGCCCTGACACTGTCATGGAGGCAGGCAAAGTCCCTGTGTTTTTGCCCGTGGCCCTGTCTACTCCTTGTGTCCATGATATGGAAAAGGCAGCTGGCTTTTTCCAAAGAGGGAGTAGCACTGAAACCTTACGTCTTTTCCAGTCTATTTAATATCAATAGCAGATTTTTTTCCAATGGACTAATTTCAAATACTGGAAATCTAGACTTGCTTAGGAGTCAACTAATTGTTAGGAGCCTGACTTTTTTTTTTTTTTTTTTTTAACTTTGATCGGAGTGAAAACTGGCCTTTTGTTACTAATCAGAACGTGTGCGGCCTGTTTGGCCTCTGTGTGTCATGTGGCTGTGACCTTTATGGTACAAGCTCCTAGCCTCGGCCGGCTGGATGTGTCTGCGGTGTCTGTGGCTCTGCCTTTTCATGAACACCTGGCTTAGGACAGTAATTTCTCATCAAGGGTAAAGTGATTCTTCTAGAATCTTGTTTTTAAAAAAATCCTTACCCAAGGATATGTTTATTGGTTTTAGAGAGAGATGAAAGGGGGGAGAGAGAAGCATCGATGTAAGAGAGAAACATCGATTGGTTGCGTCCTGTATGTCCCCCAACTGGGGATCCAACCCGAAACCTTGTGGTGTATGGGATGACGCTCCAACCAACTGAGTCACCGGGCCAGGGCAAGCGTAAACTGATGCTTAATCTTTCTCGTGCTCTAAGTGTGCTATTTGAACGTTTGCATGCTTTGGTGAGACAGGAAAGAGGCTTTTATAGGCTTATTATACAAAAATGATTATCATCTGTTATTGGATGACACTGTAAGCAACCCTGAACATTAATTAAATCCATTTTTTGTCAATCTTCATAAAGGAATACTACGCAGCTATAAAAAATGAGGTTCTTTAGGTGCTGATTTGGAGTAATCTTTAGCATATATCGTTAAGTGAAAAATAGAAAACATAGAACAGTGTATAATATGTATAATATGCTACTAAATACGAAACAAAGGGAAAATGAACATATCTGTTTCTGCTCGTATATGTATAGATAGTATATCTTCATAAAGCTAAGAAACATTTGTAATATTGGCTGTCTTTTAGGAAGGGACAATGTGGCCAGGGATCGGACTAGAAAGGAAATTTTTTACTTTTGAGGCTTTTACAGGTATGAGCAGTCCTCATACCTGTCTCTGAGGTGGTCTTGGAAAGCAGCCTTTTATCATGTGGTAGGCTTGGTATTTTGAGTTTCACTTGCTCATTCTTCTTTAGTAAGAACTGTTTTTGCTTGACTCATGGATTTGGGATCCATGGAGTGGAGCAGACGAGGTGGGAGGGGTTCAAGATTCAGGCTGACCTGAATCTCTTTGAGACAGAGCCATGGGGAGCCGCCCTAGTGTGTTTGCCTGTCTATAAGTTGGGGCTCTGGGATGATGGAGGCCAGCCACTGGTCACGTGCTCTGACGTCGTTAATGTACAACTGTAGGGAAATCCACCTGGCCTTTGTGAAGTCAGACCCTGTTCAGGTATAGGGATGGCCTGTAGGGAGAAGGGGCTTGGAGACGACGAGGTATTTGACTCCACACTAACACATCAGGAGAGCTGGCACTTTTTCACATGCTCCCTGGTGCATCTCTTTTTTGGCAAGAGAAAGGCCAAAAGTCCCTGTGTCCTCAGGGACTTTTGTCCTGAGGACACAGTGTTCCGTGGATGTTATACCTTTTTTCATTTTCACTGTCCACCAGCTTCTGAGGGTTTTCCTTCCTGCAATACCCAATCTGTCCCTGATTTTTCTTTAAGGTGGAAAGCATGAATCAGATTGCATCTAGATAGGGCTTCTCCCTGGGAAGGATGGATGTCTCTGGCCTTCCCAGGATACTGAGCGGGCTGAGTGGCTGGGCAGACCTAGTACAGGACAGATACAGGGATAGAGGGACGGACCTCTCTTAGGAATGCAGGTGGGCCTGCCACTGTTCATCCCAGTGCTGGATCTGAAGATCAGAATACCCTTTGCTGCTTTCTGATTTCTGGGCTCACTTTAAAAAATGGTGATAAGGAGCATATATTCTCCAACACTGGAAGTTTCCTCATTCACGAACAGTGGGACCTGAAACGACTTGCATGTATCTCAGTCGGGAGGGGAGGTGGAGGATGGTGGCAGCTAGACAGAGCCTCCTGCCAGTTGCTTCTGGTTTCCAAGAGGCCCTTGGCTGAGATGAAGGCTGTTAGGACTGTGAGGCTGTTTGGTCGGTGGGAGGTTAGTGATGGCGGTCGCCTAGGCTGGGTCTAGAATTTGAGATCTAACCTTAGATGAGATGTTGGAGGGTTGATGTATCTCCTCGATAGATACAGGTGTGTTTGGTGGAAGGTAGTGGTTAGTGTGATTACTGTAGCTTCACAGTGGTGTGTCAGCCTTGTGTTGAGGGGCAGATGGAAGTTTACCAGGTGGTTCTGGGTGATGGTACAGTAAAGCCTGTGAGTGACTCCATTTAAGTTGTCGAGTGTGCTAGGATGGCTTCCTGGGGACAGTCAGGATGAGCCAGTTGGGGAGGGAGTCTTGTGTCTCATTTCAAGCGGTTTGGACTTCTTAATTTCTTTTTTTTAATTAAAAAATTATTTATTTTTAGAGAGAGGGGAAGGGAGAGAAAACAAGAGGGAGAGAAACATCAGTGTGTGGTTGCCTCTCATGTGGCCCCCACTGGGGACCTGGCCTGCAACCCAGGCATATGCCTTGACTGGGAATCGAACCGGCAACCCTTTGGTTTATAGGCTGTGCTCCATCCACTGAGCTACACCAGCCAGGGCTGGACTTCTTTATGTAAGCAGTGGGGGCTGCAGGAATGGTTTGAGCATAGACCAGATGTGATCAGCTTTGCTAATAAGCAACTAGCTCAGGAGTGCACTAGTAGTACAGAGGAGGCTTTCCGGGGCGGGGTGGGGGTGGGTGTATCTGCTGGGCTGGGGCCTCCTGGGCAGTAAGAACTGGAAAAGTTTGGGCATGTTAGGGAACTTCAGGAGGTAGTTAAAGAAAAGACTTCCTTTCCTTGTCTGAAATACTTCATTGGAAGCATTTAATCAGAAGTGGATGGTTAAATTTATAAATGCCTGTGGGTGTATATTGAGATAACTCAGTATATGGTTTAGTTGAGAAGAATTCTACTAGCTCATTGGGAGGAGTTTCTTATTTTCACAGTTGTGTATGTAGAGAACTTCCTATTTGCAAGTTTAGAAAAATTTGTCAGTGAATCCATCAGGGCCAGTTGGTCTTTTGGAGAGGACACTGAGGCATACAGGTTTTGAGAAGGCCTTTGCTTCCTCTTTCGTTAGCATGTTCAAGTCACTTGTTTCTTGTGGCATCACTTCCAGTATGTTCTGCTTTGGCCATATGATTCTCTTATAGAAATATTGCTATGATTAATATTATCGAAGCCTAAAAAAAAATCTTCATTGATTGATCTTTTAGTGGAATTGAATCCATTGTATTAATTTTTAAAAAAGAGAATGATTACTGTTTTCAATCTAGTGTTTCTTAATTTTTAAATTGAGTTGTAATTAACATACCATAAAATTCGCCCCTTTAAAAATGCACAATTTAGCCCTGGCCAGGTGACTCAGTTGGTTGAAGCATCATCCCCTACACGGCAGGGGGGCGGGGTTTGCGGGTTTGGTCCCTGGTCAGGGTATGTGCGGGAGGGAACTGTTTCTCTCTCACACTGATGTTTCTCCCTCCCTCTCTCTCTCAAATCAGTTAACAAAATGTCTTCGGGTGAGGATTTAAAAACAGAAGTGCACGATTCAGCCCTCCACACACACCACACACCAGCATGTCTGTAGGAAGCCCAGACATGCTGCACACATTCCCTGTGCTGCCCCTTAGTAGATGCCTGTCTTGCCCGGGACCCTCTGTGCGACCTTGCCCGGCCATGTCCTCCCTGGGCCGTGAGCTCCATGGGACTTGGACCTGTCTATTTATTTGTTATCGATTAGAGAGTGAGAGAAAGAAACACCGATTTGCTGTCTCACGTTTATGCATCCATTGGGCGCGGACCACGTCTTTCTGCCGTTGCTCTCCCAGAGTGAACATAGGTGCACTTGGGCTGTGGGCAGCGGCCGTCCCTGCGCTGCGCTGTGCAGTGTGGTGCTCGCCACAGTGGCTGCAGCGAGCCAGGCGTGGTGGAACCAGTCTCGAGTCATGTCCCCGCTGGCCTGCAGCCTGCCTTCGGTGGTGAGAAAGCCTTCTGGAACTTAGCCACCCTAACAGTTGTGGTGCTGATTGTGCGTGAGGTCTCTGTCACCACCTTCCACCTGTAGGAGGAATGACTGTTCCCCCTTTGCTGTATGTCAAGGCTCATTGTCTCTGACCCAGTCGCCGGCTGACATCCGGCCACGGGAGGACTGGAGCAGTGTTGCTCGGGACTCTGGTGGGCGGCGCTGCTCAGTGGTTAAGAACCTGGGCTCTGGAGCCACATGGTCTGCATGTGTGTCCCGGCAGTGGTGTCACCTGGAGCAAGTTACTTGACTTCTTTGTGCCTCAGTTTCCCCATTTTAATGTGGAAGTGATGCTAGTACCTTACTCATATATGGGATAGTTAAGAGGATTAAGGGAATTAATTCCTATAAAGTGCTTATAATAGTGCCCATTACACGCAAAGGGTACATAAATGTTAGCTGCTGTTGTTATTGAGACAGGAATTTTTTCCTGCCTGACCAGGGAAGTACCTATACATCTAAGGTTCTTTTATGCATACTTGTATATCAAAATGGAGTTAGCTGTCTTTTCTACCTGAGGGAGGAATTACCTATATTCATCTAAGGTTCTATCGTGAATGTTTGTGTATCAGAGTGGAGTTAGCTGTAATCAAAACTACATTTTCTCTGCAGTGCTTATGTCTTCTGGGAGCTGCAGTTGGATTGTGGAGGAAGAGGACAGTGCAGCAGCCAGAGTCAGGATGTTGTTGTTTCAAGTGTTCCTTGTCGGGTTTAGCAGGAGCCCTGTAGGGCTGTCGGGGCGTAGGGCCGCTGTACTGGCCCCTGGGCAGAGGGTGACAGAGAGTGTCTCTCGCATGTGGTGCTCAGACTTTCCTGGGAGCAGGCGGGCATGTCTTAGCCTGCGCAGTCAGAGGTTTCTGTTGGAAGATGTGGAAGTTTTATTGTGTACGTTTCGTAAGGTGTTTTTGGCCTCCTTAAGCATGAAACCAAGGAACAGGTGTGGCCCAGAGTAAGAATGTCAGAACCCTTGGCTAAATGGCTTGGAAGCAGGGCAGGATGATCTGCAGGCAGGTGAGGTACCTGCAGCCCCGCCCATCTGGCAGTGAACTGGCGGTGAACGGCAGGAGCTGGGATCCTTGGATTGGGGAAGAGGGGTAAAAAAGTCGGGGGTATAGATAGATGGTAGGGTTTGGACTTCTCTCCAGCTTGGGTGCTTTGAGGGGGATGGGGTTAGGACAGATACTCCTTCTCACCTTGTATGTCAGACAGAGCAAGGGAGACTCAGGCTGTGTTGATAGGTGGCCCCATCTGCCTCAGAAGTGGGCAGCTGATAACTTCCTCCTTGCTGTTTCTGTGGAGGAGGCAGCTGTCTTCTTGGTGTGGCACGTATTACCTTAATTACCACAACCCCTCAAAGGAGAACCCAGGCCCATTGGGCCTTTGGAAAAGAAGCAACTGTAAGAACCACAGCTGGGGATTAGAAGTAAAGGGCATACCCCCTGGAGCAGATGGCACCTGGCACCATGCCTTGGGGTAGGGTTGGGACAGAGAAGGACTGTCTACCTCCTTTCCACAGTATGGCCATATTCAAGTGAGCATCTTTTCTTTTCCCTCGAGCTTTCCTGACCAAGCCTGCTCTGAGTGGGCTGTTAAAAGCATGGCCCCGGGAGTGTTTGTGTCCTGATCCCTGTGCCGGGGCCCTGCTTCTGCTGGGTGGGACACATTCTGCAAATAGCTGATACTTCACATCTGCATGTGCCACAGGAGAGCAACTGCAGATAGCAGAGATCAGGGCAAAACAGCGGGGTCTGTGCCAGGTGCGCGAGGGCAAGGCTGGCCCCTGCCGGCGGAACGGCAGGCACTGACAGTAAATGACAAGGTGGTGTTGTTCGACGTCCTTCCGCCCTATGCTTGTCGGGTACAGCACCTGCCACGTAAGATGTCTCAATAGCAGGTGGCTTTGTGTAGTGGATGCCTTAGCAATTACTAGCATGTAGGTGAGTTTCCTGTAGTTTGCAAATGCTATTTTCGTCTGTACCTGCCAAACAGGTACTGCTTCTGTCTCACTCCATGTTGTTGCTCACAGCGGATGTGCCCCCACGGTGTCCACCATTAACCACTACTTCTCTTCGAGCACCTTCATCCCAGAATCTGCAGGGGTCTTCCATGGGGTTGCTCAGTTCCCATCTCCATCAAGGAAGCCATGCTTCTTTCCAGTGCGTGGGTTGAGTCATCAGGGCCCCACTGGGAATCTGGGTGTATCTCCTCCTAACCCTTGCAGAACACCTGGGAACAGCCCTCAACATCCTTGGAATGATTGCAGATGCTGTGTAAGACTCCCAAGTGAGTGCCAGGCTGGTAGAGGGAAGAAACCAACTGCTGAAAACCCTGCAGTTCAACCAGTAGGGGCCTTGAGGCAGTCCTGCCTCGAAGGGGAGCAGCCAGGAGACTCTCTGAAGCCACTGGGCAGCTGCCCAGGACCAGGGCTCTGGGAACATAGATTGGGGTTGTTGTCTGCCTTTTGCCCCTTGCTGCCTTTATTACTCTGTTCTTCCTCTGTCAGAGATATCCTTGGGAAGAGACCTGTGTGGGGTTGATACTCAGGGCCTTGTGTCCCTGGCGACAGGTTCTGTCCACTGGGCAGTTCAGGACAGGATTGTTTGGCAGGTGGGCCCAAGGGCCAGGAAACTGGTCAAAGCCCTTGGTGGTTCACATGGCGGTTGATGGTGCCGGTGCTGCGGGACTCGGCATGGCCCCTGCTGCAGAACTGGTTTCAGGTAAGAGGCCCTCTGCCTCCCTGCTGCTCCTCCCTGGGTCAGCAGCGCCCTTGGCCTTAGGACCAGCTGAGCCCGTGTTCCTTTCCTGTGTGCCTCTTCCCTCGGCTACAGGGAGACCTGTGTTACTACAACATCCTAGGGCTGCCTGGCAGCCTTTTGAAATGAAGCAACCGAGTCAGACCTGGAAATTATTGGACTTGGGGGTTATTTCCTTCTTCCAAATACCATCTCCCACATCTCTGCAGCACAGATGTAAAAATTCTGGATTTAAAACTATTTTTCAGGGCAAGTTAAGTTCTTTGAGATAGAGATTTCACCGACAGCAAAAGGGCCAGTTCTGAAACCCAAGTTTGTCAGTTTTTGAAAACAGATTCTCAAGGGTCCTCTGGTGTGACTGGAGGCTGGGGCCATGTCGAGGTGGAGCTGAGTTGGGGACAGTTACTGCTCGATCCCTTGCCCCCCTAGTGTTGGGCAGAGGGAGACCATATCTAGGGGTCCCGGAAATACGGAATATTATGCCTGGGCCTGCTTTGGGGAGGGGTTTTGCGCATGCCCATCTCTCAGGATCCGATGACGTTTGTGAAGTCATAGGCTCCTGCATTACCAGGGGTTACACGTCCACTGCCTTTGCCCAGAGGTTTACAAGGAGCTCAGTGTAAACAAGGAAAAGCCAGTAAGTCAAAGAAGAGACGTAACAAGGCCTGGGAGCTGAGGTTGCACCATAGTTATATGGAATAGTGACATCCCTTTCCTTAGCCTGACTCAACGCAGATGACAGACCCAGCCAGTCGCATGGGAACCTGAGGTGAAGGCAGGCAGCCCTGACAGATATGCCAGATACCAGATGAGCCATGTCCTGGCCAGACCCAGCTAGGCTCATCCGGGGCCTCCCCTGGCCATCGGGTATCTGTTTCTTTCGGGGTGGGGAAGGACTCTGACTCGTGGAAGGCCCCTTTACATGCAGGTGCTGGTATATAGTCCTTCACGCTGCTTAGGCTTCAAGTTGACACCTGGCTCTGTCTCAGAGTAGGGCCTGGGTGCCCTGTGAGGACAGGCTCTGTCTGGCATCTACCTCTGGTGTCACCAGCTACCTGCAGTCTGCCTTTTCTCGTGCCCTTTTTACCCTGGCCTCCGTGCTGAGCATTATGAAAAGTAGAGCCCAGGGAATCCCTGGCTCCTTTGGCCTAGAGCTGCCAGAGGCATCGCCTTAAGGTTACATTAATCCTGGTCCTTGGTCCCATGGCTTAGGGTAACAGCCCCGTGAGTACTGTGACAGGCCTTCCATGAGGTCACCCCACAGTGCTGCGTGAAAAACTCTCTCTTGCTTTCCCGTTATCCATTGTTGAGCTATTCCAGGCATTGCTTCTGTCAGATTTTTCAAGATAACATGAGGTGTGGGAGACGCGTCTGTCTGATGGATGGCGGGGGTGACAGCTGTGAGTGAGTGGTCACCCTTGAGAAGCAACCCTGCCATGAGGTCCCCCTGGTATGTGTGTCCTCTCCACAGCAAGCCCAGGCTCAGGAAGCACCCTGGGCAAGCCCGCCCAGCTCCTGCCTCCATGGCCAGCCTCAAGAGTAACATTCTGGACACCACTGGGCATGGCTCTTGAGCTCTACCAAGTGCTCCAAGGGTCAGGTGGCCTCCCCACAAAACTGGGAACAAGCAAGAGTGGAGCAGGCCTGGGGCTGCTCGCAGTGGGCTTTTAGGAGAGGTGGGTGGTGACTAGTTCCACCCCTGTTTGCTGCTTCAGGCAAAAAGGGAGCAGGAAGTCTGTGACACCCAGGCTTGGTCATTGAGCTAGTGTTAGAGGTGGAGAGGGAAGGGATACTCACAAATGAGAGCCTCCCGTGGGCTGGTGTTCCATGTCCGTTCTTATTTCATCCTCCTACCACCCTGAAAGAGAAGTCCAGCCAGGAGGACTTCGAGGGGCTAAGAAATGACAGAATTGGGATTCAAACCCAAGGCTCTGACCTCAAAGTCCAGTGACGACTGGGACCTATTCATTGGGCAGAGAGGGCTGGTTTGGTGGCATGGTGGTCAGCTCTAGGCTATCTCTGTGAGCAAGACATGGGTTGGACTCTGTCCTGGTCAGCCTTGAGCCAGGACTGGAAACTGTGGGGCAGGCACAGCAACGGCCCCCTCCCAGGGTTCTGTGGGGATGTGTTGATTGACCATTCGAAAATCTTTGCACTCAGCATAGGAGTTCTCTTCATTCCTAGCTGCCCTGGGACTGAAGCCCTTGATGTGTCCTGGGCGATGGGAGTGGTGTGGGGTGGGCCCCTGGAGCAATCATGCTGGATCCCTGGCACCCCCATGAGGAGTCTCCCACCTCTAGGGCACTGTAACTGGGGGTGGTGGCATGTGGGATTGCCAAGATGATAAGCCATTTCCTCAGCCACCCCCGGACTTCCAGGACTGAGACTTGCCCCCTGGGTGATGATGTAAGGGGAAATGAGTAGTGCCAGAGCATCTGATCTGGGCGCTTGTGGCCTCCTGGCCTGAATATGGCTTCGCTTCTCCTTGCATCACTGGCATCTGATGTGGCAGGGGATAGGCTTTTCTGTGTGGGCGTCACGCTGGCTACCCATCAGTTATCTCTGGGAGTGGCGTGGCTTATACTCTCTGGAGAAGGAAGAATGGGTAGTGGGGTGGCACTCTCTGTCAGACGGTGTCCTCACCGTGCTGCCCTACTCATCATCTGATCCAGAGTACCCACGGGGTGCAGCCAGGTCTGCAGGCCTCCTTCCAGGGCCCGGAAGCAGCTTCACCATTAGACTGTGCACGGAGAGGCGTGATGCAGTCGGACAGCTCTAATGGTTTTTTTTAGATTTTATTTATTTATTTTTAGAGAGGAAGTAACGGAGGGAGAAAGAGAGAAGTATCAATGTGCAAGAGATACATTGATTGATTGCCTCTCACATGCCCCCAACTAGGGACCTGGCCCCCAACTAGGGACCTGGCCCGCAACCCAGGCATGTGCCTTGACTGGGAATCGAACCAGCAACCTTTCAGTTCGCAGGCCAGTGCTCCGTCCACTGAGCCACACTAGACAGGGCTTTTTTTTTTTTTTTTTTTTTTTTTTTTTTTTTTTTTTTTTTAATGACAACAAAATTCCTCACAGTCAAGCTCAGGATTGCCCACAGATGATGTGTCACATGTGGTCTGACACATTGGCAGTCTTGTGCTTCTGGTTTCCTGCCAGCCTTTGGCCACATTTCCCTTTACATTTCAACAAACAATTCATGAGCACCTCCTGCTGCGGGCCAGGTGTTAATGCAAGGTGAACAGAAAGATGCTTAGGTGTGGTCCCTTTCCATAGAGAACTTTGGTTGCTTCAGGGGTGAGAAACCCTCCTCTAATCAGCCTGTTTCTCCAGACCTTGGGCAGGCAGGCAGAGGAACCAGGTGTCTCTCTGTGTCTCTGTCTCTTGCCTCTGCTTTCTGCTTTATTAGCTTTAGTCTGTCAAACCGGCTTTCTACATGAGGTTGGAAAGACAGCAGCTTTGAGGCTCACTCTTCTCCCAGCTCCTTTGTAGAAAAATTCCAGGAAGATCTCTGGTGGGTCCAGCCTGGGTCAGCCCTCAGCCCAGCCTCAGGGAGGAGGGAGGGCTTACAAGGATTAGCAGTCCCCGCTGAAGCCACAGGGGTGCTGCAGGGGAGGAGCTACTTCTAAAGAGAAGGTGAGGGCTGTCTCGCAAAGACGGAGGACTGGCAGACAAATTCAAGCACTCCTTGTTCGCTTACCCTGCTGTTTGTTCTTATGGCCTTGGGGGACGGGCACCAGGAGGCTTTGTGGCCTTCCCTTCTCAGAGTCTACAGAACCCAGCCTTAACACCGATAGGGAGTAGTATTGGTCAGCTCAGCCAAGCTTGGGGTCCAGAAACCTTGTAGGGGGTACCTGCGGTTTTTTCCGATGCAGCCCAGTCTTGAGGCACTTGTGCTGTTCTACTTTTAGAGCACCTTTCTCCTGCCTGTGTTTGCACTGGGGACGACCTCAGGAAGGTGGAGGTGGTGGCTTTACCACCCCCTGCGGTTATCTAATTGGCACTCCATCAGGGGAGGGGGAATTGAGCTTCTGAACAGAGTTATCGCTGAGACCATGGGCTTCACACAGCTTCTCAGTGCCTCAGTTTCCTCTCCCCTCAGAGGGCGAGCCTACCGGATTAGCCTGGAGACTCGGCTGTTTCTCACAAGTAAACACCTATCGCCCTTTGACAGCTGTGTCTACTTGCTCTCCTCTTATTTTGTAGGGGAGGGAACCAAGGTCTGAGGAGGTAAGTGACTGCCTGGGGACCAGATTGCCACCGTCCTTCAGGCCACACTGGCTGCCCTGGCATTCAGGGCTCAGTGTCTCTTTCTTTTTTTTCTAATATTTATTTTTAGAGAGAAAGGGAGGGGAAGGAGAAAGAGAGGGAGAAAAACATCAATGTGTTGCAACCCAGGCATGTGCCCTGCCTGGGAATTGAACCAGCAACCCTTTGGCTTGCAGGCCTGCGCTCAATCCACTGCGCTACACCATCCAGGGCTTCCAGGGCTCAGTGTCTCTTTCTAACAAAGGTCAAACCACCTTCTGTTGGGACCCTAGCCTGAGACTGACAACAACACACATTTTATCTACCAGTTGTTTTCTTATGTGCTTATTGGCTTTGTTATGCATTTTATCTAATCTGAATAAGATACGACTAATTTTATCTAACCCTTTTCACCACCCACCACACCCTCTTGTCACCTCCTTGGAGTGGGCCTTTGTTAACTAATTGGCAGCAAGTGGGTGATGCTTTTCCTCTCCAGAGGATGGGAATTTAGCACAGCGGCCCCAAATCAAGCGGCTGCTGCAGGGCTGTTACTAAATGAGGTGTATAACAACATTCTGTTTGTAACCCCTAGCTGCCTTTCCTGCGTGTCCGTGTACACCTGTGCACACACACTGACTCTTAGTTGTGTCTGGGAAAATACTGGCTCTAAAATGAAAGCTTCATTTGAAGATACATTACAGGTCTGATTTTTTTGGAAAAGCTTTTAACTTCACAACACTGTGAGGAGACAAGGAGCTGAAGTGTTGCTTCTCTTCACTAGTCTTTGCAGACGCTCAATGACTTTCATAGCCATAGGGGGACTGTGTTAGTACCCTGTTGCTGCTGTAGCGATAGTAGTGGCTTACAATAGTCATCTTACGTTTCTGGAGGACCGAAGTCCTAAAATCAAGGTGTCAGCAGTATTCTTTCTGAAGTCTAGGAAAGAATCTGTTTCCTCGTCTGTTCTGGTTTCTAGAATCCCCCTACATTCCTTGACTCCTGGCCCCATTCTCCACTTCAAAGCCAGCAGTGTAGCATCTTTTAGTATCTCCCTGCTCCTATCATCATATGACCTTTTCTGGCTTGACCTTCCTGCCTGCCTCTTTCTTGCAAGGACCCAGGTGATTGCATTGTGCAACCCACTACCCCATAATTCAGGATAATCTCCCATTGCAAGAGCAGTAATTTACTCACTTATGCAGAATCTTTTTTCTTTTTTTAACCATATAAAGAAGCATATTCACAGTTCTGGGAATTAGGACAAGGACATCTTTGGGAGGTCGGTCTTATTCAGTATACCATAGGGACTGAATTTTCTTCCTTTGGGAAAATCTATATAATAATGAATCATTTTGGAATTGGGGGGGGATAGGAAAATGTATCTATTTTGCAGCGAAACCTGAACTGACTCTAAATAAAAATTTTTTTAAAGATTTTATTTATTTATTTTTAGACAGAGGGGAAGGGAGGGAGAAAGAGAGGGAGAGAAACATCAGTGTGTGGTTGCCTCTCATGTGCCCTGCACTGGGGAACCTGGCCCACAACCTAGGTATGTGCCCTGACTGGGGATCGAACCAGTGATCTCTTGGTTCACAGGCTGGTATTCAATCCACTGAGCCACACCAGCAGGGCAAAATAAAATTTTTTTTTAATCCTTACTGGAAGGTCTGTTTATTGACTTGAGAGGGGAGGGGGAGGGAGAGAAAGAGGGGCAGGGAGAGAGAGAAACATGAGTCAGTTGCCTCCCACACGTGCCCTGACTGGGGATTGAGCCAGCAACCTAGGCATGTGCCCTGACCAGGAATTGAACTCTCAACCTTTTTGGTGTACAGGAGGACGCTCCAACTAATGGAGCCACCTGACCAGGGCTAAATAAATACTTTGGGTTTTTATTGAGTTCTTCAGTTTAAAAAAATTTGAATCCTTGTTTATAGTTCAAATTAAAAACCTAAAAATTCTATGGTAGTTTTTTTTTAAGTATTTATGTATTTATTTATTTATTTTTAGAGGGAGGGGAAGGGAAGGAGAAAGGGAGAGAAACATCAATGTGTGGTTGCCTCTCCGAGCACCCTGCTGGGTACCTGGCCCACAGCCCAGGCATGTGCCCTGCCAGGGAATTGAACTGGTGACCCTTTGGTTCACAGGCTGGCATTCAGTCTACTGAGCCACACCAGCCAGGGCAATTCTATGGTAGTTTTGTCAAAATAATTATATTATTTTTGAAGAAAGTATACAAAATACTTACATTTTTATTGTAAGTCTTTGAAAATGTAAACGTGTTGTTTTGATAGAAGTTCTGAGCTCCCATACATGGAGACAAAAATATCTCCCAAATTTCCTTGAGTCACTAAGGAGGGAATGAATGGTTCTTCCAGGTTATATCAGTAGTTTTGATAAATCAAATGGCCACATTTTTATTAGGTTTTCTAGAGTACTTACTGCTTCAATCTGAGAAAGCTAAAAAAAGAAAACTTTCCAGCTCACGTCTTCTACCTTCTAGATAGTAAAATCTGCATAAAAGGTTTACCACGCCCTGGCTGCTGTGGCTCAGTGGCTCTCAGGCTGGATTGAGTGCCGGCCTGTGAACTGAAAGGTCACCGGTTTGATTCCCAGTCAGAGCACATGCCTGGGTTGGTGGCCAGGTCCCTGGTTGGGGGTATGTGAGAGGCAACTAATCCATGTGTCTCTCGCACATGGCTGTTTGTCTCCCTCTCTTTCTCCCTTCCCCTCTCTCTAAAAGTAAATAAAATGTTAAAAAAAAAAAAAAAAAAAGATTCATCACGCAGGATCGTCCTTGCAGGTGAAAGAAGTGGGCTGGGGTTGCGTGGAGGTGTGTGTCCTCGTCTGCTGGCCCTGGCGGCCTGGTGAGGCAGGAGGGGAGGGTGTGCCCTAGAAAGCAGATATGAGCAGCTGTGGCCTTCAGACAGGAGACACCAGTTGGTGGCTGGGGTCTGTCTAGGGCTGGGGTCTGGGCTTTCCCTTATTGCTGGCCTGCAGGCCCTGTGACACATTGCTGGATGGAGATTCCAGGTCCACAGCTGCCTAAAACAGTGCATCCGATCACTCTTCTGGTGATGGGGCAAGGGCCTGGGGATGGTTTCACTGCCAGAGCAGTCACCACCACAAATGAGACAGTTCCTGTAGCAGGGATAATGTGGGTTTTTGAATCTGAAGATTTAGGTTCAAATCCCAGCTCTGGTACTTCTCAACTGTGTGGCTGGTTAGCAAGTCCCCCAGTCTCTCGGTGAGGTGAAGGTGGCAGCACTTGTCCCAAACACACAGGGTTATTATGGTGCTTTCCTAACAGGTTGCTACGTTGTGGTCAGTTAACTTTGTCACAAGTGGGAAGTCCCCATGCCCCATCTGAGGAATCCAGGCGGGGTGGGGAGGGGTTGAGGGGAGCACTACTCTGACTGCTGTGGATGTGGGTCCTGAGTCAGGGGAAGCTGGTGGGCATGCCTGGGGCCACCAAGCCCAGTCTGAGCCAAAGTTGGACGATTGTCACTTTGGTCCTCACTGCTGTCCAATTGGCCGTTCTTCATCTGTGGCCTTCTGTAGACCAGGGAAGCAGCCACTACTGCAGCCGCTGCCACCAGGAGCCGTAGGGCTGCCTGTGTTGAAGCCTGAGGAGAGGCCTTGCCTACAATTGCCTTATTGGCCTGCCTCTCGTTGGGGGAATGGGCATTGCTGACCCAGAGAGTCATGTCCTGAGGTCTAAGGGTTTGTGTACCCACCAGCAGTAGTAAGTCCCTTCCCACCCCTAAGCATGAGGAGCTTGGAGTTGGGTTGAGCCAGGCAGTCCCAGTGTCTGTAGGGAATTGGGAAAGCGAGAACAGAGCCTGGCTCCAGGTCCAGGCCTTGGACCTTTAGAGCCAGTCCTGGACAGTTCTGATAGTTTCCTTGTGGTGTGGTGGGAAGGTGCTGGGAGGGAAGCAACAGAGCTTTGGGCCCTACGTCCGTTAGTGAGAGCTGTTCAGCTGTGGCCTGTTTCCCACTGTGGGCTCTGGGATAAATCTTTGTTAACCAGAGGGTTCCTGGCTGAAGACGTGAAGGCTTAGGGCACACAAGGCTTGGGATGGATGCTGTGATTATGAGGAGCAACTTGTCCTTGAGCCCACTGGTTTGAATTCAGAACAGAGTCTGGACTCCAAAGTCTGGTCAGCTCTACCTCCACTTACGCCCTCTGTCTCCCTTGCCAGCCCCTGACCCTGCCATCCATTCTCACCCCCACACCTTTGCTTAGAGCTGCCCAGAGCCCTTGTCTTCGAGCAGTGTGCGTGCGCACACACCACACAGAGTGAATATTTGAGCCCTGCCTCCCTTTGTGAGCCACTCAGGTCTTCACATACCCTGCCCCACTGGCCTTTCCCTTCCAGGGGAGAGCTTCTCCTACCCATGCCACTTGGGAGGGGCGGGATGTCATTAAGCATGTTCATAGGGGCATGCTTCTCAGACACCAAGGAGGCAGCAGAGGCTGACAAAATTACTTGGAGGGGTTGTCTTGGGGAGTAGACCTGCCTGCCAGCCCCTCAGCTTGCCTGCCATGTATGGTCCTGGGCTTGCCAAAGCCCTGTGGGCTCCATTGCTGTTCCCCAGCAGGCACACAGGCCCCTGTACAGCTCACAACCTCCTGTTTTACCTGCGTCTGTGCCTACACCTGTGCTGCTCCCTCCTGAATGACCTCCTTCCCTCTCTCCCCTGTGTAAACCGTGGTACACTTCGGCTCTCACTGTTTCTATTTAGCATTGTATTGGCGGTCCTGGTCAGTACAGTAAGTCAGGAAAAAGAAATAAAAGGCATGCAGTGGAAAGGAAGAAATAAAACTGTATCCTCAGACAATATATTTTAAAAATGCTGAAGAATCTTCATACAAGTTACCAGAACTAATTGGTGAGTTTAACAAGGTTGCAGGACATCGGGTGAATATCTAAAATATCAAATATATGTGTGTGTGTTTAATAGTGTTATTGGGATGACCTTTGTATACCATAAAATGTGCCCATTTAAAGCGTACAGTTCAGTGGTTTTAGCATATTTACAGAGTTATACAAATTATCATAATCTAATTTTAGAATATTTTTATTAAATTTACTTAATTTCTTTAAAAAGAAATCTTGACCCCATTTCTCCACCCCCAAGATCAATTGTATTTTGTTAGGATAGCAAAAAATAATTGAAAATTAAAATTTACAAGTAACATTCATAATAGCATCAAAAAACAAAATACTTAAAGATAAATTTGTCAAAACATTGTTGAGAGATTAAAGAAGACCTAATGAATGGAGGGATACGCCATGTTCATGGGTTGGAGTAATCAATATTATTAAGCTGTCTATTCTCTTCAAATCGATCTATAGGTTCAACACAATCCCAATTAAAATCTTAGTTGGCCTTTGAAAGACACTGTTAAGAAAATGAAAAGACAAACAAGAGACCGGGAGAAAATACTTGCAAAACACACAGAAGAATTTATGTCCAAGATATATTTAGAACTCGTAGAGCTTAATAAGGCACACAATCCAATTTTTTTTTAAGGGTTAAAGATTTGAACAGACAGTTCGGTAATTTTCTAATAAACCAACAGTAAATAAGTATATGAAAGGAGGCTCAACATCCTTGGTCATTGGGGAAATGCAAATTAAAGCCGAAGTGATATTAAAACCACTACGTCCCTACTAAAACGGCTAAAAGAAAAAAGGAAAAAAAGACAACTGACGATATCAAGTGCTGGTGAGAATGTGGAACCTCATACATTGCTGGTGGGACTGCAAACCAGTACAGCCACTTTGGAAAACAGTTTGGCAGTTTGTTATCAAGTGAAACATATATTTATCTTATAACCCAGCAGTACCACTTCTAAGTATTTAGCCAAGAGAAATGAAAAAAACGTGTCTGTGCCAAGCGTACGTGAATATTTGTTGGCTTTATACCTAATAGCCAAGAGTTGAAGACGACTCAAATGTCATCAACTAGCGAACAGACTGACACTGTTGTGCATCCACCACGTAACGGAGTTCTGCTCCGCAGTGAAGAGAAACAACGTACGGGTCCTTCTGACAATGTGGATGAATCTCAGATGCATTACACTCCATCTTCTGTGATCCCATTTATATGATATCTGGAAAAGGCAAGACCATAGGAACAAATCAGTGTTGTCAGGGACTGGGGATAAAGTGGAGGAGGGTTGATTGCAAAGAGGCATGAGGAAACTTTTGGGAGTGATGGAAATATTCTACATCTTGATTGTGGTGGTGGTAATGTGTTAAATTTGTTAAAACTTATGGACCTGTCATTTAAAAAGGGAGAATCTCATTATATATAAATTATACTTCCATTAAAAAAATTTCTTTTAGCCCTGGCTGGTGTCGGTCAGTGGATTGAATGCTGGCCTGCGAACCAAAGGGTCACTGGTCCGATTCCCAGTCAGGGCACATGCCTGGGTCGCAGGCCAGGTCCCCAGTAGGGGGCACACGAGAGGCAACCACACATTGATGTTTCTCTCCCTCTTGTTCTCCCTCTTTTCCCCTCTCTCTAAAAATAAATATATAAAATCTTTAAAAAAAAATTTTTAAACCCACCATGATATACTTCAGAGGCTCATTTCAAGCCCCCTCTCCTTGAGGCTTTCTTTTATCCATCTTCTTGTACGGACTTCTGGTAAGTCCCTTCCCGGTCACTCACAGTTTTGGTTCCTGCTGACCACAGCATGGGCTTCTTCAATAGGGCTGCCTCAGCAACTCAGGGGTGGTGAGCTGCTGGACTCACGGAGCATTCGGCACAGCCAGACCCTGTAACGCTGACTGAAGTGGCAGGCTGGAGAGAGGAGGGCAGACCTGGGTGGGTTTTGGTGGCTGTCTTGCTTCTCTCTCAAGTACCTCTACTCAGCTGTGGCTGCTCTCTTCCCTCACAGGTTGGGATAAACATTCCTATGGTTACCATGGAGATGATGGGCATTCCTTCTGTTCCTCCGGTACTGGCCAGCCCTATGGTCCCACATTCACCACAGGAGATGTGATTGGCTGCTGCGTCAACCTCATCAATGGCACCTGCTTCTACACTAAGAATGGTCACAGCCTTGGTGGGTACATAGGGGACCTTGGAGGGTTTACCCCGTGGAGCCACTTTGGTTGGTGAGAGGCCCAAGGGCAGGCTTTGAGGCCAGAGCAGTGTCACAGACCCTCTGCTGAGCTGAGGGGAACTTCAGCCATGTCCAGGCATTGGAGCCCTGCAAGGTGAAGGGAGGGTAGCATGGGCGCTCTCTTTGTTAATCCCTCCATTCAAGAGCATTTATCGAGCCCAGGGTCAGTGCTGACCGAGAAGCAGTGTAGCAGTCATGCCCCTGGCCTGTGTGATGTTCGTTGGAGCACTGTCTGGGGCTGGTGAGAAGGGTGAGGGTCCCAAATACATACTTGAGTGGTAGTGGCTTGCGTGCCTGGGGCCCTTCTGACACTCGGGGTGATGGTTGCTGTGGAGCAACCGTGAGGGCTGCTTTCGTCCAGGAGGTAAACAGACAGGCTGCAGTCAGATGGGGCCAGGTCTCTTCTGGCCTGTTTATGGTTAATAGACAGCAACCTGGACAGATTTATATTTAAAAAGGTCTCTTTGGTGAGACTGAGAATGGTGGACTGACTGGAGTAAGGGCTAGCAGAAGAGGCAGGTGGCTTGCAGGAAGTAGGGGACAGGGGTGACCCAGCAGGGATTAGTGCCACATGGGATGCCTTAGCAAGAAGTGAAGGTGGGAGAATGGCTGAATTAGTGGTGTTATCTGCTGGGATTAGGAACCCAGGAAAAGCAGCAATCAGTGGAGGGTGAGGGGGCCCTGGAGGGCCCCTTGGAAGAGCAGTCTCGCACATGTGTAGAAATTTAGGATTAGAACTTGAGAGAGAGGGAGATTGGCTATCCTAATGACTTGCCCTATGAGGACTGACTGGTACTTGGCCCTTGAATGAGAGGAGCCCTTGGCCAGAATGGTTCTTAGGTGGTGCCTAGCTGCTGGGCCTTCCTGCCTGGATTTGCAGAGCTCTCTGATTTCGCAGAACCATACCAGCCAAGCTGGCCACAGGCCTTGCCAGGAAAAGAAGTTGGGCTTTTTACTTGGAACTCAACTCCTAGGAGACCCACTGACTTGAGGGGCAGTTAAAAGGGGGCTGCCATTCCTCACGTCCCTTCTGTGGCTTCTCCAGGAGATGAGCCCATGCAGAATCAAGGGACCTGTTGGAAATCAGGTTTGCTGGTGGCTGGGCTGTGTGATCAGGAGCCAGCATTCCTCAACAGGGCAGTCAGATGCCACAGGTCAGAGTGGGCATCGAGAGCATAGCACAGACACTGCATAGCTGACTCGGGTGCACATCAGAGAAACTCTCCTCTGAAATCCATGGCCACCTGGCTGCAGTTGCTGGTATCCAGCTGGTGAGGCGCTAGCAGCTGGAGGGCAAGGCCAAGGTCTCAAGGTGGCTCTTCACTTCTTACTTTGTTCTCTGACTCCAGCTGTTTTCTGGCTTTGGGTTTTTCTGCTGTCAGAGTCCCAGAGGCCACTGCTGTGGGTTCTCACTCTTTACCCAAGCTGCCCTTCACCTGCCCCTCTGCAGCCAGACCCAGTCCCTTCTGCTCTGGATTCCTGCCCTCTTCACATTTCTCCAGCTTGTCCATACTTAGGTCAGATCATGGCCCCTGCTGTGGGACCCACCGATTGGAGTATACCCTGCTGTCCCCTGTGCATCCACACCTCCCTCCTCTGGGCCCTGGATGTGTACCAGGACCCATGAGCTCTTTGTCATGTCCCCAGGTCCATAAGGAGCTCACGGACCCCTTACTGTTAATCCAAACCCTCACACTGTTTGTAAAAAGTCATCTTCCTAGTGCATGTGCTTACGGACCCCCATGCAGGACCTCACACATCTTACCACTAAACTTCATTTAGGAGCATATCGCCTATTTTTCCAGCCTGTCGAGATCTTCTGTGGTCTTGCTTGTTCTGTCTCAAATATTTGATATTCTTTTCAGCATTTCATTAACCTAAAATTTGATAAATTTGTTTATATATGTTTTCATTAAGATATAAAAATATTAGAGGACAACAAGGTTGAGATTTGAACCCTTTAGCTTATATCTCTGGGTTTTTAGCCTATAGCTTATTCGGGTAGACACCAACCATTTAAGAATCACTTCGTTATGGGCCCTGGATGGTGTCTCAGTGGATTGAGCGCCGGCCTGTGAATCAAAGGGTCGTTGGTTCGATTCCCAGTAGGGGGCACATGAGAGGCAACCACACATTGATGTTTTTCTCCCTCCCTTCCCCTCTCTCTAAAAATAAATAAATAAAATCTTAATAAAAAAAAAGAATCACTTGGTTATGTTATTTTGAAACTCACGTTCTTCTGTCTTCTCCACGAGGATACTATTGAGACCTTACTAAAAATTGGGTATCACCTGCATTTTCTAGATCATGAACTTTAATGGTAAGGCAATGAACTTGGAGTGATAGACCACTTGGTTAATCTTCTGATGACTATTTCCTTTTTCACAAGATAGCTTATCAGTAAGTGTTCTTCAGAATCTCCCACAGGATCAATGAGCCAGTCACTCACTGTTCTCTAACCTCAGAACCTTTCCCCCGTTTAGAGAAGAATGATGCTTCCTGGCCTCCCCACTCCTTTATTCTGTTGTCCTCTGTCACGGCACTCACCCTATGTGTCATTAATCAGTTGCCTGTGTAACTGTTAGCTGCATGCCATCTCTGTTGCTGGAGTCAGCAACACTTTGAAGGCTAGGCTTGCAGCTGATTTCCCAGCGCCTAACACAGGGCCTGGCTCCTGGGAGTTCTCAGCAGATAGTTGACAGAAGAATGAATTAGCAGGTGAATGAGACAGGAGCCCAACAGCTTATCCACAAGTGGTCCCGGTACTTGGAGAGTCATTTTTGTCCAGTTCTTTGCTCTCCCACAGCTTCTTTATGCCCTCAGTCTCAGTGGCCCCTGACCTTTGTGTGTTTGTCTCAGGACACTTCGCATTAGCAAGTTTGAGGGTCCTGTTTGCATCCCGAGTCTTTGCCTGGACCTCCATCCTGTGGCCTACCCAGATTTTTTCATTGCAGTGGCCTTGCAGTGGCTCCAGAGCTCCGCAGGGCTCGGGGGAGCACTCTTGCCCTTGTCCGGTGCAGTAGGGGGTGGAGTAGCCTCTTTCCTTGTGCTCCTGGAAGCACCTCAAGGTCTTATCCTTCCTGAGTGCCATTGGGAGACAGAGCTGGTAAGCCTGGGTAGGTCACCCCCTGCCCAGAAGTATGGCAGTTGCCTCACGCGGTGGCACAACTGCAGCCAACCTGTACCCAGACTTCACAGTTTATGAAGCAGCTTTCACAAAGTATCTCAGTTTATCTCTTAAGGATCGAGATTAATGTTCCCCCATTATTTTCAGATGGGCTCAAAGAGGCTGGGTAACTTGCCAAATGTCACACTGCAGATAACTGCCAGAGCCTGGACTCCCCCTTCTTCCAGGGTTCTGTGGGCTGCCTCCGTCAGCCGGCATACAGCAGCAGCCTGGCCACACCGAGCTCCATGAGGGCAGCTGCCATGCAGCCCTGGAGGGAGGATGCTGCAGTCTCCTCATGGGTGCCAAGGGGCTCCTAGGTTTCTTTCCGCCAGCTCTGTGACTACCGGCTCTGCATGCGGGGCTCCGAGTAGCCTCAGGCAGGCAGGTCACGGAGTTTATGAGCTTCCTTCACTGCGGAGCAAAGTAGCCCAGCAAAGAATGTAAACAGTCTCTCCTTGCCTTGGTGTTCTCACTGTAAACTGTTGTCAGAGACAGTGTACCTTCCAGGTGGTTCTAAAGATTGAATGGTTTCTGGTTAGACCCTGAGCCCAGTGCCCAGCACAGAGGAAGCACATGGTATACAGGGGCTGGCTGGCATGATTCTGGCTCCAGGTTTACTAGGAGAACCTATGGTCAGATCCCTCACCTGCTGTCTCTTATGGGGTTTCAGTTTCTTTTCTGGGTGGAGTTAGGAGAGCAGACTGGAACCTCTAAGGAGTCAATGGTTTGAGAAGCTTTGGGGCCAAAAAAAGGTCAGGAGTTTCTAGAAGATACAAGAATTTATCTAAAAAATGGGAAGGCTATGAGTCCTTGGAACAGTCTCCTTTGGTCCTATCATTTCTCAATGTGCAGAACATGAGTGCTCTGGTGGGTATTATGAGGCCACTCTCCTGCTCGGGCCTGCTCATATATTCGGGGTCCCGTTCTCCTCCACCACCACTTATGATTCAGGCTGAGGTCCCTGGAAATACAGCCTCTCCTTTTGCCAGGAGAATTCAGAGGGAACACAGGCCAGTGTTACCCTGGGCTTTGTCAGCTTGGAAGCCCTGGTGACTCCAGGTGGGTGTGGGGTGGAAGAGGGCAGCTGCCACCCTCACTGTCTCCACTGAGGTCAGCTTAGCGGTGATACAGGGTATCAGACTAGGAATGAGGCCAGCCCCGCCACTTCTGGTAGTTTTATGGCTAAATGGCAACTCACTTAACCTCTGAGGTTTACTTTTCCTCATCTGTAAAATGGGGGTAGGAAGCCTGCTCCCCAGAGTTGGTATGAGGACCAGGTGAGGTTATGAATGGGAAAGAGCCTGGCAGATATAGTGAGTCCCCATAAATACGTGTTGGATCACGAGAAGGATCAGGCCTGGAAAGTCCTTACCAGTAGGTCATTTGGATTTCAGTCCTTTCTAAGAGATTTTTCCCGAGAGGGTGGAAGAGCTGTGGACAGATATTTAAGTATCTGACTTCACTGCTGGCCAAGCCACCCAGCAAATGGAAGGCCAGGGTCTAAAGCTACATATGCTTGGCCTCCACCATAGGGTAGATGTGGTGCCTAGCCCCTCCCCAGCTGTGGTGATGGACCCCCTGTGGGCTGATGATTGTTCTTTTCCTCCACAGGTATAGCCTTCACGGATCTTCCGGTAAGTACTACGGTTGGGTCTCCCCTCTTCGGACTCTTGGGGGCCATCTGGGTCGGGGTTTGGTGGTATCTGCAAGTGCAGGGTGTGGAGTCTCTACCTTTCCCCAACCAGGGACGTGTGCTGTGCTGTCTACTTGGTGGTCCCAGTAGGGGTACCTGCTTGCCTTTCTCCAGTAGCAAGGCCTGGTCTTCCTCCATGACTCTTAGCAGGTGACAGTGATTTGTGGCATTTCTAAAGACAGCTGGGGGTGAGGAGATGAGGGTAGCTCCACGGCTCAGCTGGCCTGAGCCAGTTCTGTGTGACTTACAGCCAGTGGACTGGGGTGCAGAGTGTGGAGAATTGTTCCTGAACTGGTGGGCCCCCGTGCGTCTGCATTAGAGACCCCTGTGGAGAGCCAGTGCCCTAGGGGACTGGACCTGCTAGCATGCAGGGAACCCTGAGCCAGAGAGGTGAGCTTTGTGGGGTTTTCTCCTCTTGGAATGGGGTGAGGTTTCCAGCTGGTTTAGTTCAGGGCCCATTCCCAACTCTTGCACCCTAGTCCTTTATTAATAGTCATCACAGGCCTCGTCATATGCAGGACCTCTACCCAGAGTTCTGGGAGCCTGGTGCCCTGCTCCGTCTTCCCTGGCTGGAGTCTGGAAAGAGGAAAGGTTTGCTGACTCTGGTGGCTTCTTTGGGATCCTGGGCACTCCTGTGATGCCCCAAGAAGTGTTATTGTGATCTGTGGGGCCTTCTGAAGCCCAGGCTGTGGCACCCAAGATCCTGTTAGAGCCTCTTGTCTGTGGGTCAGAATCCTTCCCTCCTACCTGGAGGCCCCTGAGAGGGGCTGTGGCCCTAGGCAAAGTGAATAGACATAGGAGGATAATTCTGACCCTGGCTGGAGAAGTCTGGTTGTGGAGACATGTCATGAAATGGCCAGACATGTCGGTAAGTGCTAGAAAGTGAGTAGATACAGGGAAGGCTTGCTGGAGGCAGTGGGCTTTGCCTGTGGCATGAAGGAGGGGAGCGGAAAGGAAGGAAGCTGGAGGTCTTGAAGGTTCATGGAAGCAAGAAGTCTTGTAGGTTCAGAGCTCATGGTGGGCTGAACCCAGCATGCAGTGAAGGCACATGACGCCCAGGAGTGACCCATGGCCTGAGGATAGAAGGCAGAAGAGAGGGCTGGGGACCCAGTGACAGTGGGGAGGAGGCTGGCAAGACGTGAAACAGTGGACATGAATGTGGGTAGTAGCAGTGGAGAGTCACAGGAGGCACTGGGTGAGGGAGTGACTGGGCATAAGCTGGCAATGGCAGCGGATGGATGGAAAGCAAGGAGCCCCCTACCCACGAAGGGACATGCCCAAACCTCACTGGCCAGAAGACCCTCCTAGTGCGTCTCTGACAGGAAGGACAATGGCCTCTCTTTACCCTTCGCCAGTGTCGGGATCTCAACCACCTAACCTCTTTACCATGCTCTCCTCTTCCCCTCCCTTCCTGCCTCCCCCTCTCTCCCTGCCCCCTCGTGTACCCCTTTTTGTGGCAAAGAGATCCTTGGTCCTGGGTCTTTCTGAGAGGAGCCATTATTCGCCCCTGCAGCAGATCTTCACGGGCACACCTGCAGGTCGTGGATCCTGGCGTGCCCTTGTGTGCCCTGGGCGAGTGCCGAAATGGGGCCCTGAGCTTTGGGCTTTGGGGACACCATAGCCTCTGATGCAGGAAAGGAGACTCCATGTTCAGCTGGCTTGCTTTTCTTTTGCATTTTTCCCTCAAGTTTTGGGGAACAGTGTCTGGTAGGGAGGTGGGTGGAATGTGACGTAGCCCCACCTCCTCCAGCCTTGCTTCAGTTCTCTCAAAGCTGGGGCAACAGCCGGTGGGAGCCAGTGCCTTCCCGCTCTGCATCTGCACCGGAGGTGAGGTGAGGCGAGGCGAGGCCTGCTGCCCCACTGCCCTCAGGGCCTGACTGACATTTCATTCTCCTCCTCAGGCCAACCTCTACCCCACCGTAGGCCTGCAGACACCCGGGGAGATTGTGGACGCCAACTTTGGGCAGCAGCCCTTCCTGTTTGACATTGAGGACTACATGCGGGAATGGCGTGCCAAGGTCCAGGGCACTGTCCACTGCTTCCCCATCAGTGCCCAGCTTGGCGAGTGGCAGGCAGTGCTGCAGAAGTGAGTGCCCTGCCCCCGCCCTTTCCCGGCCCTGCCCCATCCCAGGGCCATTATTGTTCTGCAGGCCCCTGGACTGCCACAAGCCACTCTTATGACTCCAGTGGGTAGCATTCCTTCTGGAAAGCTCTCCCAGGGTGACTCTGCCTGCTGCTCTCCTGCTTCCCTCTTATCTGATGGATGCTCCTGCTCAGTTCTCCACATCTGCTGTTAATCAAACCTTTGCCCACCCCACCCTCCACCCCGAGTGGATCTGATGGCTCTCCATGTAATATCTCCAGCAGGGCAGTCTTCCCTCCCCAGGTCAGTCATTTTGCAGAGGATGTCCTAGGATGCCACCTGGTCTCTTTCTCTGTAGACTTTTTTTTTTTTTTTTTTTTTTAACCATAGCGAGTATCTGTCATGCTATAATTCTGGCCTGAGGTCACCTCTCAGGGTCTGCATTCAGCTAAGTCCCCCCCATCCATGGTAGTGGTGGCAGGAAGAGAGTTCTTCCTTGGACCAGCCTAGTAGCCCTTGGCTGATTCCCAGACTGTCCTGGAGGCCAGTCTTGCTGAGGATCCCAAGGGAGGCCAGGTTTGGGTCTCTCTTCCACTTATCAGCTGCAGGCCTGAGTGAGGCAGTGACTAGTACCCACTTGGCCAGGAGGCGGGTTAGCTTGTTAGCTTGGCTCCCAAGGTTAGGCAGTGTAGGGCTGGGCTTCTATTAGTCCTGGTCCCTTGGGTTGGGTGTGCCCTGGGTTCTTTGTGTAGCTTTCCTTTCTTAAGGGATCGAAATTGAGCCAGGCCCCAGAGAGAGCTGAGGCAGGGGCAAGGTGGCCAGACCCTCAGGAAGAGCAGCAAGGCTGTGTCTGGTTCCCAGTCCCCAGAGCTAACGAGAAGCTCGTGCTGGGAGGGCCAGCACAGTGCCAGTCCCTGCAGCAGGCTTGCTAGGATGGACAAGGGAGAGCTGGAGCTGTCCCAGCTGTGTGGGGGAGGGACTGATACTCTGGAGGGACTGATACTCTCAGCTTACAAGGCCTGGGATCAGCGGCACATGGATGTATTTGTTTATATGTGTGTGTCTATGTGTGTTCATATGTAGTATTTGCCAGCACCTGCATATTACTTGTGTTCGTTTTACGGATATTGTTAACGGCTACATTATCTTGGAGACAAATTTGCCGTAAGCTCCTTGACTGGCTTTCCATGGTGGGAGGTTCAGGTTATTTTCTCCCTTTAGCTTATGTAGGCACCCTTTTGTGTGTTGACTTTTTTCTTCTTTTTAAGATATTTTTTTACCTCTCTATAAGGTACTTTTAGAGAGGGGAAGGGAGGGAGAAAGGGAGGCAGAGAAACATCAATGTGTGGTGGCCTCTAGAGCGCCCCCTACTGGGGGCCTGGCCTGCAACCCAGGCATGTGCCCTGACTGGGAATTGAACCAGCGACCCTTTGGTTGGCAGGCTGATGCTCAATCCACTGAGCCACACCAGCCAGGGCGAGATTTTCTTATTTAAGATTTTTTCCTTGATGCCCTTTCAAGAAGTGGAATTATTTAATCAAAGGGGCTGTACATCTTAGTGGCGTCTTGATGTGCACCTTGTGTTTATAATGATAATAATAATAAAACAATTATAAGAATTATTACTTAGAACATTATTATAAATACATAATTTCATAACAAGAAGCTGTATTTTGTGCCGGGCCCTTTGTGTGTATCATTTCGTTTACCCCATAAAACACAGCAGGAGTTCTGTGCCTTCCACTATAGCCCCTCAGACCTTGCTTTCGGCCAGTGCAAAAACGCCATCAGACATGCATAAGCCAAGGTACCCACTTCCATACACATCAGACACGAGGGCTCGTCCTCCCACCCTGCACGTGGGTGCACACATGCTCTCGTGCCGCTGCTCAGCCAGCTTTAGGGGGGATTAAAGGGCCACTGGGCCTCGGGCTTCTCAGGACTATTTCCCCAAAATAGCATTCCTGTTGGCCTGTTGTTGCCGGGTATCTTGGCTTCCCAGGCCTCTGATTTGAGGCGTATGGGAAGTAACTTGGTTCGTGCGTTAGCTCCCCATGGCCCTTTGAACTGGCATTCCTGGGGGCCAGGTTTGCCTTATGAGCTAGAATGTTCCTGCCAGGCATGCAAGGCAGCCCACAGAGGAGCTCCTGTGTCTGTAGAAGGTACGCACGTGGCATGCATCCTCCCTGGCTGGGCGGCTGCCAGACTGCTTGGCAGGCTGCCTTTCCAGGAAGCCCTCAGAGACACTACTGACCATCTCTAGACTCGCTGCAGTTCACAGGGGCAGCCGCTTCCCTAAGAGGTGGTGTGTGCCTGTGTGTGCTTTTGTTACCGTGCCTGCCCGCTTGTGGGCAGCACATCCCAAAGAAATGGCAGCTGCGCCTCCGAGCTGCGGGACACATGCGGAGACCGGCCCCCTGCCCAGCCTGACTCCATAAGCACTGGGGGAAGTTTGCATTCAACCCTTTTATTCTCATTCTACGGGGGTTGCACTTTAAGATGAGTTTAAGGAAACCTAAGAGGGAGATTGTTTGTCCCTTTAGGTGGTCAGTGAGAGATGCAGGTTGTTTTTTTTTTAATATTAAATTTATTTTTTAAACTACAACTTACATTCAATATTGTTTTGTATAGTTTCAGGTGTTGAGCATAGTGGTTAGATAACTGTATATTCTACAAAGGGGTCCCCCCAATATTTCAAGTACCCACCTGATACCGTTCATAGTTATTACGGTGTTAGGACTGCATTCCCTGTGCTATAATGTACATTCCTGTGACTATTCTGTAACCACAAAAAGTGCAATTCTGGAGTGTCACCTTGGGCATTTCCTTTCTTCTAGCATGGTCTCATCTTACCTGGTGCATCATGGGTATTGTGCCACAGCCACGGCTTTTGCCCGAATGACTGAAACCCCGATTCAGGAAGAACAAGCATCTATAAAGAACCGACAAAGTAAGGCTGATTCTCCTCTTCCCCTTCCCTCTCCCTCCTTTCCTCACCTGTCCCCTACTCTGCTCTCTGGCTCATGCCAGCCTTAGGTGACCTGTCAGGAGTCCACGCAGCTCTGCTCCTCACCACCAGGACACCAGCCCAGAGCCCCAGCTTAGCCCCAGGCTCTGCTTCTGTCCCTCCTTTAAGACAGCACTGCCCAGATGGACAGTTCGGCAGCATGGGAATGTCTTAAGAGCAGCCTTCCTGAGGCACACTCTGCTGGCCCGGCATGGGCTGGGGCCGGGCCTGGCTGGGTCCCCCTCCCCCCTTGCTCCCTTCCCCCTGAAACCTGAATTCTACTCAGCGTCGTGTTCTTGGTCTTCTGAAAAGCTTGTATCTTAGACCATTGTCCTGCCTTTCACACTATTTACTCAACTTTAGTAGTTCTGCCTGCTCCTGGTCATAGAGAGGACTGCAGTAATCAGACAGGGCAAGGGCTGATGCTCAGTGGCTGCTGTGGAAGCACCTCTCTGCTCCCCACCTCTGGTCCTGCCCTTTGCAGACAACCAAAGGAAGGAGCCAAAGGAAACTTTCCTGGTGTTCATACTGGCCTGTGTACTGTGTTGGGGGCCTGTTTATGGAAAGAGGGTGTTGGGAGAGAGGAAACAGAGCCCAGAAAAGAGTTAGGAAGAAGAGAGAGGAGTGAGGGAGAACAGGTGTGTGTGGAGGTGTTTGTCCGTGTGTGCCTGCTTGCGTCTCTCTGAGCCTGTCGTCTCTGTGCATGTGCATGTGCCTGTGTCTCCCAGAGAAGCTACGCCCAGCCAGACAGACGGAAAGGGATCCCAGACTTGGGATCTACGAATGAGAGCCTCAGACCCAGAAGTCGCTCCCAGCAAGATGCACCAGGCCCCAGAGTGAGAGCAAGCTGCTGATGGCCTGAGAGGTGTCCACGTCAGAGATGCCAGTGTGAGGAGGATGGTCTCCTCTCCCGGCAGGGAGCATGCTGCCGCCCCTGAAGACTGCCAAGACATGGGCTCTGGCCCAGAAACCTGTGTGCTCCCATTGCCACTCCCCTGTGAGGCCTGAAAAGAGAGAAGTTTGTCTGAAGAGGAGCCCCTAGGGACACCAAGCTTCCTGGATGCCCACCCCTAGATCGTGCTCCCATAGCCAGGGCCCTCCCCAACCATGTTCCTGGTGACGTGTGCTCCACAGGAGCAAGCCTCCAAACTCACCCTACTGCCTCTGGACTGAGAGTCCCTGCTCTGTTTTTCCCTCTTATTCTTTGAGGATTCCCCAACACTTTGCAGAAACCAGGGTCTATGTGGGGCTGGGCGGCCAGGTTCTTTCTTTGGCCTCTTCTGTGAGCATCTCAGCTGGGCGCGCCGCTCTGAGCCGGCCCACCTGACTGTCTGCTGGTCTGTGCTCTGGGCTGGCATTGTGCAGGCGTGCATCTGTGAGGAAGGTCTGCGGCCCCTCCCTCACTGCTGCTGTGTTCTTGCTCTCTGCAGAGATCCAGAAGTTGGTGCTAGAAGGCCGTGTGGGTGAGGCCATTGAGACCACACAGCGTTTCTACCCAGGGCTGCTGGAGCACAACCCCAACCTGCTCTTCATGCTCAAGTAAGTTTTGGGGCCTGCAGCTCCCCCATAGCCCAGCCCTTCTCAGCTGGTGGTGGGAACATACAGCCTGGACCAAGCCCAGAGCAGTGCCGCTCCGCTCCCTCTGCAGGTGCCGACAATTTGTGGAGATGGTGAATGGGACCGACAGTGAGGTCCGCAGCTTGAGCTCCCGAAGCCCCAAGTCCCAGGACAGCTATCCTGGCTCCCCCAACCTCAGCCCCCGACACGGCCCCAGTAGTTCCCACATGCACAGCACAGGTCAGCCACTCTGCAGACGGCTCTGGGAAGTACTGGTGTGGAGAAGAAAGGCCACCTACATACTCTTCCCTGGGCTGGACCTAGGGTTCCCTGCTGGATTTGGGGGAAGGGAAATGGGACCACTGTTGTCATTCCCAGGGCCCTGCTTGATGGCAAGTTGCCCCTCCTCTTCTGACTGGCCCCTGGCTTACAGGTGCAGACAGTCCCAGCTGCAGCAATGGCGTCGCATCCACCAAGAGCAAGCAGAACCACAGTAAATACCCTGCACCCAGCTCCTCCTCTTCCTCCTCCTCGTCTTCCTCATCCTCCTCATCCCCATCCTCCGTCAATTACTCCGAGTCCAACTCAACAGATTCCACCAAGTCCCAGCCCCACAGCAGCACCAGTAATCAGGAGACCAGGTGCCTGCTTTACTTTGCTGCCTCCTCCTGCCTTCTGCTCTGGGCCCCCTGCAGCCTGTCTTTTGAGTGTTGCCCCCTGCACTTCATCCCCCACCTCCATCCCCGGTCTGTGTCTGGAATAGTAGCTGCTGACCTGCCAGGCATTGGCGCCAGCTTCTGTCCTACCAGTGGTTCAATTGCCACTTCACTCGGCCCTGTTTTTTTCCCCTTCTTAATTTCTCTTGATTTTAGAGAGAGAGAAGAAAGGAGGGGGGTTGTTGAAGAGGAAGAGAGAGAGAAACATCAATTTGTTGTTCCACTTATTGATGCATTCATTGGTTGATTCTTGCATGTGCCCTGACTAGGGATCAAACCCACAACCTTGGCATATCGGGACGATACTCTAACCAACTGAGCTACCCCGCCAGGGCTACTTGGCCCTATCTTTATCCAGATATGCCGACACTGCCAGGCTAAGAATGTGGTCTCTTTCAAGGAGACCAGGCCTCAGAACCCCCAAAGTCTATACTGAAGGAGTTGTTTTGGGCTTGGCTATGGTCACCCAGGTGGAGCAGGCAGGGGTTTTAGGCTACGGGCTACAGGTGGCTTTTAGCAGGTCCCAGGCATGCCTTAGGTTTTGGCTCCCAAAGATGCCTATTGTGACTCACAGGTTCTGGTCATTTGGGAGTAGGGGATGTTTAGGAGTGTGCCAACTCGGAGGAGGGTCAGGGAGGGGAGAGTCACAGAGGCAGCATTGGGACGAGAGTGGGAATTGAATGACAGGCCATTGGGGATAGCTGCTGTCATGGCAGGGCCCCAAGTGTTGGAGCCTGGGAAGCCAGAGCTGTTCTTTGAAGTTCCCAGGGGCCCTCAGTTTACTCACAGCAACCTGGGGCTAAAGCCTGAATGCAGGCCCCACCAGGCTGCTCCGACCACGTCCCCTTGGCCAACTGCCACCCCAACCCTTCTCCACAGCGACAGTGAGATGGAGATGGAGGCGGAGCATTACCCCAATGGTGTGCTGGAGAGCATGTCCACACGCATTGTCAATGGTGCCTACAAGCATGAGGACCTGCAGACAGACGAGTCAAGCATGGGTGAGGGCCATGCCCCAGCGTGGTGTTCCGTGGGTGTAACACTCGGTCCAGATGCCCCTTCCCCCTGAGAGGGGGTTGGGACGGGCAGGCTTTGGCACCTTGAGAGGCTCTAGGCAGACCTGGTCCGCTGCCTCCTTAGCCAATCATGAATGGGTGCTTGAGGTAGGAAGGCCCAGCCTGCTGCCTCATAAATATTGGGGCCCCTGTGTTTGAGGCTAGAAGGAGTTCGCGAGTGTGGGCACTCCTGTGAGCCCCCATGCATCTGTATAGGGTGGGAAGAGGGAAAGCTTTTGAGTCTCCCAAGGAGCGTGTGCTAGGTGGACTAAGAGCAGCTCAGCCATAGATGGCCCACACGCTCCTCCCAGCCCTCACTTGCCTCCTGCAGAAGCTGCATCCCCTCACCCCCTGGGTCCTTCTTGCCATGTTCTCTTTGGGCCTCCCTCAAATCCTCCCTTTCTCTCTTCACCCCTCCTGATGTGTTCTCTGCTGGACTCTGGGTGCAGATGATGGGCATCCTCGGCGGCAACTCTGTGGGGGCAACCAGGCTGCCACAGAAAGGATAATCCTGTTTGGCCGCGAGTTGCAGGCACTGAGCGAGCAGCTGGGAAGGGAGTATGGCAAGAATTTGGCCCACACGGAGATGCTGCAGGTACAGAACAAGTCAGGGCCTCCCACAGAGAGGGCCCCCATTTGGTAATGGGGGTAGGGTGGCTCTGGGAGGGCCCTCGGGATAGCAGCACCAGGACTCCAGTGGGCTCCAGTCAAGTCTGCAATGGGAAATGGGACATCCAGGGTGTGCACCACCCCCTCTAGGCTCTGGGGAGGGCACAACGGTGGGGTGTGTCATACCCTTGCTGGGCAGCACACAGCTCTGAGTCCTCTGGAGCCATGAAGTGTGTGTGTGGTGTGTGCCACAGTCCTCTCAAGAGTGCCCTGTCCCTTAGGATGCCTTTAGCCTGCTGGCATACTCTGACCCCTGGAGCTGCCCGGTTGGCCAGCAGCTTGACCCCATCCAGAGGGAGCCCGTGTGCGCTGCCCTCAACAGCGCCATTTTAGGTAAGTGGATCTAACGAAAGTAGAAGCTTGCCCGTCAGTGTCTGGGTGGCCCCCTCCCTTCTCTCCCTAGGAATTGCTGATGTTTGTCCAAATTGGGGCAATGAGCTCAGCCCAGGAGCTCTCTGGTGGCCCATAGGACTCTTGGGCTCGAGCGGCTGAACCTAAATCCCGACTTCCCTCTGCCCAGCTGAGTTGTCTGGCTGGGTTGTGGGGGACCCTAGGTTGTGCCTGTGGGCCCAGGGCAGCCCGTTGCTCTGAAGAAGGCCAAGGTCCTTGGGTTTCCAGCATGGCTGCAGGGCCATGGCCTGGTGGCTGGGGACACAGACACAGGTGAACACTCTCTTCCAAGAGATTTTGTTCACTCCTTTCCGTCTTGTGCTCCCAAGGGAACTTTGACCAGGGCCCGAGCCCGGAGCAGGGCAGTTACTAGGCCTTGTCTCTCCTCCACAGAGTCTCAGAACCTGCCAAAGCAGCCCCCTCTGATGCTCGCCCTGGGCCAGGCAACTGAATGTCTACGGCTAATGGCCCGAGCGGGCCTGGGATCTTGCTCCTTTGCCAGAGTTGACGACTACTTGCACTAGCTGACTGTGCTGGCTAGCCCCACCTGGCCCTCCCTCGGCCCCAGGGCTGGAGCAGCCTGGCCCTCCATAGGCACCTGGTGCAGGGACCTGGAAGCCACGGGCAGAGTCCACTCCTCCTCCCGGGCCTCCTTCCTTTCCTTTCCTTTTCCTTTTCCTTTTCCTTTCCTTTTCCTTTCCTTTTTCCTTTCCCCCCACCTCAGTCTCTCCCCCCCCATGCCCCCTTCACGTGCAGTGGCCTATGACGCAGTATCGGCTGGTTACTCTTATGTAGCACCTTCTACTTTGAAAGGGGGCTTTTGTTTTGAGGAGGGGTTGGAGTTTTTTTAATCATTTTTTTCCCACATGACTGAGCCACCAGTATTTATCTCTGGAGAGTTTGTGCTGAGCTGGTTTCTGCTAATTTAGTGATGAAGCCTATCCAAGTTGGTGATAGCTTATTATTTTCATAAGTAAAAAAATGAGATTATATATATATATATAAATATATATATTACAAAAAGACACAGTATTTATCGTAGTGTTAGTCCAGCACCTCTTGGGTGAGGCTATCCAGACACCATATGTTTTTATTTGAGTCCAATTCATTAAAAAAGCATCATCTCCGTAACCTCAGCCAAGTGATTTATTTCAGGCTTCCCTTTGTTGAGCCACACGTCCAGCTGCAGCCTAGGGCAGCCCAAGAGGCTTTGGGGTGGGGGCACTTAGTGGGCAGATCAGGCTAAGCTGGTTTGTAGCATCCAAGAGGTGTGGGTCCCCAGGCCCCAAAGAATCAGACTGAGCAGAAAACCAGTAGGGCCAGGGGTCCAGAGAAGGAGAGGAGTTGACCTGGGGCTACACAGCAAAGCAAAGGAATAGAGAGTCCTTGGCCAGCACGCTATCTACCATTCTACCCTGCCTTTCACTGCCTGCCTTGCACCTCTTTCTCTTTCCTTTCAACATCCTGCCTTCTCCTGTTGTTAAGATGGCCAAATAATTCATTTACTCTAAGTTGATTGCCTGGAAACTACCTGCCTTCGACCTGAGAGCTGCTGTGTGTCAGGCTGTGGGGAGGAAGTCTCCATTCCTAGGACTGAGGCCCTCGAATACAGGGCCTGCCTTCTTCCTGCATGGATCTTCACTGGCTCTGCACAACTCTGATGGAATCAATGCTTTCTGTTGAGAAGCCAGGACCTTGTGGAGACAGATTCTTGGGCTACCGGTCACTGGAGTGGATGGAACCCTTGACCCCCCGAGGCCAGGCCTCACTGCAGCTGTGCCAGGCAGCTCCCTGCAGTTTGGCCCCAGCCACTCTTAGGAAAGACTGTTCTGAGTATTTGCTGTCTGGAGGACGGGAATTCATGGGCTTTACAGATGTCCCACCAGCCCTGTCAGATGGACCCTTACAGCTGGTGGGTCAAAAACAGTCCTGGTACTGCCATCAGGGAATCAAGAAAGGAAGGGCTAAGCGGGCTCCCAGGACGTGGGTGGGCCATCTGTGGTGAGGACTGACAGCCCAGGAAGAGGAAAGGGAGGAGGTCTACCCAGAGGAGCATGAGCAGGGCCTGCGATTTCCGCGCCTGCTTCACAGTGCGGGGAGCATACAAGCAGCCCCTGCGCAGGGGCAAGGTCAGAAGTTGAATTTCCAGTCCCTGCCTGGATCTGGCCTGGGCACGCTTCTGCTCTCTGTCAGTGGACACAGGAATGGTGGGTTGGCCTGAGATACTCAGGGCCCACCAGGCCTTGCTGGGCCCACAGCTGGACAATAAGAGAAATGATTGAGATGGACCAGCTGCCAGTGATGGGTCAAGGACCTGGCCCTGTGCTATCTCAGAGTTCTGCTTTGGGACGTGATCCTAGAGATTGCTGTGTTTTCTTGGTCCCCACCAGGGCAGCTGACAGCCCACAGACCATGGCCCATCAGGGAGTTGTCCTGTCTGCAAAGGAAACTCATGTTTTGCAGGGCTGCGATGCCTAGCCTCCAAACCCAGAGGTTGGAAATATCAGTCTGTTAAAAGGGTCAGAGCCAAGCAGGTTGGGAATTAAAATCAGAGGCATTTGCAGCTGGAATGGGGTTCAGAGAACATATGCTCCACCAGTTCTCTCTTTTATAGATAAGGAAACAGGTCTAGGAGGTTAAGTGACTTGGCCAAAGTCACACAGCAGATTGGCGCCAGAGCTGGGACTAACCTCATCCCTGTGGTTGGGCAACGCAGTTTAGTCCTAGAGCTGAATGGCCGGTCAGGGGTTAGGCTCGAAGTGTGAGGGAGGCCTCCAGCAGGGTCTGAGCAGCTGATACTTTCAGGGGTGTGTCAGGGATGGGGATAGGTGCCTGGGCCTGGGGTGTGGAGCATCTGAGAGAGGGTCCAGGAGGGCTTGGGACAGCTATGTGCTGCTTGGGGTTGGGTGTCTGCCTGGCTTGCACTCAGTACCCATGGCCATCTCCCCATTTTCTGTGCCTTATCTCACTGTTTCAGCTGAGTCCAAGTTGTTTACTCTGTTCCTCTTCAGAGGGGCGTTCTGTCCCAGTTGGACAGCTTACCTTTGGGACATAAGCCTTTGCCCCACAAGCCGTGGAGAGGACCAAAACCAAGCTGCTTGAGCCCACTGTCTCGCTGATAGTTCAGTCCTGCCTGTCAGCCTGAGGAGCCCCTTATGTGCACCCAGTTTTACCAGCCGACTTCCAGGAGCCAAGAGTGGGGGAAGCACCTGGGAGGAGACCCGGTGAAAAACTGGACTCAACCCAAAAGGTCAGGAGGAAGAGTTAGCCCTTTTGGGTTGTCCAGCCCTGGGGAAGCAGCTGTCCTTACTTACGTTTTCCTCTGTGCCACCAAATGATCGCTCCTTCCAGAGTGGAAGGAAATTGGCAGATCACACAAAGAAAGGCAGAACCCCGATCTTCACCTACATGGGTCTGTGGCTGGATGCAGGCCTTCAAAAAGGGGACACCAAGAGATGGAGAAGCGGGGCTGCTCGTCCACTCAGCACCTTCCTCCCCCTTAAGCAAGCACAAAGAAGATGGGGCAGAGAACTGTCAGAGCCGAACGTTCCCATGGTTGCTCACAACTCAGGTATGCACACTGTGTGGCAGCTGGGCAGCGGAGCCCCACGTGACCACCAGTCCTGTGCACCCGGACCTGTGGCCAGATGGTGGAGCCTGGCTGCCGGAGGCGCCACCTTTTTGCATAGGGTTTTCCTCCATTAGTAACTACAGCTGACACAGACATCCTCCACATTGTGCGCACTGGTTCTGCCTTCGTCCTCGCAAGTTGATACTCGGCATTAGCATGAAACTCGTGGGTGTGGGAGGGTTTAGAGAGAATTCTAACACAAAACATCCTATTAAATTGTACTTGAGAGAAGAAAAACTCCTGTTGTATTTTGACAGAATTATTTTTATTAAAATACACATCATGAGCAGTCACGAGTCCCTGGTCTCTGTTTCAGCCTTACTGGGGCTGGCACCCATGTGTTGTGCAGTGTCCCGGAGGGTTTTGCCTCTTCTTAGCCCACCTCACAAGTGCCCAGGCCCCTGGTGCCTTAAGGTCTGTCAAGATTTTGGGTGTTTTCAGCACCTCAAAGAGGATAGGTACTTAAGCTTCAATTCTCTCCCTCAAAACAGCTTTTATCTGGGACAAAGAAAAAGCAAATTCAACTTCAAAAAGTTGGGCCACAGGACCACCTACACTCAAAATAAGATTTTAAAACATTGCAAATAATGTTCACCCCAAACACTAGCCAGTGAAAAAGAGCTTTTCTGCGGGGCATTGAGGTTAGCTTCCTGTCAGTCCGAGGAGAAAGACCTCGTGCTCAAAACCCTAGTTGTGTTTACCGACTGGGTAACCCTGGAAAGTTAACCTTCCTCCGTTTCAGTTTCTCCATCCTTAAAATGTGGTCAGTTCTTCTACCCTGTGGTGGTAGAAGATTCTAGCATGTGTAGGGCAGTGTTTGGCACCTAGGGCTGCAGTATAGGTGACCACCCTGCCTCCATGAGGGTGCTCCTTGGTGTGACTGGTCTGCTCTTGCCTCATTCTGCCTCTCCTGCCCCCACGGTATAAGGGTTTGATGCAGAGAAGGGATACAGTAGCTTAATGCTGCTGTCCACCTGGAGGTGGGACCAGAAACAGAAAGAAATCAGCTCTGAGGCTACTGCAGTAGGCCAGGCACAAGAGGACAGGTTTGAGAAATAAATTTAGGAGATGTGTTGAGCACAACAGGATGAGTAACTGGTTGTAAGGGAGATGGGATGAGCACGAGACAAGGCAAATGCAGGCTTTTGGTTGGGGCAAAGGAATGGATAAGAGTATAGGGACCAAAAGGGAACAGGTGGTGGCTAAAAGTCACTGGAGCGGGGGAGGTTTGCTGGAGAGCAAGTGCATCCACAAGTCAGAGAGAGAATCATTCCTGGAACTGGAAAAGGGTACCGTGGTCCAGTATATAAGGAAAGCTGTCATGGATGGTTACAATGAACATCATCAGCTAATTAAAAGCTCTAAAAATCCTATGTAAAGATGTGCAGCTTAGCCCAGCCCTTTCCAGACTTCCTAATAGAATAGAATGCTTCACTCAAGCATTTCACAGGACTATTACTCTACAGAACTCTCAGGGAAAAGCTAGTGTAGAGGGAAGAGTGACGTACTAGATAAGCACAAGTGTCCTTGATTCCATAAGTAAAGCTAGAGTGATTTCGCTCTAAACTAGTTTCCCAACCTGGACCAATTTTGCCCCCAAGGGGATATCGGCAATGTCTGGAGTTATTTTTTTTTTTCTTTAATAGATTTTATTTATTTATTCCTAGAGAGGGGAAGAGAGGGAGAAAGACAGGGAAAGAAATATCAATGTGTAGTTGTCTCTCCCATGCCCCCCACTGGGGACCCACCCGCAACCCAGGCATGTGCCCTGACTGGGAATCGAACCAGTGCCCTCCTGGTTCACAGGCTGACACTCAACCCACTGAGCCACACCAGCCAGGGCAAAGAAGTTATTTTTCTTAGTCACAGCTGGGGTAGGGTGCTACTGATATCTAGTGGGTAGCATTCAGGAATGCCACTAAATATTGTAATGCACAGACAGTCCCCACAACATCGAACTATCAGGCCCAAAATGTCAACAGTGCCACTGTTAAGAAACTGCTCTAGAGTGAAATTTTGAACAATGACTAAGACAAACAGATCAAACGTAAGTGCCCTTTGGTTCTGCCTCCTTTGTGTCTGGCTGTTCAGAATCCAGGGGAAGAAATAGGGAATAAAATCCCATCAGAAAAGAGGGCTTTGAGGTTACAATTTTTCCTCACTCTGGAAGCCCCCAGCCTCATGAAGATGACGGTACTGGTGAGAAGCTCTGTCTCCTGCCAAAGCAGGGACAGCCCTGCTGGTTAGCTGGTCTCAGTGGGAACTGCCTCAGCTCAGCTGACATGTTCTAATCATTACAGGCTGCCCTGGAAAGAGGGCTAGCTGAGCGAGAGGGAGAAGGGGTGCACACTTACCAGGAGAGTCAGACACCAGGGGTGGGGGCTCCCCATGCAGAAATAACACCTAACCCACATTCCAACATAGCCTTTTACACTAGGGTTTACAGGTTTCACTCCTCTATTGGATTTGGTGAATCAAAGATGGTCTTATTACAAAATGGTATTTATTTGTGGGGGTGGGTATAGGCCCCAATAAAGAGATCACGGGGACTGAGATCACAGTCTTTAAGAGTACTAATACCTAAGGAACAACTTAACATCTAGGAAGCCGTGAAGTTCAGCAAGCGAATTCAAGAGAACTGCCCTTCCCCTTATGCAAAGATAGATTGTGTCCTACAGCAGCCTTTCCTTCATCCCTGGGCAACCAAAACCCACCAGTTTTTAGAATCTCCTTGCTCACTCTTTTTTTCTTAACATAGAGAAACATCGATTTGTTGTTCTTATTGATGCATTCATTGTTTGATTCTTGTTTATACCCTGACGACCTGGGATCAAATCCACAACCTTGGTGCATCCAGGCGATGCTCCAACAGAGTTGCTTGCCCAGGGCAGAACCTCCTTGCTTTTGATGCAACTAGAAAGGATCCGAGGCTGTAACATAGATCGCTCAATGCCTCCACCACCGGAAATGAAAGACCAGGGACTCCAGCCACGCTATTTAACCTCACTCCGCCCCCCGCCCCCGCGCACACACACCCCCAGCCCCGCCAAACAATAAGCGAGCATGCGCGACTGCGGGTCAGGGTTCCTCCCAGCGCGCGTCCACGCCCCCGTCAGGGAGCATGCGCAGATCTCCCACCGCTCCCCTCCCCGCCCCGCCTCCCTTCCCAGCGCCCCCGGTTCCTTAGAAACCAGGCGGCGCGTTCTGGTAGCGGGGCGCTAGGCTCTGCCGCGGGTGAATTCCTACCCGCCTCCTTCACTGGGGGTTGGCGTCCGCTGAGACCGTCCGGACCCAAGGTCCCCTGTGCGGAGCGGGGCGGGCAATGCCAGCGTGCCAGGTGAGAGGCGGCCTGCGGTAGCGGGTGAGGATGGAGGAGGGCATGGCGCGGCTGCGAGCGGGCGTCGACCGGGCCTCTAACGCGGGCCCGGCGTCGGAGGTCGGAGGCGGAGATACGCAGAGTCGAGGCTGGAGGCGGCCGTTCAACTGCGAGCGCCGGCGCGGAGTTCGAGGGTCGCTCCTGGAGTTCTCCCTCCCCACCTCAGAAGTAGGACTTGCAAGTGTGATCGTAAAATTTTGGCTCCTGGGGGGACCTCGTCCCTAACCCCATCCCTTTACTGGACGGGGCTCCCCTGCCCTGTGCAGAGTAGACCCACCTGCCTGTGTGAGGAGTGACGCTTTGTGGGTGAGGATGCGAGGTCTGGAAGCCTCAGACAAAGGGCTGGTGAGGTGGATGGTCATCCCCTTTCAGAGAGAGATGGGGTTTTTAGCAGGGGTATATCTTTAAGGAAAGAGTGTTCAGGTGGCAGGTGGGAGAAGGGACATCCCAGGAGGCGCGATGACTGTGCCAGCCGCAGAGCCCACGGGCCGCGTCTCTAGGGCCCTGGCCTACCTTTGAAGCTCAGGAAGGAAGCAGATGGACCTGCGGAGACAAAGGTGAGGTGAGGCATTCCCATCCAGGAGGCATTGTGACAGGAATGGTGAGGAAGGAAGAGGGGGCGGGGAGATCAGGACTTCGGAAGGACTAAGTGAAGTTTCCCTCCCCAATTACTGCGAATCTGAAGAACAGGACAGGAAGAGAAACAGTTTGAAGCTGCCTTGGATAAACCAAGTCAGCTTATAAACCATCTTGCTTATGGTCTTTTCCCCCATAGTGTCATGCTGAGGGCGAGACACTGGAAAAAAGTGGGTGCCCGCTGAGTGTCCGGAACCAGGGCCAGCCACCACCCAGAGGATCTTTGTGAGCTTTGGGCACAAAGGTCTCAGGAGGAGGAGCCCTTAGTGTATGACCCTTCCTTTGAAGGGAACAACTGTTAAATTAGAAAAGACACGTGTTACTGTGATATGAAGAGCTGTGGGGATGGTTGTATTTGAGAGTCAGGGGAAGCTAGATTCGTTCTTCGTATGGAAACTCATTTTATCCTGAAAAGCTACACCAGGGAACGAGAGTTTTAAGGCTCTCTCCATTTTACAAAAAGTGAAAAACGACTGCCTTTGGACCAGGAGTTTTTGAGAATGTCTGGACCACGAGGGGAAAATCTTCAGCAGGCAGTTCTGTTCGTGGAGTCCCCATTTTACAGGTAAAGACTCTGTTGTGAGAGGCTTTCTCTTACCACCTGGTGGCCCTGCTTTTCCTGTGGAATGATTGATCTGGGTCTAATCAGTTATTTATTTCCTCAGAAAATTCAGATATAAGATTTCCGTAGTAATACTAGAACCTGCTAGTAGTAGGATTAGCAATGAAAAAAAGCCTCCTCCTGCCAAAAAAAAAGAAAAGAAAAGAAACTTAAAGATTTGTAGTATAGGGAAAGTGTGCAGTTTTTAAACAGTTGGTCGCTGATTCTAGGCAAAAAGCCAGTATATTGCTAGCTTGATAAAACGAATCTTCAGTGTATGTTCAACTTTGCAGCATGTTTTTTTTCACTCCCAGAGTGATAAGAAAAGGTACATTGAAAGTATGATAATGTCAATAGGCCACATTAGTTTAAAGATCACTTTTGGTTCACAGATCAGTGCCTGACCATGACTATTGTTATGGCCTGGGAATATGGTCTATATTGTGGCTGTGAATTTATTTTAGTTAAGATGTAGTAAATATGCAATATTATATTAGTTTCAGGTGTACAGCAGAGTTATTAACATCGCACAGCTATGCATTTCCTTGACTTTCTTGCATCAAGAGAAATGTGGGGTATTATCAGAAGGGTATGTAATCCGTGGGTGAAATTCACAGTGTTCACCAAATCCTGTCAGAAAAGTTTCATGAAAGTCATTGTATTCTGTTTAGAAATCCTCATTAATTTATCATTAGCCCAGATAGAAGACAAACGAATAGGCCAAAATCGAGGTAAGATTGACAGGGATCAGTGAATTACCATCTGCAGAGCTGGGCGAAGTGTGGGAGCATGCTTTGAATGTACGTGCGGGTATGTTTGGGGTTTTTTTAAAGATTTTCTCTATCTTTAGAGAGAGGGAAAGGCAGGAAGAAAGAGGGAGAGAAACCTCGATGTGCAAGAGATACATTGATCAGTTGCCTTTCACATGCCCCCACGGGAGGACTTGGCCTGCAACCCAGCCATCTACCCTGATTGGGAATCGAACCGGTGACCTCTGGGTTTGCAGGCTGGCATCCAGTCCTCTGAGCCACGCCAGCCAGGGAAGATACATTACTGAATGAGCAGTTGGAGGAGATACTGCTTAAATGTAGTGAGTGTGCCCCATGGATTTGTGTGCACTTTTTGAGCTTCAATCATCAGAAAGACATTTGTTTTCAGAGGAGAAAGATGGACTTAGACACTCAAAGTGTTTCTTCGTTTCTATGGCAATGAAACCTTTTGACAAATAATTACTTAACATCTACTCTATTTTCTGGGGCAGCTGAGGACAGTTATCAAATCTGGCCTGTAATAAAGTAATCAACAGTATTTAATAGGCCAAGGTGCCAGACAAACCAGTAATGCTAACAGGATTTACTTTCACTGAACTGATTTTCTAGTTACACAGTAAGAGGAAAAATTAAATGGAAATACAGTACTGTCTGGTGTAAGAAGTTGTAATACAGACATCAGTGTTCAGAAAATAGAGGACTCAAACAGTGGAGACCTTAGAAGAGCTTTTCTGATGCCTGACGTCACTCATGCATATTTATGGAAGGTCCAGTTTTGGAATAAATCCACCATTGGAATTGAACATCGTCTAGGAAAAAATTGGACATTTTGCTCTTGAGAATTCATGTATAGTATAGTAATGGGACATTATTTTTCTTTTTCTTTTTTTTTTTAAGATTGTATTTATTTACTTTTAGAGAGAGGAGAAGGGAGGGAGAGAAGCATCAATGTGTGAGAGATACATTGATTGGTTGCCTCTCAGGTACCCCTACTGGGGACCTGGCCTGCAACCCAGGCATGTGCCCTGACTGGGAATGGAACCAGCGACCCTTTGGTTCGCAGGCTGGCACTCAATCCACTGAGCTACACTAGCAAGGGCAAAAATAATTTTTTTGAAGTGTATTTCCCATTTCAAAAAAAACAATTCCCCACCCCCGAAAGTTTCTTTGTGCTTGTGTAAAGGATGACATTGAACTTGTTTTCTCTCTGCTGGCCTTCACTCCTCCTGGCTTTGTTGACTGTGTTAAAAGTGAGGGGTTGGGGGTACAATGGCAGGGTCTGGGGTCGGTGGCATCTCTTCCTGTCTCAGGTGTCAGTGAACCAAATGGTAATATGGTTACCTAGACAGTGAATTTAAATGTGTATAATTGAAAGGTGACTTACAGATCTTGTGCTGCTTTCTAAAACTGGTACTTCTTTGGTGCCTGTTGATGGATAGCTTACACCCTTACGGTCTCTTGGGAGCTTGTTAGGGGTTTTGTAGGACAGTGTCCCAAAGCGTATTATAGGAAGTTTCATGTGGTGAATGGTTTCTGCAGCCCAGTGGTGGGTCTCGCTAGGAAATGGTTTTTGTCTCAGGAAACTCTCTGGGGGCAGCTCTGGGAGCACGTGAGATGGAGTGTTTGTCATGCCAGGCATCCTCCGATTGCCCAGGAGTTGGGGGATGGTAGAGAGAGCAGCTGTACATACTGTTACTTTTCAGCCTTTTGAATTCATATTCCTGTGCCAGGGCCTAAAGGGACGTAACTTGTATTTTGGAGCAATGGGAGAAATGATTCAACATAGTACTTCTTATCTAATGTAATTTTTAAAAGTAAATCATTGTGTTTAAATGGCTATTTTGGTATTGTTGTGCAAAGAACATTTAAGTGCCTTTGAGTAATTCCCAAATCATTCTAGGAGTGTTACTAAAATACTTTGAAGTTTTAAGTTTCAGGGAACTGTTTTCTCCTTTTTTAAATTTTTTAAAGATTTAATTTATTTGTTTTCTAGAAACATGGGAAGGGAGGGAGAACGGGGGAGAGACATCAGTCACTTGCCTCTCACATACACACCCCATATGGGCACCGGACCTGCAGCCCAGGCATGTGTCCGGCCAGAAATCAAACCACCTTTACCTTTGCGGTGTGACACCCAACCCACCGAGCCACAGTGGTCGGGGCTGTTTTCTCCTTAATACCATATGTAACCCAGTCTGGTCGTGAAGGAACTTAGAGTCTCAACAGTGAGACAAGACACTGTGCATCATTTAAACAATAATTAGAAAATTCTAAAATACTGAAATGAATTGCTGTTTCCAGGTAGGTATACCCCATATACATACTGTATTTTATAAACAGTCTCCTTCATTACATGCTAACCAAAAAGAAAAAAGGGGCTGATGTGGCAGACTGTCCTGAGCTTAGATCATTTTACGTCTCACATTTAACAGTCAGAAGATTGTTAACTTACAGCCAAGTGTGGTCATAGGCTGGTTGGTAAGCAGTCTTCTGCATCCAAGCAGAATACTGGTCAGGGTTGCCTTGCTCTGAGGTGCCCTAAGCATGTCCTACACTCGCCCTGGCCGGTGTGGCGCAGTGCATTGAGTGCCGGCCTGTGAACCAAAGGGTGGCCGGTTCAATTCCCAGTCAGGGCACGTGCCTGGGTTGCAGGCCAGGTCCCCAGTTGGTGGCTTGCGAGAGGTGACCAGTAAGTGTATCTCTCCCACATCTATGCTTCTCTCCCTCTTTCTCCCCTCCTTTCCCTTCTCTCTAAAAGTAAATAAATAAAATGTTTTTAAAAATGCCCTACACTCGAACAGGCAGGCAGAGAGATGATCCTCTCAAGTGTCTCTTGTCGCCATAGAAATGGGAGTCTTCACAGAATCAGAATACTTGTGTCCGTATATACAAGGTGGAAAACACTAAGAAAACTTCACTAAATCAAGTTTGCATATTGAAAAATGTTTATTACTATAATTAAAATCTCATTCTCTTGGGACCACAGGTAAAACCAAAACATACGATACACCTCTGTCTAGGGTTGACTGTTTCACAGGCGTCATGGCCCAGTGTGCTTTACCTCAGTGTTTTAAAGGCAAAGGCAGAGTCTTTTCACTTGACAGCCACAGGGAAAGACCTGTGAACACTCGTTATGTCCCTGTGTTAAATCAGTCCTTGGTATTCAGCTATGAGTGTAGCAAGAAATGGAAGCTGACCTCCAGGGACCTGGCCTGTCTGATAACTGCTGTGTGCTCAACTCCTGGCATAATGCCTAGTTCATTGTGGGGCTTTGAAGACGTTGGAGAGTGAACGAGGAAAGGACTCTGATGACTGGATATTGTGCCATTAAAGGGAGGGGTGGGGGAGTGCAGGAGGGCGTCGTGTTTGAGAGGAAAGATGAGTTTGGGTTGGGAGAAGTTGGTAAGTCACTCGGGTGGGATTTCTGGAGTATAGAACTAGAGCCACAGCATTGTCAAGGCTGGAAACGGGAAGTTGAGAATCTTTGAGGGGAGGTGAGGTCATAGTGAAGTTGAAGGGTTAGATAAAGTTGCTCTGGGAGAAAGCAGGGCTGAGGATGGAATTTTCGGGTTAGTGTCAGCCTGGAACTCACTGTTAAAGTAATCTCAGAAAAAGGAATCTGGTTGTTGTCAGATTTTCAGAAACAATGAATAATTAATATAGTTGGTAGATGAGTACTTTTTCCTACTATAATCAACAGCTGGAGCTAACTTTTTTATTCTTTAAAGATTTTATTTATTCATATTTAGAGGGGAAGGGAGGGAGAAAGAGAGGGAGAGAAACATTGACGTTCGGGAAAAACATGAATTGGTTGCCTCTTGCCTGCCCCCAACTGGGGACCTGGCCCATGACCCAGGCATGTGCCCTGATGGGGAATCCCGCCTTTCTGTTTGCAGGATGACGCCCAGTCCACTGAGCCATACCAGTCGGGGCCTAAAGCTAACTTTTAGACCCGATAGTGATCCAGGTACTTCTGTGGGTGTTAAATTTACTTCTTTATGACTTGGTTTAGCTGACCCTTTTGTACATTGGGTAGTTACGCCTCATTGGACAGGTCATTAGGTCTTTCATTAGTGTCCCTCCTAGGACACGGTGTGCATGGAGGCCAGGGGGTGGGGAACTGGCGTCTTTGGCCAGGACTGGGTATGCGCTCTCATTTTGTGGTGGCTGCCTAACAGTTTTAGCCCTATGTCAGTGTGTGGGCCTGGAGGAATAGTATTTTTTTTTCTTTGTCCTGTTTGTGTTTTTGCTGTCAGTGACAAGGCAGCAGTCTGTGACCATGTCATTGAGGCAGTGTAGGTGCTTAAACAAGTCACAGGAAAACTGAACCTTCTCCGTAGAAACCCAGGGCCCAAAGCATTTATCATACCTAACGTGTAAAGCGCAATACCTGTTTGGGCTTTAGTTTGGCTGTATTTTTCAGTGGGAACATAAATGCAGGTAGAGAAACGCTTGCAAATCTGTCTGAAAACAGTCCTGCTGGAAGCACTCGTGGTGCTGTTTCGGGCTCCAAGCACAAACCAGTTCAGGAGGAGCTGTAACTGTACTGCAGGCATCGAGCTGCCCGGAGCCTGCAGTCGCAGGCTCAGGCTGTGTTCTTTCTCCCGGCTCCCGCTCAGGCTCTGGTTGTGAGGCGTGGTTGGCTCTCCTCTTTGGGTCCAGCTCTGCAGGCATTGATGGCCTGTCTGCCACACTGGCTCAGTTCTAGATGTTGGAGGGCCGAAAGGAGGGCTGGGGGACAATGAGACACACTTTTCTAATGAGTTCTGGGAACATGATTGGTGTCGAAGGCCACACGCAGGGCATTCCTGATTATTTCCCCAACAGGTTCCTGGAACCGGCAAGGCCCTGCCACCCTGACAGAAACTAAACAGGTGATTGCAGTGAGGTACGTGAAAGCCAGAGCCCAGGCTGCTCCGGAACTGTGAGAACTTAACCCAGCCCACGCACGCACGGCCTCTCTGAAGAAGTGGTGTGTAAGTGGAGACCTGACAGATCTCCTGAGAAGGAGTTAGCCTGAGGAACTAAGAGGAAATATTCTTCCAGGCAGAGCAAACTGCTTGAACCACATCCCAAAGCAGGACTGAAGGAGTTAGATTTGGTAGCATGTTGAGCCAATGTAAGGCACAAGTGCTAAGGTGGGTCCAGCCCACACTGGGGAGCTGCTTTGTGAGCCCATCGAGGAATTTGGCATTTATCCTAGGGACATTTAAAGGCTGGGGAAGGAAATGGTTAGGAGCAGGAGAATCATGGGAGTCTGTTCAGGGAACCAGAGCAGTGGGCAAACTCAAGGGGCATTACAGTGTCCAGTTGTTCGGGTGTAGTGATGGAGTGGCTATGGGGGCAGAAAGGCTTCACTACAGCCAGAGTGTTTCCCTATGAACTGGTCAGATTTGACTCACGGTCACTTGTCTTCCCCTTGTGATTGTGTGTTGGCTTTTGACTGAACATAGCCCCCCAGTGCTGTGTCATTGTGGTCCATCCTGCAAGGCGGGCCATACAGCCCGCTTCTGTGTCAGGAGGGAGAGAACTTGACTACAAGGGGACTGAGCTAACTGATAAGCATGAGTCATGTCATGTGGAGGAGGGGCGGCGGCTGGAAAGACAATTCCAAGTGAAGGTACCCTCTTGGCAGTTCAAGCTGTAGTCTAATCCCAAGGGCAGGCAGAGCTGTTCTGTTAATCATATGATGCCTATTTTCTTTCCTGAACCATTAAACCGTTAGATTAGCGATGGAAATAATTTCTGTCCAATTTGTGAACATATTCAAGACACTACTGAATTATATACAATTTTGATGAGTTCAGTATGTATGTCTTGGCTTACTGATTAACTAACTATACAAGAACAAGGTCTGAAATATTTCTTTTTCTAAAGATTTTATTTAATTATATTTATAGAGAGGGAGACAGAGAGGGAGAGAAATGTTGATAGGTTGCCTCGCACACCCCCAACTGGGGACCTGGCCAGCAACCCAGGCATGTGCCCTGACTGGCAATCAAACTGGCAACCCTTTGGTTCGCAGCCCGTGTTCAATTCACTGAGCCACACCGTCCAGGGTACATGACTTGTAATTTTAAAAAAGGATAGTGCCCTGGCCGGTGTGGCTCAGTGGATTGAGCACTGGCCTGCGAACCAAAGGGTCACCGGTTCGATTCCCAGTCAGGGCACATGCCTGGGTTGTGGGTCAGGCCCCCAGTAGGGGGCACTCAAGAGGCAACCACACATTGATATTTCCCTCCCTTGCTTTCTCCCTTCCTTCCTCTCTCTAAAAATAAATAAAATCTTTATTTCTAAAATAATTTTTTTTTTAAAAAAAAAGGATAGTTACAGGGCAAATTGTTATAGATACATTTTTGAATAGTTTGGCTGGAACCTCCCAGCTCCATCCATCTCTAAGCCTCTGGAGATCTAGATGCTTTTAATAGGATCGGGAAGACACAATCCCAGAACAAGTAATGACACTTGAAAAAACCTGCCTCCCTCCCTCCCTCCCTCCCTCTCTAGGGTCAGTGAACATATCCTCAGGTGAGGATTAAAAAAATAAATGCTCAAGATGGTAAATTTCATGTTGTGTGTTTTACCACAGTTTTTTAAAAAACCTAACCGTCTACATACAGATTATTTAGTAGGACACGTGAAAAATCCTGTGGATCAGGAAGATGGGGCTGTCCAAATTCTGAATGAATGAAAGCTGCACGTTGCAACCCCCAGCACTGTAAAGGGGTTGTTGATAGGGAAGGGTTCATAGGCACCTTCTGCCCAGGGCCTGGCCCCTGTTCCAGCTCGTCTAGTGAATGAGTGACCTCTTTGAAGGTAAGAGCTCACTCCAGAATGCCCAGACTTCACTCAGCGAGGGAGGATGTTCTTTTTGTCAGAATCCTGGCTACCTTCATGACTATACTCTCGTCACTTGGAGCTCCTGGCCTTATAACCCATGGCATAGAAGAGGTCAGCAGACCTCTTCTGCAAGGGGCCAGAGGTCAGGTATTTTAGACTTGGGGGTATGAGTGCCTGTTGCACCTCTGTGCAGTTGTAGCACAGAAGCAGCCATAAATAAAGGATTGGGTGTGACTGTGTCTCTTGAAAAACCTTATTTACAAAACAGGTGTCAGATGGGATTCCGCCCACCCCTGGGGGAGGGAATGGGTCTAGTCCTGTGGTTTTGCAGAAGCTGTGGCCCCACACACAAGACATACAGAGGGTGAGAGGGGGATTCAGCCCGTCTGGGAAGAAAGAGTCCACAGACCCCAGCTTTCACAACCATCTTCGTCAGGCCTTTGGGTTCCCTGTTTCTCTTAATGGCCCTGCAGCTTCCCAGCCGCTTAGGTTTAGAACTTCAGGGTCATTTTTTGAGCGAGTCATATTTACTCAAATATAACTTTCATAGCAGTAAACCTTATACCCTTTTTAATGTACAGTCCTATGAGATTTGACAAATTTGTATAATCATGTAACCAACACCGCCAAGAACCGTTTTGGGGGCGATGGAAGGTGGAAGAGAGTAAAGGGGGGATAAATAGTGATGGAAGGAGACTTGACTTGGGGTGATGAACACACAATACAACATACAGATGATGTATTATAGATTATAGAATTGTATAACTGAAACCTATATAATTTTATTAACCGATGTCCCCCCAATAAATTCAATAAAATGAAAGATTATCCTTGCTTCAAAAAAATATATATAGAACAGTTTCTTCACATACACACCCCAAATTCCCTTGTGGCCTCTTGTAGTCAAATCCTGCTCCTGTTCCCCACCCTTGGCAACCACTGATCTATTTTCTGTCCCTATAGTTTGCTTTTTTCATTATGTCGTGTAAATGGAATCACACAGTATGGAGCCTAAAAGTCTGGCGTCTTTTAATTAGCATAATGCATTTGAGAATCACCCTTGACATTGTGTGCACTTGTGGTTTGTTCTTTTTTATTGCTGAGTAAGTAGTCCATCGCATTGACATAGTACTGTTTGTTTACCCGTTCACCAGCGAAAGGACATTTGTGTTCCAAGTTTCGGCAGTTGTGAATAAAACCAACATTAAAAAGGAGACATTCACATATAGGTTTTTGCGTGAGCATAAGTTTTTATTTCTCTTGGTAAATACCTAGAAGTGGGATTAGTAAGTTTTATGAAGTATATATTTAACTTTGTAAAATGACAAACTGTTTTCCAAAGTGGCTGTACCATTTTTCATTTTCACCAACAATGAACAGTTGTTTTATGTCCTTGCCAGTATTTGATACTAGCTTTTCTAAATTTCTGAACTTCAGACATTTTTTTAAATTGATTTTTATGGGGGAGAAAAGGCATACAACTGTAATTGAATAATAATAAAAGTTTTTTAAAAATTATTTTTAGAGAGAGGGGAAGGGAGGGAGAAAGAAAGGGAGAGACACATCCATATGTGGTTGCCTCTTGCACGCCCCTAACTGGGGAGCAACCCTGAAACCCAGGCATGCTCCCTGACTGGGAATCAACCAGCAACCCCTTTGTTCGCAGGCCGGCACTCAGTCCCCTGAGCCACACCAGCCAGCACGCAAGCCTCTGTTTTTACAGAGGTTCAGAGAAGCTAAGTAATCTGCCCAGGGTTTCACAGCTGGTTGTGGCAGGTCTTGTACACACAGCTATCAGTGTAAGAATGTCCAAACCTGTAGAGAATTTTAATAAAATTTTATTTGAGGCAAACAGAGGCTAGAGCTCAACAGACAGAAAATTGCTTTCAGAGAATGGCAGTTTGCAGCTTCTTCTGTGCATTTAGAATCAAGGAGGGGAAGGTAAGGCAGATTACAGGTAAATGGGAGAAAGCAGGGCAGGGATTGGATTACAGGATCATTAACGAGATTTTGTGCTTTCTGGAGAATGGTTACTTTGAAGAAGAAGAGAGATGTTGACCTAGATCCCCAGAAACAATGGATGGGACTTGCTTAAGGTAGATTAACCTTTTGCAAAAGAAGTTATATGGCTGCCCAAGTAGAAATTTGTGATCAGATCGCCCTGTGAGGTTGCTTTCTGTAGAATACCTTTTTCGTCCACACAGCCAGCTGTGGGTCCTGGACAAGTTACCTAGCTTCTCTGAGCTTCTGTTTCCTCGTCTGTAAGATGGGTTGCATGGACTGAGAGAGATGTACTATATATTACAGTAAACACTGCCCGGCCTAATGCAGTCACTGCACAGTAGCTCAGAATGTTATCTTCATATTCCTGCACAGTTATCTTCATATTCCTACCATATACATCTATCTTTTTTAAAAGACTTTTTTAAATAAAGATTTTATTTGTTTGTTTGTTTGTTTTAGAGAATGGGGAAGAGAGGGAGAGAAACATCAATGTGTGGGTTGCCTCTCATGTGTGCCCTCCTGGGGACCTGGCCCACAACCCAGGCATGTGCCCTACTGGGGATCAAACTGGCAACCCTTTGGTTCTCAGGCCAGCACTCAATCCACTGAGCCACACCAGTGAAGGCCTTTTTTAAAAGACTTTAAGTGATTTGCCTTGGGCCAGGCCCAGTTATATATGCTTTATAGATAGATATTAATCATTTAATCCTTAAGTCCCCCCCCCCCCCAGGTAGATACAGTTATCTCTATTTTACAGATAAGAAAACTAGAGGCATGGAATGATTGAGAAACTTGAGTCCTGATTGGTCTGGCTCAGTTGGTTGGGCATTGTCCTGCAAACCAAAAGGTCACTGGTTCGATTCCCAGTCAGGGCACATGCCTGGATTGGGGGTTCAGCCCCATGTCGGGGCAGATGCAAGAGGCAACCAGTCACTGTTTCTATTTCACATCGATGTTACTTTTGCTCTCTTCCTCCCTCCCTTCCCCTCTCTCTAAAAGTAAATAAAATATTTTAAAAGAAGAAAAAACGTACCTGGAATTACCAGGCTGATGAGCAGTGGATCCAGGACTTGAACCCAGGCAAGTATGGCTGCAGGTTCCATGCCTCTAACTTCTGTGCTACTTTCCCCATAACTTGTAGCCTTGTCAAAATATGTATAGCCAGTCCTTCCAAGGTACTTTCTACCCCTTATTCTTGACCAGTATGTGGTGATTGGAGTGCATGTGAGCTAGGTCTGGGTTTATGGGGATCTTTGGAGGCACATGAAAGGTATACACAAGGATGTTAGGAGCAAGCAGTAGGGAAATGATAGGGGTGAGAAATAAATGAGGAAAACCAGCTCTGCCTGCTCGAGCAGGAAATACCTATTTATCAAGCCTGCCCAGCATCATGCCATCTGGCTTCCTCAGAGCTCAGCTGATGTCCCTTTATGGGTGTTGATAAAGCTTCTCTTTGAGTCAGTGTCAATAAAACAGAGGTTATTAAAATTTATTCTAATCCATTTTGTTGTTTTAGGCCACAGATGCAAACATCCACCCACACGTGACTATAGCATGAAGAAATGAGGTGCTAGAGAGGAGGAAGTGTGCCCTGGGCGTGAATTTAGAGAGGACAGGGACATCCTTGGCTACGGTGGCTATGTCTCATTCCCCGGGCCCTTTTAGCTTTTCGTAATTAATGACCCACAAAATTGAAGCAGAATCTTACTTATCTAGCGCAACAAATTTGACACTCCAGCTCTCAGGATGTCCATGACCTGTAAGTCACCAAAAAGAACCTTTGGGTGTGCTGTCTTTCCCAGGAGCACGCCTGTGCCTTTCCCTCCCGCCTCTTCTTCCCTCTCAGGAGAGCATCTCCTAAACTATAAGGGTCCCTACGAGACTTGCAACCAGGGGAGCAATGGGCAGCAACAGCTTATCCTGGGCTCACCCCCTGAACCTGTCTCCAAGACCCCTTTTCTCTCACTTCTCAGGGAGCCAAAGCAACCCCGCCTAGGCTCTCTCCTGTTGCTGCTTCTGTCCTAAGCCCTTCCTTGTTTCACTGTCCCCAGCTTTAATAAATGTACTCTCAAAATCAAAACACCTATAAAAACACGAAAAGAACCTATAAATGCAGAAAGTGACCACAATTGCTGGCGGGAGTCCAGGACATGAAAATTATAGAAAACTTTATGTGACTAACCTGTTTTCTAATTAGAAGGGAAGTCTGTAGGGACAGAAAAATTATCAGCAAAGAGGAAAGAGGAGTGGTTGAGGCCACAGACATTAGTCACCATCAGAAAGAAAAAGATGGTTAAGCTAAAGCCCAATGGTAGAGTTCAAGGGGAAGACAAGCTCCACAGCCCCCAGCAGTAGAGACCAGAGGAGGCAGGAAGCTGACAGGGGTCTGGAGTTAGAGGAAGCCCAAGTCATGCTTGTTTCAGTGGTTCACCAAGGTACAGGTGTCCTTCATGTAGGATCTAGTAGTACAGGGCACTCTATTGGGCTATACTGGCACGACAGCCCCTAACATAGACACGTACTTCGCACGGTACACTTAGAAGTAAAAGAGATGCTGGATCTGAAAATGAAAATTAAGAAAAAACTGGTATTTACAATAGCATCAAACAAAGTTTATACTTAGAAATAAAGGTGTAATTTATACTCTGAAACCTATTAAACATTATTGAAAGTAATTTTAAAAGACCTAAATAAATTGAAAGACATCCTCTGTTCATGGATCAGAAAACTCAATATTAAGATGACAGTTTTACACAAGTCGATCTACAGATTCTAAGCAATCTCTATCAAAATCCCAGATTAACAAAATGATCCTAAAATTCGTAGGAAAATACAAGGGACCCAGAGTAGCCAAAACAATATTGAAAAAGACCAAAGTTGGAAGACTCACACTTACTGATTTCAGAACTTATTATAAAGCTAAAGTAATTTAGCCCTGGCTCAGTGGATTGAGTGCTGGCCTACAAACCAAAGGGTCGCTGGGTCCTTTCCCAGTCAGGGCTCATCCCTGGGTTGTAGGCCAAGTCCCCCCAGTAGGGGGCGTGCAAGAGGCAACCACACATTGATGTTCTTCTCTCTCTCTTTCTCCTTCTCTTCTCCTCTCTCCAAAAATAAAGAAAATCTTTTTTTAAAAAAGCTCAAGTAACTAAGGGTGGTACTGGCATAAGGCTAGACATACAAATCAATGAAATCAAATTGAGAGTCCATAAATAAACCTATATATTTATGGTCAACTGATTTTCAACAAAGGTGCCAACGTCACTCCAGAGGAAGACACAGTCTCTTCAATAAATGGTGCTAGAACAACTGAATAACCACATGCAGAAGAATAAAGTTGGGTCCCTGTATCTCCCAGTTTCTCCCTCCCTTACCCCCATCACTGATCTACTGTCTCCATGGATTTCCCTTCTGTGAAAATTTTATGCAAATGGTATCATACACTCTATGGCCTTCTGGGGTTAACTTCTTTCACTTACCATAATGTTTTCAAGGTTCATCCATCTTGTAGTTTGTAGCAGTGCTTCCATTACGTTTTGTGGCTGAATAACACTACCCTACATGGATATACCACATTTTGTTTATCCTTCTAGCAGCTGATGGACGTTTGGATTGTTCCTACTTTTTGGCTATTATGAATAATTCTATGAGCATTCATGTACAAGTTTTTGTGAGAGGATATAGCGTTGATATGATCTGAAAGAATCTCAATAAACAACTGTTCTCTACTACATATTTAATTCTCCCAGAAAGAATAAAACCCACTCATCATCAGTTACTCTGAAAGCCATTGTCGTCACGTCAGGTGACTGTACGCCCAACTTTTAACTGGTTCACAGAGGATTCTTCTTACTGGGTTGTCTTGGTGTGTGTTTTGAAACTCATCCCTCCCGAAGATAACCCTTGAAAGTGCCTGCCCAAAGCTAGACTTAATCTTGAGGTTTGTGGGTCCTGCTGGGCCTTCTAAGTCATACTGAGTCCAATGGGAAGTCACTAAAGGGTTTAAAATGTGAAAGGGAGTGGTGTGAACCCATTAGCGTTTTAGAAAGATCGATATGCAATATGAGGAATGGATGAAGGAAGGAAATCTTGGGAGCCAGAGACATCAAGTTGCAGTCATTCAGGTGAGCGGTGCTGGTAGCAGAGAGGATGACAAAGAAGGGGTGGACCTGAGAGATGATAAAGACTAGGATCCGCTGGACTTGATGTTGGGTTGCCTGTACGGTAAGGAATGGAGAGGTTGCGGATGCTGGCTGGCTTTCTTGGTTGATGATGATGACATTCCATGAGAGAATATAGGAAGAAATTATAGGAAGGTTTATATTTATTGAATGCTGACTATATATACCAGATACTTGACTACTAATTTAAAATTGGACTTCATTTAATCTTCAAAAGACCCTACGAGCTATATAGCATTAGACCTGTTTTACCCATGAGAAGAGTTGCATTTAGCTAAGAAGCGGGGAAGTCAGGATTTGAACCCAGTGTCTCCAGCGACTTCACTTCGTGTGCTCCTGCTTAGATTAGGTCATGTGGGTTTTGTGGAGCGTGTGGAACATCTGTGTATATTCAGGAGTAGAATATGTTGTGTGAAGCTCTGGAGAGAAAGCTGGGCTTGGGCTGCAGATTTGGAAGTCACCAGTATACCAATTAAAGCCTTGGATCTGAGCAGTAAAGAGCATGTGGAATGAGAAAAGAAGGTCCTCTGACAGAACCTCAGGAACCTCAGCACTGAAGGAGCTGGGGCAAGAACAGGGGAGCCCAAATTGGCACCCCAAAATGACCAGAAAGGTGGGAGGATGTCACAGATGGGGAGGGAAGTGATGAAAAGTTGTATACAGCCCTAATGCTCACAGTTGGGAATGAAATACTCAGTTAATCGTGATGCATTTACAACGAGAATGCCACGTCTCTGTGGAACTGACAAGTAGGCTGACTCTGAAATGTGAGGGGATAGATGCACGTGGAGCAATGTTATGTGGGTAACAGAACAGCAAAATCATACATTTGGATAGAACTTTTAAAAAAGATTTTATTTATTTTTAGAGAGAGGGGAAGGGAGGGAGAAGGGGAGAGAAACATCAATGTGTGGTTGCCTCTCACATGCCCCTCCGACTGGGGACCTGGCCTGCAACCCAGGCATGTGCCCTGACTGGGAATCGAACCAACAGTCCTTTGGTTCGCAGGCCGGCACTGAATCCACTGAGCCACACCAGCCAGGGCCATTTGGGTAAAACTTTTAAAAATTGGACTTGCAGCTCTGAATGGTGTAGCTCAGTGAGTTGGGCATCACCAACTGGAAGATCACCAGTTCGATTCCCAGTCAGAGCACATGCCTAGGGTACGGGCCAGGTCCCCATTGGGGGTGTGTGAGAGGCAACCAATCAGTGTTCCTCTCATACATCAATGTTTCTTTCCCTTTCTTCTTTCTCCTCTCTCTAAAAATAAATAAATAAAGTCTTTAAAAAAAAAAAAAACTTGGACTTGAGTGACCAAGATCAGAAGTAGTATGATTTTTAAAAGATAATTGGTGGAGGAAAGGAGTGTAGAGTGTTAATAAAATTATGTAAAATGGTACAACCCCTGTGGAAAACAGTATGGCGGTTCCTCAAAAAATTAAAAATAGATTTACTATATGATCTAGCAATTCCACTTCTGGGTTAAAATGGTAAATTTTCTGTGTATTTTACCACACACAGAAATAATAAAGACAATAAAAATGGTGGTGACACAGCCTCATCCCACAGTTTGATTCAGTGGGGCTGGGGTCATCAGTGGCCCTAGCACACAGCCAGAGTGGGGACCGCTGGTTTAGCTGAGGGAGAGTGCCCCATGGGGAAGCCGGATTCCCTGAGCACACCTGAAGTTCATCTTGGTTTCTAAGTAGAGTTCTCTTTGGTTTTGGTCTTTATTTCATTTTATAACCCTTGTGATCAGAAGGAAAAGTAAGTAAACATATCCACTGTAGAAAGTTTGGCAATGTTCAAAAAATAGAAATCATCCAGAGTCCCATCAGCTTGAGTAATGATGAAATGCAGGTGTATTCTGGCCCTTCGATTGTTACAGTTTGTAATATGTTTATACGTTACCAATATCCTTGTATATTCTCATGTCAGTATATGTTTTGTATATATGTCTTCTATCCTTTTTTTAAAAAAATGATATCCTACCTCACATATTGTTTTGTTTTTCCACTTTTTTCCCATTTTCACCATAATTTTTTAACAGTTTACTTTTTATTGTATTTTTCCCATCACCATTTATCTGCCTTACACCCTCTTTCACCTCTACCCACCCAGCTCCCCACTGTTTTCCCACTTTTTTTTCCCAATTTCAAAAAGGGCTAATTTTAATCATCTTAATAACCAATTAAATGAAACCCCTTTTTTAAAATTAGGGAATCCTAATGATGTTGAGGTAGAGGATGCTGTTATCAGGTAATAATAGGTATAAGATAAAATTAACAAAACGGAAGGAAAGGATGCACTGACTTGAAATTGTCTCCCTTTAAATTCATGTGGAAGATTAAGAACACTTTTTCCAATTCAGAGTTCTAAGCAGGAAATCCAGATACGCCATGTCACGGACTTGCTTCTTTAATTGCAGATGAACTCAGCAGCCAGTGGGAAGAATCCAGAACAGCAGACTGCAAAACAGCTGTCCCCATGAGGGAGCCTGTCACTGTGCCTTTGATTTGTCCAGCTGGGCTCATTCCCAAATGTTCAGGATTTGGATTCCTAAAGTCTTTTTTAGCATTTGACTAATTCTTTGTTGGTGGAAGGGGCTGGGACTGTTTCTCCACACATAAACTGCTCTTTGTCATAAATCACTTTTATAATGAGAGAGCAGCTAGGACACGTCGCCACATCTTCCCCATTCTCCAGATCTTCCTTGGTGATGCAGAAGTTATCGCCACAAGGGCAGGGATAGAAGTACGTTTCCAAGTCCTCGTCAAATTGGAAGTCCTCGATTCCACCTCGTCGTGAAACACTGCCATCGTACGGGGGCCAGACGAGGGTCCCCACCAGCCGAAATAGACCCACGTCCTGTTTTCCCACTTTTTAACAAAGATATGGTGATGTCTTTCAGGTCATTGAGGGCCTTCTTCCTCATGGTTTTCAGTGTTATTTATCAAACCCATTACTGTTATTAAACATCTAGATTGTTTCCCAGTTTTCACTACCACATTCAATGTTGGCATAAATAACTGTATAAAAATATTATTTTATACATCACTGTTGCTTTTGTTGTGGCCAATTTGGTAGTTGAAAAAAAAATTATATTTTGTTTCTAGTGAACATTTTCCTATGCTTGCTAACATACATTTTTAAATTATAATCTGTGTAGCACCTAGGTAGTTCTCTTCAGTCTTTTACTGGTTTTTGTTTCCCGCTCTTTTTTTGTGTGTGTGATATAATATCGAATCATGAACTTTTACCCTTAAGTCCCTGAAGGTAGAGTATATTGAGTAGAGTCACACAGAAAATGAAGTGGAGAACAGGGATTCATCTGAACCCAGCTTTATTCACTGTTTTCATTTTTTCTTCTTCCAGGAGATGGATATTGCTAATAATCCCTAAGTCTCTCTGGGAGAAGGTTCTGCAGCTTTTCATTTTGCAGCGGGGCTTCATTTGTGCTTTTGGGCAGAGAACTTGTAGCTTCTGCACGAGCCAGAAAACTTCACCCGAGTGTGCCCTCCACTAACAGCCAGTGTACTGCTTGCTGTTCCAGGAGCCATGTTTGACCAGGACTGTGGGACGCTCATACTCATGTTGGAGGCTCTTGTGAGGAGATGAGTTGGTGAACAGAGAAGCCGGCATGAAGATTCTCCCAGGAGTGGGCGTGTTTGGGACTGGCAGCTCCGCCCGGGTTCTGGTCCCACTGCTGAGGGCAGAAGGGTTCACCGTGGAGGCCCTGTGGGGGAAGACTGAGGAAGAGGCGAAACAGCTTGCGGAGGAGATGAACATCACCTTCTACACCAGCCAGACCGATGACGTCTTGCTGCATCAGGACGTGGATCTGGTGTGCATCAACATCCCCCCTCCACTCACCCGGCAAATATCTGTGAAGGCTCTAGGTACGGACGGTCAGGCCGTAGCGTGGGCAGATTGTGCCTCCCTCTGGGCGGTCCTTCTTGGCCTTGAGTCTGCAGGTGCTGGCACTCTGGGGCAGTGCTGGGCAGGGCACGCTGGGCCGGCCTACAGCTGTGGGAGGAAATGCTGTAGTGGCTAGGGAAGACCTCCTTCCCTGCCTCCCCTAAGTAAATATCAAGCAAAAAGTAAGCAGATGCCTTAAGAGTTGTCCTGTCACAGGGACTAGTGTTTATTACATTTTAGGCGACGTTAAAAGTTCGCCTCTCTGAAGTCAGAGTTCAGAGACCTGGACACCGGGAAATTGGTTGTGATTGACAGGTTTGTTCTTCCATTTCTGTGGCATGCGTCACCACAGAAGGGGGAGGAGGGTGTGTAGCAAGGGTGCCATTTCCCTTGTTTTGTCGGGCCCTGACTAGTTTGAGCACACACCCTTCCTGCCAGACTTTGCGATCTTGTTTGCCAGCGGGCAGGAAGGCACTCTGTCAGCACCGGGCTTCCCCGACAGGATCCACGGGACAGCCTGCTCACATCTCTGTTCCCTCGGGAAGCGGTTGGCTCAGCAACCTCCTGCCCCTGGCTGGGCGTAGCTTACAAAGCCGGTTTCCTACAGTTCCTGTTAGGCTTCTCTTTCCTGTCAACTGTAGAAACATTCTTTGCCTTATGTAAACTAGGATCTAATTTAATAGGAAAGCAGATCAGTAAACATTCACCCAGCAATTTTGTTTTAATGCCTCCTGTGTGCCAGGCACCGTCCGATGTCATTCTGGATGTTCAGAACAGTGCTGGACCAGAGAGCTCTCCTTACCTTCAGATTCCATAGTCAAATTGAAGAGCCTAGAAATAACACATTGCAAAGTAAATAAGAAAAGACTTAAGTAACAATTCAGGTAGCATGTAATTAATTGACAAAATCATTCTTTTAAGTTGATAGGAGCCACGTGTCTTTCAAATGCAGTTGGAGGTCCCTGAGTCCAAGCTGACCACCATGCCTCCTGGCCACCACCATGGTGGAGGGTCCAAGGCTCTGCTCTTTGTTTCTTTCTTATTCTTTTTTTTTTTTAAGATTTTATTTATTTATTTTTAGAGAAAGAGAGGGAAAGAAACGTTAATGTGCAGCTGCCTCTCACACATGCCCCCATTGGGGACCTGGCCCGCAACCCAGGCATGTGCCCTGGCTGGGAATCGAACTGGCAACCCTTTGGTGCTCATGCCTGCGCTCAATCCACTGAGCCACACCAGCCAGGGCTATTCTTGTTCTGAAGATAAGAGGGTGTCTTTGTCGCTTTTGGCCCAATGGGTGGGGAAGGATAAATGTTCATTGCAGTGAGCAAGAATATGAGTCTGTCTGGTTGTTGATTTGGGGCATGTAAGTTTTGACCAAAAATTACAGGTGGCTAGTTTTCGAGCTTTCTTTTCCAGAGCTCGCTCTCTCTCTTGAGGATGTGTGACACTGGAGCTGTTCATTGGCCCTAGATTCTTAGGAGGGCAGATAATGGCTCCCAGATTGAGTTTAGAAGTAGACCTAAGTCAACACTTTAACAGAGAGCTAGTGGTTCAAGAGGAATCAGGCTACCACGGTCACCTGACTTTTTGCCATTTCTTGTTGGTGAGGCCAGGTATGTCTAGAGGCTTTCAGTCTCCTTGAATTTTAAGGTCCCCACAGAAACCATTTCCAAGCTGTATAGGAAGAAGGGGAAACCCCAGGGTTCTTTGGCCACAAGCCTGCTGTTCTCAGGTTCCTGGTATGGGAATGTCCTAGACTTTGGGCCTTTTACTATAAGCAGGAAGTACAGCCCCAGCCGGGTACCTCAGTTGGTTATAGCATCGTCCCAATACACCAAAGTTGCAGGTTCCATCCCTGGTCAGGGCACATATAAGAATCAACCAATGAATGCATACAGAAGTGGAACAACAAATCATTGTTTCTCTCTCTCTAAAAATCAGTAAGTAAAAAAAATTAAACAGGAAGTACAGGGATGTCAGAAACTTCTGGGGTCTTGTATCCCAGCCCTTGGTGAAGCAAGGCCATGAGCCCTCCCTCCACATCTCTGTTGTCAGGAGGAGGAGGGTGTGGATGAGCATCCTTGGTGGCACAGGATCCCAGGAGATAGTAGGCCTGGGAGAGCCCATGTCAGCTTGACCTGCCCTCACGTACTGCCCCCTCAGTCCCCAAAGGAATTGCTGAGACTGTGTGGCCATGAAGTTCACTCCCTGAGTGCTTTCACTTTTTTTAGTGAGAATTCTGACTTGACTTCAGCACATATGGAAGAGGCCAGAAGAACTCCTAGTTTTCCCAGAGGGCTGGGTGTGAGTATATGAACTGCTGTACACAGAACACCAAACCGACTTGACATCAGACCCCACTTCTGGTCCGGTTTCTGTCCCTCTCAACCGCTGTGGGCCCCTGTGAATGGGGGTGAGTAGGGTGTCATTCAGCCATTCCAGCGTGATATATGACTGCCTCCAAGTGCTGACCAAGAAAGACACTCAGGAAAGCCTCACGTTACGAGAGGAAGCCAGGCTTTCCCGTACAGTGTATTTAAAAGTCTTCAGAGTCAGTACCCCCAAAGACCCTCACTGCCATTCCACCTTGCTGTGTATTCCCACGTGTGAGTCTCTTTATATACGCATGAGAGTATATTTTTCTACGTTTTTGCCACATAGGGTCTCTCTTTTATTTTTTTTCCTGTCATTGGGGCTGTATCTAAGCTTTAGACTTTAGATACTCAGTTTCTTTTATTTATTGTTATTTTTTTTATCCTTACCCAAGAACATTTTTTCATTGCTTTTAAGATTTTAAATTTATTTTTAGAGAGGGGAAGGGAGGGAGAAAGAGGGAGAGACACATCAATGTGTGGTTGCTTCCATGCACCGCCTACTGAGGAACTGGCCCACAACCAAGGCATGTGCCCTAGACTAGGAATCAAACTGGCGACCCTTTGGTTCACAGGCTGGCACTCAATCCACTATCACCAGCCAGAACTCGTTTTTTCATTGCTTTTAGAGAGAGAGGAAGCACCCTGACCTGTGTGGCTCAGTTGGGCATTGCTCTGCAAAGCAAAAGGTCACCGATTCAATTCCCAGTCAGGGCACATGCCTGGGTTGTGGGCCGGGTCCCCAGTTGGGGTGCATGTAAGAGGCGACCTACCAATGTTTCTCTCTCACATCTATGTTTCTCCTCTTCTCTTTCTCCCTACCTCCCCTTCTCTTTAAAAATAAATAAATAGAATTCTAAAAAAATATCCTGCTTCCTTTAAAAGAAAAAAATAAAGAGAGAAACATCGGTATAACAGAGAAACATTGATTGATTTCCCCTCCCCCCATTAGGCTCCCCAACTGGGGATTGAACCCACAACTTAGGCATGTGCCCCGAGGAGTCAAACCCGCAATGTTTTGGTGTACGGGGACGAGACTCCAACCAAGCCACACCGGCCATGGCTAGATTCTCAATCTTTTTAGAGCTGGAAAAAAGCCATAATTATTTAGCTCTATAGTTTTTGAGAAGTACTCTAAATTTTAGATTAGCTCTTCCAGATTCGAGCCCATGAAAAGTTTATCCAGTCATCTAAAGCCTCTATTTAGTTGTGGGTCCTCTGGTATCGTGCAGTGCTAGACATCACAACAGGGGAGTCGTGGAGACTGTGAAGCATGTGAGGCATACGGCACCAGCAGAGATGCACCTGTGAGGACGTGTCATTTAGGAGACCGTGATTCTCCTAAAACTGTCCGTAATAGTCGTGGTGCTGTATTTTCTTCTGGAATTCCCATCCATGCGGGGGCTGTGGAGAGGCTCTCTGGTCCAGTGGCTCTCAGAATGTGGTCCCTGAACCAACAGCATCAGTGTGACCAGGGAACTTGTTACAAATTCATATTCTCAGGCCCATTTCTAGACCTTCTGAATCTGGGGTGAGGCCTCACAATCTGTTTGAACGGTCCTTCCGGGTGATTCTGACGCACACTGAGGAGGGAGAGTCACTGATCCAATCCAGTGTCTGCATTTTCAGTTACAGAATCCGAGGCTCAGCAATATTCAGTTTACTTCTCATTAAGTCTTGATGCTATGGGCAAAATTCCATTTTCCTCAGTTCGTTAGGTCATTACATTTTTACCTGACTTCTGAGGCTATAAGGGTTGTTTCTTGCCCTATTAGTTTTTCCTAAAATTAGTTCGTGTGCTTATCCTCCAGAGGTGCACTTCTCATATCACAGCTCTTTCTGTGGCATCTTAGTTTCTGCTTTTGTTTCACCTTTGTTTCTTTCTCTTTTTTAAAAGATTTCTTCCACTTCAAATTTTATCTTTAAACCTTTTCCATAAATTCCTTAAAGGAGAGGGAGGGACCCTGATAGGTTTTATTACTCAGCTCAGAAAAATACAGTTTAAAGTGGCTTAACATCTTTGTTACAGTTGAATGTTTTCTGAACTCTGTCACTAAAAGGTGAGTTTCTGTTCCCAGTTCTTGGCACTTACGTGCCTCATTAGAAAAACACCAAGTTTGCCAACTCTTTCCCCATGGGCTGTTGAGATAACAAGAGATCGTTCTTCAAGCCGCCTGACCCAGATAATTTAAGCCCAAGAACACTAGTCTCTTGAGATGCCTTCCCTGACCCCCAGTCCAGGCCAGGTTCCTGCTGTATGCTTCCAGATGATTATTTATAGATATTCACGGCATTTATCACAGGTGAGGTTCTATGTGTACTTGTACTATACTCTAATCACTGGCTGTCTCTCCCACTAAATGGTAAGTTTCCTGAAGGTAGAGACCAAGCCCGATGTTGTGTCCCCAGCGTTTGACACAGGGCGCAGCACACTGGATGAATGAAGACATCCACAAATTCTGCCCATGCAAGCCCAGTCTGCTGATGTGACCCAGGGAGCCAGCGGGGGCCTGCGACCCAGGAAAGGGTGGAGAGGAGGCCGTGAACAAGAATGAATCAGTCTGGTGCTTTCAAACTTACTTTTCTAGTAGCAGAACCCTTTTTGTTTAAAAAATATACATAGTAATCCCTGCTTTTCCTGGGCTGCTTCTCTCCTCTGCTGTTTGAAATCGTTTACCTAGTCCCACGCCTCTAAATAGGGAAACACAAGTGCCGGGGTCCCAGAGCTGTGGACCTGTGGTGTGTCACCAGGGAACGAAATGGTGGTCCGAGTCAGCTTCTCTGGGCCTTTGGTGCTCAAGGGCACTTCACTCCTAAGTAGTCTGGGGAGCATGTGCTTGTGCTAGAGAGAGGCTTGCAGCCTGAAACTGTTCACCACACAGAGGATGTGAACTTATAAGCACTGAGCATCCATGCTTTCCCTATTCCCTGGAGACAAAAAGCAGTTCTTAGCTTCGCTAATCTCTCCTTTGACTTCCTAGCAGGAAAGCTAGATAAACAAGTCTTTCGAGGCAGTCCAATTGTTGCTAAAGGTAAAGACCCTGTGTAGCTGGCCTGCATTTAACTCAAAATGGCCTTTAGCTCCCATGCTAATAGTACTGCTGGGCCCTGAGTTCAAAATCTCTCTTGTTCAGGCTCAGGAAGGGAGGTCTCTCCCCGTTCCCTGCCCTCTTCTGGCATGAAACAGATTACTCATCCTAGTTTTACCACCTCCAAACTCTCAGCAGCCACAAAAGTCCTCTTCCTCCCAGCCCACCTCCTCTCCTCGCCACACTGCAGTGCTCACCCAGCCGCCGAAAGTGAATAGTTAGAGCAGGAAGCCTCTGGTTTGGCCAGAGCTGCAGCTCCCAGGTGGGGTGTTTGTGTCTGAGGACCTGATTCCCTCGTTACTTTCCTGGTCCGCCGCATGTGCTGTACCGCCAAGTGGCCAAACCCTCACCCCGTGCTGTGATTCTCCAGTCCTCACCCTGAAGTACCACCGTGAAGAAGCACTGGGGACCTCCGATAGCAGTCGGGTGACATTCCCTGCAGGGACCCTCCTGCCAGACCCCAGTGCGAGGACTCCCCCCCTCACTGTGGCCCCCGGCCCAGGCCAAGTGACACTTGGCTAGCCAGTCTCCCGTTGTCCTGCCAGCACCTGTTATAAAGCTTTTGTTATTATTTAGAGAGGAGTGAGAGATTTAAGAGTTTTGTCAAGGGAAGAGATTGAATTATGTCATAGGCTACTGATCTCCACGTTTCCTCCTCACTACAGCCCTAGGGTTCACGACGCTGGGCGCTCCTGCCTGAGAATCCCGTGAGTGCACGTGGCAATGCTCTGAGTGGTTCTTGAGGGTCAGGGTAGCGGGGAAGCGGAGTAGGAAGTGAGGAGAGTTTGGAGGGACTGGCCGGAGGCACCAAATTGTCTCCCGTGGGCTCTGTTAGGGTGTGAACCTCCAAAGGGCTGGGCAGGAGTAACTGTATGAGAGGCCTGATAAACAGCACATATAATAAGGAAACTCATCTATGCTCACGTTGATTTTAAAACAACTTTTTTTAAAACCAAAATTTCAAAACACTGAACACCAAAATTACTGGCCTGGAAAATGTAGCTCCCATGTGAGTCTTAAAATTTAAGTCACTGTGGGCCCTTCTGCATTGAGGACATCTGTTGGGTCTCCTCTCCCTGGTGATGGCGAATATACTGTTGACAGCTGTGCTGGGGCAGGCAGATCGCACTTACTGTCTCTCTTGACTTAGTCTCCTCTACTCTGCGAGGTGGATGTGCCTTCCGTTTTATAGTGCAGTGTAGTAAACCAAAACCCAGAGAGTTGCAGAAAATTTTCAGGTTATTTAGCAATGAAGTGAAAGAACAGCATTTGAAGAGAAATGACTGGCCCCAAAGCTTGACTTCAGCACCAGTAAATGGCCTTTGCTGGGTGGTCAGCTGTCCATGTGGGACAGCAGTCACCTGTATAAAGTTCTCTTATTTTTTTATTGCAAGTTGTATGGCCTGTAGTTGCCATTGTTTCTGTTACAAAGTGGCCAGCCAAATCCTGCTCCTGAGCCTGTTTGAATGGAGTCAGGAAGCTGCACCCTGCACTGGGCCACCAGAAATATCTGGGTCCCAATCATTACCCCACTGAAAACACTCAGGAAATTTCCAGGGGACCAAGGGAATGAACACCAGGGTTACTGGGGATGCACATACCCAGAGAAGGCATGCTCTTAACCTGGTTGCCTTGCGATACAGACTTCCATGCTGGGCACCTGCCCCTCCACCCAGCAAATGCCTGTGGAGTGTGAGGGTGGAGCTTGCAGGGCCTTAAGGGTAGGAACCTAAATGTGCACATTGTTCAAGATGGTCTTCAGCAAGGAGAATAAGCACACATGGTAGTCTAGCCCGAGATGCTGTGTGCGGACTGCATTGACAGGCCTAGCCCTGCCTGTCCGCGCTCTGTTTAGCAAGCGTTGCCTCTCCGCATCCGCCAGGCCTTTGTGCACTGCAGCCCCCATCTCGCATTCAATGGCTAGAGCAGTCTGAGCCGGGGAGGGACTGTAGTAGGCAAAGAGATCAAAAAGTGAATTTTGGAGGGGTGAAGAGACCGTTTGTGGCCTTGTGCATAGGCCACTGTAAGGACTTTGGCCAATTCAGAGAGGTTCATGCAAAGCAGAGGTATGATCTGATCTATCTTAAGTTTTAAGAGAATTACCTGGGCTGCTTTGTTGAGAAGAAACCAAGGGGGACCAGGTAGGTTACCATTGAAACAATCCAGGCAAAAACGGGTGATTTGGGCGAGGAAGGTGGCGGCAGTGGTCGTGATAACTGGTCAGATTCTGCACGCAGTTTGAAGGCTGAGCGAACAGGATTTACTGATGGTTGATAGTGGGGTGTGAGAGATGACTCCAGTAGTTTTGTCTTGAGAAACTGGGTGAATGGAGTTGTCACTGAGCTAGGGAAGACCTGGGGAGGGGAGTATCAAGAGCTTAGTTTTGGATTCACCCCAAACTTACTCCTCCACCTTGAATGTCTGCCAACTACTTAATTTCCCACATTACTTATAGCCCCTGTGTAACCCCTCCAGCTCATTTTCTGGGGCGCAGTTCCCTCTGTCTGATGCCCTTTCCCCCTTATACTCCCTGGAACATCACTTCCCTGTGAAGGCTTCTCTGATCCTGCCATCTGTTACCTGCTGTTACCTGTGTGTGTATCTAGTCCATCCCACTTCTTGGGCTATGTAAGTTTTTAGCATAGGACTACCTTCTTTCTTTTTTAAAAATTTTTAGAGAGAAGAGAAGGGAGGGAGGGAGAGAGGGTTGCCTCTTGTCTACTGGGGACCTGGCCCACAACCCAGACATGTGCCCTTACTGAGAATCGAACTGGTGACCCTTTGGTTCACAGACCAGTGCTCAAATGCACTGAGCCACACCAGCCAGGACAAGGACTACTTTCTAATTGAGCCATCCCAAGCTCACAGGAGTACCTCAGCTATTGGTGGCTTATGGCTGCTCATACCCTCATAAACTTTCATTTTAAAACATGGAAGAACGTTGATCTTTTCCATTTCCTCATATGGAAGTAAGCTGCTCAGTCCTCGGACTCCCTCATCAGGTTTTGTCTAGCTTTGTTTTGCTCTGTGCCTTCCAGCTGCAGTGGACTCAGAATGGGTGTGAGGGCAGAAAGGATGTTTTCACTCCCTTTCTCCTCCTATTGGGGCCAAGTACTTTCTGGCCTTATGACAACACTAACTTATTGAGCCAGGGTTTCCAAAGAACAGCCCGTGGGGAATCTGAGAGCCCTTTCTGCAGGTATGCCTGAGAGTGCATTGTCCATCCTCCAGAACATAGATTCTCTTGCCCCAAGTTGGTGACCTAATAAATGCAGAAAGGTACATAGGCATGTCTGAGGAGCATGTCTACCTCTCCAGACCGTTTAGGCAGTGTTCTCCAAAGAAGCAGAACCACTAGGATGTAGAGAGAGAGATTTATTTTAAGAAATTGGCTCATGTGATTGTAGGAGGTGACAAATCTGAAACCCACAGGACAGAACAGCAGTATTGAAATTCCAGCAAAAGTTGATGTTGCAGACTTGAGTCTGATGGTGGTCTGGAGGCAGAATTCCTTTGTCTTCAGGGAGCCTCTGTCATTTTTCTGAAGTCCTTCAACTGATTGGGTGAGACCCACCCACGTTGTGGAGGGTAATCTACTCTAGTTAAAGTCTGCTGGTTTAAACGTCAATCACATCTGAAAAAAATCCCTCTCAGCAGCGTATAGAGGTATTTGATGGGCACCATAGCCTAGCCAAGTTGACACATCAAATCATCATCGCACCCCCTCTCGTTCCCACTCCTGGTTTGTGCTTTCTGCCTCTGCTCCTTTCATTTTCCCTTAAGAAGTTACTCTTCTTTCTCCAGCCTATACCTCCACAGTCCCAGTCTCTGGGTACCATTTTTATCCAAGCTGGAGTCACCTTTCCTCTTGTCCCAGGCCACCATCTGATCTCACAAGAGACTTTCCTGAGTCCATCTGCCTTCGGAAAATACAGTGTATTTTCCCAGTGTAAACCCCTTGGGACTTGGACATTTCCTGTTGTGTTTTATTCTCAGGTATTGGGAAGAATGTGGTTTGTGAGAAGGCAGCAACCTCGGTGGATGCCTTCCGGATGGTGACAGCCTCACGCTACTACCCACAGCTGATGAGCCTGGTGGGAAATGTGCTGCGCTTCCTGCCTGCCTTCGTGCGCATGAAGCAGCTGATCGCCGAGCACTACGTGGGTGCAGTGATGATCTGCGATGCCCGCATCTACTCAGGCAGCCTGCTCAGCCCCAACTATGGCTGGATCTGCGATGAGCTTATGGGCGGTGGGGGCCTGCACACCATGGGCACCTACATCGTGGACCTGCTGACCCACCTGACTGGCCGGAGAGCCGAGAAGGTTCATGGGCTCCTCAAGACCTTTGTGAGGCAGAACGCAGCCATTCGTGGCATCCGGCATGTCACCAGCGATGACTTCTGTTTCTTCCAGATGCTCATGGGCGGGGGGGTATGCAGCACAGTAACACTCAACTTCAACATGCCAGGTGCTTTTGTGCACGAGGTCATGGTCGTAGGCTCTGCAGGACGCCTTGTTGCCCGGGGAGCTGACCTCTATGGGCAGAAGAACTCTGCCCCACAGGAGGAGCTGCTACTGAGGGACTCGTTGGCTGTGGACGCAGGGCTGCCTGAGCAGGGGTCGGAGGATGTCCCGCTGCTCTACCTAAAGGGCATGGTCTACATGGTGCAGGCCCTGCGCCAGTCCTTCCAGGGGCAGGGGGACCGCCGCACATGGGACCACACCCCCGTCTCCATGGCCGCCTCATTTGAGGATGGGTTGTATATGCAGAGCGTGGTGGACGCCATCAAAAGGTCCAGCCGATCCGGGGAGTGGGAAGCTGTGGAGGTGCTGACGGAGGAACCTGATGCGAACCAGAACCTATGTGAAGCGCTCCAGCGGAATAACCTGTGAGCCTGCACGTGGGCTCCCTGCCGTGGGGCAAAGGGGCCAGGGAGGGACCAGGAGCAGGGTGGGAGGTCTTGGCTGTAGCATAGACATTGTCTTTTATTTAACAAGTCAGCTTGGGCAGGGTCCAGTTGAAGCCCAAGGTGGCCCCGTAAAACCCCACTCTAGCACTCACTGCCTCCTCAGACCTGCAGGGCAGTGACGCTCCTGTGGCTGTGGCCGAGTGGCCTAGCACAATGAGTGAGAGGCAGACCTGCCACCAGGTCTCTGTGTAGTTAATACTGGTGAGCGGGGTCAGCAGAAGCTTGACTAGGGGGCTTCAGCCCATTTGTAGTCCTAACTGGATGAGAAAGCACAGTGAGGAGCCAATTTGGCTGATTCCTCAGGCCTGAGGGGAAATGACAAGAAGCCTTGTTTCCATGCCCTTCTTGGGCTTAGGGCGTCCCAGGAACTGGGAGGATTCCAAGTTACCGAGCCTCTGGGAGCTGCACCTGCCCTCCCTCCCATGTGACCAGGCCCGCCCAGCTTTCGGGCTGCCCCTTCCCCAGCAGGGAGGATGGATTCTCCATTAGAAGAGCTCTGGGGGCTGTTGACTAGAGCAGAGGGTCCCTGATTTGCCAGAGAGGAGACAAGGGACAGCTCTGGAACATCTGATGTTAATAAATAAATCAAACTCGGACACGGTGGCATGTGGTGGTTGGCTATTTGGTAGGTAGGTTTCTTTAGTAATGAAAGGCTTGCTTATTGCTGTAGATTGTTTATGTTTTCCCCTTTCCTGGTGGCTCCACAGTAGCTCTGACTTCCGGATCCATCGCTGTCTGGCGGGCGGGCCACGCGGGCTCCTGCCACCACCTGCCCTCAGCTCCCACCTTCCTCCCTTGGTACCAGACCCCAGGAGCCCTCCGAAGAAAAGTCTTTCCTTGACAAACAGGACTCAGGGCCTCCTGGTCCAGGGAGAGAGTGGGAGAATTTGGAGCCTCTTTGGGCTGCTGGTCAGGAGAGGTTGTGTTCTTAAAACTGAAGTTGGCTCCAGGGGAACCCTGGGGGAGGGAAGGTGAGGAATGGCCCCAAGGAGTCTGGACAGGGCCAACGTCAGGGGGAGTGCCCCCACACACTTCCCCTTGGGGTGCGTATGGCTAAACACGGACCGGCCTAGCCAGCCAGTCCTCAGCCATGCGTGTATTAGCCTGTGTTCTACAAAGGGATAGCCTTTTAGCCCTGTTGGTCAGAGGTGGGGGCTGGGGGTGGGCAAGGACATGTTCCAACCTTCTGTTCCACTGCCAGCCTGCCAGGATTAAGCCTAGAGCGAACTTCTCCCGTCTTCTACCCTTCCCTCTCTGCCCTGCCCTGCGCGCCTTGCCAGGAAGAGAAAGACTCAAGGAGGTCTCCCTCTTCCTCTCCGCACCCCTTATGAACATCAGCAGGCCAGTTTTCCCGTACTGTCCTGGTTTCGTGCCTTGTCTTGGTGAGGTAAAACAACAGTGACTAGTGCTGGAGTGTGCTTGTTGCCTGCTGGGCCCCCTGGGGTAGACATTTTATGTGTATTGTGTGTATTATTTAATACCCAAACCACTCTCTGAGGTGCTAATATTAATATTGCCCTATTCAGATCAGAAAACTGAGGCAGAGGAGCAAAGTTACTTCTCTCCTCTAAGTTGTAAGTGACGCAGTCAGGAGCCTGGCCAGGGCCATTTGACTGCGGAGCCTGACCCTGAACTACTCTTTCCCCGACTCCTGTGGCTCCTCAGACTCCGAGTGCCCAGACACCGCCCCTCCTCGCTAGTTTCCTGCTTAGTTCCCCACCGAGGTTAGTGCCTCCTCCCTGCTGCAAGACTCTCAGCCTGGCCTGAACTGGGAGGCGGACGGCCGGCGGGCAGAGAGAGAGCCTCACCAGTCAAGACGCTGGTAGAGTCCAAAGAGAAGCTGCCCCCTTCCTCCTAGGGACCATCCGGTCAGTTCCAGGTCAGTCCTTCTGCGTGTTACTAGGATGTTGAGATCCCTCCTAAATGTGGGGATTGACTGAGAAAGCACTGCATGTATTCTGCCTTATCCATGTGCTCCGACTTCAGAAAGGGCCGTGTTGCTGGCTCACAATGATACTGCTTAGGTTTTGGAGAGCTCTGCAGCAAACCCCTGTTTACAGAGATGTATTCCCAGAAGTCCTGGGGCAGACCATGGTGGACTTAGTGCAGAGCTACTTTCATCAGGGCCCCAGGGGTAACAGGTCCCCCGTTGGCACTCCCCAGAGTCCAGGTCCATGGCCATCCCTTAGACATCTTTACTGTCGTGTATCTCTTGGGTTGGTCCCAGGGAAGAGATGTGCCTTGAAGTGGCCCAGATGCCTGTGGCCCAGGAAGCCGGCAGTGATGGTCCCCAGGGGCAACTGAGCCTGCAACTGTTACAGGCTTGTCCTGCACTGCCCCCTCCTGGAGGAAGGCAGCATCACTTCCCAGGACTTGTGTCCGGAACCTCAGGATCTTCCCTGGGTCAAAGCAAATGAAGTTTTTCCAGCCAGTGAAAGTTCAGTCAACTTTTCCTCTCCGTTACAACTAGAAGAGAATTTCCAAAGTACCTGGTTCTTATTTTCCAACCCCAGCCAAATCTAGGCCTCGTACCCAGACAGAAATGGCAGTCTCCTCACCTCAGTGTTCACAGTCTCCCCATTTCTCATTCTGTCCTTCACACTGCTGCCCAAGTGACCTCTGCAAAATGTCAGGCCAGATCCCTCCCTGACTACTCTGCTCCTCACCATTTCCAGGTTCACCCAACCTGATTGCCTGATGTCTGTGCCTGTGCTCCAGCCATGCCGGGTGGCCCTCCTGCCTGGGGCTGACATCTTCCACACTAGCAAGGCTTCGTCCCTGGCACATCCTTTGCCTGGAAGGCCACCCAGCTCGCCAGGAGTCAGCTGGAGGGCTGCTTTGTCACACTCTTCTAGGAGTAGCGACAGTCACCCCCACCACCTGTGGTCCTGCAGTCTTGATCCGCAGCATGGTGTGTCTCTCTGCACCGTGCTGCGGCTGCATTTCCCCCTTAGACTGAGCTGCTAGGAGCAGTGTGACTTGTTCCTTTCTGTGGCTCCTGTCACCCCCCCTGCTTAGACAAGCTTGTCAGGTAATGGGCCTCAGGATATGTAGACTGGTTTTTTTTCTTCTATGGTTCCTGTTTCCTACATTATCTGTTGGAAGATAGGAACAGAGCTCCCTTATCAATGCCGGCCTGGTCCACACCTCCAGCCCTGGAAACCACACAGGGAAAGCAGATGCTTGGCCTTCTTGGGTCAGGCCTTAGCCAGAGAGCCATAGGGTCCTCAGATCTGCAGGGCTCAGGAGAGGGTGGGCCTCATGCAAGGCCATTTCTCTCCAGGCCTCTACTTCCTCAACCATAAAGTGAGGAGGTCAGACTCAGTTATCTTGAAGGGCCCTCTACCTCTGAAAAATCCCAGAGAATCCATGTTCACCCTTATGGGTATTATTCAGTCAGCATGGTCCCTGTGGACAGTATTTCCTGGGGTGGTCAAATTACTACCCAGGGAAAAGCATGGGCAGAAAGAATAAGTGTCCTGACCCCGTGGCTTGTTCTGTGGCCTTGCCATGGGGCCATGTGCCTCCAAGCGATCTCTGAAAGAGGGAGCAGCCTTATGTGACGCCTGTTTTCTTTCTGCTTCCATCTGGGCCTGCCCACCCCATGCCTTTCAGTGACCTTGCCCAGCCATCACTCCAGGGGTCTCACACACAGCTGTGTGGTCTTTGGCCAACTTCAGCTTTTCGGATCCTGACCTGTCCCTCTGTAGCTTCTTCAGCTCCTCACGCTGGTCTCCCTATCCAGGTGCCTTTCATGGGGCCCTCTGCCGGGCGGTTGTGATGCGATGACCAAGGCCCCCAGGGAGTTCACGGTCTAGTCCTGCAGACGGTTAGTAACCACAAGGATGGCAGTGTGTGGGCACTGATGCAGGGCAGCACGGGCCTGCCTGGAAACAAGGCGCCCTGAGTCCTCGGGGGTCTGTGTGCGCCAGCCAGGGGGAAGGGTGAAGGAATAAAGGCATTCTGGGCTGTGGAAACCCCACATGCAGGGAGTGAAAGTAATAAAAGGTGTACTAGTCAGGGAGTGAGAGGAAACTACTGAAAAGTTACGAGGCCGCTGAGTTAAGAGGAGCAGAGCCTAGAGGGGGAGCAACGCCATTGGGTTCGGGGTGTGTGCAGCCAAATCACTGTCCTTGATGCCTGATCAGCTTGTAGGAGTCAGTGGGCAACGAACAGGAGGAGGGTCTGTGGTGCCACCCAGGGTTTGGGACCGAACGATTGTGTAGGTGAGATACAGGAGCGAAAGCAGGTTGGAGGGAGGAGAAATTATTCATTTAATTTGAAAGTCCCTGTGTGTATGGTGTTGGAGGGACATGCAGGAAGACCAGGAAGCAGCAGGATATGACAGTTTACAAAATGGCCAGCGCTGGCCGCCTCCTCTCAGAGAGCCCTGCAGGTGAGAAGCAGCAGTCACCTGGTAATCTGGCTGCAAGACTCCAAGGATATCATTCACCTCAACCACCATCCCTTGCCTGCCAGGAAAAAGGCACCGATCCCCTGTCACCAGGGGCCACTCTGTGGGCAAAGCCTGGTCCAGCTGTGGTCTAAAAATAAAGCCTTCCAAAGTTGCCGGGCTTGGGGCAGGCAGATGAACGTCGCCACCTCAGCGGGATAGTATCCCAATTGTTGGTCCCCTCAAGGCCACACCAAATGCAAGCCCTTCCCTGGCAGACAGGGAGCAAGGTCAAGCACCTGCTTCATGACCTGACAGTCCCTTTCCTTTCTCTGCCCCCAAGTTCCTCATCACCTCCCTTTCCATCCTCACTGCTCTTCTGTCTGATCTTCAGGTTTATTGGAGGAGCCTTTGCCTGCAGGTCCCACCCCTGCAGATTGATTCGGTTGGATCTGAGGCAGCGCTTGCTCGAATTGCTACTTTTGTCACATAGGAACTCGTGGGTGATCCAGATGACCAGTCAGGCTTCAAACCCTGCCCTGGGGCAGCTCCACCCTTCTTCCCAGGCCCTCCCTCTTCAGGCATCTTATATGGGGAGTCGAAGTCTCAGAAAAGGAAAAATGTTTATTTTCAGCAAGTCCAAGGTCCCAAGTGGGGGCAGGGCCCAAACTCCCCCTTCCCCCTGAGCGCTGAAGCCCATAAGCTTCTTCTCTGGTTCAGGCTTGGGAGGAGAGGAGCCACCCATGGGGTGGGACAGTCACTTGTACTGAGGGGAGAGTGGGGGTACAAGTGGGGCAGCACAGACACTTAGCATCTTGTTGATGTCCACCTGAGTTGACTTATCCATCTCAGTCTTGAGTAAGCCACTGACCCCCAAGCTGGGCAAACCCCCAGGCTCCTCTGCAGCCTCCTCTCCAAGGGGAACCAGAGCATGGGTGGGAGACACGAGCATATTGGGGCAGGGCAAAGTGAGACCTGAGCCCAGCTCACCTGCCACAGGCAGCAAGGCTGGCAGTTGCTCCAGACAGGCCTCTTCGGGGACCAGGGTCAGCTCCAATTGAGGTTCCACCTCCACCTCAGCCTCCCTATCCCCTTCCCCTGCCTCGTTCAGCTCAGGGTTGCAGTAGTTGATGTACTGGTACAGGGGCCGTAGGCGCTGGGCCTTTCCTGCAAGGGTCCGGGGCAGAAAAGGGGCTGGAGCGCCAAGCTGTGCCATGTCAGGGGTCCAGCAGGCGGGGGGACAATGGAAGGCCCAGGGATTACCACTCACGCTCCAGCCCCAAGGTCTCTGACGACGCAGACGCTGTGTTGGCCACAGCTGGGAGCACTGGGGCCCCCAGACTCTTGCGTTTCTTGGCTTTTTTGTGCTGTTTGGCAGACGGTGAGGGCTTGCTGTGGCTACCCTCCAAGTCGTCCTTCTGCAGTGGCATCCCCTGGGACAGCTCAGCTTCAGCCTTAGGATGATGGGCTTGGTGACTAGGCCCTGGGGAGCTGGGGGACAGGAGGCCTGAGGAGGCAGCCTCCAGCCTTGTCTTCTGTACGCTGAGCCTAGGGAATGACCCACATGCCCACCACCCCAGGCCCAATTCTTGTCCCTTTCCTGGTCAATGAGGCCCCCAGGCTGGACAAGTCTTAAAGCTCATGGGAGCTCAGTCCCCTACAAGGCCTTGAGACTCTCTAAAGGAAGAGGGATGAGGAGGGGTGGTGGTGGCAGGGGCTAAGGATGCGCCCTACAGGCGTGCAGGAGTTCGGAATCCTATTGGGGTATGACACCTCCCCCCACCCCCACCCCAGCAGCCCTGCTGCTCCTTTCCTCAGGAAGCGCCCTCACTTGACAGGCTTTCTCTTGGGACCATGGCTGGACCTCACAACGGAAGCCACAGGTCTGGGGCCTCTCTCCTCTGGTGCCTCCACCTCTGGCTTGAGCCTCTCTTCTTCCAGCTTGGGTCGTTCCTCCTGGAGCTCTGGCTCTGACACTGGTCCTGTTGGACACTTGTCTGCATCCTGGGTCCCACAGGCCTCATGGGCTGTCACCAGGCCCTGGCTTCTCATTCCTGGACACTAGAGGCAACACATAGGTAACTGGTCATCATAGCCAGGCAAAGGGTACAGGGATCAGTCAGTCAGACACCCAACATTAGACACCAAATGCAGATGAAGGGTCTGCAGGGCCCGCACCCCTGCCCCCCTGTGGAGACCGTCTTGGCAGTTAGGGAGTCAGCGCACAGAGTTTGGCCTTCAAAAGCGCCGAGGCCACGAGTTTAAAGACTAGATAGCCCTGGTAGTCACCTCAGAGCTCTGAGCGTGATCACTGGGTGCCTCCGTGAACTGTGCGGCCCCATCGGCTGTCCCGTCTTGGGCCCCAGGTCGTCTCTCAGTCCCCGCTGAGTCCATGGCTGCGCAGAATCAGCACATCCTCGACGGTTGCTAGGGGACTGTGGTGGGGGAAGGCGGAGAGGATCCCGAGGAGCGGAACAGAGCGTAGATGGGATGAGCGGCTGGCGACCATTCAGTTCCACCCTCACCTGGAACTACAAGCCCCAGAAAGCTTTGCGCCAAGGGCTTTGGCCCCTGACCTCAGACGGAAACTATTGTTGCTTGGCAACAGCAAACCTGTCCGGTAGCAGCTGCAAGCTGCAAACCCCTGCTCTGGTGAGCCCCTTGCCCGGTTGTTGAGGGGGAGGGGCTGCGAACGGGTTCGAGAAGTGGGCTAGGAGTGGAGGCGGCTAGTGCAAGCCCAGAACGGGAAGGGAGGGTACGGGCGGCCCGGGTCAAGGTCCAGTCAGGGGAGTAAGCACGAGGCTGAGGAAGGAGGTCCGGGGCTCCAGATAAGCAGCCTGGCAGGCCTCGGTGCACCGTTACAGGGCAACGGAGGCGGCATGTGCGAGGGCCCGTCCCGCATTTCGGGGCCCATCCCCCCAGACCCTACGCTCTGTCCTGACTACTACCGGAGGCCCGCCTCGGGTGAGTTGGGGGGTGCCACGGCCCAGCGAGGCCAGAGTGAGGCTCGGGTTGCACTCCATCACTGACCCCCGCACTCCGCCCCGTCCGACCCCTCAGCCCAGGGGCGCCTTGAGGGGAACGCGCTGAAGCTGGACTTGCTGACCTCGGACCCAGACTTCGAGGACACCCGTCCCCGCGGCCCCCGCATACGTCCTGGAGCCAGACAGATCCTAGAACGTGGCCGGTGCGGCGTGGGGGGTGTGCTTCTGCAACTTGGGGGTATCACCCTAGGCCCAGGGGCCTCTCCCAAAAGTAAGTTCCAAGCAGGAAGGGCAGCGAAGCAAATCTGAGATCAAAACCTGAAATCAAAAACTGTTGCTCTTCCTGCCCTGGGCAGGGCTCAGACTTTGCTAAGTGTCACTTTCCCCAACTATAAAAGGGGGGTGAGGTAGATGCACTACCTTCCCGCAGAAGAAGACTGAATGAGGTAGTCCCCAGGAAACCCTAGCTCATCTTCGTGAATTCAGGAGTCAATGAAACAGTGGTTGTTTAGTGCCTGCTGTGTGCCAGGCCCAATGCATGCTATGAAAACAGGTTAGGTTGAAGACAAACATGGGCCATCATTGAGTGAGTGTGGGAGACAGTAAGCAAGTGGGATGAGTATTATGTACAAGATGATTAACGATAAACTCCCCAATACAAATGTAGAAAATATCAGAGATAGAAGATAATTACCATGTCAGGAAAGACACAGGATGGTGAGGTGGAGTACCTGTATAGGGTCTCAGATAGAGAGGTCGGGCCGTACGTGACCTAGTAGGAGGTGGATTTCGCAGGCTGTATGTAGGGCAGAGCCTGGCAACATCTTTTTCCCAGGGAAGGACCCTAAAGACCATGAGAAGGAGAACCTGAGGAGGATCAAGGAGATCCAGAAGCGCTTCCGCGAGCAGGAGCGCAGCCGGGAACAGGGCCAGCCCAGGCCCCTGAAGGCTCTGTGGCGCTCTCCCAAATACAACAAAGTTCAGTCCCGGGTCAAGGCCCAACTGCAGGTACCTGCCTCAGGGGGCAGAAGTATTGTTGGTCTTATTTACCAAGTGGTGAATTATACCCCAATCTGAATTATGGGGAGAGAGGAAAATCACAGGGGACTAAGGCAGTGGGAGACTAAGAGAGCTGGTTCTGCTGCAGGGGCTTCTCAGAAGTGGTGATGGCTGGGTGATCCTGAGGGGCAAGGAGGAATTAGGCAAGGGGAGAATGGAAGAGAACATTCTATAGAGATGATACGTCACAGACAGAAGTCCTGCAATTGGAGAGAGTGCGGGCAGTGGGGATGCTGTGTACAGTCTGCTGTGAGGGGTAAGAGCACGTGGGTAGGCTAAGAAGTCAGCGGGACCCATATCATAAAGGACCATATAACCCATATTTCCACCTTTATTTCTAAGGACAGTGGGAAGGTCAGGGACAGGAATATGGTGGTGGGACTCTGTCTTGACTAGATGGTGGCACCGTTTCTCTATCAAAGGGTCTCAGAAGGAAGAGCAGGGTTGAGAGAAAAGACAGTAAGGTCATAGGTGGATGTGTTGAAACTGAAGCATTTGTGGGACTGCCAGAGGATGGGAGTGTGTCCAGGAAGCAGATGGAGAATCGGGTCTGGATTCCAGGAGTGAGATCTAGGAGTTATTGAGCATCAGGCTGAGGATAATGAGACCAGGGAAGTGACCCTGGATTTAAGGGCTTGAGACCAGCCGTCAGTGACCTTGAGGGGGCAGATCCAGGAAGTTTGGCTAGGAAGGAGCGAAAAAGAGAACGGTAACTAGATCCCAGACTGAGGTAGAAGCAGTGGTCTGCCATTAAGGATATGAGAGGCACACTTGTTCAGATGCTGATGAGAAGTGCTCCTTTAAGAGGGAGGAGGCGCATAGGGCTAGGGAGAGACAGGTCTTAAGACCTTGACCACAGCCTGACTGATCCCTTTTCTATGCCCTGCCCTTCAGGAGCCTGGTCCTGCCTCTGGGACAGAGACGGCACACTTCCTGCGGGCACACTCTCGCTGCGGCCCCGGGCTCCCACCTCCCCGTGTCCCCAGTCCCCAGCCAACCCCATCAGATCCCAATGCTAAGGTGCAAGTATGTGTAGGCTGGGAGGTGGGGCAAGGATCCTGGGGGTTTAGGGGCACAATACAATGCTGTCTGCCCATCTCGCTTGCCATGTCGTGTAGGTACCAGGCCTGGGTGTGGACTTCATTAGCCACAATGCCCGCACTGCCAAGAGGGCCCCCCGGCGGCATTCCCGCTCGCTGCAGATCCTGGCACAGGTGCTGGAGCAGCAACGACGAGCCCAGGAGCACTACAATGCCACACAGAAGGGCCACGTGCCCCATTAGTAGGTCCCACTGTCCAACACCCAGGGTGACAGGTGCATGTGGCAGGTGGGAGCCAATATCTGCTCTGGGATCATCAACCCCAAGCCTGTACATCCACAGCTTGTTGGAGCGTAGGGATCTGTGGCGACAGGAGGCTGAGGCCCGCCAACGGAGCCAGCCGGACCCCACTGTGCCCCCCGGCCACACTCGTATGCCTGAGAACCAGCGACTGGAGACCCTGAGCAATCTGCTCCAGAGTGAGTATGTGGGCAGGGGGAACTGGGTGGGGAACCCACTGGCCCCCCATGCACCCCTGCCTTACACTAACTGTTCCTGGGCCCCCTGTAGGCCAGAGCCAGCTGCTGCGTGAGCTGGTGCTACTGCCTGCCAGGGCAGACTCACTGAGGGCCCAGAGTCACCGCGCTGAGCTGGATCAGAAGCTGGTGCAGGTAGAGGAGGCCATCAAGATCTTTTCCCGCCCCAAGGTCTTCATAAAGATGGATGCTTGAGCCCTTTGATAGGGGTAGTGATGGGGGTCCTTGTTGAGGACCGCTGCATGGTTGCAAAGGACAGGATCAGGCCCCGTCACAGAGTCCGAAGACAGGAGCAGTTGAGGGGCAGTGTCACCAGAGCACTGTCGTAGCTGGAGAAGGGCCATTCCAGCCCAGCCTCTTCATCCCTTTGTCAAAATTAAACTTTTTGTACACAATGGAGTTTCTTTCCATCGAACTTTTCTTACACTAGAAATTCCAAGCATGGTGGCCCTCCTGCTGTTCAGCTGCAGGAGAGTCTCTGCTGCCCTCATCACCTCTGCCTCACGTCCAGGGCGGAAAGCAAGATTGTGGGATCAGGGAAGAAGCTGGGGCTGGGACACAGAAGGACCATAACTGCATTTGTAGAAAACCTTTAATGCTCCCCAGACTGAGAGGGCCCTGTGAGCAAGCTGAAACCCCCACTGGGGAAGTCCCCTGGAGGGGCAAGGGGCTGCTTCCTTGCACGTCATAGGCTGAAGCCACTGCCATCTCCTCGTGTGCTACTTCCCCAGCCAGAGCTGGCTTGCTCCTGATCATCTAGGGATGGCAGAGAGCTGCAGGCACTGGGAAGGAGGCGATCTGCGTGCAGGTCCCAGCATGGAAGCCCCTGAGACAGCCCATTGGACCAGGGAGGCTGGCGGTTCCCAGTGGCCAGGTCACTACTGTCATCATCACTGTCAGGCTCGGCAGCCCCAAGCCCAGCAGAGGGAGGCCCCCCCAGATGCCCAGATGCCCCGCGCACCACGTTATTGCGCTGATTGGCTGGCTTGACAGTGACAATGAGGTTGTGGCTGTTGGCGACCATCATGTCTGTCACTTGGTCCAAGGTCTTCCCAGCCACCTCAATGCCATTGACTTCGAGGATTTCATCACTGACTGCCAGCAGCCCTGTACTCTCAGCCAGGCCCCCTCGTACTAGGCGAGAGATGAAGATGCCCGGGACCCGTTCCAGGCCCTGAGGAGCTACACGCACGCTCATGCCATCTCGGATGTAGAAACCCAGGGGACGGTCAGAACCATGCTTGTGCAGCCGCACCCGTCGGTGGGTCTCAGGCAGTAGATCCACGTCTATGACTGAAGAAACCTGGCGGAAATCTTGGGGCAGGCTGATTAGGAGGGGTGGCCGGGTGCGCAGAGGTGCCACTGGCCGAAGTAGAAGACCTTTCTTACGCCTCTGCAGAGAGTTGGAGGCAAAGACCAGGCTGCTGGAGTCAGCTTCTGCTGTAGGAGAGAGAGGCACTTAGATCAGAAACCCTTCTCTCCCATTTGCCCTTTTCCATCAGGACCAGGCTGGGGGAAGGGGACACTGTAGCTATTTCCTACCACTTGGAGGTCAGGCCAAGGGCAGGGTACGCAAAGGGTGAAGCCTGGGTACCCTGGGCATGACAGACCTGCCCTGTCACCCTACCCCACAGAAGCTGCCCACTGTACCCCATTCTCACCTCGCTTCTGCACTAGCAGGCGCAGCGGCGGTGGCACACTGGCCAGGGCCCTGTGTAGGCTGTCGTCGTTGGTAAGGGGCAGTAGGTCGCCGTGAGCATCTGTATAGCCAAGCAGCACATCCAGGCCCGGGATCTGATGCACCGCACGCAGTAACCTCGAGAACTCTTGGAAGCCGCTCACGGAAGCGCGGGGCAGCGCAAAGCGTCGGAATTCGGCGTCAAACTGGAGGCAGGGAGTGGGGGGGAAAGGAGGGGTCAGGATGGAGCCTGAGTCCTTTTTCACCACAGGTCCGAGGGTGGCAGGGGTGGGAAAGCGGGCTGCCGCAACAGCTGAGTCCAGACCTCAGCCCCAGCACAAGGGGTGCTGTCCAAGGTCTTCTCCCCTCCCTCCAGGTAACCCAGGCCACAGAGCAATTCTAGAGGCCGGAGGAAGGAAGGAGGCTGGGTGCGGGAAAAGAAGAAAATCCAGAGAATGGGACATGGAGGATAGAGAAAAGAAAAAGGAAGTGGGACCAAGGAGCCGGGAAGGGGAGAATGAGGGAATTGGAAACACCTAGAGCCGGAGCCGGGACTGGAGGGGCCCTTACTTTGCTCTTCACCTCAACGATGCTGTCGGGACTGCGCGCGGGCGTTCTCCGTGGCTTTGCCATAGCGGGGCCCAACGGGACGTGGACTGTGTCCCCGGCGGCCCGCGGAGGCGCAGGTGCACAGTCCGGCGGCCTGGCCGGCCGCACCGCCCCGCCCCTGGCGGTAGCCCTGGCCGTGTCCTCTCATCCAGACCATGACGTCAAGGGGCCAACTACGGAGAGTGGCACGCGGAGTCCACGTTTCCTAGGAAACGGTGATGGGGATGGAGACGTCTTCGTAAGCTCTTACGTCATTACGCTACGGTCTGCGCGTTGTGTAGCCTGGGGGAGGGGCTCGGCCAATCCGAGGGCAGAGTGATGGGAAGGGGTATCGAGTGCTACTATTTCTCCTAACCTTACAGGACTGCGCACTTTGTAGATGAGAAAACAGAGTTATCATATTTGCTGAGTCCTTCGGGGTCACACTGCACTGAAGTAGCTTTGAGCCAATTCGCTCGGACTACCCTAGGCTGCAGCCTCAGGTTCCAAATTCCTCCCTCTCCATCTGCGCCAGCCCCTGGCCCCTTCCTGTCTGGTGCCAAGGTAGTTTTGATGAACGTCCAAAAGATGCACCGCTGTCTGGAGAGCTAAGAACAAATAAGCCGGCTTCCAGTCCACCCAACAGGAGTGTGCACACAAGTCACCAATTAGTACGCGCTCGTGAGCACGCGCAGGACGCAGGTGGGCGGAGACTCGCCCTCAGGTCCCGCCCAGCAGTTATGCGCTTCCTCTTCCGACAAGAGGCGGAGCCGCAGCGCCCGGGAAACCCGGGCGAGCGGTGCTCCTCTAAGCTCAGCTGCTGGGATGGCAGGCTTGAGGAGCGTGGTCCTTCGGCCCTGGATTCGAGATCTGGTCCTGGGGCCAGAGAGACTCTCAAGTCCACGGGTGGGGCAGCTGCTCCAGGTGAGTACTCCCCACCCCCTCAGGGCCCGGAGACCAGGGTGGGACCCTAGGGTAGTGGGATTGATGCCCATCTCTGTCCTCAGGTGCTGCAGGAGGCCGAGGCCCCGGGCCCGTCCCACGCCCCTGACACGTCTGATGTCGGGGCCTCGCTGCTTGTGTCGGATGGGACCCACAGTGTCCGATGCCTGATGACGCAGGAAGTCCTGAACGCCTCGGACTGGTGAGAAAGGTGCCTGGGGCGTAGGAGATTTGAAACCAGCAGGGAGCTGGAGGCTGGAGCCTGAGTAGGTGGGCCCCAAGTAGGCGGGGCTGTGTTCCGGTGGACAAGGCTGTGAGCTGCTTGCTCTCCGCAGGGAAGAGAAGGAATTTGGTTTCCGAGAGGCTGAAGGCCGACTACTGCTGCTGCAAGACTGCGAGGTCCGAATCCAAGTGGCCGAGGGTGGCACGGTGAGTGGTAAGGCTGGTTTGGACGGGTTACTGGGCCACAGTCTTTGTGAGAGCCCCTGAGACCCATCCCTGAACTCACCCCTCCAGCCCACAGAGTTCTACCTCCAGGTGCGTCGCTTCAGCCTAATGCCCACAGAGCAGCCCCGGGATTGGGTGACTAGTTGGTAAGTGATACCTCCAGTCTCCAGCTGTTCTCCCCAGCCGGGCCTGGCTGACATTGGCATAGGCCTTTTGGGTGGGAGGGCTTGGATCCCAAGTAACATTGACTGCTTATCACCATCTTTGTCCTAGCAACCAGGACCCAGACGTGCAGAGAAAGCTCAAAGACTACCTGGAGTGAGTCTAGGGTTGGGCTCCCACAGGTGTGGCTGGATCAGAGGCGGCAAATGCATTGACAGGCCTCAGAATTGTCCCTGAGGCCTGTCCCCTCTGTTTCCATAGGGAGCACCTTTCAGAGTCCACCTCCTCCAATGCAGGTACTTGTAGGGTTGACCCTAACTCTCTGTAGCTATCAGCAGCTACAGGTGACTCTCCAGCCATCACCTCCTGCTCCTTTAATAAGGCCTCTTTCCCACCCGTCCTCCCCTTCCTCCTCCTTGAGCTCCAGCCCAGCCTCTGCCCCTCTGACCCCAGGCCTTTCACTGTCCCAACTTCTGGATGAGGTGCAGGAGGAACAGGAGCATCAAGGGGCACTAGTGCGCCTGGCCGAGAGCTGTCTGATGCTGTCAGGCCCTTGCACAACGCCCCCACTCACCCGCTGGGCCACCTCCAGCCACTTGGCCACGGTCAGTTTGGGGCTGCCCTTGGGGAATGTCAGGGTGAGGAGTTGGGCAAGGGCCAGGCTGACAGTTCACTTCCCCAGGGAGAAGCTGTATACACTGTCCCCAGCCAATGGCTGCACATCTCTGAGAATGACCAGCGAATTCTGAACTCTCTGGGCGCAGGTCAGAGGACACAGGGTAAGGAGGACTAGAGAGTTCCAGAGGGGAATATCTGGGGGCCTGGTGCCCACAGTGCTGATAACACTTTCCTGACCCCCAGGCCCTGAGCTGCCCCCACCAGACCCCGTCCTTCAGGATCTGTCGCTGATCCTGACCTCGTCGTCTTCCTCACTCAGTTCGTCAGGTAAGGTGTAGCTGAAGCCATACCCACCCGCTGCCCAGGTCATGCAGGGTGCTATGAAAGGGACGAACATGGTCCCTGCAGGCCCGCCTAAGGTCACAGGCCACTCAGCTAGTCTGAACTGAGAGGGCTGTGCCCACAGTGAGTCCCCTCCTCCCCAGGAACCCCTGCCTTACCCGGCCATATGTCGTCAGAGGAAAGTGGTGCCAGTGTCAGCCTTTTGCCTGCCCTGTCCTTGGCTGCTCCAGACACAGGGCAGAAGGCCAGCTCCCAGCCCCCAGCAGCCATCTGCTCAGCCCCTGGCCCCCAACCCCCTAGTTCCCCACACCCAAGCCACATATCCAACTCCCCACTCTTGAGTTCTACCATAAGTCTGTCACATCTTGGTCACATCCCCAGTCCACATCAGGCCCATGTGACCAGGCCCCAGAAGTCTAAAATAGAGTTCAAGGAGCTAGGGTTGTCCCCCAAGAACCAGCAGCATTCTCCAAGGAAAAGCACCACCGAGGGAGTCCTGGAGTCCAGTCCTGTCTGGGTGAGCATAGCCCCCTTACCACAGGAGGGTAGGGCAAGGTGGGCCTCGGATAGAGCTGGGAGAGGGGCTGGGGTAGCCTTGGATGGAGTTAGGGGTCCTTGTTGGCCCCTATGCAGACACTACATCCTCTTCAGGGTCCCCCAAAGAAGCACCGTGATGGTTCTGCCTTCCAGTATGAGTACGACCCACCCTGCACTTCCCTCTGTGCCCAGGTCCAGGCTGCCAGGTGAGCGCCTGGGGCAGCCCGCTCTCTTGGTCACTAGTCCCAGTCTTCCTTGACTTACAGCTTTGGTTCTCTTCCCAGGCTCCCTTCGCAGCTCCTGGCCTGGGCCTTGCACTTTCTGATGGAGCCACAGCCAGAACCTGAGCACACCTAGGTGTGAGGGGCCATGTGACCACGTGGGAGAATGTGGTCCGTGCCTGGGGATGGACAAACAGCGCTCCACACTCTGCTTCCTTGAGTTTTTTAATAAAATAATCTCATGCGGCAGGAAAGGAGAAGGTTAGGGGTTGGGGCCGCCGCCTCTTTGGTCTGTGACTGGGGAGGGTGGGCTCCTCTCAGGGCTGGAGGGCTCTGTGTACTGTGGGAGCAGAGGCTCAGCTGCAGGGCCAGATCCTGCGAGAGGAGAGGGAGAGAGAGGAAGGTCGGAACTGGGCTGACTAGTCCTGCACTGAAATAACCGACCCAGCCCCTCTTACCTAGGCCTGGTGATGGGGGTGCCTCAAGCTTTGGCCTCCGCTTGAGGACAGGGGAGCGCTGCAGCCGCAAGGGCCGTTCTGAAGGACACAGAAAGGCATGGGGTGGGTCACTAAGGGCTTGCCGCCTGTTCCCAACCCTCTGTCCCCAGTGTGTGCTGGTGCACACACGCACGCACACATGCACACACTGTTGCCTTCAGAGCCTCCCCTTCCCCTGGGTCCTCCCACCCCGGCAGAGGTCACTCTTTTGGAGGTGGACCCGGGCTGGTTGGAAGGGCTGTCGGACCCTTGCTCCTGGTTCCCCAGTGTCTCACCTTTGGCACTACCAGTAGCCCCTCCAAGGTCCAGAGTCGTGAAGGGAGACCTGGAGCACCCACACCCCCACTCTCCCCCACACTCAAGCCCACTCGATTGGTGCCTCCCCTCACCGCCAGGGGCCCGGAGCTGGTCCTCGTGCACAGATGCCGCCCGTCGCCCTGGTGAGAGAGGCCTCGGCCTCAGCCGGCCATCTGAGGGAGGCCGTGGTATTAGGGTGTGGTCCATACAGCTGCCCCCACTCCAGCCCTTGCCTCCCACCTTCAGGGGCCCCAGCCTGTATTTGGGTGGGGGCTAGGGTGCCCATTTACCTTCATTTCTGGGGCCCAAGCAAGGATCCTCTGGGAGGCCCAGGCTGTCTGGGGAGGGGCTGGCTTTTCGGGGGCTGGGACAAGGGGAAGGGGGTCCTGGACCATCCTGTTGGCCCCAACCTCGGCTCCTAAGCTCTGCGTTCAGCTGCTGCCCCAGCGTCTTCCAGGTGGAGGACTCAGGCCCCTGGCCCCCTGATCCAGGTCTGCACGAGGGGTCTGTTAGGAGAAGGGTGTCAGCCAAGACCTGGGCCAGGCATTGGGAGTGAGCTTGACCTGCGTGGCCCCCACTCACCTGCAGACACGGAGTGGGTGCGGGACTTGATGGAGATGGGAGGGGCCTCCGAGGAACTGTCCATAATGTCACCTGCAAGTGGGACTTGGGGCTCAGGCGCCAGGCCATGGGGGTGAGGGGAAGAAAGACCTGGCTTCTCCCTGTCATCCCCCAGTAGAGCAAGTGCCCTGGGGACTTATCACTGAGGACATCCCCCTCCCGCCAAATGTACCACCCTGGCCCAGGTTCCCACTTACCATCAGAGCCAGCCTTCTTGATCTCTCCATCTTTGCTCTGTAGGAAACAGGGAAGTGAAACTCAGCACTGAACTGCCCTCAACCTAGGCTCATTTTTGTGTGCATTCTTGTTATAACTGCCGCTGAACGGGCTGGGCAACAACGTGGGAAACCCAGTCCTGGTCTTAGAGCTCAGCGTCAGTCGGGGATGGTGGACAGTGAGCACAGACGTCCATGTAGGTGATGTGATGTCTTCATTCTCTGGTGCACTTTCTCTACTGTGGTGACTAGAGTGGCGTTCACGGAAGACAGGAAAATGCAGGGATGGATGCAGAGGAGCCTGGTGTAACCCATGGGTGGTGGTGAGGGGCTGGAAGTGGGCCAGGGAGGTGCTCCAGACAGGAGCGCGAGCAGTGTGCTGAATGCAGCAACCAGGGCTGAGACCCCACGGGGCCTGGAGGCAGGGTTAGGGGTCGAGGCAGTGGCTTGAGAGGAAGCCCCTGGACAACTTGCTGTTTCAGATGTAGGTAACAAGGTCAGAACGCTGTCAGAGCTGCAGAGAGAGGGACTGTCACAGCTCCAACGTGGAGGTACTAGTGGCCTGGGCCAGGGCGGGAGCCAAGTGGGAAGAACAGTTGAATCTCATCACTGTTTGGAGGAGGAGGGGTGGAACTGGCAGGTCTGTGAGTCTCCTGGTCACATATGTCACCCACAGGCTGCTACAAGCCACATGTCACCTGCCCCCTCATTTCACATTTGTGTCCCTCCCAACTCACTTGTCTCCTCTTGCCTTCAGTGCTCCCACTGCCTCTGCTCACGCCAATCCTCTGCAGCATCACCTGGACCCGTTGTTCAAAGGATGGGGCCAGTTCTGTGTCTCCTCGCTCCAGGGGCCGCCTCTGGGGACAGAGGTGGTGGAGTGGGGCGAGAGCCCGGTGCCCACAGCTCCAGCAGAGCCCTCACCCCGACACCAGGCCTCACCTTGTCGGGTCTGGCACCCAGTGCTGCCTCTTCCTCCTCAGCAGGCAGCAGTATCATTGAGTAGGCCTTGCTTTCTCGAGTGTAGCGAGGCCGGCTCCTGCGGGCAGCGTCAGGGCTGCCACTGCTCCCCTCAGCCCCACCAGCCTCCTCCCCACGGCCAGGACGGGCTGGTGGCCGCAGCAGGTCCCCAAGTGTGGTTTTCCGGGTGCGGGGAGCTGCCCCAGGGCTGGTCTCTAGATCAGGCCGTGGCCCCCGCATTGAACGAGGCTTCTTGAAGGCAAAGAGGGTGCCCAGCTTCTTTCGTAGTGTACGGGGGACAGGGGCAGTGCTGCCCTCAGTGGCGGGGTCCTCCTCAGGGGCCCAGCTGTGGGGACAGCCAGTAGTAAGCAGGAAGGCCCGTGGAGCAGCCACCCTCTCCCACCGCCTGCAACTGCCCCTCACTCACAGGCGGTCCTGCTGGATCAGCTTTTTGGAGAAGAATTCCTCCACACCCTCGTCCACGCGGGCACTGAGCCCATTCCCTTCCTGTGGCAAGGCTGGGGGAACCTGGTGGATACCACGTGGTCAGGGGTCAAGGCTGAGTGCAAATGTGACTTTTCCCCACCTCCCTTGTCCAACGGTCTGCCTGAGGCAACTCCAGGACCTGGAGCTGGGGTGACTCTAGGGGGCTGCTGACATACAAGCTCTCCCCCTACCCAGCTAGCGGGCAGAGCTACCGACTTCACATAACCCCCACCCATAGTCGGCTCTGGACACACACGCAGCCCACACCCACTCTTGTCCCACGGGGTCTCCTACACGTCCGGAACTACCCGGTCACCAGCAGGCTAGAGCCCACGCACCCTCTGGGTCACACGTTCTCACCTGCCACCCCCTCTGCTCCAAACAGTTTCCTGCGGTATCCTCCACCCCACCAGGCCTGCTGCCACCCAGCACGGCCTGCTGCTGCGTCAGACCCTCTTGTGGGGCCTCAAGCCAGCTTCCCCTCCCCTTCTGCCGTGTGCCCACTACCCGGCCAGTCCCTGGTGCACACATATGCTTGCCCACACAGACACTGGCCAGATGTGCAGTAGACACAGGACTGTCCCTGCAGTCCGGAGCCCAGTGTCTTTCAGTAACCCTGGGGGTGCTGGATGAGACAGCCGCTCTCTTGCACATCCACCCATGCAGTGTGCCAACCTGAGGCAGACTTCTATCCCCAGGCGCACCCTTAAGAAAGCCCACCACTCACGACCCCGCATGGAAATGGCCTGGGGTGAGGGGTGGCCAGGAAGAAGCCAGGACGTGGCCACACAACCTTGTGATCTTGAGCTCCCCACAACCCACCTCCCTGCCCTGCCATTATCTGTGGGGCCACCTACGACCCCCAATTCCACCGCTCTGGAGTGGTGGGAGGGCGCTCACCTGGGGGCCCCCAGGCGGCGGGCGGTGGTGGTGCTGGCGCCGGGGCCGTGGCCGGGCCCTGGTCGGATGGCGCAGAGGCTGCCCGGAGGGTGGCAGGTCCATGCGAGGCAGCGGGCCGGCCGGGGACCCGGGAGCGGCGGGGCTCGGAGAGCCGCGTGCAGATGGGTCCGCCTGCGGCTCCGCATCCTCTCCAGGAGCCGCCAGCTCGGGCTCCGGTTCCTCAGCAGCACCTGAGGGGAGAGCACCAGAAGAGCACAGAGAGCAGAGCCTGGGGAGGTGGCAGTGGCAGCGCTAGGGCGGCGGGGGACCCGCCCAGGGTGCTGGGAGGGGCCCAGCAACGCGGCGGCCGCTCCCCTCCCCCCGCCAGCCCCTCCCCCGCCGCCGCTGTCCGTGGTGCTGAGCGCGGCCCCGAGCGGCGCGCGCCACTGCCACCAAGCATGCGCGTCCTGGGGGTAGATTTGGGGTGGGGGGGCGCGAGTGGAGACCGAATCCGGGCTCTGGTATGCTCAGGTCCCGCTTCATGCTCACTGACCACAGCGGACCCCAATCTTGCAGGATGCGCGCGGGTTCTTGCCCAGTCCGGGAAAGGGTTGGGGAGTTTCCGGGACAACAGGGCTGAATGAATGTGGCGAGGTGGCCGGGTCTAATGGAGCTTCAGCCCAACTCAGGAACTCCCTGACTCCCAGGCCCTGACTCACTGTGAGTGGAGGGGACCAGGTGAAGGCAGTGGTTGGACGCAGGCCGCTTCTGTGGAGGGCTGTCACCCTGCTGGGGAGGGCACGGACTAGATCTGGGGCGAAGGAGCTGCTCCCCCACTTTCCACACCCCAGGAGATGAGGAGATCTAGGGTTCCAGGCCCAGAGTTCTGGCACCACCTACCTTCTGCTTCTCTTCATCCTCCCTTTCCTTGTCCTCCTCAGAGAAGAAAAGGCCTTCCAATTCCCCAGGACCGAAGTGGGCGGGCTGGCCTTCTTCCAGGGCCAGTATGGCAGAGGGCATTGCCACTGTTGTCTGCTGAGCCAGACTGTCTACCTGCAATACCAGGCACTCTTAAGATGGGCAGGTAGGGCCCCAGCCACAGTCCCATCAGTGCTAAGGGAACCCTAAAATATCCTTGGGCACAAGATAATGTGGAACCCCTGCGAGGCAGTGGCCAGGTCGCCGTGCACATGTGTGCGTGCAAGTGCACACTTCCCCTCACCAGCCGATCCAGGGCTGCACTCAGACCCGCCAGTGCTTGAGCCACAATGCTCTCTGCCAAGGACCCTGTCACTGAAAGCCGCATGTCCCTGAGGGCAAGAAAGGGTAGGGGTCAGTGTTCTGTCTCTGCCCTGCCCAGCCCAGCCCAGCTCTCCCCATCCAGCCTACCTACCTGAGCCTAGTGAAGGCATCTTGCAGCAGGTGCTCTGGGAGCAGCTCTGGGAGGCCCCTTGAACCCACCAGGACCCCCTCTAGCTGCTCCCTCCACCTGGGTCCCTGCAGCATCTGTGGGCAGAGGCTCCTTGTTGTGTCCAATGTGGCCTGAGTGAAGTCCTGTGCAAAGGCCAGAGCATGGTGAGGCTGTGGCCAGGGCCCAGACTGAACGGCTGGAGGCTCTGACCTCCACGGAATATTGACTCAGGGGATATCACAGTCAGGCCTACAGGATGGGGTCGAGCCTGCATAAGGAAGTGGGGCAGGGGCAAGGGGACCATCTCACCTGAATGTCCTGGCGGCAGACCTCACCCACCTGCCCCAGGAGGCCCTCCAGCTTCTGCCGTAGCTGCCACTGATGGCTTGGGGAGCTTCCCGCCTCATATAGAATGGGGAGAATCTGGAGACCAAGGAGGAGCAGGAATTGCAATGTGACGCCTCACTAGGAGGGGAAGGTTCCTCATGATGGGAGGGTTTGCTCACGCTGAGAGAGAAGTTGGCATTTTGGATGGCATCCTCAGCCTGGTGCACAGCAGCATCACCATGGGGCCCAGCCCCGCAGCCCAGCAGCTCCACATGCTCCTGCACCGACTGGCACAGCTCGTTCACTTCCTGGGAGACAGCGGGAATCGGTCCCAGTCTGGCCCCCACCGGTCTCCCAGACCCTGACTACCTCCTTCCCAGGGTCTCCGCCAGGGTGCAGGGTCCTGAGGCCAATACCGTCAGGCCAGCCTATCTGTTCAAGGACAAAGAGCGGCGTCTCCTTTGGTTCCCTGCAGGGACTTTACCTATACTTCCCAAGTGCACAGAATAGGAAAGAAAGGAGCTGTTAGTCATGTCTATGTTTTAGAAGCTCAGTTTGTTTACCATCAACCTGGAGAATAGACTAAGAGGTGGGGAGAAGTGGGAGTGAGGCTCCAACATGGCCAGGAGGAATCTGGTCCAAACCTCTGTCCACAGCACTTGGGGGTGTGGGCGCCAGTGAGGCTGGGCTGCAGGGCAGAGAGAAGAGTTCGTGGGAGATAATGAGATCACCTGAAGATGTATAGAATGTGGAGCCCTGCAGGATGTCTGGGGCAGGATGCTTGGGCTCTGGAGCTGGGGAGAGAAGCGGGGTTTAGGAATAAGAGGTGGGAAGGTTTCTCACAAAAACAAGGTAGTGGAGGGAAATGAAGCCATGACAGAGGTCAGCGTAGAGGGGAGGGGAGCCCTGTGAATGGGAAGCTACAAGAGAGGCAGGGTTGGGGGAGACGTTTAAATACCTCCTATCTCTAACAGGAGAGCCTATTTAAATGCTTTAAAAAGGCAGCCAGTGGTGTCGTTTGGGGGAGCTACTTCAGGAGCGGTTGGATCCTCTCCAGACCAAAGAGAGGGCATTGTCTGGAACAGCAGGGTTTAGGCCCCCTGGCCCCAGAAAATCAGACCTTCAGACTCACAGAGGCTCCCAGGTGCCACAGCTCCCCCCGTCCTTGTATCTTCTGTTTGCACTCAGGGTCAGGGAGGGGCCGCTGACCTGCTCAGAGGGGCTGCAGACCAGACCTAAAGGGTGCTGGTAGGAGGTGCTGGCAGGAGAGACGTGGTCTGTGTGGTTGTTCCTCAAGAGACAGGCTTGGATCTGGGGACAAGGGATGGGGATAGGTGCTGGGGAGCAGGGCCACCGCCCAGGGCAGAGCAGCGGAGAAGGGACCCCCCACACACACCTGATGCACCGCACGAGCTGTCAGTTCGGGGCGGCTGCGCTGCGCCTGGGCCACGTCCGACAGTGGCAGAGGCATGGCCTTCAGGCTTCGGTTCTGCTCCAGGGCCTGCGCCACGTCCAGCAGACCCAGGGCAGACGTGTGATTACGGTCCCAGACCACGGACCTGGGCCGAGAGGGGCTACAGTCAGGGGCGGAGCTCTGCCAGGCTGCACCCAACCCGCAAGCCTAGCCCACCCGCCTCCACTCAGCCCCACCCCTTAGCCCAGCGGGCTTCTCCAGGCCACGCACTCCTCCCCATCGGTCCCACCCCTCAGACCCCGCCCACCGGAGTCTGGTGTTAACCCGAAGCGCCTTGGCCAGCATCTTGGCCCCCGTGTCCCCCATGGCGTTGCCGCTGATATCCAGCGCTGTCAGGTTAGGATTGGTGGCCAGAGCCCGAAGCAGGACGCTGGCTCCCAGCTTCAGCCGCGACTCGGCCACAGACAGAGACTGCAGAGGCTGGGGTGAAGAGAAAGCCATTTGTGGCTGGAGTCTGGAGTCAGCAAGGAGGACAAGGTCGCAGGGACTGAGGGAGCAGGAGTCAGAGGGTCCCCAGGGGTCTGTTGACTGAGGCTCCCGCGTGGCCCCGTGAACTCACACAGTCGTCATCCTGCATGAGCTGGACAATCCGGTGCAGCACGTCGTCCAGGGTCTCCCTGTGGGCACGCGCCACGGTTGGGGGAGGAGCCCGGGAGGGGGGGTGCTGTCTGGGAGGCCCGGGAGTGGGGCGGGGGGCTTACTTGCACCGAACGTTGAAGTTCCTTCCAAGCGCCACATGTCTCAGGGACCGACTCCTCCCGATGGCCAGCACCAGAGTCACCATGTCAGAGCCGAAGCCTGGGGGCGGTTGGGGTCACGCACAGGCGAGGCTGCAGGGCTGGGGTGGGGTGGGACCTGGGTGGGTGGTGGAGGATGGGTTTCGGGGCGGCCTCACCATTATCTGACAGGTCCAGGGAGCTCACCGCGCCAGCGTCGCACACTAAGTCCTGTATCACCTGAGCGCCCGCAGAGCGCAGCTGAAGGCGGAAGGCGGGGCGTGCTCAGGCCACTGGCGGGGAGGGTCTGGCTGCCGCGGCCCCGCGCCCCCGCAGCCCCACTGGCTGCGTAGGGACACACTGCCCGCTCACGTCGAGGCTCTGCGCTCACCTCACAAGCGCTGAGGTCCAGGTGCAGGTCGCCTGTGTGCATGTTGAGTGCTAGACCTTCCAAAAGGGCCCTGGGAGGGGATGTCACAGGAGGTGAAGGGAGAGGGGACAGGGGGCCCCAGGGTGCGAATACCAAGAAGGAAGGGCCGGGGTGCCCAGGAGGTTATGGTGCGGTAGGAGCGGGGTGAGGCGCTGGAGGCCGGGCTGGGGCTGGGGGGGCGGCGCACAGCGGGGGGACGGGACGCGTAGCCACGGGCAACGACACTCACCTGAGCCCGTCGGGGGGCAGCTTGCAGCCCGCCAGGCTCAGGTGCCGAAGCGCGCCGGCGCGGCTGAGGAAGAGTTGCAGCGCGGCGGGCGCAGCCCGGGACTTCCTGGGGCGGGGGAGCGGGAGAAGTGGGCTTCGGGACGTCTCTCCCGTGCGGTGCGCCCCAACGCCGCCCGCCCCGGCCCGCCCTCTTACGTGCGGGAGAAGACGTTCCTCGAAGCGTCTAGGTGGGTGAGGCTGGCGCAGCAGCCGCGGGACAGTGCAGCAAAGAGCTGCAGGAGGAGGGTGTGGGCTGCACCGGCCGGAAGACTGAGCCCACCCCGCCAGCCTTGCCATCCAGTCTACCCTCGGGCTGCAGGCCGGGTCACCAGCCCTACCGATCACCCCCCACCCCCACTGACCACCCCCTCACAGTGTCCAGGGCGGTGTCTGTGCCTGCGAGATTCAGGAACGTCAGAACGTTGGGGTGGCTCAGGAAACTATAGAGTCCCTGGTGGCAGGATAGGATGGGAGAGAGGGAAGAAGTCAGGGGTCGCCTCACCAAGAACTTTGAGATCCCACTAACGGCAGTGCCGCCAATCACTACCCCTAAAGACAGTCACTCACCCCATTATCCTCCGAGGCCCCCAGTGCCCCCGGGTTCCCGGAAAGATCCAGGTGGGTCAGGGCAGAGTCAAAGGCCGCATTGGAAGCCAGGGCCCGGCCTAGAGCCTTCATTCCTGGTGGAGGTCGGGGGTGGCTGGGCAATCAGGCAGACCCACCTCCCTGCTCACACCCCGACCCTACCCCGTCCTGGGCTCCCCCTACCTCGAGGCGTCAACCCTGTCTGTGCCAGGCTGAGTCTCCTCAGGGCTCCAGGCCGACGTTCTAGGTGTCTGCTGAGCGCAGCCACGCCTGGGGGTGGGAGAAAACCTCGTGGGTCTTCCTTTCTCCAGCACCAACCCCAGGCACTTCCCCAGGCTCAGCCATACCTCGGTCATCCAGCAGGTTCCCCGCTAGGCTGAGCTCCTGAAGCCCAGAGCTCGAGTTCCCTGCCAGCGCCTGGGCCAGTCGCCGAACAAACTCTCTGGGGACCAGACCCCAGGGGTGAGACTCCGACTCTGGATTCCCAACTCCTCCCCATCCCAACTGCCCTCCCTGTGCCCCTTACCCCCTCAGGCCACAGGTCTCCAGCACCAGCTCCTCCAGATGAGACGACTGACTCATCATGTGCAGAATCTGTTCCAAGACCTCAAGGCTCTGAGAACAGAGTGGGGGCTCAGTGGGCTGCACCCTGGTCCCCACCTCCTTGGTGCCTCCCTGCCCCCGCACTCTCACCAGCTTCATGTCCACGCAGGAGAGACACCGGAACCACAGGTTGTAGGACAGGGCAGCCACACTCAGTGCCAGGTCCCTGGGTGTGCAAAGGGGCAGGGGCAGAGCTCAGGGTCCTCCAGCCAGATCCCAGGCCCAGCGTCCCTCCCACGGAGAGGCTGAGGCCCAGGAATGCGGGTTATGGAATCTTCCTCCCTTCCCAGTCCTGGCAGGCCACGCACCGACTGCCCAGGTGGCTGAAGTCTCCCAGGCTGAAATGGCGGCAGCCCTGACGGTGGTACACAGTGTCCACGTCCTGGACAGGAAGAAAGTGTCTCTGACTAGCTTGGGGCACAAGAAGCAGGGAGGGACTCAACACACATGGGGGTCGGATGTCTTCAGAGCCCCCCAGAGAGGGCCCTAGCCTCACCCACTGAATCTCCTCTCGGAAAGGGAAGCCATTGTAGTCACACAGAGCCTCGTATGTCTCCGAGAAGCCACCTGGGGAGGTGCCAAGGGTGGGGGGCAGAGAGAGACAAAAGGTCAGAGATGTGTGAAGATCGGACCCAAGCTGGGTGGTGGCTGCACCTCGAATGGCTCTGCTCGGTTTGGGAGACCTTCAAGTCCAGGGGCCTGGGGCTACAGGGAGGGGGCAGATGGAAGCCCCGTATGGCCTTGCCTAGGCCCTTACCACAGGGGCTACTGGATGCGGTAGTCTCAGAGGGGCTGCTTCTCTCCAGACGAACCAGCATGGAGGGGGGTGTGGGCCTCCGGAATAGCTTCCTGAGGAGGGAATAAAGGAGAAGGGGAAAGGGACTTCTAGCCTCTGGGATGTGAAGCAGCCCACTCGGGTCTCCAGAGCATTCCCCTTGCCGCCCTCCTTCCCTGCCAGCCCCATGAAGTTGCTGGGCCTCACCCGAGGGTGGAGCGAGGGAAGACCTTCTTGATGGCTGCAGCGACATGCTTAGCCAGCTGTTCCAAGGCCGCCACACCAGGAAACTCCAGGACCAGCTCAGGCAGGGACTCCAGCTCAAACGTGACCTGGGAGTGCAGGTGCTGGGCTGGGCTCCTTGTGTGGAGGCAGGGGAAGGGGAGGGGAAGGCAGGCCCTAGTCAGTACTCAGGGTCTCACCTGAGGAGGTGTCTCTTGCAGTGCCATGGCCTGGACCTCCAGGTAGCTGAACGTGCAGTCCACCTGTGGAGTGCCTGGATTAGCCTGGACCAAGGGCTGAGCCCCACCCTCCTGGGAGCCCAGTTCCTTGTGCAGCTTAGAGCTCAGAGCCAGGGGGGCCTAGACTCCAGTCCTGCTTGCTCTCGGGAGTGCAGGGCCCACAAGGACAAGATGAACATGCTACCGATGCAGCCCTCTTGTCAGGGAGGCTACTGGAGGGCAAGGCGGGTGTCGGCCAGGCCCCGAGACTGACTCACCCTCAGTGGGAGGCAGGTGTGGAGCAGGTAGGCTCTCCATCGAAGCAGTGCCTGGCGGGGAGAGAGTGTCTGACACCCTGGGCAGAGCAAGGGGCTCCTTCTGCTGGGCCCAGCGTCCTCCCAAGCCCTGCCCCCTGCCATACCAGGACATGACCTTGCTCAGCACCCTCCCGCTCTGGGAGCCAGGTTTTCAGCAGCACTTCTGCCTCCTTGGGCCACAGGAACCTGGTGATCTCGCCTGTGAAAGGGCAGCCTGCTGGATGACTTGGGTCCTCCCATGGAGGTCAATTCATGCCCTGTCAATTCATGGTCTGTCTGTTCCAGGCTGGGGGCCTGGGCTCGTCTATGGGCGGGCAAGGAAGGAGTGGAGTAGATTTGGGGACAGCAAGCCCCCCGAAGGAGCAGAGAGAAACGTTTGCCGCGCATCCGCAGGGCACTGGGTCGGCCTCTGGTTTGGCGGCTGCGCTGCTTCTTTCCAGCCAAGTAGGCAAGAAGGGCCAAAGCTTACCTCGCAGCTCACAGGATATGCCGTCGGGGGTCTGGGCCATGGGGCCGGGCCAGGAGGCCGGGGCGGCCCAAGGAGCTCCGGCGAGGAACTGTAGCTGGCGGGCGCGCACAGGAAGCCTGGGGCCCCGGCCCTCAGTGCAGCCACCTGCTCCTCCTGCAGCGGAAGGTGCGCGCTGCTTCCTGCCAGGCCGCCCCCGGCCCGGCTCCTCCCCTCCCTGGCCTCCGCGGGCCCGGAGATGTCGCCTGGGTACAAGGTGTAGGAGGAGCGCAGAGCTCTAGTTGTTGTCCACCCTGTAGCGCAGGAAATATCTCGTCAGGCCAGGTGTGGCCAGCAGGGTCGCGCCTGTCGTAACCTTTCAGTTCTTAGCCCTCTACTTTACCCCACAGCGCAGTCCCTGCCGCGAGCACCAGGGGGTGCTGCCTGCTCGGTGATTCCCTCCCAGGCCCACCCGTGTGTACCCTCCAAAGCCTTGCTGGGGAGGTGGACCTTGGGCAGTGAGGGGAAAGAAGAGGTGTCTGTTCAACAGGAAGGTTCGATCTCTTCCAACACCCAGGTGCTAACCTGGAGGACCTAATCTATTGCTTCTAACAAGGAGACCATGACCCCATTGGGCATCCAGGAACTGTTAAAGGGGTGGAAAAAAAAACAAACCCAACCCAGATGGGCCCAGATGCCTTTCTCTGCGGCAGAGGTTTCTTAGCTTTCATCAGGTTCGGGCTGGGTCAAGGCCAGAAGGTGGGGATGTATGCCTGGGGTGGGGGTGGGGAGCAGCCTCTGGGTAAAGCCTGAACCCCAAGTGCCTCAGGGAGGATGGAGTGACTCATGCGCAGAGGCCAGGCACATGTGGTCCTCTGGGAAGTGACACATTCTCCCTGACCTAGAGTTTGGGGAGAGGGAGGTTTCTATCTTCAGGGCTGGGAGGGGTCAGAAGGTCATAGGTCAGGGGCCTGAGAAGCATGCTGCCTTATAAAAAGACCAAGGACCTAGATTCTGGAAGGTTCCCAGAAGGGGATTAATTTTTTTGCATCCATTACAATCTAATTCAACTTTACTTATGAGACAGGGAACGGCATCCGGCCTGTGCATAGCTCAGCCAGCGGGGGTGAAATAGCCGTGAGTGGGTGGGAGATACTCAGCAGAGTGCCTTGGTTTCTTTCCTGTCTCCAGCTACCCCGCTGCACCCTGGGGCTCAGAGCCAGTGGGAGCACCCTCTCACCTTGTCCTTGGTGGACCTCAGCAAAGGTCCACCAAGGACAAGGAAAAGGGGAAAGTAGAAACTGAATCTTAACAACTCAGGGGCAGCCATCTCCCCTAAGCAACAGGCCCAGGGTGTGATCGTCGAGGGCTGACGGGAGGACATAAAACCCACAAACTGCTTTTAGGGTGAGAACTCAATAGGTCTCACACACTATGGCCAGGTGGTCAAAAACGCAGATTCTAAAAGCAAACTGCCTGAATTGAACTCCTGACTCAGTCTTTGAACAAGTTACTCAGCCTTTCTGGGCTTCCAGTTTCAGCTGCCGCTGGAGCTACTGACTCACCTGAAGTGTGGCTGTGAGGACGAAGTGATAAGAGAAGTGTTCACAACCGGGCCTGGCGCTCACATTCGCCAAGTCCACCATGGCGACCCTCGGCCTCCAACACAGAACCACAGAACCACAGAAAACCCGCCTCACTGGGATCTTTCTGTTTAGAATGACAAGGATGAGAGAGAAAGGGAATGACAAACAAAGGGCTAGAGCTCTTCCCCAGGCCGAGGGACTCTCGAGGCCAGCGGCCACACTGGTGGCACCAGTCCCTACTTCTCGTGAGGGCTCTGAGGGCAGGCAGGGTGCTCCTGGGGGGGAAACTGGGGTCAGCATGCTCAGGACAGGGTGCTGGACTAGCCAGCCACAAAGCCCCGTAACTGCTGGTGGGCAGGCTGGCAATGAGAAAGCAAACAACTATTATCAAGACAGACCACATAGATACATGGGACTGGGCTCCAACCAGTAGTAAGAGTGACTCAGTGAGAGCAGGAGAGGCCTTCAGCTGGTTCGAACCCTTCCCGGTGTTCCAGACAGCATGACACCCTGTGGGCGCTCATGAAATGCTAACAGCTCATAATAAGGGAGAAGCCCCGCCTGCTCTGGTAGCACAGGCTGAGTCCAGGCCAGGCTGCGTGCCCCAAGGCTGCCACCAGGCTCCCTCAGATGGTCTTAAAAGACTAAAATCCTGTTCCAAAGCAAGAGAGGGCTTGGTGCTTGCTGAACTGGGCCGCAGTGGACTGGCAGCACACTTAGCGTGACTATTTCTTTCCTGCCGTGCCCACCACGGCTTAACAGTGGGGCAGGCTGCAGCGGACAGGCCAGATAACTTCCCCGTTAAGTTCTCAGGTATGGACTAATGGTGAGAACTGGCTTCTGCTGGTTTTATTTTTTATTTTTTAAAGATTTTATCAAGTTATTTTTAAAGAGATGGGAAAGGAGGGAGAATGAGAGGGAGAGGAACATCGATGTGAGAAACATCTACCAGTTGCCTCTCATCTGCACCCGACTGGGAAGAACCCGCAACCTAGGCGTGTGCCCTGACTGGCAATCAAAACAGTGACCTTTTCCTTTGCGGGGCGACGCCCGACCAAACTCAGCCACACAGGTTGGGGCTGAAGGTTTTATTTTTAATGAAGTCACACGGGATTATCATGGGCTATGCAATGGGGGATCCCTTCTCAGCCTTAACTCCCACGAGCATGTCACTTTTCCTGCCCTCTTGCCACCCAAAACAAATCCATGTTTAACCTTTCAAACATCTCAGTGTGTACACAGAGAAATGAAAAGCTCTGCTTAAGATAAACATCTCAGTTCTGCAGAGATTTCCTATTGCGAATACCTAGCAGCTGGTAAGAGTTATGTGCCCAGTAAGACAATTCTGGTAGGGATACTCTGGTTCCTGTTGGGGGCTGGCCCATGGATGGGATGGAGACCCGATGCCCTGCCTGCCTGGTTTAGCCTGACACCCCATATGATGTTTTCCTGGGAACCTGGACAGCACAAGCCCGCCAAAGGCTACATACATACTGTCCTGTTACTGCTCACTGAAAATTGGCTTAGTTGGAATTCTGGTTAAAATCCCCTAAAATTAAATCCTGGCTGGTGTGACTCAGTTGGAGTATCATCCTAACTGAAAGATTGTGGGTTGATTCCCAGTCAGGGAACATACACCCAGGTTGTCTGTTCAATCCCCCGTGCCCCCCACCCCCGCCCCCGTTCTGGGTGCATATAATCCCTGGTCCCATAACAGGAGGCAATCAATTGATGCTTCTCTCTCACATCAGTTCCTCTCCCTTCCTTGCTCATTAAAAAACAATGAAAAAAGGTCCTCCAGTGAGAATTTAAGAAAGCAAAACAGAACAAACAGAACCCCCCCCCCTAAAATTTGTGGCTGAAGCTTTTACCAAAACGGGTTGCCAAAGCAATCAGCCTAGAAACGGCCAGAGGCAGCATGACGATGCAGGTTCACTAATGCGTAAACTTCCCAACACAAGTCCCTTGCATCCCGCTTCCGTGGCGCTGGCAAGCAGCTATGCTATGCTGTCCAGGAGTCTCTCCTGGTGGTCACTCGTCTGTCTCCCCTCCCCTCTCAAATCAGTTTCTCTAGAGCAGATTAGGCCCAGCTTCTCTCTGTTCCCCTGCACTTGGCAGATTTGGAGGTAATGAACCCAACCGTTTTTTGAGCTGAGATTCTGAGGACAGAGGGACCCGTCAGACCCTTCTACTCTAAGCTGTGTCCACCCCCTCTGCCATAGGGAACCCACTCCCTAAAGTGGATCACGGAGGCTGGCTGACGTCCATTCACTCACACTTTTTCGGGGAGTTAAACTTTGCAGCAGGATGCACTTAGTGTCCCACCATCTGCCAAGACATCTCCCAGCTGCTACGGAAGTGGCCACACGGCCTGCCTGTACCTCAGGCCTATACCACCTGAGGCCACACATGCAGGACCCCTCTGGGCCCCTTACTGTAGGAATCACACAAGACAGTGTTTGGAGCACTTGTTAATCCGTTATGATTTATTAGCTGTACAGCAGTAGATCCTCCTCCCCAGCTTTCAATCCCATTACATATTACAGGTCTCATGTTGGTGTCCTAAAAATAATGAAAAATATCACACAGTACAGCTAAATACAAAATGCATCAACCTAGAGTCTGATAGCTAACTGATGGCTCTCTTAAAAGCAATACACAGAAGAGAAAAAGTGTTTGAAATCAACAAGACTGAGGCTCTCTAAAAAACACATTTTAGACATGTGACAGTTCATGTGCAAGAATCACTCTTTAGTCGGTTTTGCTTCACATTATTACTTTTGTTTTGAAGATCCAAAGTTTAAATTACTGACCTAGTGAAACTGTTTGGCCCAGCTTTTAAGGGCTGCTGTGACCCACTCGTAATCACCCTTCTGCTTTAACAGAGGATTTATAAAACACAAAATTCAGCTACAAACAGAGCAAAGAAAATGTGGATGGGAAATCATAACTGAAAGTTAATTGTGTAAGGTTCGAACACTGGCTCCAAAGGCTGGAGGCCCCGACCTCCTGCGTGGGTGTCCGTCCCCGCGGCAGCTGTCTGGGCGCTGTCCTGCCACATGATTGCGATCCAAATCCTCGTCCACGCTTCACACTAGAGTCCGCCGGAACTTAATTTGCAAGTAATTAAAATGCTGGGTTTTCTTACACTGCACTTCTTTTCAACCTCTTAATTAATGGAAAAGATTAAAATGTAAAAAAAGTTATTTACAAGCTTGACCATACCAGAAGCTTTGCCAAGAAAAAGGCAAAGCCTTCAGGACAAAAGCCGACTGTAGCATGCCTTATTATCGGTGTGCAGCCGACTCCAAGCAAAGGGAGTCAGGGAAAAAGCAAAAGCAAAAACCAGTTTAAAAGTCTAAGTCCTTCCCAAGTCTGCATTTACAATTAAAAACTCTCCTGGGAAGAGGACCATAGAGCTCTCGGAAACCCGGTGGCCATTTCTGGAGTGGTTTACCATAGCGAGAGAGAGGGTTCGATGTCTCTGTCTCCATTTAAGAAAACCAGTTAGGCGTCAACACTGTCCTCAGCACTTCACAGTAAACCCTCAGGGACTCAGAACATTCCATGATTGGCTAACATCAAACTGCAAGTTCTAGTTAAATCACATTTTTCTAACATCATCTTTGAAGTTTTAGTTCTCAGTATGTTTGGTAAAATGGTGTAAAATGGTGCTTTTCCCAAAGCCAAAAGAAGAAAAAAGGGAGAAAAATTAAGATGCAGGCCGTTTAAACACAGCCCAGAGCAGTCCTGGAGACGACTAGGCCCCGCCATCACCGGTCCATCATGCTGAGGATCATCTCGGGGGTGAGGTCTCCGTTGGGGGCGTCTGTGGCAGCTGGCTGGGCCTCCTCTTCCTCCCCCTCCACGGGCTCTGCGTCTGGCTCTTTTTTGACTTCAACTATAATGTTCTCAATTGCACCTGTATTCTGGTCTTCGACCTGGATGATAGCTGTTGCTGGCAAGAAAGAGCACGAACAAAAAAACCAAACCAAAACAAAACAAAAAACAAACAAAACAAAACGCTCCATTAAAGCCCCAATACTGCAAAGGTCTTTTCAGACTTAACACTAAATAGATATTCACAATGCGGGAAAGCCTTAGTAGCCACACGCAGCAAGTCAAGAAAAGGCTTAATGATCTAAAACGTGGGCCTACATGAAGCCCGAGCACTCCAGAAACGATCAAAATGCTGGCATTCACCCCCATATGCCTCCCAAATTACATATTAAAGGCCTTAGTTTTCCTTTGTCATAATTTGGCCTTTACAACAGTTTGAGACAGGCAAAAGATGCAGACAGCGTGACCGGGATCACAGGATGTGTGATGCGGGTGTTGTAGAGGTGAACCTCATGTTTTTGATGCTGAAGCTCACGCACACCCAGGGCCCTCCCGCCGGTTAGCTCACTCAGGGGTGTGCATGTGGAATGGTTCCAGATCTACAGCCAACTGCCCTGCTGTGACGCACACACCCATACACGAGGCTCAGTAAACACAGTAAAAAAGTAGATTCAACCTGTATTTGTTAAAACAAACACGCCAGCTTTCAGGAGACCTAGAGCAACACATGAGAACATACACCCGAGTCTGCCGTCACAAGGGCGGAGTCTAGTCCAGGGCGGCTGCCCACTGTCACATGCAGTGTGAAGTGAAGGGCGGACACCTCCTGTGTCCTCCCATAAATCCGAAGGCCAGCAACTAAATCCACGGGCCTGGGTTTCTAAGAGAAGGGGAACCTCAGCACAGAAACTGCTTCCTCTCTCTATCCTTTAAAGTTTGGCTGTTTCACATTTATTACCATGTCAATTCTGCCAGCCGACTGTGTCTTTGGTTGTTTTGTAAAACCCTCCCACATTAACAGCACCCATCTTGTAGAATGTTAAGTTCCCTTCTATGCTAACCTTTTATTCATGGAAATGTAACAGGCTTCAGCTGTTCCCCAGTAAAAAGGAGGGGGGGAAGCTTCCTAAGAGTCTGTTCCTGGCATGACCTTAAATTGTTCTCATGGCTTAGTTCCCATCTTCCCCAAGAACAAGGACCTGCCAGGATGCCAGCCAGTTACTGAGCTGAGACAAAGAACTTACGCTGGGTTTGTTTGGGTTGGTTGGTTCTGCCGGGGGGGCGTCCTCTCCGCTTCTTGGTGGGTGGTGGGGCTGGGGTCACAGGCTGAGGCTCTGGCTCGGGTTCAATTTCCACAGCAGGCTCCTCTTCATCCTCATTGTCATCCAGGTCTGGCTCAGCATTTTCTTCTCATGAAATCAGGGAGAACAGGGGGTAGAAGAAAAAAATAACACAAATAATCATATATTCTGTGAAGTTTAGTTATGTGTTTATTTTCACTATTTTAAAATGCTTATGCTGAAATTTTTGCTATCAGCTCTAACCAAGTAAACTGGTATTGTGGCAGAATTAATAAGCAAATGAACTTGACTATAGTTAATATTTTACATGAATTGGGTATCTTTTCTTTAGCTTTAGACATCAGAATATTGAGTTTCAAAGTCTCAGAGGAAACTCCACTGACGCCAGTTATGTAACAAAACCGCAAATAGTGTTTAAGTTGAAAATAAAACAAATATTGCCTCTACTATACGAGGATAAAGCAGGAAATGAAGCCTGAGACAGAGCCCTGAAGACGTGGTCCTGCTCATCTGAGTGGGTGGCAGGGGCGGGAGACAAGACAGAGGTTATGATGCCCTGTGAGGTCCTGTTTACCAGGAGGGTTATTGATGGGCTTTTTTTAAGGCCAAGTTTTTGGACTTAATTTAATTCCCAGCTTAATTTAAGTACCAGATCCAAAGGGTCATTCTTAACTCCCTTACTTCGTCCCTAGTGCCATAAGCACATAAAAGAAGAGGAACTACTGTAGAAAGAATGTCGATTAAGGCCTGATAATATGGCTTGAGCCCCAGGTCTCTTACTAGGAATGAGACCTAAGACAATGACCACACTGGACCTCAGTTTCCTTGTGTGATTTCTAAAGCTCTCAACCTATTTGGTAGTAATTTGAGGATAAAAAGGGTTAAGATAATACATGTAATCATGCTCTGTAACTTACACTCTATCATACAAAGACAGCTGTACTGACACCATACACCACAGTTTAAAATGTCTCCGTTATTCCATTTAGGCTTCATTCTTTAATAAGATGTGTTACCTTCATGTTATAAAAAAGTGAGAAGGTAAGTGATCTGTAAGACCCAGCTAAGCCATGGCAGGTGGAAATCAAACCTCTGACCTCGATGTGGGGCAGTTCTGCTGCCCACCCCTGCAGCCAGCCAACGAGTTCCTGCCCCCCACCCCTCACTGTTGTGGCACACGATGTGCCCTGCCTGCCTTCCTCCAAGAAGCACAGGCACATTCTCCTCCTATGGAAATCAAATGTTTATTCAATTTAAAAATCTGCGGTTAAATGCCTGCTCTTCAGGGCAAACTGGACCGTTTATCATGTGACTAAAACCCTAAATGTAAATGTGGGGAACATACTAGAATGTGGCAGTGTGTTAAGAACTTCCCTATTGAACTTATTCAAACCCCCTATTGCCTAAGTTGGCCGAATGCCTAGAAAACCAAATGAATTTGGTCAGAATTGGGGGGGGGGAGGGCACATAAAATAAGTTAATAGGGTCAAAGGCTTAGACAAATTCTGGCAAAAGGCCTTGCAAACAGCAGTAGACTCTGCTGGCCAATCTCTGCAGATGGCCCACAGCAGACCTTCTGGGAGGGGACAAATATGCCTGATTGGCCTTTGTAAGCAGTGGGATGAAAAGCCTGGACACGAGAGACTAGGACTAGGTATGAGGCCCAGAACCAAACTGCACTCTACAAACCAGCAGCGTAGAAGACAAGAGGAGGAATTGTGGAAACGCACAGGAATTCTTCAGCTAAAAAATGCTTCTGGTGAAGTACCACTAGGGACTGACCCAGAGAAATGAACAGGGCAGCACCGCGGGAAAGAGGGGACGTCTGTTGCAGCACGAAGCTCCGCAACTAGCCACTGCGGGGACCCTTGAGCTCAAGATTATCTGTGGGTCTCTGGTGACATCTGGAGCCTTCTGACCTTTCTCGGCACCTCCCAACAGTCCACACATTTTCGTAGCCAAACAAAGGCATCCCCAAAGAACAGATTCTTAGTAGAGAGTGGTGGTGAGTGCTTTATAAGAACTAAGCACACTGACATTTTAAGGGAGGTATTCAGCTAAAACTTAGAGCAGGTGTGTCAAACTCATTTTCACCCGAGGGCCACATCAGCCTCACAGCTGCCTTCAAAGGGCTGAATGTAATTTTAGGACTGCATAAATGTAACTACTCCTTAACAGTTAAGTGAGAGCTCGGCGCTGCTGCCGAGCAGAAACAAGGTGCCAGGCCAGACAAAACATGGTGGAGGGCCAGAACTGGCCTGCGGGCCTTGTGTTTGACACCTGTGCCTTACAGACTGAAGATAATGCTTAAAATACACTTTGCACTAAAAAAGGCAGCCAAAGTAATGCTTACTGGATGACTGTTCTCCCAGAAAAAGCTTAAGTTCTGGGTAGAAAACGAAAAGTTTTGCTAAAATAAACGCAAATCAAAGGGACCTTCTTACAGATGTAAATATAAAAAAAACCCTAAACAAACCTAGTTCTTTCATGAACAAATTTTACAATAAAACAATAAAGTGACTGAAGTTCTTTAATGCATTCAATTTTCAAAAATTTCATTCCTTTCCCATTATTTCTATTAACGAGCAACATGGAAGATTAAATGATGAGTCCGTGCAAATACACGGGACACCATCTGTAATCTCTCCAGTCTGGTGGCGCTTCTGGGGAAGTGCATCTCCCAAAACAAAACCCTTCTACATGCTTTTCTACAAAAAGCTTGTATTTGTAGTTATAGCTAGCTGTGCCTTCTCCACTGGGTGCTAGTAGCCAGGTACCCACATTATAGAACCTAACACTTTGGAACTAATTTGTATCTTCAGATGTGACTCCTACATTACCAACACTCTTGTTCTCTCTGCCTCTTTATGAATCTAACACCTCAAAGCAAGCATACTTTCTCTTCTGCCTGGATTTCATTAGAAAGGCAAAAATACCTCAAAGAGCATCAATAGTAGGAAAACAGGCAAAGATTTAGGCCATAAATGGAGAGATTAAGAAAGAGAAAGTCTGACATTCCTGAATTTAATCAACACATCTCAAGGCTAGGCTGACAGGGGTAGTCAAGCCAGAAGTTGGTCGAGATGCTTACGCATGATCCTTCTTCATGCCCATTAGATTCACTGCTCACATCTAGCCCAGCTTCCTAAATGTAAAAGTTCTGAACATAGAAAAGAAACTCTGCTGGCCTTAGAATGTCACTAATCTGAGTAAACTGAGTAAAGGTATTAATTTTGCTTTAGCTTTAAATGAATATAACAAAGTATCATTAGCCACTTCCTAGAATGCCATGATGAAAAAAGAAGAAAAAAATCACCCAAGGAACAAACTAACCACTGTTGCAAACACACACACATCGGGAAGATCAGAGGTTTAAGGGAAGAGTGACTGGCCAGCGGCCACTAAATCAAGGAACAATCACTCACCACTGTCGGAGGAGTCTTCTTTTTTAGAGCGCATCTTTCTTTTTCTTCCTCGTTTACTCTTCTTCGTTTCTCCTCCGTTTTCTCCTTCTACACCATCTGGACCGGCGCAATTATCAGCATGTCTTGCCATGGTATTCTGACAAAAGGAACAAACCCTCCTTCACATTACTAAAAAAGTAAAGATCAGCACTGTAAGTTCTCTTTAGTTTAGTTTAGTAAAATAAATAAGAGTATATTACGTCTGAATGTCTGCTAAAGCATGTCCTAAACACGCTCTCCTCATTCAGGGGAAACCGTCTCCATTAGGAGCGGAAGAGAGGGAGAGAGGAGGTAGGGAGAGAGAGGAGAGAGGCTCTCAGAAGATGAGGCTGGGAGGAGCAGGGAAGGATCAGGACAGGTTCCCTGTCCTGTGCAGACCTGACTAACTTGGTCCCAAAGGAAGATCCAGGACAGACTTATTAGGGAGGTTCCCATCAACAAAAGGGTTCACACATGGATACAACACCTTGAGGTGGGGTGACTGGCCCTTCCCAAAGGACAGAGGATCTCTATGTTTATTACCTCAGTGGGAAGAACTACCTTGCTTTGCAGCGGAAGACCCTGAACACGCTATTAGGAACCGTAACAGAGGTCGTGCAGCTGTGACTCTTACCCGGCGTGTGAATGTCTTCCCACACTTAGAACAGACGAAGGCTGCAGGGACAAAGTTGGGGTCGTGATAGCGTTTGAAATGCATGTCAAGGAGCTGTTTCTGGCGGAAGGTCTTGTCGCAGTGGCTGCAGGCGTAAGGCTTCTCCCCAGTGTGGGTGCGCTTATGCATGATCATGTGCCTCTCCTGAAAGACAGCGAGGGGGCAAGAGTCTGCGGAGTCTGTCACAGGGCTGCCACCCACCCCAGCAACCACTTAGGTGTGCGTGGCTGACAGGCTTTTCTCTCCCAAGATCTAAGCCTATTGGGAGGATAAACTGATCTTTACTGGGGTGCAATGATACCCTCATAAATCCCAGGTAGCTATGTTCACTTCTACTGGACAGATTCTCTAGATCATTCCCAAGCATCAGGTTCCGAGACTGGATTCTTCCCTTCTTTGAAGTCCTGAACTAAATTCCTGGAGTTCTGGGAAAGACGTCAGCAGTCTGCCTGAAGTGAGAGTAGAGTGGCAGGCTATGACTGAATAAAACATCAGCTGCAGACCAAGATACAACCTGGTGACACTCCTCATAAATCACAGTTTGAAAATATTACCCTTAAAAACACCACCAAACAAGGTACGTGAGAACCCGCTGATGAAATCTGATACCCGTGAGCCATCCACTGCTTTCTAACTCTGAGTCTCTACCTGTCTGCAGGCATAATCACACTGGTCACACTTAAAGCGCTTCTCGTTCTTATGTGACTTCTGATGCTGGATGAGGGCATAGCGTTCATGAAACACAGCGTCGCAGTATCTGCATTTCTTGCCTTGCTCAATATAGGAATGCTGCTTTCGCAAGTGGACACCTGAAAGCAAAGTATAAAGCTGAGTCTAACTTGTGAAAACACAAACAAGCATTTCAACAAATTAATAATACATTTCTTCCTGCTTCTTAAAATAATTACTCTGACTGCTACACAGAAAACGAACTAAAAGGAGAAATAACAACAGATGTGAGGAGACCAGTTCAGACACAAACAGAATAGGTAAGAGGAGATGGGGGCTTGGAAAAGGATAATGGCACCGGGGTACGGAAGGGAGAGAACTGACGAGAGATCCAGGAAGTTCAATCAGCAGGACTTAGTGACAGAATACACAGTGTAGAAGAGGAACCTAGGTGTCAGGGAATTACCTGGTTTCTGGCTCAGAAAAGTAAGTAGACAGTGGGGCCATTTACAGAAACAAGAAACAAGGAGGGTTATCAGCAGGGAGAGGGGAAAATGGGGGAAGAGGTACAGGGAACAAGAAGCATGAATGGTAGGCACAAAACAGACAGAGGAGGTTAAGAATAGTATCGGAAGTGGAGAAGCCGAAGAACTTACATGTACGATTCATGACCATGAACTAAGGTGGGGGAATGACGGTGGGAGGCGGGGTGCAGGGCGGAGGGGAATAAAGAGAAGAAAAATGGGATAATTGTAATAGCATAACCAGTACGATATAGTAAAAAAAAAAAAACAGCGCAAGAGAGCTGAACCCCAAGCTGTGTGTGTTTGGGGGAAGAGGTATGGCCAAGGTTTACTTATTATTATTTTTAATAAATAAAATTTATTTACTTTTAGAGAAAGGGAGGGAGAAATAGAAGGAGAGAAACATCAATGTGTGGTTGCCTCTCACACACCCCCAACCGGGGGACCTGGCCTACAACCCAGGCTCTTGTGCTGACTGGGAATTGAACCAGCAACTCTTTGGTTTGCGGGCCAGAACTCAATCCACTGAGCCACACCAGCCAGGGTTATTTATTATTTTTTAAATACTTTATTTATTTTTTTAGAGAAAGGGGAAACATCAATGTGAGAAAAAAACATTGATTAGTTGCCTCTCACACACCCCCAACTGGGGGACCTGGCCTGCAACTCAGGCCGGGGCCCTGACCAGGAACTGAAATGGTGACCTTTGTTTGCAGGATGATGCCTAACCCACTGAGCAACACCAGTCAGAGCTCAAGGGAGTTTTAAAGATTCAGTTTTGGACATGTTGAATTTTGAATGCCGATGATATCAAAGTAGGGGTAGGGATGGAGTTGCTAGAATTAGAGCAAGACCATCAGAGCTCATGAAATCACTAAGCAAAAAGTAAAAAATGAAAAAAGAGTATAGATCATGATTTTTGTTTTTTTTTAAAGGTGCCCACCATCCCTTTTTAAAATTTTTTAATTAATTTATATTTAGAGAGAAAGAAGGGAGGGAAACATCAGTTGGTTGCCTCTTGCAGACGCCCCCACTGGGAATGGAACGAGTGACCCTTAGCTTCATGGGGTGACGCCCAACTGAGTCACACTGGTCAGGTCATGGGTCATGTTTTAAGAAACCTAATGATTAAGGTCTGTGAGAGGAAAAAGGCTTAAAGTAAGAGAAGGCTGAGAACAAACAGTCGAAGAAAATAAGAAAGCCAACAGGGTATAGTGCCATGGAAGCCAAGGGAAAAAAGTGTCTCGAGGATGAGGGCAAAAACAAATAAATAAGGAGGACAACACGGTCCACTACACAGAATGATGCTAAGAGATCAAGGGAGATGGAAAGTGCAGTGCCCCCTACATTCTGCAATGTGGGGTCATCAGTGATCCCAGCAAGAATCACTTTACAGAGCGCTGGGGGGTACGAGCCAGATGGGAGGGAACTAGGAGCTGAGGGAAAGAGGATGTGAGGGACATAACTCTTCATGAGGGTTGGCTAGGTAGGAGATAAGAGTTAAACCTAGAGCCCTGACCCGGTGTGCCTCCGTTGGGAGTCCTCCCATGAAGGGATGTTAAGGGGACATGCCTGGGGCGTACACATGCCTAGGCTGCGAGCTAGTCCCCAGTTGGGGCGTGTGCGAGAGGCAACCAATAGATGATTCTCTCACACTGATGTTTCTTTCCCTCTCTTTCTCCCTCCCTTTCCCTCTCTGTAAAAATAAATAAAAAAAATATTTTTAAAAAAGACAGGAGAGATGTAAGAATGTTTAGTTAGACTTCAGGGGAAAGACCAAGGGGTGAGAACATGAGGAAGGTAAGTAAAGTGGCAATACTGATGGTGTAAAGCGGGGGTGTCAAACTCATTTCCACCGGGGGCCATATCAGCCTTGGGGTTGCCTTCAAAGGGCCCAATGTAATTTTAGGACTGTATAAATTTAACTACTCCTTATAAGTTAAGCAAGAGCTCGGCACTGCTGCTGGGTAGAAACAAGGTACCAGACTGGATAAAACAAGGTGGAGGGCCAGATTCTGCCCACAGGCCTTGTGTTTGCCACCTGTGGTGTAAAGGCTGCCAAGGAGACAGGTAAGTGGTATCAAGACAAACACAAAGGGACAGGCCACAGTCAAGAAGAGTGACACCAACTCTCTAGTAGCAGATGGGAAAAGAGAGGATAAATACAGATGCAAGTAGGTTTGATAACAGGGAATCTGGAGTTTCAATGTGCTGTTTTAATTTTCTTGTTAAGTAGGAAAAAAGGTAATTTATGGAGACAAGGGAGACAGAGAGAAAAGGGGAGGAAGACTAGAGGTTTAAAGCAAGTAAGAATGATTTACCTAACTGCCACGGTGCCTCCCACAGAGCAGGCACTCAAACATTTGTGGAGTGAATCAATGAACCAACTCACCAAGGAAAATGGAGACACTCCTGAGAAAAATAAATAGGTGGACTTTCCAGGAACAGTAAGGGCTGCATTTGGGATCATAAATTTATGGTGCTACCACTCTGATTCATCAAGGTTATACAGCCAACTTAAAGAGGGCCAACTCTGGGGAATGGAGATGAGGTAACGGAAGGGACGATTGATTCACTTTCTATAGCACTAAGTATTTGGAGGTGAATCTTGACTCTAGTAGGTCTGTCTCCAAAGCCCATGCTTTCCTATGTCACAAAGTGATGAATTTTATGTACCGCATAGTAGAGTGAAATCAAGCCTGCTTTAAAAAGAACACGGATTTCTTTGGGATTGGTTTTGAGAGATAAACTTGAATAATCTAGACAGTAGCCTAACAGCTTACACAGGCTGCCATGGGATATATTAGAATTTAGTTTCTATTTGGCAAGAACAGTAAAACTTTTCATTTATCAGAGGACAGTGCCTTTAAATCTATGTTCCTAATGTGACCTGGATACTTACGTACTCCCCCACCCCAGTTGCGATAAACGACTTGAGAGAACTCAAGCCCAGCTCTGCTACTTGCAAAATGTGTTGTGTTATCTCTTGGTTTGAGACACCTGTCTGAGCCTCAGCTGTAAAGGTGTATAGGTGTATTAGTCACCTATAAAGCTCGAACACACGCCCTGATGGCTTCATGTGGTGGTTGTGAAGATCCGAAGAGTAAAAGTGAAACTACTACTATTTGACAGCTCCTGGGCAATTTGTAAAGTACAGTAATTTACCCAAATGTCAAAATGTTTATAAGAATTATTTTCAAGGACAGAGAACATACTAGGGCAATATTTTCAAAAATTTTCCTTTAAATAAGAAAGACAAAGGGAGAAATCCAAGCGACTATATCTTTAAAGTGTAAGTCGTACTAAAATTTCTACTGCTAAACTCTGCTTCTATATAATTCTAGCTTAATTATGCACAGAAACGTAGTAATCAGTTACCAATAAAACAGTGCAATTACCTAGAGAAAGTACAAATGTTCTGAAAAATCTGAAGCGGACTGACCTTCGTTTGAATCATACTATGTCACTTGCCTATTTGGGGACTTTAACATTCTGGCTACTAATTAAAGGTATACTGTTTCCTCTCATTACAGCTCCCATTAATTTACAGATGAGCTACATTCAGGAAAGAATCTTGTGGCCTGACTGTAGTAAGAGAAAAAAAAGAGATAGAAAAAAAAAAAATAGCAGCTAAGCAATGGCTTTTATTAAGTGGCAGGCCATTCACACACAAACTTATTCAACTCAAACAGAAAATGTTATTTATGATCTTCATACTTTTACAAATCTTTTAAAATATTTTTTTCTCATTTGCCACTAGTTAATTTACTTACCCAAATCACTTTTTCGGGCTATGACAGTGTCACAGTGGGGACAGTGAAATTTGGCCACATTTTCTGTGTGCTTCTGTAAAATGTGCATCTTCATGGTACCACTTTGGGTAAATCGAGCATGACAAATATAACATTCATAAGGTTTTTCCCCTTAAAAGGAAGTACAGAATGGATAAATTAGATGAAATGACTTAAATACCATCACTAATTGGAGGGTAATTCAGGTGGCAGACATGCAAAGCCACAGAAGATCTACAGGTCTTAGGAGGGCCAAGGCTCAGGCCCACTGCCTGGCTCGTGCCTGTCTTCAGAGATGACAAACAAGTCCTACGCTGCTGCTGCCACCTTTGCTCTGCTCGACTTTGCCACAGTCATACAGATTAGCGAGCAGCTCCTACGGCAATGCTTGCCTTTGAGGGAGAGCAGGCGGGACAACAGGAGGACCTACAAGCAGGATTTTCTTTTAAGAATAGACAGTCCTTAGGAAAACTGAATGTGCTGGGTTATGTGGTCTACTCAGACTTCTACAGTAAACACTTCCCATTCTCCAAAATATATCCAGAACAATGAATTCACAAGATACGCTAGAGAAGTCCTCATGAATTCCATACTTTCATGCCAGCTTCCATTCAGACAAGCAACAGGGGCATGTGGTGGTTCACATGGTGCCAATGAGACCCACTGACAAGCAATTCACTGATACACCAAGGAAGGGAGAAGTCCTACCTGAATGGGTTCGCATGTGCCTTTTCAGCTTGTATGTGTCCCTGCTGGCGTAACTGCACAAGCTGCACTGGAACGGACGCTCTCCAGTATGAGAGCGAATGTGGCGTTTTAATTTGCTGACCTGAAGCACAAAAGCAACCAAACCTCTTACACTTCAGTTAACAAAGACTGTAACGTGAGTGCTGTGGGTTAGGCACAAAAGCTGAGCTTTTGGGCACTCAAATTCAGAGCATAGAAAAAGTCTAACAGACAGTATTTCTTCCTCATTCTTTGTAATTTTTGTTTCTCAAATCCGTATCATAATCCAAAAAAGGGAAATAAACAGGGACACACGAGTCAAAACTGGTCATCATTAACTTTTAAGCTAGATGATAATAAGGACATGGGGGTGTATTATACTATTCGATCTACTTTTATATGTTTGAATTTTCCATAATAATTTAAAAATAATCTGTGCTTATTTATGGATCAATTTTCTTCCAAATGTTGAATCCGAATTACTGAGCACATGGTTTAACTCCCTTCAGCCCCTCTTCCTGTCATCAGCACTGCCCAGACAGGCCAGGCTCAGGAGCCTCTCAATTACCTTCTTCACTACTAACTATGCTTTTCGTCTTCTATGGGTGTATTTCCAACAAAACAGTGACTTTCAAACTTGATTCTAAGAAGTGCTTTGAACACACTCACTACTCTTTGATTTGAAAAATTTTTTAAAAGTATTCCAAATTTCACAATAAAAATCCCCTTGCACTTGTAAGTGCTACATAGCAAATTTTCACAAACTGTAAGTAGTTCAACAATGGTCCCAACAGCATCACTGAATAATGCATCACACAATACTCATCGCACAATAAATTCCTACACGCACAAGACTCTATTCTGTCCCAACAAGCTATTTATTTCTGCTCCAATATCACACTGTTTTCATTTATTGTGTAGTTTTGTAACAAAACCCCCTCATTTCTTTTTTCAAAATGTTCTTATTCATATTGACTCTCTCCAGTTGAAATGTGGAATCAACTTGTGTTGTCTCTTCATTAGTGTCCTTTGGAAAAATTAAGTTTTAAGTTTTCTTCATACAGGTATCAGATGTTTTTGTTCTTCAGTTCACATGATCTTATTGCTGTTAGAATTTGAACCTGTTCCCTACTATTGATAGTATACGCTAAGTCACTGATTTCTGTGTATTTAACCTTGTATATATGTGACCACCCAAACGAACTCTTACTACTCTAGGTTTTTAGCTAATACTCTTGAATTTTCTTTGTAAGTAAGTATGTCTGAAGAAATGAGTTTTGTTTTTTTCCATTTATCATTCATTCCTTATTTTGTTCTCTTACTAAGATTTCCAATACAATGTTGAAATAACAGTAAGATGGATGTCTTGTTTCAAATTTTAATGGAAGTATTTCCAATGATTCAGAGTTAATTTGAATGGGTTTACTATACATTTCTGGTATGCATGCCTTATACTAAAAACAACTTGCTAGGACTTTAGACACTAATTGAGTGCTGAGTATTAGTTTTTTAATAATCTATAGAAATGATCATACGGTTTTTCTTTAGTTTCTCAATGTTGTTGTACACACTAATGTTGAACTATCCCTGCATTTTAGACATACTCTTTTTAGTAACCACTTATTTTTGAAATATATTATTAAATTTGATTTTAAAAATAAATTCACTTAGAATTTTTGCTTTTCTGTGAGAATAAGATAGTTCTTTTTGGTAGTATTGTTATCCAGTTTTGTTAACAGGGTTGTCTCAAATAATAAAGGTGATAAATTCTTTCACTGTTTCTGTGAAGTCTGGTAGAAGTTACCTGTAATGACATGTGGAACTAGCACTCTTTTTTAATGGGTAAATCTCTCACACTCATTATAGTTTCCTTTAGTGGTGGGGAAGGGGAGTGGGAAAGTTTAATAATCTAGTAAGATTTCTATCTCATCTTAAGTCAGTTTGGGGTAGTTTATATCCTCATATTGCAATCACGGTCTTCTTAAGAGAGGAATCAACAAAAAGCGTAACACTCACTTCTACACTGGCATAGTCGCACATGGAACACTTAAATGGCTTCTCATGAGTGTGTTTGTAACGACGATGCCGCACCAATTCTCCACTAGTCACAAAGGCCATGTCACAGTCTGGGCACTTGTGAGGACGTGTACCTGAGAGAAAGGAGGGTATAACAGGAAGACAAGATCAAGGGCACAGTTAATGATAGAGCTCAACTGATAGCAGCATGAGAGTGAACCCTGGTTATTTCACCAACTCTGCACTAGCCTGAGAGTAGGTCCAAAAGCTATGAGAGGGACTGGCTGACTCTACAACACTAACTCCAGAATATTAGAAGCATGCTAAACACTTAGTTTCTCTTAATTACCCACCTGGGCATACCTTTAAATACAAAATCCTTTTTATCCCTATTTTGTGAATATTCTGGTCAATACAAGTTAAAAGTTAATAGGAACACCATTTCTGTTTCAACCCTTGCTAAAAAATATAGAAAATCTTCTAAATGTCAATGTTGTATCCAATATAGGTCACAGAGTTAACAGATATGTGACTTCAGATCCTTTACACATTAAATCTACTCTATTATGATTAGACGTAAGGGCCATTAGGCTGTTCGTATTCTTGGCAGATTTTAAAAAAAAATTTGTAAAAATTTATCTGAGCCAAACAGAGGAGACACACCTAGAAGCAAGATTTCAACATACTGAGAAAAAGTGCCTCAGGTTTTTTCTTTTTAAAAAATACAAATATAATAGCTTGTTTTCTAAATACATTTGTTTTGATAAAGAATTCTAGAGACTTATCAAAGGCTTTACAAAGTAGTATTGCCTTTATGTGATTTAAACAGATCACTTTCAACACTTTCCAACATCTATGATCTGCATGTCAATTCACAGAACATTTGAACACTTTATAAACTAATTATATACATACCCTCTACATTCCTTTTTCCTTTCATTAAGTATCTTACTGTTTTTAATGTTCCATATTACTATGGCCAACCTCTTCTAGCTACTTTATATTCTGAATACTGCACCGGAAACATCATGCCCAGGTAATAATGACAATAAGGAAATAAAGCTGACAGAAGAACAGAGTGCTGTTTTTCTAGACTATCATTCAGAAACTAGGGATCACCCTTAATTGTGAGCTGCAGGTAAAGAGGTGACAGCAAGTTAATCCTAAACACCAAAACCAAAGGCAAGCTACCTCTGAGAATGGAATTACAAAGAGTTACAATGGTAATGAATGCAGGGAGGTAGCCATTACAGAAATGATCCTCCCAGAGACTAAGAGAACCATGGAGAGGGAACTGTGATTGGAGTATGATCATAACTAAGAAATTCCAAGGTATATTCATATGCTCAACTTGCTCCTTTAGTAGCACTGAGGATGCATGAGTGAAGGATAGTGTTTTTGTCTATGAAAAATGTATACTCTGGTGGTACAGATAGGTAAGTAAAACAATAGTTAACAGGATAAGAAAAGCAGCATCCATTTCTCTTATGACAAGTAATCTGAAAAGCAAGAATCTCCAATGTTTACCTAGTACTGTCTAGAGGAAAGAGGCCTGCCTCTGGCAGACATAATCATGGCAATTAAGGAAGAAGTGTACACTGCTGTGGGACAGAGATTTTCATCAGGTCGTGTCACGTGACCACATACGTCTCTCTGCTCAAGATCCAGGCTCACCAAGTCACACTTCAATTGCTACAGCATCTTGACATAGGGTGTCCCCTAGAATGCAATACAACTGCATCTAAAAAATGAAAAGGTGTATTCCTCACCATAAACTGATTTTCCGGTATGTACCTGACCCCTTGATGGTTTGGTCAATATGAATGAGTCCTGCCAAATCAACTCTGAGTAACTGGACAGACCAAACCTCTTATTTTCAAAGCTGAAGACTAGACCACAACAGTGTCCTCTCCCATCTTGGGAAGTCCTATCATGAGACCAGCTGCTTTTATCTAGTCATATGCTGCTTTTATAATGTCTTCAAACTACCAAATAAAACGTATAAAGTGTCTGAGCAGAAACTAGGAAGATGGTAAAAAGTGACTAAGTCACATTAGCAAAAAATACACAAATGCACACAGCCCACTGCTTACAGGCCAATGCCCACTTAATCATGCTCATTATCTCATAAAATGAGGTGGAAAATCTAAACAGAGGAAAGCTATTCTGCATAAAGAACTGGGTGAAAGAAGTCTGTTATTAGCACTTAGGAGTCAAGTGACAACAATGAAAATGCAAAGAGCCTGGAAGAGAGCCTGAAGAGAGATCCAGTGCATGGTCCGACCACTTTAGTGCCTTTGAGACCTGACCACAGCCAAGGTGAAGCTAATACTAGAATACGGAAATATGACAATGAGACACCACTTCACACCGGTCAGAGTGGCCAACATAAACAAACCAACAAACAAGTGTTGAAGAGGATGCGGAGAAAAGGGAACCCTAGTACACTGTTGGTGGGAATGCAGACTGGTGCAGCCACTGTGGAAAACAGTATGGAATTTCCTCAGAAAACTAAAAATGCAACTGCCTTTTGACCCAGCAATTCCACTGCTGGGATTATACCCTAAGAGCCCTGAAACACCAACCAAAAGAACCTATGCACCCCAATGTTCATAGCAGCACAATTTACAATAGCCAAGTGCTGGAAGCAACCTAAATGCCTATCAGTAAATGAGTGGATCAAGAAACTATGGTACATTTACACATTGGAATTCTTTGTAGCAGACAGAAAGGAGGAGCTCCTACCCTTTGCAACAGCATGGATGGAACTGGAGAGCCTTATGCTAAGTTAAATAAACCACAGGCTAAGGGACAAATACCATATGATCTCACCTTTAACTGGAACATAATCAACAAAAGAAAAAAGCAAACAAAATATAACCAGTGACATTGAAATTAAGAACAATCTAACAATAGCAAGAAGGGAGGGGACAGTGGTGAGAAGGGTTTTCAGCAACTACTATAAAGAACACACGGATAAAGCCAAGGGGGAGGGTGGAAGCAAGGGAGGGAGGTGGGTTTGGCTGGGGTGGGGGGCAGTGGTGTGGAGAAAATGCAGACAACTGTAATTGAACAATAAAGTAACTTAAAAAATAAAAATTAAAAAAAAAAGAATATGGAAGTATGTATGGAGTGTGAATGAATAAATGTCTGAATTGCTAGAATGATGCCTTAAACTTTCCATTCTGAGATTACGAATTGCTTATCTTCCTTGAAGTAAAACAACCAGAAACCATGGTTTTTACAAAGATAGAATTTCACTTCTATTTCTAATGTTCTTCATCATAGTGCCTGGTAATTTCTGCCTGGGAATTTTGGGGGTCATTTTTTGGTCAATCATTGTTAAAACTTTAGCAACACAATGGCGATGTCTTCAGGAAATATGACAGGTTAACTACCACAGATAATCTTTTTCTGGATCATCATCCTTTTTTGGATTATTTCCCACTAAATTTTCTTTACATTTGTTTATAACTAAGTCCAGCTGCTTACAAGATATCATAGCATAAAGAGGGTACCGTAAGAATGAACAAAAATCCTTTAACTTCCCACTGGAACCAGCCTGGATGATAATTAAAACCCGAGTTTTAACCTTTGCTATGCTGTAGTCCCCAACATTCTTATCCAGCACCTGTGTGTGTGTTAAGGTGATTCCTCAGGAGCGTGACTGTCCTGAATGCCCTGCCACAGAGATGGCACTTGTGTGGTCTCTCATCAGTGTGACTTTTCATGTGACGATCCAAATTTGAACGTCGCGGACACGTGTAACTGCAAAGCTCACACTGGAATGTCTTCTTTACACCTACATGCAAAATAAAACACTTACTTGCTGACGGGTTAAAAAGTGTTATGACTAATCAATCCCAATCTTAAATTGCTACAAATACCATAATTATCTCATGCCACTAACAGATTTACCTCTTTCTCTTCAGGACTTAGTACTCAATCTGGAAAAACTTCTTTTAGACTGGCTAAAAAGACTAGCACTAACATCATCATCTTAAAAAAAAAATCCACTTAGTATAAAATAAGCTGCATTTGTACTGTGTTATGTACTTTATTCCAAATTGGTTTTACAAGAATATAATGGAAAAAAATAACTTTACCTTTCTTTTTAATTTTTGTTGGTTTTGGAGGCTTCATGTTACCAACCACTTTCTCTGCATTAACCTCAGACAGCAGACCCTCCTGTTGCTCTTCCTCAAAGTCATAGACAGACACATCCACATCTTTGCCCTCCTCTGTATAACGGAGTTTGCTCTTTTTGGTTTTCTTTGTTTTTTTGGCTGGTGGCTGATAGTCTGGGTCTTTTTGCCAACTAGGATCTTCCTGAGGTGGAAGTTCCCCTTGCTCTAGTGTCTCCACCTCTCCATTGGCCCCCACTTTGACCACCTGAAACCCTTCAGGCAAAGGTAAGGTGTGACATATCATGGGTTCACTTTCTGTAAGGCCCTCTTTAGATACTTCATTCTCATAAGCCCCCTGGAGTTCATCTACTGAAGTGGTAGCAACAGGTACAGTCACGGGAACGGGTACTTCAACCAGCTGAAGCTCTCCTATGTTTATGGGCTGTTCTTCCATATTTACAACCTGCAATGTTATGATCTGGGTATCGTCCACAGCAGCCTCTGCTTCTGGGGCGACTGTACCCTCCATTACTTCAGTCTTCATCTGAAGAAGGGTAGGATCGAGCTGTTCCATCATTACCATCTGCACACTGCTATTGACATCCTGGACCACCTCACCCCCATCGGTCTGGTTCTGGGGTAGGTGGCAAGCGTCCTCTTCCTGGCCCCCTTCTCGGCGCCTCTGGTAAGTCTTTCTCTCCTTTCCTTTAATGAAAGTTTCAGATTCCTCCACAATGGCTTCAACCGCCTCACCTTCCATTTCCCCTTCCTTTATTAAGGGAGAACACAGATTGTTATTTAAAAATAAAGTTTGTGTAAATGAAAATACATATAATACATTTTAAAACAAAGACCCCTGAGGAATGAATTAGGCATCAATGGATATTAATAGTACAAAAACATACAACACACATCATGTGCCTCCTGACTACCTACGAAGCAGTCTTATCAAACGAAACAAAAAAAGATCTGAAGCTAATGTAGCCTCCAGATCCAACTACCAATTAATAGGAAATTGTTGACACAGAATATTAAATTACACTACAGGGATGAAATCAGTGAAATCCAGACTAAAGAAAACTCTGCAGGATTAACTATCCAGTTTCTGCTGCAAATAAACCGCCAGGTGAAAAAACGGGAAGGAGAGAGGGAGAACCTACAGATCAGCGGTTCTCAACCTGGGATGACTTTGCCTCCAGGGGGTATTTGGCAAGGCCTGGAGACACTTTTCGGTTGTCACTACTGGGGTGGGTGTGCTACTAGCACCCAGTGGGCAGAGGCCAGAGCTATTACTGAACATCTTGCTATATGCACAGGTCAGTCCGAAACCATGACTCAGACAAAAGAGACTTAAAAGATGCAGCACTCAATCACAGCGTATGGTCTCCTTTGGATCCTGAACCAAACCAACAAATGGTTAAAAAAATATAACATGAGATAATTAAATTCAACTCTGTATATTTTATATTAAAGAATTATTAACAAAACCAGTTTAAATCTTATATATTTCCTGTAACTATTAATGAAAAACTGACGGAGGGCCTTCTTGCTGTTAACTAAATTTTACCATAAAAAACAAGCTGTCATAGTGTTTTTTCACCTTTTCTGGGGGAAGTCAAAACCAGAACTGGACACAGACTCCAAGAGCCCTGCTTGTGGCTACCACCAGTACCATCTCCTGTGTCATATCAATAACATTCATGTATCTCTCTCCTCTATGAGACCAAGAGTTCCTTGAGGACAGGGACGATGTATAACAAGAAATTTTTACTCTTTAGCACTGTGCCTAGACTAGTAAGTATTTGATAAATGCAAACTGAATATATAATAAAAAACAGGAAAAAAACCAGCCAATTCACAGCCTTGGCTCTTGAGTCTTGTGAGTATTCACAGTACCCAGATACCTAAGATTAAAATGGGTCTGAACTATCATCTAAATGATAGCAATAATATGACTTAAAACCTGCAAGTATATACAAGACTAATTCAAAATTAAAATTTAAAGTGTTTTGCGCCCTAGTTGGTGTACCTCAGTGGAGTGAATGGCGGCCTGCGAACCAAAAGGTCTCTGGTTTGATTCCTAGTCAGAGCACATGCCTGGGTTGTGGGCTAGGTTACCAGTTAGGGGCATGCCGAGAGGCAACCATTGATCGATGTATCTATTGCACACAGATGTTTCTTTCCCTCTGTTTCTCTTTCCCTTCCCCTCTCTAAAAATAGATAAATAAAATCTTTAAAAAAATTGTTTTGCATTCTTGCTCTAGTCTGGAACAAAGCTTTTGCTACATTTGTTAGAGGCATGTTTCTTTAATTCTCTGCCCTGGCACCTTAACACTGTATCCACGCTAAGAATTAGAAGGCTCTTAAGCCAGGACTGTCTGCAAGATTCTACATTCTAGGAGTTACTGTCTAACATAAGGGATAGAACAGGTACAACAGTTCTAGGTAAAAGTAGGTAGTTTCAGAGAACCCTATCTAATTTGGTGTAAGAGGCAGAGTGGTGTGTATATGTTGCAGGGGAAGGGGTTGTGTCCTTACACAGAATAAATACATAAGGGAATTGGTTATAAGAAAGAATAACAGCTGCCTTAAAGCATGGGACCGAGGAAAGAATAGAAAGAGACAGAAGAAAGATGTGTTGGTTGTAGCCATCCTTTGAATGGTCTTGCTTGACAAAATACAAAGACCATGTGATATAGGTGGCATTGGGAGCCACAGTGCTTCCTGGGCAAAGCAAAGTTAAAATTTACTCTGTTTACAAAGACAGCGCTTGATTTCTACAACAAAGTGTGTCCCTTTATTGGCAACAGGGAGAGATGTATGGCTTTCAAGGCCCCTCATTATCTACCAGATAACCCACTCAGATTTATGACTTGTTGCTCTTTAGCCATTACTTTTCTCTGAATGTGTCTGCTCATACAATAACCACACTAATTTGTACTTAAATTTTTCTCAAAATTATCCATTCCTCCAGCTGGCTCATGAAATCTCTTTGAGGGCAAAAGACAGGCTTGAAGTTATGTACTTTTTTTTTTTTTTTTGATAGATTCAACAAACCCCATTATCTGCATAGAACAAAACCAAGGCTGATGGAAAACCTCATGGGTTGCTGGCTGTCAGTCTGATTTGTTCTGCCATTACCTACTTTCATTAGTCCCCTTTCTCAACAATGAAGAGAAAAATACTACAATGCTCAATGCAAAGACCTCTTACTAGCTGTCCATGTATCTATTCCATTAAAAGTGGGTACAAGTGTAACAAAATGTTACTGCAGAAGGTGAGCATCAAAGAACATTTGTAGAGTGCTTTAAAATTGGCCTATCAATAAAAAATGTTTGAGCATCAATGTGCTAGCATCCTTATTCCAAGATCTCATTTATATTTCTGATCATAAAAGACTACTTTAAGCATGATCTTAACTATAATTTTTTAAAATATAATCAATATTATTCAGATAGATTATTCTTGGGTTAGGAATACTCTATACTAGACATACAAAGGAATATAAGGGCAAAAGTGAGACCTGAAATGTGAGTCACACATGTGTAATTTTCTAGTAGTTATATTGGGAAAAGTAAAAAGAAAGAGGTAAAATTAATTTTAGTAATCTATTTTATTTAATCCAGTATGTCCCAAATATAATTACTTCAAGATGTAACCAACATGTGCCCTAGCTGGTTGGAACGCTGTCCTGTATACCATTAGGCTGCGGGTTCAATTTCTGGTCAGGGTACATACAGAGGTAATTGTTAATGTTTCCCTCTCACATTGCTATCTGTCTATGAGTGTCCTGTCTCTCTCCCTCCCACTCTCTCTAAAAATCAGCAAACATATCCTCAGGTGAGGATTAAAAAAATGTAACCAATGTAAAAAATCACCGAGATATTTTATATATATTTTCATAATAAACCTTTGAAATCTGGTATATACTGTACACTTACATTACACCTCAGTTCGAATTAGTCACACTGTAGGTTCTCAACAGCCACACATGGCTCAGGGCTATATTGTACTGGACAGCACTTTATACCTTTGTTGCTCGAAGTATGGTCTAAGAACCAGCACTGGCATGACCTTGGAACTTGCGTTGTTTTTTTTAAACCCTCACCCAAGGGCATGCTCACTGATTTTATTTAAAAATTTTAAGAGTTATTTTATTTATTTACTTTTAGAGCGAGGGGAAGGCAGGGAGAAAGAGAGGGAGAAAAACATCATTATGTGAGAGATCTGGTTGCCTCTCATGCACCACCCACTGGGGACCTGACCTGCAACCCAGGTATGTGCCCTGACTAGGAATCAAACCAGCAACCTCTTGGTTTGCAGGCCAGCGCTCAATCTACTGAGCCAAACCAGCCAGGGTGCTCACTGATTTTAGAGAGCGGGAATTGGAGGGAGAGGGGGAGGGAAACATCTATTGGTTGCCTCTCACATGCACCAAACTCAAAAGCTAGGTATGGGCCTGGACGGGGAATCCAACCCAGGACCTTTCAGTTTACCGACAATGCTCCACCCAACTGAGCCACACGGGCCAGGGCACAGCCATGGAACTTGTGGGAAACACAAAACTTTAGGCCCCACCCTTGACCCATATTGACAGAATTTGCAGTTTAATAAATCACCAAGTAGTTTCATATATTCAAGTTTAAGAAGTACTATTTTATATTATTACTCTTCACACATTAAAAAAATTTTTTTTCCCCCAGACCATGAAAGTCTCAAAATTAGGACCCCAGAAAAGACGGTAACTCCAAACGTTGGATTTAGGGAACAGAGAACAAACTGCATTCAACTTGACGACACTCTTGAGAAAAGTAACAAAGGACAAAAGAGCAAAAATTCACAAGCTGTAAATGCTAATGCTGGCTCTGCCAGAAAATCAGTACATAATCCCAGGCTATTTAGATACCCTCTGTAATAAAACTGGTGGAGGAAAAACATTTAATCTCTGAGTTCTGTAGGGTTTTGTAGCATACAATAATTTGAAGAACACAGAAAAATCCATCCTTTCCATCTTGAGAACTTAAAATGTTAGAAATTGCTTTTAAATAACCAAATCCAACTGAAAAGAGGTCATGGAATTATAAACCAGGTAGAAAAAGAATTGGTATAAAGGAGTACAAATCGAAACCAATGTGTTGCCAGGGTGTTGAGCTGACAGAGTATTAGGTCCATGAACTTCACATCTACTCAGGATATTAAAGGAATAGCTTCTATTTTGACAGAAAAATCAGGCACAAAGTAGCAAGCCACCAGCCTCTGGCACACACTGCTTAGAAATCTCAGGGAATCCCCTCAAGCAATGGATCACTTTACCTAACTTCCTCCAGAAGGGAGTCTCTCCTCTGAATCAATAACTAACCTAATAGGCTGGTCGGACCAGGTCTGACTTGACCCACCCCCTGGGGACTGGGCTCTCCTAGCCGTGTCACCCCACCCCCACCCCTGCCAGCAGTTCTGACCCATCTCCTCCCTTCCTTTAAGGACTCAGCTCTGCTCACTGAAGGGGGCGGGGGTGGGGGGAGGGGGGTGGGGGGAGGGGAGAGAAGGTTGTGTGCACAGGAGACTTTTTCTCAGAGTCTCTGCCACTCTCCTTGCTGGAGTTAGCCATGCTTTTTAGGTTTTATAAAATCTTTGTGTGGATCCACACCATTAAAAGGGGGTTTATATTTAATACTGGGACAAAACATTTTTTCAGATTATCAAAGTATGTTAGCTTATTTATAGAAATCTGAAAAACGAAGCACATAAAAGATTTAAAAGTTGTTCATAGTTTCTATACCTAGAGATAATCACCTAGTACTTTGTTTTTTTTCCTGTTATGGTTATGTATTTTTTACAAAGATATTACATTATAAATATAATTTGCATACTCTTCTATATGGCTTTGCTCTATTTTAAGAACCTGTCCTTACTAAATAGTAAAAAGGACTCTAATCCTCCTTAGTCCTCTGTGGTCCTTCTGCCTGGTCCACAAGCACCACTCTCCAAGAACCACACCAGTCAATCCAAAGGCCTTCCTCTCATCCTCAGACTCAGTTTCTCTGGCGTCTGACAGTATGAAACTGATACTCCTCCTTCATCAGCCTCTTTATTCCCTTGGCTCCTGCCTTGCCTAGGTCTCTTCCCTTGACTCTGAGAACTCCTCCTTCTGAGGCTCTGTTCCAACCAAAAAAGAGCCTGGCAAAGCAGTGAGTCCTCTGGGCTACAGTATCACACATAAAAATGGGACTCTGAAGACCAGATACTTCCTATATTCTCTATCATCCTGGTGAAAAAGTAAAGCTCAGAAACATTAAAAAAACCCCATTCAAATCAACTTCTAGGTGGAGGGTAGGCAGGAGGAGGTTCCCTCAGACAGAGGCAGGGTGATCCTGGCATCTGGGGTGAGGAGGCTGGAAGAGATGAAAATGGGCACCTGAATACTTTGCTGGAGGACGCAGAGGTCTAGGCCCAAACACAAAAGGCCGTGAGGTCTGCCCTTGTTCCTAGGCCACTAACCTGGCCTGCGTACTTGGGGAGCTTGCTAGATCAGCCCTCTCCCTCTTGCCTCAGCCTCTTCTTTGCCAGCTCTATGCTGCTCAAATCTCTCCCTCATTAAAACTCCCCTTAACTCCACCTGACAATTTAGCTTCTGCCACCTTTGTATTCCCTCCACGCTCAACCCCACAGTAGCTATCACCACTCCTTTATTTCTCTTCCACACTTTGGTTCACCAGTCTGGTTTCTATTTCTTAAAACTCTATTGAATTGCTCTGAAGTCAGCAATGGCCCTTAACTGGTAAATCCAAAAGACTTTTCTGCCCTTATCTGACTTGACTCCCCGGTGGAATTCAGAATTCTAGTCTAGTCTCTACCCCAGGATTAAATGCCAGACCATCAGAAAACTGGGTATTCTTGGGTCACGGCGTCTTATCCCCTACAGAACTGCTTTCACCAAATTTTGTTTTGGCATTATGCCCTTGGCTTACATTAAAGGTTATGTGGGAGAAATTTCATATGGAATCACATACTTGAAAAAGCTTTTCATTAGAGAATTTTCTCTTTCATTATGAGAGCTATGTAATAGGATCATGTTACTAGTTTTTTTAGTTGAACACATACTGGTCAATTACTTTCTTCTCAAACTATGTGGTAATAACTTTATATGTAATTTATTATATTTTCTATCATTTTTTCAGATTCTTTTTCAAATAAGATGGGCTATAAATGAAATTGTATATGTATACATATATATTCAATTAAAAGAAAATGAAATACAGAGTTATACCATTCTTAACAAATGTATCAAAATAAAAATAACCTCAACTCAAAATGTGCAGACATAGCTAAAGATTACAAAACTCTTCTAGGAGGCATAACAGACCTCACTAAACAGGGACACTATTATCCACATCCATGATCAGAAAGGCCAAACATTGTAAAGACGTTAATTCTATTTTTTATAGAAAACAATTTTCAAAGTCTGCCTGAAATAAACAAGATATTGAAGGTAACAATAAAATTTCTGAAAAACGAAGGCAACCTTCTCTTCCCAAATGTTAACATATCATAAAGCCGCAAGAATTAATAATGTAGCATTGTCACTATTACCGACAATTTAAACAAGATAAAACTCAGAAACAACCCCCTAGTATTATAAAAAGTCATTTTAAATGCGGGGAAAAGGAGATTATCTCATAAAAGATGCCAGAAAAACCGGAAAGTACTGCTGTAGCTTTAATCCATGAAGAATGTATCCTGCTGTTGTACGAGATAAAGAAACATCAATAACCAAATCAAACCAAAGCAAAAATAACACCCTAAAGACATGTCTGTGAACAGACTTCTGATCTCAAAATGAACAAAAAAAAAACCCCCCAAACAAAAACAGAACAACTTTGTGTTTACATGTACAGAAAATAGGAGAAACCAGAGGAAGTTATTGAAATTTGACCACCTTAAAGTAAAAAAAAACCCCAAAAACTTATAAAACACATCGAACAAAAAACAGTGAACAACAACAAAGCATTTGTAGCATACATGACAAAAGATTAAAAACCTTATTACATAAGTAATTTAAAATTTTGTAAGAAAAAGATGAACACCAAAAGAGAACGTTGGGCAAAAGACACAAATAGATGACTCAAAGAAATACAAATGGCAGATGAATTATCAAAACTGTATCTCCTCAATACAAGAGGAATACAAATTAAAATAATGAGACAGCATCTTAACTCTATTAAACTGCTAAGGTTCTTTTAAAGGATAATCCCCAATGTTGGTCATAGTGCAGTGAAATCAGTAAGGTAACTGGTGATATGAATCAAGAATTTTTAAAATATTCAAACTGTGATCCACTAATTGCACTTTAGACCTTACACTCAGAAATAACCATAGATGAACACTGAGACTATAAGGACAATATTAATCAAAGCAAATGATAATAACCTAAAAGCAAAACCATGGGGGAATAGTTAAACCTGGTAAATGATAATACATCCACAAAATGGAATACTATGCAGACATTAAAATTCATGTTTTAATGTAAGAATATAAAGAAAATTCTTGTTCCATATTTAAAACACAAAGAACAAACAAACAAAAAACAGTGAAGGCAGTGAATAGATGTTACCTGAACAAATACATGACGTTTCAGTTTCCCAGAATTCTAATCACAAGCGTTAGGTATATTTTCCCCACAAAAATGAATTTTCTGATAAACTACTAGACTTCTGTAGGATGAAGGCAACAACCAGTTTAATAGAACCTGGTAACTAACCAAACCCAAGGAAAAAAAGGAAAATTAAGAGCCAAAAAACAAACAAAACCCAAAAAACAACAGAACAGCTTCCCAGGCTGGTCTCCCTTACTAGTCTATCTGCCATATTGCTGCCAGACTAAATCTTCCTGAAACAACATGCAAAAAACACGTGATGGTTGAGACTTACCGAATCAACTCCAAACTCCTTGTCTTTGCTCCCAGACCTCTGTCCAATCTGTCCCCATCCTCTCCTCCACCCACCTTTGGGGTATCTTCCATACAAATGCCTACTACCTTGTCCCCCACCCCGCTCAGCTCAAGTCACTCCCTAAATCAGCAATTTTCAACTGTTGTGCCACAAGCATTTTTAAAACATGCAACACCTGACCTATTTATTTAGTCAGGGGCACTGACCTCTTTTCCATTAGATTGTCAAATAAAATGCCAAGAACTAACACAACAGTAGCTATCCGGTGTGAATGAATCAAAATTATACTTTTTTTTTTTTTTGTCAGATTGGCAAAAAACTTACTTTTTTGGTGTGCTGCAGAACTTTAATAGTTTGTGTGTCATGAAATGAAAAAGGTTGAAAATCACTGCCCTCAAGCAAAGTCTCTTCAACCTTGACCAGTGCAGACTGACTTCAAGTTTGTTTTGTTTCCATTGTTAGTCAATTGCTCTATGTCTGTGTCTGCTCCCCAAATAAACTTTTAGCTTAAGGGTAAGGGCAGGCACTGCGCCTTTTACTTCTGCAGCAATGAATATAAAACAGTGTGAGGTGAGCAGCAGACACTCAATGCTGGTGCCACTGTCATATGAAACACGCACAAGGGGCTCCTGAACATGGCCAGAGCAGGAAGAACATGGAAAAGCAAACATTGTGTGCTAAGCAGAAACTTAACTGTATGAGTTTTTCTTTCTTTCTTTTTAATAGTAAATATTTATTTAGAAAATTCTCTGTCCATTAGCTGCTGAAGGACTGTACTCAGGTATTTTTCCCCCATTAATTTTCTTGAAATTTAATCTTTATTGTATTTTTTCCATTACAAGTTTACTTTCTTTATTGCTGTGTTTACTCATTTCTTAAACAACAAAAAAAAGAAGTCCTAACACAATTATAGGTTAGATTTAAAAAAAATCTTGCCATGTAAAAGTTAACTGTGAATACACTAATTTTTGAAGATGTTTAGACTTAGTAATTTATCACATTATATGGCTATATAGCAAATGTGCCAGGTTATTTCCCAAAGGAAAACAACCTTTAATACCCACCACTGCAGAGGTTAGTTATTTGGGGAGATTGGTTCTTATAAAGTATACATGTACAAAGAATAATACATATATATATCGAGATATAAGACAGTAGAGGAGGACAATTTCCAGGAGTCTATTTTATAAATAAAACCACCACAGCCTTTTGTTTAATATACTAGTAAAAACCCCAACCTATTTCTGGAGCACACCAGAAGACTGTCTATATTCCTGGCAAGAAACAGTACCTACCCTTAATTCCCCATGAGCTTCCATAACCCAAAGCCATTCTGAAATGGTCTAACATGAAGGTCATCTAGCAAGGTGCCTGGTTCACGCTACTCAATATAAACCATCAAACATCATTAGAAGGAAAAGAGGAAAGGATATACCGTGTAGCTTTATCTTTTTGAGATTTTTAAATTAGAAGAATGTTTTTACCCAGACGACCGAAAAATTTAGTTCATTATAGACTGTAGGAAACGTTAAGTGCCATTAGGACAAGAGGGGAAAAAAATATTAAAGATAATCAGTTTCCCCTGAGAATAAAAGGAAAAGCTAAGTGACTTTTATTACACGCAGGCACTAGTCAAAAAGAATAAAAATTATTCACCCTTCTCAAATGAAAGTTAGTTTTAAAGTCAAGTAAAGTAACCGTTTTACTCTGCTATTCCTGAAAATATATACACCATCATCTTATTAATCACAACCATTAATAGCCTTGAATGAGTATCAGGAAAGTTGCAGACTACAATAAAGAACGGGGAGGAGCTGGGTGGAGAGGATGACTCAGTCTGAGAAGCAGAAAAATATTAGCGACCATTTACTTCAGGGTGACAGGAAACAGAAGCAGCCTTTATCTGAAGTAGCACTTACCTACTCAGTCACAGGTAACCCTCTCTTCCCTGTTCTATGTCATTAACATTTAACAGTTGGGAGGTTCATTTTTTGAGAATTATTAAAAGGGAAATAAAATGTCTTCTAAGTTGAGAAAACTTAAGAGCATCCCAGTCTTGTTAACAATCCCTCTCCCCATTTGCTAATATTAAAAGGTAGTCAAGCCCTAGCTGGTGTGGCTCAGTAGACTGAGAGCCAGCCTGCAAACCAAAAGGTCACTGGTTTGATTCCCAGGCAGGGCATGTGCCTGGGTTGCAGGCCAGGTCCCCAGTTCAGGGCATGCGAGAGGCAACCGATAGATGTTTCGCTCACACATTAATGTTTCTCTCCCTCTCTGCCTTCCTTCCTTCCCCTCTCTGTAAAAATAAATAAAATCTTAAAAAAAAAAATGGTAGTCAAAACAAAACAATTATTCTAACAGCTACTTGAAAAAATATATTTAAGGAACTTTGAATCTAGGAAATACCAATAAAATATTTGTTACAGTAACAGTGAAACTACCATGGAAGGAGGTGAAAGAGTTCTTTTGCTACAATGAATAAGAAATGCTAAACCAATAATTCTTTCACTAAAAAGTGCCTGATGCCAGGCACACAGAGATGAATTTCCTTTTAATTACTTGAAAAAAAAGTCCTAACTGCACAGAGCTCAGTTCTCAGGAAGCTCCTCATCTGGCAGGGAGACAGATAAAACAAATAGAAGCTATATAGTGTGATAACTGCTATAAAAGGGGTTAACATACTTCACACCATCCTGGCACAAAGAGTGGCTTAAGTAGGTGAAGGAGAATTTTAAGGAGAGGAACCGTGAAAGCTGACCTTCAAGGGTGAGATGGTCACATGCTTAGAGCTAGCTATATACTTGATGGGATAACCTACTTAGCCATTAGCTTATATGTACACTTAATCTAGAAGTCACTAAATCTGCAAATATCTACTACTGAGAACAGTCAAGAACAAGACCAAAAAGGATTCTGAATATATAAAACAAACATTTCAAAATCTATGCCCTCAAATTTACAATTAATTTGTCTCTCACTCAATTTACTCTATGTTAGAAATAATTCAAACAATGGGAAACAGGAGGAGAAATGAAGCATTAGAGGCAAAAAGCTAAGGCCAACAATAAGGGATTGCTGCCCTTAAAGGAACAGATTAACACCCAGCAATAAGGAAGTACCTGCCTAGTAATTTGAACTTAATATAGGGTGTCAGAAAGCTTCAGTACTCCTTCCTATTGTATTGGGTCCCTGTTTCCCTTTAAAAATTACACAATACAGCCCTGCCTGGTGTGGCTCAGTGGCTTGAATGCCACTCTGCAAACCGAAGGGTCACTGGTTCGATTCCCAGTTGGAGCACATGCCTGAGTTGGGGGTGTGCGAGAGACAACCAATCAATGTGTCTCTAGCACACATCGATGTTTCTTTCCCTCTCTAAAAAAATAAAATCTTAAAAAAAGACTCTAAAAGGACTAGTGGACATGATGAACAACAGTGTGGTGACTGCTAGGGGTAGATGGTGTAAGGGGACTAAATGGTACTGGAAAAAATATATAATTAAGATTTAAAAAGTTAAAAAAAAAAAGAATCTAACTGTGTTACAGATGTATGATATGACTTCATTCTAGAGAGTTGGGGGAAATTTTACCTAAGTAAGTTAGAAAATGAGTAGAGGCTGTAAGACTAAGGACTAAAGAACTATACATAAGCACTGTACTGTAGTTAATAAAGTTGTTTCCTATGGAGTTCAGGTTAACAATTCTGATACCGCTATACACGTATACTAGGACTGAACAAATAGCAAATAGATGATGAACAGTGGTCAAAGAGTTATAATTAAAAGTATAACCTTGAACCCTTCTTTTGTGATGTACCAAAGACAAAAGCAGAAATGAGGACTAACTCTTTCCATATGGTCATGTTCCATTATATTTTTTTGCTTCTGTATTGAAAACTTGGTTTTCCTTCTCTGCATATTCCCTACTTAATCTACTGAATTTGTACTCCCCCTTAAACACAAGTACTACAAAACCAAAAGCTTGGCTTTTCCAGTGAAAATCCAGGCTTTCGATAATATTGCTTCAGCTAAAAGTTTATAGATAAATTCAGGTAGTAATGCATTTCTTGGTTCTCAGCTATAATTATCCTCCCCCAAACAAGGGAAAACTCAGATAAGCAAGAATATAAACCTATAGGTTTTATATAAGCATTCTGGTTTACACCATAGTCTCCTCCATATATATATGTACATATGTGTATATACATATTTACACTCACATGAAAGATCACATTGTGCACACTATTTGATAATCTGCTTTCTTTATGTATTTCTATATACAATACATCTATGTATAATATAATGGTTGCATGACAAACTATTATATAGATGCATCAATTTAAGCAGTCCAAATATCATTCTTTCCAATTTTTGGTAATTTTGCTTTATTTGCATTTATAAAATAACTGTTATACAAACTAGCAAAAACAAAGAAGAGTCACCCCCAAACCTAACCACCCTATCACTACTAGTTTATTTTGTTTTGACTAGTGTTTTGATGTCTATTTAGCTTTTCCCCTAGGCATTCATTCATTCATTCAAACTTATAGAGCTCTTGCTATGTGCCAGGTTTTGTTTGGGTTTTTCTTTACTTTTTTTCCATAACAATTTGTTTTTTTGCAGTGAATTTAAAAAAAAGATTTTATTTATTTATCCTAAGAGAGAGGGGAAGAGAGGGAGAAAGAGAAGGAGAAAAATACTGAATCGTTCAGTTGCCTCTTGCGCATGCCCTGATCGGGAACCAGGCCCACAACCCAGGCACATGTGTCCTGACTGGGAATTGAACCCGCAACCTTTCACTTTGTAGGACGATGCTCAACCAACCGAGCCACACCAGTCAAGGTCGTACTGTATTTTTAAAAAAAAACCTCCCATAAACATTTTGCTGGTTAACAGTCTTCTCAATCAGTGGCTGATTGTAAGTGGCTGTAGAACACTACTCCTAATATGGCATGTGACCATGTTTACTACCTATTTCTCTACTGATCAACAGATTTTCTGATTAATCAAACTCCCTCATTTGTAAATCCCAATTTAATTCATTTAATTTCTGTATTGTCTGGTGGTCACCCGTTTGGTTTAATGCAACATATATGAGGGGGACTCCAAAAAACCCCAGAATTTATTTATAAAAAATTGTGTATTTTATTCTTACATGTTTAAACTTCATTCACCTTGAAAGTACTCTCCAGTTGATGCAATAGACCTAGCGAGACTTTCTTTCACTGCTCAAAACAGTTTTTGAACTCATCGATTTTGATGCCTTTTAGTGCTTCTGCCTGTTTTTGTTTCACCTCTTCTGCATGGACAAAACATTTCCCTTTGAGGACTTTTTTCATATGAGGAAACCAAAAGAAGGCTGCTGGAGCGAGACTGGATGAATAGGCAGGGTAGGGCACGGGGGTCATGCCATTTTTGGTCAAAAACTGCTGAACACTCAGTGCAGTGTGGGCAGGTGCACTCCTAAATCACCCATCATAAAAAGGGCAAAAGCTTTCAGTCTTAAAAAAAAAAAAATCACGGAAGCAGCTATATATCACATTATAGTTACAAAAACACAGTTGATCCCTGAACCACATGGTGGTTAGGGGGACTGATTCTTACACAGTAGAAAATGCAAGTATAACCTTTAACTCTATAGTCAGCCCTTCCCACGTGTGGATCAAAAACAGTATTTTTGGTCTACAGGTGGGAACACGAAAATACTGTTTACAATCCGTAGTTGGCAGATATGGATATGAAGGGTCCACTGTACTTACTGAAAAAATAAAAAAATAAAAAAATAAAGTCTGTGTATAAATGGACCTATGCAGCTCAAAACTGCATTGTTCAAGGGACAACTGTACATATTACCCCCTAACAACACTTCATTAACTGCCATAAGCCTGTAACAAGGTAGACCTGTCATTTTACAAAATGAGGAAAGGGCACGAGGAAGTCACCCAAGGCCATATAGTTATTGAGATGCACAGCTCAGATCTGGTGGCCTAAAAGGATTAAAATAAAAATTAATGCTTCTTTTATATTTCTTGATACACCTAGATGAGGGGGTTTCTCCTCCAGAAAGCCTTTCCCAACATCTTTCACCACCTCTTTTAACTGACCATTCCTCCCTGCTCCCTAGACACACTTTTATCAGAACATCAGTAACACTTATTTACAGATCTCTTGCCCCATAGTCTAATTTCCACCCTCAGGAAAAGAATCTTTAAAAGAGAGAGAGAGAGAGAGAGAGAGAGAGAGAGAGAGGAAGGGAGGGGGAGAGAGGGAGAGAAACATCAATGTGAGAGAGAAATATCACTGGCTGCCTCTTGTATGTGCCTGGCCAGGGACCAAACTGCAACCTAGGCATGTGCCCTGACCGGGAATCAAACCCGCAACCTTTCACTTTGCGGGATGCCGCCCAACCGAGTCACACTGGCCAGGGCTCTTATTCATCTTTGAATCCCCAGTACCTAATGCTATGCCTGGCACAAGGCAGAAAGGTAAGTGTTTACAGCATGGAGCGAGCACGTTACAAGTGTTCAATAAATACTGTGTTTCTCTATATAATCTGGGTTAATCCAATTCACGTCATTTCAGAGAAAGTCAAACTTCAATATACATAGAACCAATTAGGTTCAAGTAGGAAACCTCTATTCAAAGAACAAACATTATCAATATAGAACATGTAATTTTTAAGTGCCACTTACATTAAGAGGAGTACATTAGTAACAACACTTAGTAATAGTAAAACACACAAAACAGTTAAAAACAAATGCTTTTGAATAACCTTAGGAGTTTTAAGGTCCATAGCTTAGAATTTAGCCTTTTTATTATGACTCTGACTACTTAAGAAAGGGGTCGGGGAGAGCAAAAATCAGTATAAATTGTTAATTATGCTTGAATTAACATGCTATGTTTTCAAAATTGCTTTATAGAATTTGCTTTATAGTTTTAGACCCGATTTCGTTCATTGCTTCTTCTTTCCTTTATACAGTATTTCTGACTTGGTTCGGTTATCCAGAACTGCCCACCAACTGAGCTCTTGCGCACGTCACACGTGGAGGAATATGCAAGCGAGCGAACAAGCACCATTTAACACGATTTAATATAGAAACATTCCACAGTAGGACACTACGGGAACAAAATAAGCTGCTGGATGGTACGGCTGTTCCACAGCTCTAAAGCGCTGCTCCTCAAACGCCTCCACTGCAGCACCTACACGAAGAGCACTTCCCACTACAGACACGCACGCCCCATTGTGTTGTGTCATCGTAGACAGTCAGACAGAGTAAGGGTGCACCTTCTGTTCCTAGAAATATACATACTTGTTTCAATGTAAAAAATTTAAAATTACTTACCAGTTAAATTATTTAACTCACTGCCCCTCAATGAGCACAAGTGAAGCTCCAAGAAGATGGGTCATGCTTATCTTGTGGCTTCAAGTACCCCGGAATCATATCACTTTGTACCCTAAGGGTATTCATATCCCAATTTGAGAAACAGGGATTAAACTAGTCACAACACTTAAAAGTGACCGACATGTTTCAATTTCCCAAACTCTTAAGTTTAGTTTTCTCAACAGCTCCTCAAATCAGTATTGTTTCTCTTTCAGCAGTTCATGAACATGTACTATGTGTGTCAATAACACTTCCAGAAGAACCTGCAGAGCACGAGTTACTCTGGAATGACAGAAAACCAGCACAAAGACCTTGTCCTTCCTATCTATGGAAGTAACAAGATGCCCACTTGGAAAATAGAGATCTGAGAATAATAGAGCTTTCACTCCTGTTCCCTTCCTCCATTTACTTGCTTCAGGCATAGCTTGTAGAAAAATCTTAGTAGTCACTTAGATGATTTATGTTGATCTTAATCTCAGCATTTGTAATTCCCACCTCTATACTCCTTTCAGCCAATACACAAGTGCCATTAAACAATTTCCACATTTTCTGGGGGATTAGAAAGAAGTCCTTTCTGGTACCCTGAGAAGATGTAATTTTCACACTCAGAACCCTACTTCATTGTTTGTGAGATCCCAAAGCCTAGCAGACTCTGACATTTAGGAAAAGCCTATTTCAAGTTCCCTGCAATGTTCACTGTATTTTATAGCAGAAATTGTAGGCTAAAGTAAATTTTAAGTGATATTTTCAAATGTTAAAAGAAAAAATATTAATAATGACTATAACTAACACTCTGCAAACATGGGTCATTAGCTAGGTTAACTTAATTAAGACAATTTGAATTTTAATCCAGGATACCAGATTCCCCAAGAACGGGATTTCATCTATTTGTCCTCTTTAAGATTACAAGTTGCCACAATAGACTTTTGAGATCATTTGCTAAGAGCCAAAATATAAATTCCAAAGGTTTCTACAACATAGCACCCACCATTTCCTGAGGTTTTTCTATGTACAGGCTCAAAATGGTAGAAATACTTTATCCACATTCTCAATTCCAAGAATAACCTCTGAAATTGATGCTACTCTCTAACAAATGAGAAACAGAAAGGTTAAATAACGTCCTCAGTGTCATCCAGCTGGTATATGGTCCTGCAGAGTTTCAAACTGAGGACTCTCTGATCACAAAGCCTGTTATGCCCTCAACCACCCACCTTCTTGCATCTCCTATGCCCAAGAATGGTCCAACAAATCCTTCAACTTTAGGAGGGTTTTATTACTATTTCAAAGACCAAGAAATGAAAATAACATTTACCTCTCCGTGGCTGCAAAGTCAGTTTGAAGAGGAAACACAGAACCCAGATCTCAAGCCCTTAGTCAGCAATCTGTCTACTAGCGCATCTTGTTCTTCCACCCCAGGTCTGTGACCATTCTAAAATAAAGCACAAATCACTTTATAAACATTAAATACACATAAATCCACATATAGTATGAAAGACAAACAGAGCAAAATGAAGACTGACAAAATTGGGAAAAAAATAAAATGTCGTCTTACTAATTGGGCCATTCCATAAATATCTATGAAGCCAGTAATAAAATAATCAGCTATTTTTTTAGACATTTGCTAAATATATAAAGGACTAAAGATGTATGATTATCAGAATAGCACCCCACTGAGCCACTGCAACCAGTAATGGCACATATACAAGGTCTGTCTGGAAAATGTCCAACCATTGTTAATATAACGAGAATGGTTTGTGCAGCATCAATGTAGCCTGACAGCCAAGGAGAGTATACTGGATCGTGCTTGCGAACAATGAGGACTTCATTGTATGAGTCAGTGGAGGTGGTAGTCACCGTTGAGTGAGCATATGTCCTGTGTGGCTGTCTCATTCAAAATGACAGAGTGAGCAACAAATCTGCATCAAATTTTGCATTAAGCTTGAAACTATTCGGATGATCCAGAAGACCACAGGCATGGGCAATGGTGATTGACAGCTTCATCACCACCACATATCCACTCATGCATCATGTCTCATGTATTGCATCTCATGCAGTTTTTTTGGTGACATATCAAATCACCCACGTGACTCAGCCCCACTACAGAGCAGATTTCACACCCTGAGACTTTCGGCTTTTCTCAAAACTAAAAACACCCTTAAAAGGGAAAAAATTTCAGACTGTGTGGATAAGATTCAGGAAAATACAACAGAGCAGCTGATGGTGATTGGGAGAACTGTGTGAGGTCCCAAGGTGCCCTCTTTAAAGGGGACTGAGTCATCATTGTCCTATGTACAATACAATGTTTCTTGTGTCTTCTTCAATAAATGCCTCTACTTTTCATAGTATGTGATTGTATACTTTCTGGACAAACCTCGTGTATTTATCCAACTACCAAAAAATTAATCCTTATAGATACAGTAATAGTCCTTTAACATTTTATTTCCTTATCTTTACAAATACTAGATTTACTGATTAAGTTAGTTGCACCACGAGTAAAGACTATTGTTCAATTTAATGAGATAACTATGGTGGGTGGGGAATTCGCTGACCATTGAAAATTCTAGAAGCACAGCACTGAAATATTTTTTAAGTCAAATAATGAAATACCCTTTTTTGAAGTAAAAATAAACATTTTTCTCTTTAAATTACACATGAATGAACTGTCAAGCTTCAAAGGCAATGGTAGAGTGGAACTTACCTGGGGGGAAATAACTCCCAAGTGAAATGAAAGAGCTAAATTTAAATTAAGAGTTTTCAAAGAATTTGACCTAAGATGTATAGCTAACAGGGAATCCAGCTCATAATTAACTAAAGCACACAAAACTAAGCTGATAGAATACTTTCTTAGATGAAGCTGAAGAAAAGTCTTCTCTGATAAGAGGCAATTTAAAACACAGGACTAGTGTGTTTATTGGGTTGGCCAAAAAATCCATTTAGTTTTTTCCATAAAATAAAAGACACATTTTTTCTTTTCACAAATAACTTTATTGATTTGGACATTCTGAGTATGTTGGCTATCTCTCACTATTGGCTTCTAGTGGCTAAAGGCCAGGGGTGCTGCCAAACATCTTCCAATGCATAAGACAGCCCCAAAGTAAAAATTATTTGACCAAAATGTCAATAGTACCAAGAAACTTCACAAACCACTTTTGACACATTCGATCAACTACAACAGATTTTCCATATACTGCACAAATCTTTTTTTCCCACATTTCAGTTGCATTTTTACCTTTCTTGATATAATAAAACATGCTGAAAATGTTGCATATTTTCTTCCATCTTCAATATTAAAATGGTGACACAACAGTTCACCAATTTGTTTTTTTTTTAATGCACGCTGATAGGACAGCTGTCACAAGACAATCTAACAAAATTCAAATGAAGTTAAAGACAACTAAGCACTAGTAAAGCCATCGTATGGAAAAAACTAAATGAACTTTTTGGACAACCCATTAGTTCAAGAAACACTTCTGTACTGGAGTCAGTAGCATACCTCAAAGGGAATGAGAATTTATGCCCTTGAAAATTCTAAGGATAACTAAAAATGAGGATCAAGTGTGGAAAAATTACTACTCTTGAGGTATATGGCAATAATCTATATGCAATGCCACATCTCTGCACCAAATATTAACCACTGAGAAAATGCGCAAAGATACTGCCAGGAAAGATCTGAAGACAATGACGAAAGAAAGTTTAGGAATGTTTAAACAAATATGGTATGCCAAATCTCTCTCTATATAATTATGAACCACGGTCTTCAACGTTATACATTATTTGCCACTATTATTCTTTCTAAACCTGTATGCTCTTTCTCAAATACTAAGTTATGACAATTCTGGGACCTAATTTTTGGCAAAGGAGCCTGAAGTCATCTGAACCAAAATAGGTCGGTAAGGTAGATAGATGGTCAAGTAGGTTTATGGTTAAAAAAAGGAAATGGAACCTATAAAGCAGATGATGTGAGTTTAATGCCAGTAGTATCCTTGAAGTTAAAAAAAAAAAAAAAGTCTCTAGAGGTAACTTTCTGTCAGCAAGCACCACGGTGCAAGGCTCTGCCACAAGACTCCTCCTCAGGGCACTTGTCAGCCACAGGTGGCCTCCACCACTCTGAAAAAAGTCCCCAAGCCACCCAGAAGTCTTATGTGGGTGCCCTCATTTTTGTGTGTTCTTTAAAGCAAAATCCTATGCTTCTTAAGGATAACTTTTACAGCTCCTAAATCTTATATTGGCTAAACAAATTCTTAAAATAACTTTTACAACTACTCTTAAATAACCAGTATTTGCCTATGTGGAAAACCAGTTACATTGTAATCTTCCTCGTAATACTGATTTAAGTAGTAAGTTCCTTTGGTTAACCTTATATCGTCACTTTATTCTCTCTGTACATTTACTTTTCCAATAAAAACAAAGTATGAATCTCGACATATGGGAAATCTCAAAGGACTGCAACCCTGTGGATAAGGTCTGTACCATTAAAACAGCATAAATGATGTATAAAACTAAGAAGTTAGTGGCTGCATATGGCACAACTGAATCAAGCTAAATATGGTCTATGGAGCACAGTGCTAACCTGGAAAAACAAGCTTTACTCCTGGCTCAATTACAGACTTTCTGGATTTTAATTTTCAACCTGTGTGTATCTAACTTATTAAGGAAAATATACCACCTGCCATACACAATTTCAAAAGGAAAATAATACTGAAAATCACAAGAATGCAAAAAAACCTACACAAATGGACTAATATATTAGACAATTAATGAGGTTCTACCCCCAAACCTGACACTCCTTCAACACCACTGCATTTAGTTACTCAGCGCAGTTTTACTGTGGCGGCGGGGGAGAAGGAACATCTTGTCGGGTTCGGAAAGGGATGGTGAAAGACTCTCCTAGGGAGGCAGATTGCTCAAAAACCTACAGATTGAAATTACACACAGTGGACCAACAACTTTGCTTAGCACCACCAGACTTTTAATTTCCTCATAAACTTAATGTAGCTCTTTTAAAAAAAGTTAATCAAGACTTTCTTCTCTCCAAAGCAACCAGAATTGTTACACATCAGCTGAACTACCATACTATATTAAGATATTTGAGGAAAGAGCAAAAAGATTAAGTATGCGAATGTTTACTTAATTCTGAACGCAGGGCTACAGGAAGTGTGCTACTAAATAGTAGTTACATTGGGCGTAGATATTTATAAACCAACTGCTGCTAGTGACCCAAGATTCAATTACAACATCAACCCTCAGATTTCAGCGTATGGGCAAATTACCAGTGGAGTCAAGAATAAATTCATTCTGCCCTACTGCAACTTTAGATCGGGTTGCCGAATCCCCGAGAACTGCCTTCGCCTAGCCCTAAAGCATCAGGTACTAAGTAATGCACTAAGTTAGGGTCAGGACACATTAAAGCACGAGGGAAACTCAAGGGTCGCCTGCCTAACTTGGCCAGCCCATAATCCCGAATTCAGGAATTTGTCACGTCACTTGAGATCAGTGTGAAACGAAGTTTTGATCCCTTTGAGATCTCTTAGCGCACAATCAAGCTATCACTCACTGTAAGAGGAGTCCGACCCTGGCTCCAGAAAAACTACTTGGTCTGTAACTCGTGTCTTTTCCGCTCACCGTGGAGGGCCGCACCGGTAGGGTCCGACAAAGAGCCGGGGCACTAGTTTAGGGGCGCAGCGGGGCCCGGCGGGGGCGGCGAGCGCGCGTCCCCCCGCCCGCTCAGGCGGCGTCGAGGCGCGAGCAGCTCAGCCAGCCTTGCAGAGGGAGCTCTCGGCAGCTCTGGGGTCCCTCTGCTCGCAGCAGCGCCGCCTGCGCCACTCGGTGGAGACGGAGACCAGCGGCGACGACGTGCGCACTGGGAGCGACCGCCGAGCAGCCTCACAGGGCGGCCGGGTAGGTGCTGGGGACCCGGCGGGCTGGAGGATGGGCAGCCCGAGAGGCGTTGGCCAGGGCCCGACACCCATACTGCACGGAGACCGGGCTACGCGCGCGGCGACAGTGAGTTGGGGGCCCTTGAGGAAAGCGGGCGCGTAAGCCGAGGCGCGGAGATCGCCTCTCGGCTGAGGCCACCCGCCTCGGGTGGGGCGGAGGGCAGAGGGCGGGCCGCGGCAGGGCGATCGGTCGGGCCAAGAACCGGTGTCGAGGGCAGAGACAAAGGAAGGAAAATGGAGTCGCTAGCGCGCGGGCCTCTGTCGCCGTCGGAGGCCCAGCGCGCCGCCAGGAGGAAGGCCTAGCGGGCGGGTGTGTGTTAGGGGGGGCCGGCCGGGCCGTGGCGGCGACGGGCAATGGCGGCGGCCGCGCCGCAGCAGGGACGGTAGAGGGAGACAAACACCCCCCGGCGGCGGCGCTGGCGCCGGGCTGCAGCCAGCGCCGACCGGAGCGGCCCCATCGTGACACCTAGAGGCGGCCCGCGAAACCTCCTCCACCCGGGGCCCCCTTACCTCCGCGCCACACCCCCCGCAGCGCCCGCTCCGCCGCCGCTCCACCGCTCCGGCCACCTGGCGTCCCCGGCCAGCTCCGCGCACCCGCACCGGCCACCGCGCCGCCGCTGCCGCCAAAGAAGCAGCTCCGCGCACGGTTTAATCGCTCCACAGGCTCGGACACAAAATGGCGGCGATGCGGTGCAGTGCGCCTGCGTCGGCGCTGCCGGGGCCGCGGGTGCTGATAAGGGAAGGGACGGGTGGGGGGGCCGGCCGGGCGACGAGTGGAGGGCGGGGGAGGAAAGGTGAGGGGAGGGGTTGGCGCAGGGCAGCATGGGAGGCGGCCCCGGGCGCCAACTTTCAAAAGCGGGCGCGATGGCGTAACGGAACGCGCCGCGAGTCACGTCACGCCGCACGCGCCCTCCCGCGCTCTCGCCCGGTCGCGCGTGGGCTCAGCGGGCGCCGCGACGTCCGGTCTCCCGCTGGGTGGGGCTTCTTGGGCGGAGGTTGTCGCTTGTAGGCGGTCCGGGGTTTCGGGGCCTCTCAACCTGGGTCCTTAGCTGCAGCCTCCGGCCCTGAACCCGTAAAGGACGTGGAGGGTGTTTGAGGGAAGCGTGTGTGGGGCTAAGTGGTGGGGCAGAGGCGGTTCTTGGGGCAGTCCCCGCCCCAGTCTCCACCCTAGCCTTGCCCGCCCCACTCTTCGAGCGCCGCACCCCATCCCGCCCAAGTGTAAGGCCCGTCCGGTCCTCGCGAATTCTCATCTCAAAACAACTCGGCTTCCGCGAGCGACAGCGAGAAGAGCTGTTTTTGACCAGCAGCTTTTGGGGATCTCTCTGCCCTGGAAGAGGGCTTCCTCCTGTCCCCAGGCCACCTCAGCCCGGATAGGCCGGCGGAAGACCAGACTTGATGCTTTGACACGATCATAGCAGTGGTCTTCTCCCGAAGGGACTTTCTGTATGTGGCGCGGTGTAATTCTGTATTTCAGAATGTGCGTTTTTTGTTTTTGCCCTGGGGGCTGACAAATTTTCTGTGGGCGGAGTCCTTCAGCCGCTCCAAGTGCGGTCGCCCCTCCCGATCCCCAGGATGCACCTGCGGACTCGACCCGAGCGGGATGAAGTTGACTGAAGACTGGATACTCTGGTGGCTCCGCGAGGGGAGACTTTGGTACTCTCGGGGATCTGACTCAGGAGTGTAGTCTCAGCTCCCCTAGATGTGGATAACAAACGAGCCTAGCGTGAAGGGGACAGCTTCTGCTCCATTGTTTCTATTGCGAGAATACTGCCCCAATATTGACAGGTTTGGGTTTTGTTTTTTGAAAACGGTAATTAGGAAACCTGGATTTTTTAATGTAAAATCTCCAGATATTTAGATGTTGGCAAGTAAATTAGATGTTTTTAAACTGTATGTGCTGATTAAACCGCACAGGTGGTTTAATCTGACGTAAGGGAAAGAGCGAAGAGAAGTTCCCGTGTCAGACACTAGGCACTCCAGCATTTAGAGAGAGAGTAAAGGGAGATGGAGAGGGAGCAGCCAGGAAGGCAGAAGGAAATCCACAGTGTTGAGTTGGGGAATTTAAGAAGGTTTCAGGTAGGAGGGGTGTGGTCAGTTGTGTCTAGTGCTGCTGAGAGGTATACTCGGGCTAGAGATATGGTTTGGGTTGGTCACCTTCGAGATCACGGAAGAATATCACTGGTGGCCTTGGCTTGACTCGTGTTGGTAACTCAGAAATCTGGACATGACTACAGCGGGTTGAGGAGGGAAGGGGGAAAGTGAGGAAATAGGAACTGCACATGTAGACAACCTGAGAGTTTTTCTGTGAAGGGAGCCAAGAAATGTAGGGATAACTAGAAGAATATGGGATCGAGAGAGATGTTTTAAAAGATGGTAGGGTTCTAGAGCATGTTTTTGTGCCATTGGGAGGAGTACAGTAGAGAGAAGGCTTACTTGACCTAAATAGGAGTGGAATCCATGGAAGGATGTACAGAAACGGGGAGGATTGACCTTGTATAGGAACAGGATGCTTCCACTGTGATAATCAGGGTAACTAAGGTGAAGGTGATGCAAATGCAGGGGAGAGGAAAAGCAAACTTCCAGCTTTCCTAGTAGGACTGCCTTGCCAGCATTGGGTATCCGTTTGAAGTTTACGATCATGAGTTTAAAGTTAAACCAGTTGTCCCAGTGTGTGGTTTTTCTCCAGCAACATTCAGCTGCTTGGGTACAAACATTAAGAGGGATAATTTGGTTTCTCAACACCAGGACCCAAGTTATCTGATTCTTCATCTCAGGCACTTGCCCTGCTGATTAGTCACTATTCTAGAAATATGTGAAATATTGTGAAAATTTACGTGTGACCCCTTTTCTATGAACCAAATGATCCTAATTGTCACTTATATACACACCCTAAGACTCAAACATAGAGAAAAGGGAAACTTGGAGGAAAATTACCTCTGGAATATTTACATTTTACATATTCTACAGCCCTCTACCCCGAACAGCTCCTGGTAGCCTTTAGGAACTATGTGCTAGAAGCAACAAAGCTCACTTGCACTTAAATTGTTAGCTTCTTTTTCTTGCTAGTCTCTTTAATAATCTGGTTCGTTCACTTTTCTAAGGTTTTACTTCAAACCATCTTCCTTATCTTTAAGCGTTAAGTACATCTTCTAAGATTTTAATGTGGACAAATACAAGGCAATGTATTTAGATGGTGAAAAAAACCCTCAATTTATATTTCCAGTTATATTATAACTACTTTGGTCAGAATATTTGTATTCCCTCCTATGTTCGTATGTGGACATTCTGTTGCCAGATGTGATGGTGTTAGTAGGTGGAGCCTTTGGGAGGTTCTGAAGTCATGAGGGTGGAACCCTCATAAAAGTGATCAGTGCCTTTTAAAAGAGGCTTCATAGAGGTCCATAGCCCCTTGCACCATGTGGAGTCACAAACAAGAAGGTACCAGCTATGAACCAGGAAGAGGGCCTTCTCCAAAATGTGACCATGTTGGTGCTTTGACCTCAGTCTTCCCAGCCTCCAGAACTATGAGCAGTAAATTTTTGTTGTTTATAAAGCACCCAGTCAGTGGTATTTTGTTACAGCAACTAAGACAACTATATTTATATTATATCAACTATAATTACAACTATACGACCTCTGAGTCATCACTTAGAAGCCAGGAATGGAGTCTAAGTGGCCTTGGAGCCTGCTGTCTGAAGACAAAGATCCCATGTGCTGTTCTGACACAGGGCTGAGAAAATGCTGAGGATCACTAGGAAGGAACAAAAGGAAATATTTTCTTTGCCTTGTAGGAAATTGTGATGTGTCCTACTTTGTGGAATCAACCAAGGAACAGAAAGCCAAGCCAAAAAGAACTTTTCAGCCTGGACAGAAACAAGCAGGGAGGGAAAAGTAATATGATGAGAGCCTGTGAAATAGTTAGGATGGTAAAATTAAGGACAGGTTTGTTCCCTGCAGTATCACACCAGACTACCTCACCAGTGAGAACTTTGGTGATTTAAAACCACTCGATCTAAGGAAGTGTTCTTTCCATGGACTGTCTCTTAGGTTGTAGACCATAAGAGTTCAGGGCATTATCGGCAGAAGGCTCTCAGCTCACCATGTGGCATCAGTGAAGTCACCATGTTCCAGGATTTGGCTCTCAGCCTCACAGATAGGACCAGAAATGTAGCCTGTATCCTGAGAGTGGACTCCTTCCTTAGGGGCTTGGTAGGTTCATAGGAACTTGGTGGATGAGCAGAGTGATGTTTTACTAAGTGGCAGGTGGACCAGTGCTTTCGTGCTGGCAAAAAGTCTCTCTATGGGAGAGCCTCCTGGGAAGCCAAATTACTAGAAAGCTTTGGTGAATGGTTAATTAGATGCAGAGATGTTAGTTATATAACTGAAATGTTATATAACTGGGTGATGGAGTCAGATTGTCTGGCATTTGAGTCATGTCTTAGCTTCTTACTAGCCATGTGATCTTGGGTGAATTACTAACAACTGCAGGTTTCTTCTCGATAAGATAGGATGATAATTATACTTCACATAGTGGTGAGAATTAAATGAGACAATGCAAGTAAAGCTATTCACATAACCCTAGGCACCAGTAATCATACAATAAATCTATGGTATTGTTTTTTCCCACTATTGTTATTATTTCTTTTATGCTTCTTGTTACCCTCACTCCCAAATCTACTTTTGATAGATACAATCTTTCTAGATTCGTTAATAGAATCAGTTACTGTGTCAGCTTTCCTTAACCTGGGAGCCATTCTTTCTGGGGAAGGTGTACTTTGTGCTATAATTCTCGGGAGAACAATTATATTTCCAAGAACTTCCTTGCTCCCACAAGTTGCCCCATAAAGCTTGCAATAATCATGATTGTTTGTGGGGTTTTTTGTAATTACTCTCTAAGTAGGAGAAACAAATGAAGGACAGATGAAGTAACAGTGGGCGGGAATCTTCCTGCCCACTTTGGGGATAAGACCTAAAGTTACACCTGAATACTCCTGATGCCTCTGTGTCTATTGGGGGCATGTGTGAGATAGAATCCAATTCAGCAAGCATTTATTGATCACCTACCGTGTTCAATTCCCTGTTCTAGGCACTGGGGGTATGAAGATGACCCAAGATGTGTTTCCTGCCCTTGAACTCAAAAGTTTAACTGGTCAGATTGGTTAGAAAACAACAACAAAGATTAATGCAATAATTGTTATGGGAAGAAATGGACCAATACAGAAAGGAGCAAATCATTCCCAGGAGTATCTTGTTTCACCTGGGAATTAACAAGCAAGGCAAAGGCGTACAAAGTGAAGAGTCATAATCAAGGGTATAAAAGGGCACAAGAGTGTTAGGGGGGCAGCAAGTCATCCCATACAATTTGACTAGGCTTTGAATGTCAACTACCAAGGCCAACCACTTCCTCCTAACATTTTAAAGAGCTGCCCTGCTATACCATCTTCTACCAGATCACAGGATTTTTTAGCCTTATTGATGTATGCTTTTTTCGGACCCCTGTACAAGTCTTTTCATTTTTAACCTCTCAGCTCAAATTACTGCTTTCTAAAGTCGAAATGACTCTGTCTAGACCCGAATCCTGTGAAGTAGGATATAGGGAAGTAGGTTACTTTTGTTTGTGCTCTTATCTGCCTTTTTCAGACAGGCATTGATCATTCTTTAATTATCTCATTTTGCAAAACACCTTTTCATGCCTGCCCTTTTAATTGATGTTCACAGCTCTGTTTGAAGAGCCAGAAACAGTTTTGTCCCGAAGTCAAGAAAGGGAATACTTGCTCAGAGTCCTCCAATAACTTGTTGGCAAAACCAGAATGAGTACTCACACCTTCCAGCCCCGCCTTCTGCCTGTTCTTTCCCTGGCTGCCCAGAACTCTTCACTGTCAGATACAGCCCCTGGGTGTGACTCTTTAGCTCAGGGGCTGCTTCGGGAGGGGAAGGGAAGGGAGGTCGGGCTCTGGGCCTCTGCTCCCCCACCCTCCCCCACTTCTCCAAATTGTATGTGATTTGTTCAGGGGAAAAAATGGTTTCTGCCCCTAAAATAAGTTGGACACTACTGCCTTAGACCAAAGGAAGGCCTTTAATGATGGAAGGCAGATAACAGGTATTTGGAGTGATGACATTAATGTACGAGTATGTCCAGAAGAACCAAGACCCAGGTCTATGCTTGAGGCTAGGTAATACTGGAGATAGAAGGTGTCCTTAGTCCTCAAGTACCTTATATTTTTCCTTATATTAGTCTGGGCGGGCCACATGAAATTTCATGAGCATTAGTAGGTAAAAGTCAGGGATGGAGAGGCAGGTAAAAGGTATGGACTACAGGTGTGGGAGGAACAATTGTTCCCTGGACATTGCAGTAGTCATGAGACTTCGCAGTAAAGCATGACGCTCAAACTTCTGCCTGTCGCCTACAGTCTTCTCTTCTTGCCCCAGATCTACATATCCAGCTTCTTCCTGGATACTTCCTCCTGGATGGCTCCTAGTCCACCCTTATGACCTTATCATTCTCCTCCTAACCTGCTTCTCTAAGGTTCCCCCTTTTCAATGAAAGATACTTCCATCCATCCATCCACCCATCCATCCATCCATCCATCCCGTAGGCCAGAAACCTGGGCTTCATTCTTTCATCTCCTACATCCTATCAATCACCAAATGCTGTCTATTCTGCCTTCAGAACATCTCATCATGCTAACCTCTCCATCCCCACTGCCTCCACCCTAGCCCAGGTTCCTATCACTTCTCTTGACCGTAACTGTGCTCCCATCACAGTGTCTTCGTGCTTCCACACAACTGCTTAAGTGACCTTTCCAAAGCAGAGATGTGATCTCAAAATTCCCCTGCTTCAAGCTCAAGGATGGCTCCCCAGTGCTCTGGCAGTAAATTCCAAGCTCTTCAGCTGCTCCGGAAGGCCTCTGTGACCAAGCCCCTGATCACCTCTTTACCTTCATTTCTAACTGCCCCCTCTTACCCTGTGGGTTCAGTTTGTTTGCCTCCTCCACCAGTCTGACAGCTCTCACTGTATTGTGCCCCAACCAGGCTTCCCTCCCTTTTCTTAATTGGGATCCCAGTGGTGCAGGTGCACTCTAAAGAGCCGTGCCTTATGGGGGACTGTGGGGAATGTTTTGAGTGTCCAGGCTTTTTCTGCATCGAACATACTCGAAATGTTTTCAGGTTGTGTTTGAGATAAGACCAAGACATCACTTAGGGAGCTGAATATAGGGAACCAAGAGCTAGATACAAGTTTTAGAGGTATCATCAAAAGCTAATCTTTGTCACCTACTGTGTATTTGGCCTTGGTTGCTGGGGATAGTCAAAGCAGATGCAGCCTAATTAAGTAGAGAATTGCCTGGAACCTGTGTTAAAAATACAGATTCCCTAGCCCCACCCCAGACCTCTGAATTTGAATCTCCGGGGAAGTTCTCAGGTGACTCTTCGTACTGGGTAGGCTGGAAAGACCTAACCATATTTCATTTATAAGAAATACCTAGAAGAGGGAAATCTATGGACAGAAAGTAGATTAGTGGTTACATCAGGGTGGTGATGGGGCCGGGTGAGGTGAAGGCCTGGGGATGATAGCTAAGGGGTGCAGTTTCTTTTGGGGTTGATGAAAATGCTCTAAAATTGCTTCCAGTGATGATTGCTCAATTCTGTGAACACGGTAAAAGACATCGCACTGTATGTCTTAAATGGGTGAATTGCATGACCTGTGGACCAAATCTCAGTAAAGCTGTTTTAAAACAGGTAAAACAAAAAACTTGGATCAACCTCCATAAGGGACTTGGGTGGTGCCTGTAACCTAGTAGCATAGTCAGCAAATACTTATGGATATATACAGGGTAGGGCGTAAGTAGGTTTACAGTTGTTTGTATGGAGAATGTATGATAATTAATAAATATGATCCAGGAATATACTCTGTTTCATGTACTCACAGCTGTAAACCTACTTTTGCCCCACCCTGTACACTGGAGGATACAAAGTAAATGAGCATTTGCAGTAGGGTGTGATTAGTATTATATTAGGGAAACACAGGCTCCCGTGACAGCCTAGTGGAGGGACAGCTTCCGGAGGAAGTCTGTGATGTCTAGATCGAAGCCTGTCAGGTGAACAGGCATTATTAGCAAGACAAGATGAGGTGTAGGAGGGGTGGACCACGCTTGAACAAGTGAGCCCTGCCAGCGCTTGGTGAGGCTCTAGTGCACTGTGAAAAGTTCGGTGGCAGAAGTGAGGTGGGGAGGGGAACAGACTCAGAGGGCTTTGTGAGCCAGGCTGAGGGGGGTGGAATTTTCCCCGGCAGAGAGCCTGTAGTGGTAGGTTTATGTTTTAGATATCACTCTGACTGCACTGCGGAGAATGGATGGAAGCAGCGTGCGACAAGGGGCAGGAAGCCTATGAGGAGACAGTTCTAGTGTCTCCGTGAGAGGTCAGCGTGTCTGAATCTGAGTGCTGTCAGTGGGGAAAAGAAGTGGATAGAATTTAGAAATATTTAGGACACTTTTTTTCTTTATTTTTTTTTAAATTGATCCTCGAGGATATGGTTATTGATTTTAGAGAGGAATGGAGAAAGGTGGAGGGAGAAGCGGGGGGAGAGAGAGAGAGAGAGAGAGAATGAATGAATGAATGAATGAATTTGAGGCATTTAGTTGAGAGGATTCTGATGGCTGGGATGAGGGGACAGAAGAAAAAGTCAAGGACGAGGCTCACTTGTGTGGCTTGGGTACCTGGGTAGTTGGGAACCCCAAGAGCCCTGGAGGAGAAACAGATTTGGAGACTTGAATGTGATTTGGGCCATGCCGTTCAAAAGGAGGTGTCCAGTCAATCAGCAGGTGGGTGTGGCGGTCTGGAGGAGCGGAGAGTGCCATGTACAGTCACTGGCACACAGCCCCAGCGTATAGAGGGACGATAGAGGCGTGTGTGCAGTGGTTCAGGGAGTGTGCGTCAAGAGCAAGGGGGAAAGGGTGCAGAATGGATTTCTGTGGAGTGCTATTTATTTGTAAGGTGATGCTTGAGGAGGAGATGGAGGAGGAGGTTTTAAGGAGATTCAGAGGAAATAGCTAGAAACGTAGGTGTTAGCTACAGCAATTCATCTGCTTACTCAGCTGCTGTCAGTCAGCATTTATGGAGGGTCCGTATGTCCTGGATGTATTCAGAGACTAGTGAGACTTGACTGTTGACATCAAACTTCAACCATGGCCGTAACCCCATTACAACCTTCTGAAGCAAGAGGCCACTGACAGTCTTACTTCCTTAATGGTAGATTGCACTTCCTTAGCAGTTCTCTAGGCCCTGGAGTCCTCCCCAAGGCTATCCTCCTATATTACCCGGGCCCAAAAGACCCAGGCCCAGCAGTCAAGCCTTCTGTCCATGGGGGATGTATGACCTGAATAGGCCACTCCAGAGCTGGTGGGGGTGAGGGGTGGGGGCAGAGGGTGTATGGAAGGAAAGGAGGGAATGCATCATATGCCTAGGGTTCAGCAAATTGTACCCACATACCAGGCATAGAAACACACGAGAAAGGCACCCCCGCTCTGTGGGTGAGACATAGAAGCAGTCCTCTTCCCATGTGCCAACCCATCTGCTTTTTTGCCTTCACAAACATGTGTTTTCTTCTTTTTTGTTCTCTGCAGCTTTGAATACATGAGGAAGAAGAGTGGGAGACAGGAGGAAAAGTAAGATTGGAAGAGGGAAGGAGGGGAGTGTCGGGGGGAGCATGCAGTGGCCACAAACAATAAATCGGATCCTGGACTACTTCAGCCTGGCCCCTTCTTTGCAGTGCGCGCTTATCAGTTTCCCCGCAGAAAGAGCACCAGCGATGGTGGCCTAGGCTTGGCTGTGGCCTTGATGGACTTGGTGATGGAATACTTCTCAGTGTGTCAGAGGCCTTGGAGTCCCACTTCCTTCTGCCCCCCGCCCCCCACCAGGGGCTTTCACAGGCTACACAGGACAGGTGGGCACAGGCTTTCCCTGCCCTTTAGCCTTGGACTCTGGGCGGTATCGTCAACCTGCGATCAGCTGGGGCAGCAGGCTCCTGACTGTCTGGAGTGTGGGGTGGCAGGAACGAATGCGTCCCCGAACCTGTATGACCGAAGGGTAGAAGTGGGGGAACAGCTTTGCCCTGTGGGGAGACCTGTGGGAGACACCTGTGAGGCTGTGTGTGTTGGGAGAGGGGAGGCTTGCACAGGAGGGTGGGCAAGGGCTCTCTGCCCTCCACCGTCTCACAGACCTGGGCATGGGCCTGGACGTAGGAGGCCATCCAGCCTGACTTCAGGTCACTGAGGGAGGCTGTTGAGGGGCCACTGAAGGGTTGATTCACCCTCTCTAAGCTAGGTAGGCTTGATGGGGCAAGGCACTAAGGCTCTTTTTGTCTTGGCTTTGACAGTCTTTACCTGAACCTGGCTGTGCTCACAGTGCCCACCCTGACCCTCACCCTTGGCTAGGGCTGAATGCTAGGCTGTGGCCTTAGGACCCACCTTGTAGAGGACAGAAAGTTAGGGGCCCTGTCCATCTCCAGCACTGGCAGTGATGTAGGGCCACTCAGATTTTCAGTGACGGTCCCAGCTGACCCCTGACTAGGAGGGTTTTTCCATCCTACATCTGCCTAGGCTGTCCTCTCCTGTGGGTTGAGCAGTGTGAGCTCAGGCTGGTCCCATCACCAGCCTGCACTTTCCCAGGACCCGGTCAGCCAGTGTTTACTTCCTCTTTCCCCATTACACAGGCTACGCTCTGGATGCAAGTGGACAGTCCTGCCCTATCAGTGGACCTCCTATGCGGCCCCAGGGGATTCTAGGGCTGGCTTTGGACTGCAACCCTCCTGCAGGGGACCTTAGGGCCGGCCCAAGCTGTGGCCAGCTTTAGGTGCAGGCTTGGTCTCTATCACTTGTTTGCCTTCTTCACCCTCTGCCACCCACCACCCGAAGAAGTGAACTGCACACCACCATCCCTCCCATGACACCCTTCAGGTAGAGAGGGAGCACAGAGCTGTGCCGATGTGCTGAGGTCCCCCTGCCTGCCCACAACCCCACCCGTCTGGAATGAGCCACCTGCATCCACACACAGGTGTTTCCTGTGCTCCTTCCTGTTGCCGTTTTTTTTTTTTTTTTTTTAATTTTTTTCTGCTCAGCTTGGCTTCCCCAGCAGGTGGTTAAGAGTCAGCCAAACCTCTTTATACACAGCTCTAAAACACTGGGGGGGGGGGGGGCAGGGCTCCCTGGGGATCTGGGTCACCCCCCCCCCTCCCGCTGCCACACACACACCCAGGAGGGACTGTTGGCACCTCATTGGCTCTGCCTGAATGCAGGTGCACACGTTCCCCCAGTGTGTCACACGGCCATGCTACCACCACAGGCACTAGGACACCGGGGTGGAGGGCCAGTTTCTCCAGCCTTGGGTGTGGGCCTCCCTTAGGCCCTCCGTAGAACAGGCCTGCCATCCTGAAATCCCACCCCACCCTGAAGTTTCTCCCATGCAATTCAGCTTTCTGCGGCTAACACGCTTAATGTTCCAGGCAGCTCTGGGGGGAGACAAACCTCCCTGGAGCCCTGCTTCCTAAAGCAAAACAGGTCAACAGGCTGTGGGGGCCACAGGGTTCAGTCAGGTTTGTTATTACAGATAGGCGGCTCCGGGAGAGGAGAGGAGGGACTTGCTATGTAGGGTCAGAGGGCAGCCATCTGGGTCTCCTGCCTCCCAGGTTCTAGCTCTTCCTTTCGGCAAGGATCTCCTCTCTCTCTCTACTACCCAGGCCTCAAGGAGCTCCTTGTGCTCAGCTGCCAGTGCTGAAGGGAAGACCTAGAAGCCTGGCATTCTCTGAAGGGGTTCTGCTGCCCCCTGGTGGCAAGAAGCTCCAGTCGCCACCACGCCTTTTTTCCTCCTTGCTTCTTCCTCTTTGCCTCCTGGCAGCAGGGTGCCTGCTAGCTGCTAGGGAACCATTCCCAGGACTGGCCCCCTATTTAGGCCTTCTCCAGACCAACTTTGGCTCCAGCCTGAGCCCCCAGCCTCCAGGCCCAGGGCACGCCCAGCCAACAGGCTGAGCCTCCTCAGCAACATGCCACCACCCTTTTCCTCTGCTCCAACCCCACTTCCAGCCTCTGGGCTCTCTCCCACCCAGATTTCCAGGGCAGAAGCACATGCCGTCGTCACAGTTAGGAGTGTGGGCACACTGGTGTTGGAGCCAGAGGGTCAGGAGTACACTAGGCCAGGCGTGTAGGAAAGGCATTTTGATTTTTTTATTTTCTGTAAAACTCTGTAAATAAAATACAAAACCAAGGGATGCGGTGGGGCAGAGGCAGGATGGCCAGGCCCGGAACATTGATTCGTGGCAAGTGTGCTGAGCTGAGGCTGGGAGGCACTTGACTGCAGGCACTGACTCTACCCACCCCAAGGGCAACAGAAGAATATATTAGGATTTTCGTTGATAGGGATCTGTGGGGGAGGGGTGTCTGGAGCCAGCCCTCACCCTCCCTGCCAGTGCCTGGGGAGCCCTGAAAGTGGGGGAAGGGGCACTGGGAGCTGGTGGGTGGGGAGTTTAGAATGCTGTGCTGGCCATGCTGCCAGGCCCGAAGATCCGGGGCAGGGCGTCCAGCGACTCCTCTAGCCGTCGATGGGCAGACTGTCCCTCTTCCCCTGTAATGGTTAAGGATGGGGTCGGGAGTGGTGTTAGCCCCACCCTGGTCCATTTGCTCTTGACCCCACCCATTTAACTCCTATTCCCATCAGCCAAAATGTCCCAAGACTATACTTGACCCATACTTCCCATCCCCCAGGCTCACCACACTGTTGCAGGCTCTGCCGAGCAGCTTCCCTCACGATTTCTGTGTCCGTTTGGCACAGGTACACCAGGGGCTCAATGCCCTCGGAAGCCTACCAGAGGAGGAGCATTGAGGTGGGCCCATTAGAGCAGGTGGTAAAAGCCCAGGGCCCAGGGCTGGGGGACGGATGGGTGGGATGGAGGGATCACCTTGATGCAGCCTAGGGCCAGGCAGCCAGCCACTCTCATCTGCACATCCTCGTCCTCAAGTTGGTCCAGGAAGCAGAGTAGGGCCTGAGTAAGGGTGTGATGGCCGACTTAGCCAGATACTGGGACCCTGGGACCCTGGGACCCCAGCTTTTGACTTCGAGGGAGCCCCGCCCGACTCTCACCCTTTCCCGGAAGTCAGGGCCCAGCGACAGGCTCCGGAGCTGGGTGCTGACAGCAGCCATGACCTTGTTGTTGCCATGGACAAGCAGGGAGCTGAGGGCCCGAAGCCCATCCCTTCGCAGCCGCCCCTCCGGCGCCAACCTTAGAGCCTTGAGCACAACAGCCTGGTCGTCTGAGTTCAGGCTCTGCACCAATAGCACTGAAAGAAGGAGGGGGCTCGGAACAATGTGGCAGGGCAAGGAGCCTCCTGTATGCTCACGTCCTCATCCGCACCATACGACCCACCCTCGGTGTCAGGCCGCTTTGTGATCAGGGCCACTGCCTTACCCTCCTCAGCGGTCTCGGTCACATAGGCCTCCATAGACGGGCTGTGCAAGGTTTCCACATAACTCCAGAACTGGAAGACAGTAAGCTGCTCTCCAGGGCCCGGCTGGGGCCTCCTGGGCAGCTTCTGCCCCAGCACATCCTCCAGGAACTTGACACACACTGTGGGAAGCGGTGCCACCGGCCTCAGGGTTTGGACAGACCCAGGCCCTCAGAGGGAAGAGTGCTCCCACCCCAGGCTCAGGTCCAGGTTCCCGGTCCACACCCTACCCCTCTGGTCCTCTTGCACCAAGGCATAAGCCTTTGCTGTTTCTTCCCAGTGCTCAGCTCAGCATGTCCGTGTGGGCTAACCTGGCTTTCCCTATGGTCCCATCACTGGGGATCTGAGAAGGGAAGGCAGAGGGGGCAAGTAGGCAGCCCACTCACCAGCCTCAGCTAAGCCTGGCTGTCGAAGGGAGAGACGGGCACCATACTGACTGCAGAAGGTGAGCAGCACCTGCTTAACAGGGCAGATGAAGGGGCTAAGTCCCTCTGTGCACTGGTCCCAGAAGGTCAGAAAGCCAGGCCGAGAGGCCAAGAACTGCACCACTGTGAAGAGATGCAGGAAACCATCAGCAACAGAGCAGGCAGGTGGGCAGACGAGAATAGGTACGGTAGAGCAAGGAAGGAGCTTCAGGGCAGACACCAAGCCAGAGCCCACAGGGCCTTTACCTTCCTGGGCAGAGGTAGCAGGGACTTCCCATCGCCTGCTAAGCTCGCATACTGTCTCAAGCACTTGCGCCTCCCGCAGCAGCCGCTCTAGGGCCCACGCCTCCTGGCAGCGCAGAGGCCCAAATGTGCCCAGTTTCTGGAGAATGGGGGTGGCCAAGTAGCTCAAACCTCAAGGTACAGCTTGAGAGTGGAGCCCAAGGACTACAAGTCCCAGCATGCATTAGGAGAGATTGGAGGGAGCCAGAGTGTGGGAGTAAGAGCCAGATGCCAGGGACCTGGGCGTTGGGGCATGGAACTCAGAGCAGGTGTGGAGGGCTCTCTGGGGTAAAAAGCTATAAAGGGAGGGTGGTGGGAATACCCCTAGCCTCACCAGCAGGAGGCGGCTGCAGTAGTACAGGTGCTGGACCAAGGCCATGTCCAGAGCTGGACACTCTGTGCTGAGTGGGCGGGCACTGGGTGGGTTGAGTCTCTCCTCAGCCCCAGGCTCCAGGCTGCTTGGGAGCCTGAGAGAAAAATGGGGCCAACCACTTTAGGAGTAGGTATCACCATGTGGTCACCCGTGCATTTTTATTAAGTTCCCCCCATCCCTGAAGGGAAGAACAGATGATGCACAGGCAACAGACAATGGGTACATTCATGGAGAACTTCTAAGAGAAAGGGCTGGGACCCGCAGGTGGTGGCAGGGGTCTTCGGAGTCCACCTGCCCTGTGCAACATCTAGCGAGGACCACTGGGGCTGCCGGGGCAGGGATGGATGGGAACAGGGTTGCAGGGGTGATAGTCTATGTAATGTGGAGTGCAAAGAGTTGTGGCCCAAGGGGTCGGGGTGTAGACAGGGCTGTGACCTGGGCAGCAGCAGAGGGAGGCAGGGTCGGGCATGACCCTCAACTGGGAATTGGCAAAGGCTGCTCTGGGACAGAGAGCCGAGGGGCCAGGCTGTACGGGACAAACAGGGTTGATGCTGGGGGCCCAGAGGGAATGAAAGGGCTCGTGAGCTGAAGGGGACTGGCGAGGGAAGCAGACACTGCAAGGACAATGAGGAGGAGGAGGGCGGTCAGAAGCACTGGGGATACAGATACAGATGGCGTTAGAAGCATGGACATCCAGGACCCGTGAGTACATGGGATGCACCCACAAGCAAGTCCACCCTTCCTGCCCACTTCCAGTCTTGCTGCATTCCTCGTGTGCTTCACTTGGCCCCACCTCACCTATTCCCCTTTCTTGCCTTACTCCTTTACCTGCCACTCACCTCACCTCTTCCTCTTCACTTAGCCCCATCTCACTTAGCCCCTGTCACCTGTCTCCAGGACCATCGTTGTCTTCATCTTCATCCTCGTTGAGGAAGCTGAAGCTCTCCAGGGCATGCTCCACCGTGATGCTAAGACTGGAAGCCCGGCTCCGAGTCAGGCCTTGTTTCTGCTGGGGTTGTGAAGGGAACAGAGCTGTTGCCACTGCCTGGCCCCCCTTCCTGCACTGTCATAGCCCCACCCAGCCATCCTCACCATGAGCAGACTCTCCAGCCGGATCACCTCCTGCTCCAGGCCCTGCAGCTCCGGGAACTGGCCACGATAGTCATCCAGGGCAGCCATCAGGGCCCTCAGTGCCTCCTCTAGCCTCCTGTCTCCAGGCCCTCCAGCTGCTCCTGGAACTGGGGCCTGGGTAGCCATGGCCATGCTAATGTCTGAATGCTGGGGCACCAGGGCTAAGGGTGAGGAAGGGGGGCTTGGGCTCTGAAGGATGGGCCCTGGGGGCTCTGGGGGAGGACTTGTAAGGGGTTCCAAACTGGAGCAGGCAGGACTTGGGTAGGAGGTACTTGGGGCTGCCTCAGTGCAGGGCGTGGAAGCTGGGCGGCTACAGGACAGTGGGTCGGTGCCTGGGGTGTTGGGGTCTGTGTGTGCAGAAGGGCTGGGGAGCGTGGCAAGGTCTAGAGGAGTGGAAGAGCATACAGTTGTAAGAGTGGGGCTTGTGACAGGGTGGGTGGGGCTTCTGGTGGTTTGGACTGGGCCCTTAGCATTGGGGACTGGATTTATAGTGATGTGAGCCGTCATCCTGGCTTTGTGAGTAGGGCTTGTGGTGGTGTGGGTGGGGTCTGTGGTATGGGTGGGGCTTGTGGTAGGCAGGGCTGGGCCCTGGGCACTTGGCACAGGGCCTGGCGTAGTTGGGGTAGACAGCAAAGGCTTGACAGTGGAGCTTGTGACAATACTTGTCAGGTTTTTGACAGTGTGGCTGGGGCTTACGGTCTGGACTGGGCTTGTAGTGTTGGGGGTAGGACCCACAGTCGTGAGGGTAGAAAGCATTGGCGTGTGGGTGGGAGTTGTGGTTTGGCCTGGGCCCACAGCACTGGGGGTAGGGCCTATAGCAGTGAGGGTAGAGGGCTTGGACTGGTGGGCAGACTCTGTGGCAGTGTGAGTGAGGCTGGGAGCACTGCTGGAAGGGCTTACAGCACTACAGGCAGGGCTTGTAGTGGTGTGAGTGGGACCTGCTAGTTCAGGAGAGCTAGCGTCTGTGACCTTGTGAAGTGAGTTTAGATGTACAGAGGGGGCAGGGCCTATTGCACTGAGAGTGGGGCTTGTGACAGAAGAGTCAAGGTCCAGGACAGCAGGGACAGGACCAGGTTGCTTCCCATGGATGGGATTTGGGCATGCAGGTGGGTTAGGTCCCTGGCTTTCTAGGACCTCAGCCTCTGTTGAAGCTTCCACCAAGGCAGCATCTACACTGGCCTCACTGATGTGGCTCAGAGTCCGGCTGTAGGGGGCATGCCCATTGGCCAGGGCTGGGGCCTTGGCTCGCTCTTCATCTGTGGGCCCAGAGGAGGGCGTCTCAGGCCTGCGGAAGGCAACTTGGATGGGCAAAGGCTCAGGCTGCTGCACCAGGGGCCTAGGGGCTGAGGAGTGGCGGGCAGTGCCCGAGAGCTGTGGACTGGAGGAATCGTCTGAAGATTCGGATGACAGGGACCATGCCGTCCCATTCTCTAGCTCCTCCTGTCGTCTCAGCATATTCTGGGGGAGAGGAAAGGGCATTTCAGGAGCGCCCTCAGGCCCCAGGGCATGGTGGGGCCTGAGCCTGGGCTGTGGCTCACATAGAAGGCCTGCTCCCGAAGTGAAGGTGTGTCCGGTGGGCTCTGGCTATAGGTGGAGAAGCGCTTGGTGACTGTGGAGGCCTTGTTGACAGTAGAAGCAGCTGAGGGCTGGTCATCCTTATCAAAGGGGCTGGGGAGGAAACAGGATGTTAGCAGGTGCCTTTGGCCCCTGGCCCTGTCCCCAAGCTCCTCCACCCCACCAACCTCCACGTGACTTCCAGGCTGAGCTTGATGGTGCCGAGGTCATTGATGTCCACAGCCACAACCTGGGGTAGAGCTGCAAACAAGTCCTTGGTCTCGCAGGAAACGCTGCCTACAACCACGTGGTTGGCCAGGCCCTTCAGCTCTGTCACCTACAGCCAAGAACGCATCACAGGGTCACAAGAGTATAAGGGTCATATCATGGGATATCAAAGGTCTGAATTTGCACAGAGGTTTCACAACAGTCACAGGGTCATGGGGTCATGAGGAGGTTGCAGGGATTGGAGTTTTGGGGGTAATGGGGCCATGGAGGCTTGAAACACCCTGGAAGCATGGGGACCACGGCAGTCTAAGTTTGTAGAATCATTGAGCTGATAGGGGTTATAGCCTCATGGGGGTTTAGGCACAAGGTCAGAAGGTCATGAGGAAATCACAGGGTCATAAAGTCATGGGATCCCACATTCCCAGGGCCATGGAACCAGGAGGGGGTCACAGGGGTAAGGGTCTCAGGGTTGTTAAGGGTCATGAGGGGTTCACAGGGTCAGGGAGTCACAAGGTCATGTGTCCTGTGGTCCTGGGCAGAGGCGTCACCTTGATGGACAGGAATTCCGTGAGCAGAGGAAGAAAGACGGTTTCCTCACTGTCCCACACCTGCTTTCCGCTACCCTCAATGCGGCCCCGTAGTTTCCAGCGCTGACGCCCATACTTCATGCAGATCTAGGGGAACAAGCAGGATGAGGCAGCTCTTGGTGTTGGGACCCTGCCATCCCAGCCCTTCCCGGCACATCCTCATACCTCATACTGATCACCCACACACAGCCGGGCGAAGCCAGCCAGCCCTGGGAGTGGAGGAAAAGAAGGGCCACGCTGAGGGAGGGGTCTCAGGCACACACTTCCCTCTCCCCACCCCCGTCTGCCCCACCACTCAGTACCTTTCATCCGGAGATGGAACTCGCCCAGCTGTGCCTCCAGCTCACTCTCCAGCAGACACATGCTCTGGCAGGGACGGGCACGGACAGGATGGGTCAACAACCGGGCCCCTCTCATTGGCTCTGCCACACCCTGAGCCTGTGCCTCATGGGCACCCATCCCTCACCTCTGTGTACTCTCGATGCCCCCGAGTGGCCTCGGCCAGGCTGTCCCGGGCCTCACGGCTCCCTGGGGATCCAGTGCTGTAGGCACGGACCATGTTATAGGCACCATCCCGAAGACGCCGCTGGACACAGTAAGCCTCATATAGCTCATCGATCTGGGCAGGTGAGTGGGGTGGCAGTGAAAGGATGGAGACTCACTACGGGGGTCACACACCCGGCGCCAAACATCTCCCCCATGTCCCTAAGGCGCCCAGTCCCACAGCCCCCACCGCACGCACACACGCATGCTGCGTATGTACCTTGCTGGCATGGAACTCCAGCCGTCGCAGGAAGCGTTCAATGGACTTGACTTGCTGGGGGAGAGGTGCATCAGGAGGAGCCTGAGGCCCAGGGCCCTTGACCCTCCCCATGAGCCAACCTCTTCCAACACCATTCCCTATACACTCACCTTGTCTAAGTCATACAGGAAGCCCTGTGAGGGGAAAAAGAGAGGGGGTACTTAGGAGGTATGGGAGGTATTCCAGCAGACCCACCTTGCTCCTCTCCACAGCCTTCCTACCCCTCACACCACAGTCCACAGCCACTCAGTCAAAGCAGGGAGAGACCCACAAGCCTGACCTGTGATGGGTACTAGTGACATAGATCTGGTCCCCAAGACCCCTCCAGTTCCCCTCCCCACACCTCTTCCCTGAGGTCCCTCCCTTAGCCCACTCCTTTCCTGCCACTCTGCATCCCCTCGGAAGGGAGCTCTGCGCCTCATGCGTGGTTCCCCCTACCCGGAAACACCTATTCATCCTTCAAGACCCAGCAGAAGTATTTCATCCTTCGGGAAGCCCGGGCTGTTGTTCCCCAGGGAGACCCGCGGCTCTCCCTCAGTGCCACTACAATATAATCTCCTGTTGGCCATGTCTGTGGGGGTCCCCCCACCCCACTGGAAGCTCCCACAGACAAGCACTGGGTCCCAGGCAGAAAGTGTGCACAGTGTGGGGAATAGAGATAGAAACCTCCCCAGCCCTTCCTGATATCCCCTCTCCTAGTCACATCTGGACTAATTCACCGCAGAAAACAGCCTTGATGTCACCCAGGGTTGGCCCTTCCCAGCCCCCCCACACCCCAGGGCAAAAAGCATTAGTAATCCAGGGCATCCTTCACTCACCAGACGGGAATTCCTCTTGGATTCCCTTATCTGCCCTTGGAGTTTCTCCTGCTCCTGCTGGTGTACTTCCAAATAGGCCCTGGGAAAAGGGGGTAACAAGAATTAGCTTACCTCCACAGCCTCCAGCTGCCAAGGGTACAGGCAGTGAGGAGAGGGTGTGAGGGCGGAGAAAGTTCTCACTAGCAGAAAGAGGATGGGGCTAGGGGAGGGATCCCGGGACCAGGCGTTGGGAGGCAGTAGCTTACGTCAGGCCCCGCTTGAGAGCAGCGTACACCAAGTCCAGCCGCTCTGGCTGCGGCACTTTGGGGGCTGGGTGTGCCACGGCAAACATCCTGGACACTCGGGAGAGCGCTGGGGGCTTCCGCGGGGGCCCTGGGGGGCTGAAGGCCGGGAAGCTCCTGAAGAAGACGCTGCACTCAGAGAGAGGCAAGAAGGAGTCCCCCAGACCCGCACTGCACACACAGCTCCAGCCCAGCCAGACACTCTTGACCCCATCAGCCCCCGTGTTCTGCGTACCTGGGCCCCCGCTCGTGGCTGCCGAGGACGCCTGCGAAGGACTGGCTCCTACTGACCCGGGCGCTGAGCAGGCGGCGCTGCGGCCGCACCGACAGGGACATCATGGAATGAGTCCGCGCGGGGCTCCCTGGGGGTGGCGAGGGCGGGTATCCAGCGCCAGTCGGGCCCTCGAAGCCCCCTCCCCGCGGCCCGTCCTCCGTATCTTAGTCCCGCCGGACACGGCCTGACGCCGGCAGTCCGACAACACCGCCAGCCACGGCGCTAATGACAGGACTGCCGCGGGCGTCTCGGCCTCGGACTCAGCGTGGCCTCGGTTCGGCCCCCACTTCCTGCAGAGGTGCTGGCTCCGCCTGCCTCCTGGGGCAGGAAGGGGGGTCGCGCGGGGACCCTCCTCCAGCTGGGAAGGGGCAGGAAAGAGGCGGGGCGCGCGAAGAATGTGCGGAAGCGCCTGTTTACCCGGGGGCGGGGCAGGCTCCCCAGACCGGCCCCTGATCTCCCCCCAACCCAAAGTGGATCATGAGCTCCCGCCCGCAGCCAGCGAGGCCGCTGGAGGTCACCTGGCGGGCGGGGTGTGCGCTTGGAGCCCAGCGGAGCTGCCCGACGTAGAGGCCCGGCCAGTGCAAGTTTGGCGCCCACGACCCCCTGCTCCGGGTAAGCGGCTCCCTCCCAGCCCCCACCACTTCCCAGGCGCCAGGACGCCTGAACGCTCCCGGCGCTCGGAGCCGGGGGATTCCCAGAGTGGGGGGCAGTGCCGAGAAGCGCCCCGCCCCTCCACTTTCCTGCAGCTCGGACCTGGAAACTGAGTCACAAACAGACCCTTTAAGCCTTAGCGGGAAGAGATCCTCCGCAGACCCCCACCCTGCTCCGGAGAAACACGCGCCCCTGGCCCCCAGAATCCCGCCCGCACTCCCTGGAGACTGCCCCGGAGGCTTCGCAGCCCCAGGACCGGGTCCTACCTTTCTTCTTGGCATTCATGGTAGGTCCAGGACAGCCCCCCCCTCCCCCGCGCGCTTGCCCCCCCGCTGTGTCCCCGCCGGCCCAGGGCCACTTGGTGCCCGCCTGGCTGGGCTCCGCGCTCGCTCCCAGCGACTCTGCTTAGGCTTCAGCTCCTCCCGGCGCCGCCCCCCCGCCCAGTTCCTGCCGCCTGACTCAGCCCGCCAGGATGGGGCGGGGCGGGACTGGACGGGAGGACCACGGGGCACCCGGGCTTCGGCCTGCCCCGCCTCTGGGAGGGGTGACAGGGGGTTCCCTCGGAGAAGGGACTGACGGGGTCTTCTGGGCTGGGATCAGGAGTGTGGGTAAAGGGAGTTAGTTGAGCCATGAATATGGAGGGAATAAAGAGAATGAGAACAGTAGGGGACTCACAGGGTGGCTGTTGAGGGGTGCTGAAAAAGGGCTGAACACACAGATGGCTCAGAGTTGGGGATATGAGTGCGAAGGCTAGAGAGCGGGTGCTGAGCGTGAGGGGTCCGAGAGGCTGAGAAGGTAAAGGAGCTAAAAGTGTGGGATATTCTGTGTTGCTGCCTGGAGAAGGAAGCAAAGAATTGGGTACAGCCCCATGCACCCCGCCCCCCACTAGCTACACCCACAGCAGGGGTACTCAATCTGGGCATTCTCCCTCCCCCACAGATCCCAGGGAAGAGAACCACGCGCACCGCCCAGCCAGGGCCTCCTCTCTAACAGAAGCTGCATCCTATGGTGGAGTCCCATCTTTCTGGTTTCCAGCTGGCGTGGGCTATTTCCTCTTAGTGCCAGCTCTTGCCTGCCCCCAGTATCTCTTCCTTGAATGTCCCTTGTCCACCTCCAGCCAGGAGAGAGGCCACCATGCCTAGGGTCCACTGGCATCCCATGCCTTTGGAGGGGCTGGGTGCTCTCCCACCCCATAAACACTCCTGCTTCTTGATGCTCAATCTGTTGCACTGAGCTGCCTTTCTCCCCAAGAGGCTTAGGTGGACCCAAGGATCTGCATTTCCAACAAGACCACCAACCCCCTATAGATTCAGAGGCCAGATGTTCAAGGACCCTAGCTTGAAAAATGCCACCCTCTTGCCTTGAAAACTGGGTGCTAAGCACCCTACACCAGCAAGTAAGCGTTCAGTGGACTGCCTGCCCAGCACTGGCCTCTCTTCATCCTCCAGCTAACCCCCCCCCCCACCATGAGAACACCCCAGTCTTATCCCTTGGCTCTGGAATATTCCTTTCCTAAATCACAACCGCACTGACTACACAACCTTGAGGCTCTCTGCATCACCTCCACCTCACCTGCCTTCTACCTGGGACCTCAGTTATTCCGCTATTCACTGAGTAACAGCCCTGAGCACTCTCCCCCGCCCCCACCCTGCCACCAGACTCCCAGGAAGAGGACCCACATGCTTCCAGCATGTGCCAGTCACTGGAGATTGCACGGAGCTCACCATCCGCCTCTGCTTCCTTTCTCTCTGCCAGCTCCCTCCTACTTCTCTTCCCTACCTTCCTGCACACCCTTCTCCCCAGCCTGAATATGCCCAGCACTCTGTGCTTCTCTCCTACCTGGCGGAAACCAGCCCTGGGCAACCCAACTCCCTGTCTTCTCTGCACCTGCACGCAGGCTGGCAGGAGCTGCCAGAGGTCTTGGCCCAGTAGCTGAGCTGGAACAACAGAGCAATTCTCAACCTCAGCCAGGCTCTTGTTTCCCACTGGGGAAATCCTAGTCATCTCTCTCCCTTCTCATAGGAAATGAGTGTTTCAGACTTTCTCCACAAGCCTCAAACAAGCGCAAGTCACTCCCACACAGAAGAATGAAGACAACCTGGAAACTACTCCGATGCCCATCAATTGATAATGGAATGCTCTACAGCAACAAGAATGAACGTACAAGTACATGCAACAACACGGATGAATCTTACAGACGTGATGTGACGTTGAGTGAAAGAAGCAAAAGTACAAGAGAGGATATATATGATTCCTTTGATGCAAAGTTCAAAAACGGGCAAAACTCTACAGTGATAGAAATCAGACTAGTAGTTACCCTTGGGCATAGGGACTGGAAGGGGACACAAGGGGTCTTCCAGGGTGGCAATGATGTTCTATTTCTTAATCTGGGTTCTGGTTCCTAATCCTATACGGCTGTGTTCCCCTTGTGAAGATGTATCAAGCTGTACCACCAAGAACACGTGCCCTCTCTGTATGCATATTATATTTCAATATAAAGTAAATAAATAGCTACAAAAAGAAACAAGCCCCTCCTGTGTCTCTTTCTACCGACCCCACCCCCCATCTCCTTGCCGAGCCAAGTTTCTGGAAGAGATGTGTACATTTCCTCTCCACACCCACCCACTGCTCTTCCCACCCTGGACCGCCTTCTGCACCCACCACTCCCCTGATGGTCTGGACGAGGGCACCAGTGCCTCCCTGCTACTGAGTCCAGTGTCCACTGTTTAGTCCTTATCCTGCTAGATCTCACAAAGCTTTTCACTTTGTGGCTCTCTTCCTCTTCCTTAAGCCCTTCCTTCCCTTGAATTTCAAAAGGCAACATGACCTTGCTTTGCCACCTATCTCCTTGGCTGCACATCGTATTTTTCCCCACAGAGGATCTTTCTTCCTGTCCTCAACTGGGGCTCATTCTTCCCGCTCTTGGGCTATGGACACCTCCCACGGTTCAATGCCATCTAAATGTCACCAGCTTCCTTATCTCCTCCTTGTCCAAACGGCTATTCTGAGCACCAGGCCTGTATACCCAGCTGTGTGCCTGTTGCCTCCCAGACCTGAATGACAAGGCAGAGCGGGCTATCGGGGATGTGCTGACTTGATAGTCCCCAGACGGAATCCCCCACTTTCCTCCCCCGAGTCTCAGCCTCTCCACGACAGCCCACCATCTATTTATTTACTCATTTCTCGGAGACAGAAGCTAGAAATCATCTTGGATGCCACAGGTTCGGTTACCCTCCACATCCACCAAGCCACCCACTGCTGCCACCTCTGGATCCTGCCCTCTCTCCTCCACCTGCACAGGTAAAATTCAGGTCCAAGCTGTCACCAACTCACCTCGAACCCCACCGCATCTTCCTAATGGACTCCGTGTCCCCACTGTTACCCACGATGGCCCATTCTTTATTCAATAACAATATTGCTCTTCGCAAAATTCCAGTCACCTGACAATGCCCCAAACTGCTTTAGTGAGTGCTTTCTATAGGCCAGACACTGGGCTTAACTGACAAACATCGTTTCATGTAATTCTGGCAACAACCCCACAGGGATAAGTCCTATCGGCCCTGTTTCACAGATGAGAAACCTGAGCTAACTGGCTGCATGACCTTGGGCAAGACATCCCTTCACCTTTTCGGTCTTCGGATCCGCATCTGTTAGATGAGGATAATACCAACAAGAACAGCTACAACAGCTATCCCACAGGGCTGTCGGGGCGATGAACTGAGACACTTCCCTCTCAAGGGGGGATCTGGGGAAGGGAGAATTGCATGTGGGGTATGGAAGCTGGGGTGGGCACACTATCACTCTGTACGCACACAACAAATGTTAACTACTGTTGTTAACATGTATTAATCTGCCCAATATTACGCAGCTGGTAAACGGCAGAGCCAGGATTCGAACCCAGGAGGCCGGCCCCAGGACTCTCAATCTTTAAGGTCCCTCTAGTCTGACTCTTGTGAAGCATCCATGGGTCACCTCCTGCCCCAAAGATAAACGTCTGGACTCTCTAACATGCCCCACAAGACCGTCCCTTCCCTCATACACCCTCGATCATTCCTCCCTCACAGGCCCCTGCTGCCCCATGGTCTTTCCGTTCCAGCTCTGAGACCCTCTCTCAATGCGCCAGGCTTTTCAGCATTTGAGCAGCAGCCCCCATTGCTCCTGGACCCTCTTCTGACTACTCCCACCCTGACCAGCTCCCTCTTCTTTTTCAAGTCTAACCCCATGACTTCTTCCTCCAGGAAGCCTGCCCAAGGTTGGTTTCCCCTTTTAGGCCTCTCATAGCTTCCTCCCTGTGATCCTTGAGACCACATAACTAGGTCATCAGTTCTCCTTTAGGGTCTGTCTTCCACCCAGACTGCGAACTTTGGGGGCTGGAGCCTGTCTGCTTGGCTCACCGCTGTACCCCCTGGGCATGTACACCAGGGCGATGAAGGAGGTAGGGAGCGGAGTACGTGTGGGGGGCTGAGTGAATCGGGCTGCCCAGACCCAGGAACAGCAGAGGCTGAGCTGTTGGAGGGGTAGAGTTCAAGCCTGGTCCACCCTAACTTTCCTACCCCACATATAAGTTCCCCTGCTGCCAGGGAGGGAAAGAACTAAACCCCTTGAGCTGAGGGAGAGGGTCCACCTGAACTGGTGGGGGGCTGGCTGTTAAGAACCAGTGGACTCTCTGGACCCGTGACAGCCCTGAAGTCTGTTCTGGACATGCAAAAGGACCCGGGTCCCAAAGGTGACAGGGCCTGCAGCACAGCCTCTTGGGGCAGCCCGCAGTGGAACTCTAGCCACGTCATGGCTCCAGATCCTGCGGCCTCCGATACCCTCTAAAAACTGGTGCACTTTCGTGGGGAAGGAGGTCCCCCCACCTGCACTGCCCAGCTCAGTGGTATACCAAGCCAATCGCCTGGCTGGGAGTCCCAGTCCAGCTCCTCCCCACTGCCCAGCGGCGGAGCCCCGACTGAGGTAAACAGAAGCTAAAAATAATCTGGGCAAGGGGGGCTGCAAGGGAGAATGGGGTCCCTCCTGAGCCTGCCCCTGTATCCATAGCAATGCCCCAAACCCGGTAGCTGACGTCATGCCAAGCTGTGGAAACCGGGAGGGAGGGGGGTGCTGCATGGCCTGGGACCCCCCACCCCGGAACCAGGCGGAGGCAGCCCGGTGGCCTCACTTCCTGCCGGCCCTCTTGCTAGTCAGCTGGTCACATTCCCCAACCGGCAGGCTTCAAGCTGGAGCTTAGTGGCCTCCCCCGGGCCAGGCCAGGGGTGTGAGTCCCAGCCTCTGCGAGGGGTTGCCTGACTCAGCCGCACCCCTCCTGCCAGCTTTTCCACCCGGAAGGAACCATCCTGGCGCCCTGTGTCTTCCTCCCACCCCCACTCAAGTCCAGGCCCCGCTGTCTGGCTGTTGCCCCACAGAATCCAGGACCCAGAGTGAGGGTTGAAGCGGGAGCTAAGTCTTGCTGTATTATTTTGTGCCTCACTCCCTGATCTGATTCGCATCTTCCCCCCGCCCCTCCCCCTCCATGACACTTAGTTGGATAGTGCAGTGGCAAGATTCCAAATCTGGGTCTAGTTCCCACATCTCCTCAAATCGGCTGTGTGACCTTTAGAATATTACTTAACCTCTCTGGGCCTGTTTCTGCATCTGACAGATTGTCATAACCTTCCTAAGAAGGCCGTGCAGGCGCTGTATGCTGCAGGCTCAGGGCCAGGCCCCACTGATGGTGCTCCAGGCATTGTTATTGTTATATTAGACTGCGCACAGTAGGTGCTCAGCCAGCCAGCCTAGCCACACATTAGGAGCAACCCAACAGAACTGGCTGGGACGGGTCAGTCCCAGAAGCTGCATTCAGGCCTCACCGGGGAGAGGAGGACAGAGGGTGCTGTGACCAGACTTAGCCCTGGTGGGCAGCCCCTTCCCCAGACGAGTTCTGCAGGGTGTCCCGGTCTGGCTGCTTGCAGAGACCCCACACCAGCCTTTCATTTCCAGGGACCGGGTCTGTTCTCCCACCGCTCAGGAGCGATCCTCTCCGGCTTCAGAAGCACCAGGCTTGGGCGATGAGTCCGGCCCCCAGACCAGGCTCGGACACCACCGGCAGGGCCCCAAAGCGGCTTAGGCCGGCCGGTAGGGCCGAGAAGATTAGCTCATCTCTGAGGCCGACTTGCGCCCATTGTCGACCCTCCCCATTTCTAGTTCAGCTTCCCCAGCGGCGAAGGCAGCGAGGGCTCCGGGAAAGAGACGGTGCCAGGGCCCAGGCTGGCGCCGTGGGCCCGCCCTCAGGCCTGGCCCACTCCAGAGCCGCGGGGCACCGGCCGCCTGGGCCTTGCAGTGGGTTGAAGGAGGCAGCGTCGGGCGCGGCAGGCCCGGAGGCGGCGGCTTTTGTGGGGTGAAGCTGTGTTCTCCGCGCGCAGAGGGAGGGAAAGAACGACACCGCGCGGCCCGGGTCCGGGTCCAGGGTGATATGGACAGGGCCGCAGCCGGGACAACAGATCCCCGACCTATGGAGCGGCACTGGTGGGGTAGGCACCGGAACCGCCGCTCCAGCCCCCCTCCCTGCCCGCGGCTCCCGGATACGGCGGGGACACTCACATGGCTGAGCTGGGCTACGCGGACCTCGAGCTCTCTGTGCGCTCTTCGCTGCCGGGCCTGGTCGCACCGCAGCTGCTGCTGTAGCCGCCGCCGGCGCCCGCCCCTCCCAGCACCCCGCCGCCCTGCAGTCCTGCTCCTCCCCCGGCCCGCCGGGCCCCACCCCCTGCGCTCCCGCAGCTCCAGCACCCTTGGAGGCGCCCACAGCTCGCTCCACCCTCTCGGGTAACCGGGCAGCTGGCGCCCCCCGGAGTCCACCAGCTTGCGGGTAGGCGGGACCCTGGAGGACGCTAGGGCGGCGGGAGCGCTCAGGATCGGAGGGAACAGGGCGGCTTTCCGACAGCCAGTCGCCAAAGCAGTCCCATTCCTTCCCACGCAGACCCCCAAACCGGGTTCGTCGGAGAGCCCCACTTGCCGGTCCCCAGCTCAGATTCCGTAGCCTCTAGAGACCGTTCAGCGGCCCTCCCCCCACCCCCCTTCAGTGACCGCCTGAAACAGGTCCTGGAGCTGCCAGTGTTGGGCTGGGTTGGGTTGTGATGGTTGGAAGAAGGAATCAGGACCAGTTCTGTTTCAGGGAGGGGAACCAGGAGGGAGGCCCGAATCCCCTTCTAGGTCCAGACGCTGCCCTTCATCCCTGTTTTCTAGGCCAGCCTCGGTTTCTCTGCTGTGGAGACAGGTTTCCCGTCCTGCCACCAACTGGGCTCTTAGCCAGGCCATGCAGTCACCACTCATTGGGTATGATTTCTGGAAAGTCTTAGGTCTTGCTCTTAGCATGGGTGAGTTATCTGGGCTTGGGACACATGTTGGCCAAGGGGGCCAGAGCCCAGTTTTTTCCAACCAGGGGTCTGGAGCGCTGACTGGCTCTCCACTAGAGTGGGTTGAAGTGGAGCTGAGAGCTGACCCCACATTTCTGTCAAAGGGCCATTCCACTCCCCCACCCCTCCCATCAGTGAGGGCCACTGCCCCTCTTCAACCTTGAATGTTCTGGTCACCTTCAGAAGTAGCACGGACACACCCAGAAGTGGTTTGAGGACTTTTAAGAGGTTCCTCAATATACTCCTGAGAGGTTTCTGAGTATTTTCCTGAGAGGCTGGGGGGAAGGGGCACAAAGGCCTGCAGGGCACTGACACCCTGTCCCTCACCAGTTCTTACTAGGCACCCACCTAACCTTCTCCCTGCTCCCCAGCCACTCCCCCTCCCCCTCATCTCCCTTGGCAGCACTCCCTTCTCTGTAGTTCTTAGGCCTGGGGATTGCTTCCAGGGCCTGGGTTCCTCATTCCCCCAACCCTGAGACACAATCCAGTCTCAGGGCTTCCATCCACCCACTCCTGACCATCCGAAGCCACTCTGTGTGCCCAGAGCCTTCTCCTGTCCCAGGGCTCCTGGATGGCCCACCAGATCTTATGGCCCTCCTCAGAGGGGCTCCTCTTCCTTTGTCCTCACCTCTACAAAGCACTCCTGTCCCCCCAAGCTTCCACCTGAGCCACATGCTGGACCTCTCCGGAGCTCTCAAAACTGACACCCACTGGTTCCTGCCCATCTCTAAAATCATCTCAGCCAGGCGTCCTCTGACCACCTTGCCTGAAGATGGTCTCTCCCTGTTGCTCTCTGTCCCCATGTCCTGTGGACTCATGCCTTCCTGTCACTCGTCACCACCAGGTAGCATGCATGTCCATATGTGCTCGTGTGCCTAAACCTACCTCACTGTGGGTCTCTAAGCTCTGTGGAGGCAAGAGCCATGGAAGTCCTCACCACCACTGTTTCTGGCTCATAGTGGGAGTTTAAGAAATAGCAGGGCAGGGGATAGTAATGGTGGGGAAACGGGAACAACTGTAATTGAACACCAATGAAAAAATTTTTAAAAATTGAACTACATATCACCTAGAAAGAAAAAAAAAAGCTCTGGGTGGTGTGGCTCAGTGGATTGAGCGCTGGCTTGCAAACCAAAGGGTCGCTGGTTTGATTCTTAGTCAGGGAAGATGTCTGGGTTGCGGGCCAGGTCCCCGGTGGGAGGCACTCGAGAGGTAACCGCACACATTGATCTTTCTCTCTCTCCCTTCCCCTCTCTCTAAAAATAAATAAATAGAATCTTTAAAAAAAACCCAACAACTATAAATCAGTTCATGTTGACCCCCAGCACCCTCAGGCTAAGTCCAGACTCTGTGGTGTGCCAGGCCATCCAGCCTACGACAGCCTCAGCTCCTCATCTCCCGCCCGTCCTGCCAGCCTTCGCTGCTCTAGTTCCCCTGCACCAACCTACCTGCGGCTGCCTGGACGTGGCCCCTACCTCTGGCCTCTACCTCTTCTCCCACCTCCCTTCTGCCCGGGATCATGCTCTCCCGTAACTGTTTGGGAAACAGCTCAGATGTCACCTCCTCCAAGAAACCTGTGTGCTCTGGCTTCCCACTCACTGCCCCCACTTTTGTCTTTTTTTTTTTTTTTTTAATTTTAGAGAGGGAGAGGACAGGAGAGGGAGAAACATGGATTTGTTGTTCCACTTATTTATGCTTTCGCTGGTTGATTCTTGTATGTGCCCTGACTAGGGACTGATCCCACAAACTTGGTATATCAGGACAATGCTCTAACTAACTGAGCTACCCAGCCAGGGCCCATTCACCCCTTCTAAGCACCCATCACTGCCTATTTGCCTTCTCTGTGACCAGGCCTGGCTCCCCAACCTGTGACCACCACAGCCAGGTGTGGATGGGGCTATAGTGAGCAGATGGGACACTCCTTCACCTGGCCCTCTCTGTCTGTCCAGAGGCCTTGAGTGAGGGACAGCATCTGAGGGCCACAGGGTACTGGAGGCCTTCATGGCCTCTCCCCAACAACCAGCGAGCCAGGCGAGGAAGGACACAGCTGAAACCCATTTCACAGGACCATCACCTGAGGCTCGGGGAAGGCAGGGCCTTTCCATGGTCCTGTCATCAGAAAGGGGTGGTCTCTGAGCTCCACCTCAGTACGCTGAGTCCGAAACAGTCGGGAATCTGCGTCAGGCATCATTCCCTGAGCATATGCTCTGCCCTGTGCTGGGCTGGGTGCTGGGGCACACCTCCCACCCTCGCCATTTCTACCTCGAGCAGTTCACGTTCCTGAAGGGATAAGCTCTGGCCTCAGGAGAATTCCTCCATTAGATGGCAGAGGGCGGCGAGATCCACAGGGAACCTACAGTCCTCACATATGGCACAGCTAGTTCTAGTTTTGGAAGCAGTGCAGTTCCAGTCCCAAAACCCAGAAAAATGGAGGCATCCCTCACCCCACCCCACAGGCCCCGTGGCCACAACCCTCTGGGATGCAACTGCCTCCCAGCTTTCTGTGAGGGGACAGAAGAAAGCCCGCCCCTTATTGCGCCCGTGTCCTCGTGCCTCAGACGAAGTGTGTAGCATTCCCCACCAGGTATTCAGCAAGCACTTGAGGAAGCTGCTGTGTGCTCCGCCCTGGGGGGGGCGGTGAGAAATGGGGAGCCAGAAGTGAGGCCACCTAGTTGCTGCCCGTGGACGCTCACTGCCAGTCAGGGCAAGTACATTCCAGAGTCACCAGTGTGAGTGTGTGTGTGGTCACAACTGTGTCTGTGTGCGCGCGTGTGAGACAGAGTGTGTGCTGGTCAGGAAGGGCTTTGTAGGGAAGGGGCCCTTAACATGGCAAGTTGTTGGGGCTCCCTAGGCAGGCAGAGGGTAGGTTATTAGAGGTGCATCTGGGGCAGAGAGTGCAGCAGAGTTCAAGGCATGGGAGCAGGGGGTAGGGGGCAGCCTCCCTTGCTGGCAGGAGCAAAAGCTTAATGTGGCTGGAGAACTGTGTGAGCTCGTGCTGGGGATGGGGCCAGTCATGAGAGGCCCTGGGGACTGACTGAGGTGACAGGGAGTTTACCTGCGGTGATGGGGGGTCTGCGCTGTGAGCTGGGGAATTCTGTGGTCAGATCTGTGCTTTGTAAGGGTCACTCAGGCAGTGCATGGAGAGGGCAGGTAGAGGCCAGAAAGAGGCTGCTGTCATTTTTCCAGCCAAAGTCATGGTGGCCTTGGAGAGGGGGTGGAGGGGAGACATTCGAAAGATGTTCAGGAGGCAGAATGGAGTGATGGGATAGGGGGCCTGGAGAGGGGGGCAGCCCAAATGATGCCAGGGTTGGGCCCTGGGTGATGGGGTAGATGCTGGTGTTTTTCAATGATGTGGGAAGGCCTAGAGGATCAAGTTAGGGGAAGGTGAAGTGGTCGGTTTGGGCAGGTGGCCTGTGAGGAGTCTGGGGACCATCCATCCAGGAAGAGGTGTCCAGAAGGCAGCTGGACATGTGGGTAGAGGGAAGAGGCTGGAGACAGCTTTTGGAGGGGACAATGGTCTACTGGCTCACCAAGAGGACAAGTGAGAGAGGGCCAAACATGCCATGCCCTGCTAGAGCACTTCAGTGAGTGGTGGGGGCAGATGTAGGCTCCAGAGGGGTAAGTATGGGACTTGTGGGTATGACTGTACCTGCCGTCAGCCTCCACCCACCTTCAGCCCAGCCTGGACCCTGTTTCCCACTGTGTGTGCCAAAGGGCAAGGGCCAGGGATGCCACCCCATGTTCAAGTCCTGCCTTTACCACTGTCACCTTGTGGTTTCTGGAGCCACTTCTCTTTTTTGATGCTTTAACTGTCTCCATCCATTCACTCATTAAAATCTCAATTTTAAGAGGCACTTTGCCTCATTAATAACCAACACAATGCAGATGTAAACAACAGGCGACACACTTAGTTTTTGGCCTCTGAGATGGGCAGTGATAGACATGACATGCGAGTGAGTGAGTGGGAATTGGTTTGAGTGTTTAAGAGTAGTATTTTCAGGCCCTGGCTGGTGTGGCTCAGTGGACTGAGCGCCAGACTGCGAACCAAAGTGTTGCTGGTTTGATTCCCAGTCCAGGCATGTGCCTGGATTGCAGGCCGAGTCCCCTGTAGGGGCGCTCTAGAGGCAACCACACACTGATGTTTCTCTCCCTCTCCTTCTCCCTCCCTTCCCCTCTGTCTAAAAATAAATAAATAAAATCTTAAAAAATTTCAGGATGTCAAGGGCAAATTCCCTTCTCACCCTTCAGTTCCATTTCAAGAAGTTTATTCCAAAGAGTGGTAGAGGCAAGAAAAGATACGTTTAAGGCTTGTTTACTCAGGGGTCAAGGGAAGACACAGCTCTGAGACCACCAGCGGGAGACAGAGGGCTGCAGGAGATTTGTGCGCTCGCTGAGATGCTCGCTGGGGCTCGCTGGGCACTGAAAATGGAGGTCATGTGTGGACTGAGCACCTACTATGTGCCTGGCACCATTCTGCATACTGGGGTCACAGAGGCAGGCCAGACTGGCAAGGTCTCTGCTCTTCAGGGGTTTCCACTCCAGCCAAAGGAGACAGTTAACCCGTTAGTAAGGTGACTTCAGAGAGAGGAAGAGTTGTGGAGAAAATGAACCAGGTGATGTGATGTGGAGTGATGGGGCTGAGGAGCTACTTTGGTCAGGGTGGCCGGGGAAGGCCTCTCTGAGGCAGTGCCGTTGTAGCGGAGACCTGTCTAACAAGGAGGGAGCAGTCATTGAATAATCCAGGGAAAGAGGGGACAGCGTGGGCAACACCTCAAAGGTAAACCTGCTGCGTTTGAGTCACGGGGTCTGCGGTAGAAAGGAAGGAGGTCTGAGAGGTGGCAGGGTCAGGCCAAGTAGGGTAGGGGGACAGGGTTTTAAATGTGCGTAGGGAAAGGAGCACAACACAGCAGACACGGAGCAGCGGCAAGCGCGCCAGAACAGCTGCCTGGTCCGTAGCAGGAGTCTCCCCAGGTCAACCTGCATCCCTTGGCCCTGAGAGCTGTTGGGAGGCTCATCCCTGTGCCAGCAGTGGCCGTCACTTCTGGGCATTGTAATTTCACCCGGTTTTATTTTCTTCTTCATATTTACTTGTACAACAAATGGTTTGCAATGAACATGTTATCATTTTCAAAGACAACATGACCGTTACTTATTCAGGCATTTCCAGGCCAGCCCCTGCAGCTGGTAGGTGTAAGTTTGTAGTTCAGAGTCGCCAGGCTCAACTGGTGACTTCCCTGGGGACTCTGCCCCAGGCTGGGCTGTGTTGTGGGTCACTGGCCCTGCTGATCCAGCTTCAGCCTCCAGGGGGACCTGTGAGCACGGCCGTGCTGGGGTGGGGTGTGTGTGTCCTGCTGGCTGGACCAGGCGTCCTTCCTTCCTTCCTGACTCCCTTCTCCTAAGGGACAAGTGGGAGGGACGCCTCCCAGATCATGGGATGAGCTGCTCGCCAAGGACCCTTTCAGGCGGAGGGAGTGAGGTCCCCCCTGACAAAGGCTGCAGTGTGTGGTGTATCGCCTATTTTTGAGTTCCTACTGCTAGGAACTGTTCTGACAGAGATTTGGAGGCCATAGTGGTGGGGAGAGTCCTAGCCACGGGCATCTGGTAATACCCCCACCCATCCGATGGTGACCCTAGGTCAGAGGACCCCCAAACTGACCCCATCCCTGGCCATTCAAGCCCAAGTACAGAGTTGGTCTTTGGCGCCACCGTGTGGGAAGTATCCACACTGCAGTTACAGGCTTTACAAAATACCCCCAACTCCAGGAGGTCCCCCCTTGGCCCCAATTAGTTTTTCCCTTAATTCACGATCACTGAAGTGTGCCCTGCACAACCTGTCCAGCCCTGTGTGGTGGCGCTGCTCACAGTCATACCCGGTCACAGATCATGGTCCTTGGGAACTCCATCACCACCATTAAAACTTCCTCCACACTCTGCAGCCCTTTTGTAAACGAATGCTCCCTGACCCTCCACTTCTCCATCCTCCCATCCTTTGACCTGTTCCAGGAGTGCTGGACAGAGAGGCAGACCAGTTCCTTCTTCTGAAACTCCCTCTGGTTCCTCTGACAGCTCCTCTTGGATTTCCAGCTGCTTCTCTGGCTCTCTTCATGCCCCTCGTTGGGCTACCTCTGGGTGTTGGGCTCCCTTCCCTCAACCTTGATACTTTTCTTCAGGCCATCTTGATAATTCCTGGGGCCTTGTTCTATCCTCACAGGGTTGCTGGAGACTCAGCCGCCTATCTCTCATTCCATTCCTGCCTCTAGATGACCCTTAGGCGCCCCGAACTCATAGGGTAAAGTCAACCCTATCTCCTCTCCTAAGAAATGCTCCCCTTCCCAAGGAAAGGCCACCTAGATTAATGTCTCGGTGGCCTTTCCCCTGAAACCCCATCAGCCACCAGGTCTGCCCCGTCCTCCCCAGCTCTGCCATCCCACCCACCCTCGGCCAGGGTACCACCTGCACCTTCTGTCCGGCCCCTCACTGTCCTCGGTTTCATCCGGCCTGGTCCATTCTCCACAGGCAGCTGCATGGCCTCTGCGTTTCCGACCCTGTCTCTTCTCAGTTTCCCCCTGGCCATTCATCTCTGGCCAGTTCCTCCTCCAGAGGTCCTTGCTTCAGCCAGACAGAACTTCTTTGTCCCCTGAATACACCCTGTTCTCCCAAGCCTTCACATCTTTGCACAGGCTGCTCTGTGCACCTTTCCCCTTTTTCCTTCACCTGGCTAACTCCTGCTTACCCTGTAGGTATCAGTTCAGACACCACTTCTGTGGGATACCTTCCCTGGACCCCAGGCTCCGCCAGGAACCTCTTCTTCACTCTCGCAATGACCTACGCTTCTCCCATGACAGCCTTTGTCTGCAGTCCCTTCTGAAAGGGCCAGCGGCTCCTCAGGGCGCCACACACCAAGGCGGATTCAGGCTGAGTCACTCTGTGCCTGATTCCCAGCCTCAAAAGCCCTGGATCTCAAGTTATCAAGTGCAGAGAGAAGAAGGCCATGCCTGCTGATCACCATAGTGAACCAGTAGCCAGGCTGGGGTGGGACCCAAGACTCTTACCTTCCCCTCCAGGGTTCACCTGTTCCCCTGGATACCATTGTGAGCTGAGTCAGGATCCTTGAGAGCCAGGAGGACCTTGACCAGCAGAGAGTTGGCAGGCTCTTGGCCTGTGGGGAAGGCCCCCATCAGCCCAGGCTCTTTAGAGGCCAGTGTGCTGGTAGAAGCTTTCTCAGAAAGGGGACTGGCATGTAGGTGACTCAGGCCAGCACATCAGATGAAAAGATTAATGAGATTACCTTCTCCCACAGAGCTTTGCAGTGGGAGTGTGGCCAGATGTCATGCAGGGAGGGCCAGAATTCCTGAAGGGTGGTGGCGGCAGCTGTTAGGGTCCCCAGGCTAATTACCTCCAACGTCACACAGAAGAGAATGTGCTGAGGTGGGACGTCCCCCACTTGGCCTCAGCTTCTCAGAGCACAGGTCTCTCCAGGACTTATCTGCTCCCCACCAGACTGAAGTCTGCAGGTCACCTCTCAATATTCCTTTAGACCTTGGCCCCCTCACCTACTCCAGCCCCAAAGGACTCCAGCCCCTGAGACTGCTTTGTGGGGTTTCACCTTTGGGCCTTTGGCCTTGCTGTGCCCTCTGCCTGCTCCATAGCTGGGCCAGGCGGATTTGCTCAGGGAGCTCAGTAAACACTGGTGAATTGAATTGCTCTGTAAATAAACAGAAAGTGCCAAACAGGCTGCCTGACACTTAGGAGATCCGCCTCCCCAGATTTGCTAAGCAAACAAACAACCCAAAGGTGAGAGAAGAGAAAGGACCCATCCAATCTTTTCTTGTGTCTCTGTCCCCAAAGCTACACTCCTCTCACTTCTTCCAAACAGCCTTGCTTCCTCTGTTCCAGGCCCAAAATTTAGCCTGTCCTTCTTTGTGTCTGGCCAATCCTACCCTCGGTGTCAAGAAGCCCTCTGGGATTCCCTCGGTGGCTGCACCCACCCCCAACTTCTTTCTTGTCACTTAGCAAAGTGCAATGACTTGTTCAATGGACCAGGAACCCTGGAGCCTCACTCACCGCTTGCTCCACACCCACTGTCCACCCACCACAGGAACTTGAAGGATGCTCAGTAAATGTCTTCATGTCTGCCAAATTGTGAATGACTGCAGACCTTACAACACTGAGATATTCTCTCCCTTTCTGAAGTGGCCTGGATAATTTTCTGAGTCAGTGCCATCTCGGTTGGTTATTCCAAATTGCCCAAAGGCACAGGTTCTCCCTCCAGCTCCATCTGGCTCCTTGCTATTAATAGTTCTCTAGTCTTTCTCACTGTTATTTTCCTCCTCCAGTTCCCCCAAGACCGCAGAGGCTTGACAGTTTCACACTACAGATGAGAACCTTTCCCAAGATTCTTCCTTGCTTATTTCCTGGAATCTGCTTTCCATCGCTCTTGGCTTATAAAGCCAGTGACTCATTTACTGAAGCCGGAGTCTCTTTTCCGCAGTGATTGCTTGGAGGAAATGTGAGAGGATCAGGTGACATCATCTTTCACCCCCACCCCTCTCTTATCTAAAACCCTGGGTTTGTTGTATCTTGAGAGGCTGTGAAATTGCTGGTTTTCCCTGTAACATAGACAGTCCTCATTAAGCCAGGGCCCTTGTACCCCCAGGGGCTCACCCCAGGGCACTTGTAGAGTTTCCAAGATCCCCAGACTGCACAAGGACACAAAATCACCTTTGTTTCCTTGCTAAGCTTCCACATAATGACAGCCTCAGGCTCTCCGTGGAAATCTAGAAAACTATAGGAATATATCCAATGCATTTTAAAGGTGCCAAGACTTCTCATCCTCCCTGGTCACCAGAGATCACACATGCACATTCTTTCTGTTTGTAATAATTTCTTAAAAAAAAGATTTTATTTATTTATTTTTAGAGAGAGGGTAAGAGAGGGATAAAGAGAGGGCAAGAAACTTCTGTGTGAAAGAGAAACATTGGCTGGTCACCTCTCATACCTGCCTTGACCTATGTGCCTCACCTGGGGACCGAACCCACAGCCCAGGCATGTGCCCTGACTGGGAATCGAACTAGCGACCCTTTGGTTCACAGGCCGGCGCTCAATCGACTGAGCCACACCAGCCAGGGTGCAGGCTTTTAAATAAAGTTTGAAAAACAATGCTGGAGGAGTCTAATAACATCATCATCATCATCAACAACATAGAGTGACAATAGCCATCATTTCTGAGGACTTAATATGTGCCAGATACAGCCTCTCTCTCCCTCTCTCTCTCTCTCTCTCCCTCTGACGCGGATCCCGGCCTGCAGGATCCAGTGTTGTGGCTGCAATATACAAATACACATGGGCGGCATGGCCACTCTCTAAGTGAGAGAGGGCGAGAGGGCTAGAGAGAGCCCAAGAGAGAGAGCCAACCCCCTCCTGGACAGGCTTTTATTGTTTTTCTGCGCACATTACATGGAGGATGGTCCTCATTTACTATGCACAGGTTCACCACAGGTGATTACCTTTTAAGGACAACAAAGGACAGAATACTGCTAATTACTTAAAAGAGAAGGATGTTACAGCTCGAGGGGGAACTGCTCACACTCCATACTTGGGTGGTTTAGCACAGATTTTAGGAAGATGAAGATACTCAGTAAACACTTGCTTCCTCAATTCAGGGTGAGGGAGTTTTTTAGCAAGAGCAAGTCTCATAGCAGTCAAGGTACAATGCCGGCCTGATTTCCCACTGGAGAACCTATCCATGGGCGTGGGTCCTGCCCGCCAACCTCGCTCCCCACTGGCTTTTCCGAGTGGGGGCTGAGCCACATTTCCCACGTGTGGAACAGTTCCCCATATCCCTCCCTCTCTCTCTCTCTACCTCTCTCTATTGGCATCATGGCAAAAGCAAATCAAGACAGTCTTATGTCCTGTAAGTTCTCTACTCTGCCCTGGTCTTGGAACCTTTGATCCAGGGCATAATTTGTGGGGTTCAGTGCAAAATAAAAATGCAGAGCTCCCTGTTCAGAATTATCATGAATTTCCAGATGGCTGCGGCAGAGCATTAAACAACCTCGGGACACTTTTGAACAGGGAGCCCCGTGTAACTACACAGCTCTCAGGCCCTGCTTTCACCTCTGAATAACGAGGTTCACTACTCAAACTTTTGTCCATTGGGAAGATTCCCCGCACTGCTGGGGGTATAGCAAAGAGCAGTTCGTGTTGTCTCCTTCGTACCAAGACAAAGCCTCCTTAAACTGAGCTTGGGCTTTCTCCCCTTCCATTAGCTTGCTGGACACCCACCGCAAGGCAGAGATGTGAGCTGAGTGACAGGCATCAGGGCAACAGTGGCAGGTGACGCTGGTGTTTGAGCCACCTGGTCATACCCATCACTTGTACTACTTGTTCCTGCCTGAGCTTGAGCTGGGCTACACGTCTAAGTAACGATGGATATGCTGTTTGGCCCGCCGAGCTAACGATGTTGCGGCTCTGCCTATATTCAGTCCCTGACGGTCCGTTCTAGCCGCGTGGTCACATGATAACCCATGATTATGAACTCAGTCAATGCCAAGGTCAGGAATTACTCTTCTAATGCTGTAGAGTTCTTTAATCCAGAGGGCCTGGTCTTCACCAGACCGAGAGGTCTTCCCTGTGACTCTCTTTCTGGGCCTTGGCCAAGGCTCCCTGCGGCACCTTCCTCCATGACAGCAGGACCTGCCGGGTCATTTGTTTGAAGTGGCGAGAATGTTCACACTGTAGCCGGGACCTGCAGCGGAGTCTGTACTTCTTCTAGAAATCACTCAGAATCAGCAACCTTCCACACACCTGAAAAATGGATCAGAACAGTAGGCCAAAATGTTATATTTTCCCCTCTAAAACCCAAATAAGAACAGAGGTCAAAGAAAACACAGGGGACAAAATAGCAAGCAAACAGTAACATCATAGAACTAAACCAACCATGAATAACGTGTAAAGATTAGATCTCAATGTACTAAAATGCCAGGTAAAGGGCAGAGATTCTCAAATGAATAAAAAAGCAAGACCCACCTGCGTGCTGTCTGTGACTGCACCCACTTTAAACGTAGAGACACAGAGGAGATGAAAGTAAACGGATGGGTAAAGACACCTCGAGCTAACAGAGGGCCCAGGAAAGCTGCAGTGGTTTTATCAACAGCAGAGAAGGCAGACGTTAAGAGAATGGGCGACACACGAGCTAAAGGAGGACATCCGTATGGATAAAGGATCGCTTCACCAGGAAGTCATAATAATCATACACATGTACATATTTAGTATAACGGAACTTCAAAGCAGCGGAAGAAAAGAACTGACTGAGAAAAGGGAGGAGCTAGACTCATCTCTAACAATCACTGAGGACTGTTGCACCCCACCCCCACCCCCACCCGTGGATAGGACAGTGAGACTGAAAAATGAGGAAATACGCAGAGAAGAACATTGTCAAGTACGCTGAGGTCACTGGCATTTACAGAGCAGTGAACTCAGCAGCTGTAGCAGACCGTTCTCTCCCAGCAACCGTGGTGGTACCTGCACCGTGATGGACCGACTGTAGGTTTACTCATCGCATGATTTTAATAAAATTTAAAGAACCTACAGAGGAGGTTCTCTGACCACAATGGAAGGAAATTAAACTAAATAACAATGAGATCTTAAATATTTGGAAATGATAAAACACACATCTAAAGAATCCACAGGTCAAAGGAGACAAATGAGGACATATTCTAAAGGGAATGATAATAAAAACAAAACGTGAAAGTTGTGGGATGTGCTGGAACAGTAGTTAGAGGAAAATGTATAGCTTAAAATACGTTGTAGAAAAAAGAGCAAAGTGGGGACGAGTCTCCCAACATTCTCACACCTTTGCGGTTACAGTGCAGAGTACGAGCAATGCAGGGCAAGGGACTCCTTCCCCTGGCCCCCTGCCTGCAGGCTCTCCACTCCCCTCTATGTGGTTGCCCAGAATATCACTTTAAAACACAGGCCTGCTTGTATCAATCCCCCGCCCTAAACCTTTCCATGGCTCCCCATTGCTTCAAGGTGAAGTTCAAACTGCACCTTGCAAGGCTGGCCTTTTACGTTCTCGCTCCTGTCCGCCTTTCCCTGCTTGCCACTGTGCTACATCCTGCTTCCTGAATTCTCCCTTGAAACCATAAAATTTCTCTCCCTTTTTTTTTTTTTTTTTTGCCCTAGCACTTGGGTTGCAAGATAGAATGCAGGGCTCCCGTTAAACTTTAATTTCAGAGAAATAATGAATAACTTTTTAGCCTGTCTCCAATGTTGCACGGGACAGATATACATATATTTGACAAGTATTCATTGTTTATCTGAAGTTCAAATTTAACTGGGTGTTAAATTTTTATTTTTTATTTGCCAAATCTGGCAACCTCACCCAGAACTAGCACATGGCGTTCCATCTGTCCACTCCCTGCTACTCTGCATGGCCAACTCCTTTTCCTGAGTCAGGTGTCAGCTTAGAAATAGCCTCCCCCAGGAACACAGTTCTCACTCCCCCTCCCTCAGGCTGAGGCTACAGTCCTCTCCTTACTGTGCCTGAGTTGTACCCACTAGGTAGGGTGGTCTACCTCCTTCACTGCTGACTCCTCAACCCCTGGTGTAGTGTCTAGCACTTGGTGGCCACTCAGTAAGGGCTGGTTAAAGGAATAAGCGCGGTCCTAGGTCCTAGCTTTAGGGATCAAGAGCTGGCTCACTTCCTACCTTCCAAGTCTGGGGCCCCCAGTTTGGGGGGTGCAGGGATGCATCAGTTACCAATCACTGCAAACAAACAACTCCAAAAGTTAGTGACTTAACAGCAATCAATCGTGCAGTTTGCCCACAAATCTGCAATTGGGCAGAGCTCAGCAGGGACAGCTTGTCTGTGCTCCATAGCACGTCAGCTGGGGCTGGAGGAGCCAATTCCAAGGTGACTCACTCAGGTGGCTTTCAAGTTGGGGCTGTGTGCCGCTACTCTCCACAGGGTGGCTTGTGCCTCCTCACCATATGGCGGCTGGGTCCCTAGAGCAAGTATTTTAAAAGAGATAGGAAATGGCAGATGTCAGGTTTTCACAGCCTGCATCTGAATACTGGTAACGGGTCACTCCTACCACGTTCTATTGGTTAAGCAGTTGCAGAGCCCGTATTCAAGAAGAGGGAATGCAGACCCCATCTCTTAATGGGACAAGTGCTAGAGAAGTTTGTGGCCATGTTTTAAAGCCACCACAGGAGACAATACAAAAAGAAATTGACACAGCTCATCATCTGTACCCAGTTTGGGTGAATGATGGTACAGACGATGCCCTTCTCTCCAAGGGTCAGTGAGTAGCGTGGACCAAAAAGTCCAGAGCAGTCTTGGAGTAAAATAGGGCAACAGGGAGGGAAGGAGAGAGAGAGAGAGAGAGAGAGAGAGAGAGAGAGAGGGGGCGCAAATGAGAGATAAGGAGTCTTCTCTGGAAGGCTGAAGGACTTGAGCAACTCGGCCAGTGCGCACACTTACAATAATTCCATCCGAAAGGAGGCTGCTCAGTTGGGTCCCTTGGGTTGTTGTAAACAGAAATTTTGAAACTGAATTCTTTTCATTTGGTTTTAAAAAAATTAAATCTATTGAAAGCTGACATAATAATAAAATAAACAACCCACACACCTGTCGCCTAGTTTCACTAATGGCTAATATTTTGCCACGTTGGCTCTTTGAAAGTAGGTTACAAACCAGATCATGGTCTCCCAGAGCCTCAGGCTGCCCCGCCCCCCGGCGGTGCACTCTCTGCACCAGTGGTTCTCCACTGGGGGTGGTGTTGTTCCCCAGGGGACATTTGAGAATGTCAAATGGAGACATTTTAAATTACATTTTTATTGAGAAAAATTCACATACTATATATAAAATCCACTGTGTTAACCATGGTAAAGTGCACAGTCCAGTGTTTTAGTGTATTCGTGACAGGATGCAAACATTGTTACTAAAACATTTTTGCTCCGTGCAGTCGGAGGGGCGGTGCTCCTGACATCTAGTGGGCAGAGGCCAGAAATGCTGCTAAAACCCCAGAACTGTTCGGTCCACGACGTGACATGTTGAGAGGTAGAGGAGCCCTGCTTTCCACAATGGCAGCACCATCATCACCTAAGGAAGTCAACAGTAACTCAGTGGTACCACTCCCACTTGTCTCAAGAATGTCTTTTAAAAGAGAGAGAGAAAATAACAATGTCTTTTGAGCATTTAAATTCTAGTTCAGGAAGTAAGGGTCACGTATTGCATTTGGTTATATCTCTTTAGTCTCTTTTGATGCAGAAGAGTGTTCTCTGCTCCCCACTCAGCCTTTTTGTTTGTCTGTGTCATTGTTTCCTTTTCTTTTTCTCTTTTTTTTAGTTCAGGCCTGTTTTATAGCATCATATTCTGGATTTATCTGTTTCTTCCTCAAGATTAGATTCGGGTTACACATTCTTGGCAAGAATACCCCACCGGTGATTATTGCATCAATCAGGAAGCCCATAATATGAGGTGGCTGTGTTATTTATGATGTTGGAATTGGATGATAATGTTGTACAGAAGACAGAGCAAGGTGCCGCCTCCCACACCCCACCCACCCAAGAGTGGCATGCAGGCGGCCACCCTGGTTGGCTTAGCCTTCCTGAAAAGTAGCGATAGCCTGGGAAGGATGACTCTCACTCGAGGGAACTCCTCAGGCCTTCTTCCGTCCTCTTTGCTGCCCCACCTTCAAGGGTCAAGGGGAAGGTCCCAAGAGTTGGGCTTCTTTGCTATTGCAGTTTGGCTGGGAGGACTGGGGAGGACTCCTGGGACTCCAGCTGTTCCTTGGTTCCCAAGAAGAAAATTAGAGGGCGGAAGTGGGCAGAGTCCCTAGAGCCTGGAACCTGGAAGCCAGGGGTTTGGGCCAATGCGGGTCAAAGGGTTGTGAGGTTGGACACTGCAGGGCCCATTAGCATTCCTGTGGTGAACAGCTGTGCAAAAGCTGTTTTGGAAGTCACTCCCTACCTTCCTCCTTTTGGGAAGCTCCCTCCACCTTTAGGCGTGCCCCTCTTAAATACCACCTCCTCCAAGAAATCTACCGGGACTGCAGGAAGAAAGAAATCGCTCCTGTTCTCCAAGCAGCACTTCAGGCCAGAACCATGTCCAGGATGGAGGTTCTGCACCATTGCACTGGCAGCGGGAACCTGACGCCGCTTTTTCTGAGCCAAAATGTGAAGCATGGAAAACTCATTTTTCTGGCTTTTCTGAGCCCGTATCTCTGCCTGTCATCAACGGCGTTCCCCTTCAGATGAAGCGTGCACTCTCACACCTTAACACCGAGTCCGAGTGTGGCTTCGAGTGTTTCTCCTGCACCACTGCCAATGCTGACGCAGAGAAGTAATTTTCTGGACCTGTGTCTCTGGAAAAAAGAAAAAACAACTGTGACTGTGAAAGAGAGGTCAAAGGGTCATGTGCTTCGGGGAAAAGAGGAGCAGGCATACTTCTCTGTGGAAGTGAAGAATATTCCTGCATACTTATAATACGATCAAAGTGGGTCTGTGTTAAAAAATATATTTGTGCAATGCCCGGCACCATTGTGTCTCAGCGTCACGGTGGCGGCTGGGGGGAAGTTTGCTGCAGAGTCAGACTCCTCAGTTTGACTCACTCGGCCCCGTGACTTACAAGCTATGTCGTGATCTCATACAAAACTGTGACAATACTCAAATGCCTCTGCCGTGTAACCCTTTCCTGATTGCTCAGAAATAGCCTGACTACTTATCCTTGTTTGAAAACACATGAGCACGTGACTTTCAAGGTTGTGCTGAGGGAGAATGAGATCCCACATCCAAAATCTTTCCTTTTTTCTGGGTTGGGAATTTTCCCAAAGTCAATACTTGCTCAGCCCAAAAGCTAAACCTGGCTCCCAAGGGCAGATTGCGGGCCCAGGGGACCCTGTCTACCCACCAGGCCACAGCAGGGGCAAGGCTATGGGAGGTCAGGCCTTTTGTGGAAAGTCACAGGTTAACCTTTGGGGATGCTCGGGGCCTGCAGGGCTCAGCTAAGGTCCAGGCAGTGCCACGAGGCCACACCCAGATCAGAGGAATTCACCATGCGTTGTCTAGAAAACCTAACAATGGCTTAAACAAATTTTTGTTTCATGTTTGTCTCATGAATGTAATATCAGGAGGTGGGCAAGCCAGGGCTGGTGCAACTGCTTTACAACACCACACAGGCAGAGTGCTTTTAAAACTTGTCCGCCATCCTGAGCAGGTTAGTCTGTCCCCGAGGCTGTTCCCTCATGGTTGGCTGCTGCAGCTCTGAGCATACATTCACGTTCTGGGCAGGAGCTCAAAGGGGAAAGAAGCAGAAGGGGGAGGCACCTCTGCCAGTGTCAACAAAAGGTTGCTGCCACCAATCTAATGCCAACAGGAGTCCCCAATCTGGGGTGTGGACAAAGGAGACTCTTTATTCAGTTTGTAAACTGAAGAGAGACACAGTCTCCCAGAGGAAACTGAAAACACTCTCCAGAGACAAAGGGAATGCCAACTTTTATAGAGAAGTTGCCACCCTGGTCCCTGACTGATCCATTTCTATGCAAATGAGGAATCCAAATCTGCACAGTCTGATTGGCCCAAACAGCATTGGCCTGATTGGTTGGAATCATGCATCCAGATTGGTCATGATGGAGCTGTTCTGATTGGTCAGTAAGATGCAAATGAGGCAACCAGCTGCACCTGCCACACCAAATCAAGAGGCACTGAAACCAGCCCTAGAATTGTTCAATGATATGAACCAATAAATTATTTTTCTAATTTAAGATAGGTTTTTTAAAAGATTTTATTTATTTTTAGAGAGAGGAAGGGAAGGAGAAAGAGAGAGAGAGAGAGAGAGAGAGAGAGAGACATCAGTGTGTGGTTGCCTCTTGTGAACCCCTTACTGGGGACTTGGCCCCCAACCCAGGCATGTGCCCTGACTGGGAATCAAACCTGTGACCTTTTAGTTCTCAGGCCAGTGCTCAATCCACTGAGCCGCACCAGCCAGGGCTAATTTAAGATAGTTTGAATCAAGATTTCTTTTCATTACAACTGACATCATTTCCCTGGTCCCGTTTGTTTTTCCTTTTACTACTTTTATTGTGCATAATAAAAAACAACAACCACTAGCATACTGCTTTCCTTCACATTTGTATGGCTTTTAGGAAAGTATTGCCTTGTCCCCTCTAGCAATAACCCAGAGACAAAAAAAGTAGTACCACATTGTGAAATCTGCAAATCCCAGAAGTCCACAGCTTGAAGACAACCTCCAGGGACAGGGAAGAAAAACAAGTGTCACAAGAGACAGACAAACGCAAGTAAGAACAGAAAGCTGGGGAGAAGACCATTTTCTGTGCCACCGACCCAGAGAGTAGGTGCCCTTTTTTTCCTGGCACCCACCCACTGCCACCCCCTCCGAGGGGTGATTTTTTGGTCTGTGGTCTGAAGAACTCTTTTCAAATGACACAAGGGTTATTTTGAGGAGAGGCGCAATGAGAAAGGTTCAAGTATGAATAAGAGTCACGCCAAAGTCCAAAGCCAGGAAAGAACCCACAATGAAAAGGAAACCTGCGTAACCACCACCCAGATCAAAAGATAGTAGTTCCCTCTTATCCCCGGGGGATACGTTCTAAGACCCCCAGTGATGCTTGAAACCACGGACAGTGCTGGGTTTTTCCTATACATACATATCTATGGTAAAGCTTAATTTATAAATTAGGCACAGGAAGAGATTAACAACAAAGACTAGTAATAAAATAGAACAACTATAACGGTATTGTAATAAAAGTTATGTGAGCGTGGTCTCTCCCTGTCAAAACACCTTATTATACTGAACTCACTTTCGCTTATAGGAAGCACTTGGTGGCTTCTCTTTGACATGCTGACCTGTCAGCATCACTACGGCTGCACTTCGGGGCCACTATTAAATAAAATAAGTGTTACTCGAACACAAGCGCTGCCCTACCAAGCTGGCTACTGATGGGCGGGCAGCTGTACCGCGTGGCTCCCCTGGACAAAGGGGTGATTCACGTCCTGGGCAGGACGAAGTGGGGTGGCATGAGATTTCATCATGCTGCTCAGAACAGCATGAAACTTGAAACTGAGGAATTGTTTATTTCTGGAATTTTCCGTTTAATGTTTTTGGACCTCAGTTGACAGCAGGTAACTGAACTCTTGGAAACTGAAGCCTCAAACAAGGGGCAACTGGTATAGAAAATATTTCCAGCACCACAGAAGTCTTCCTCATGCCCCTCCCTCAGTCACTATTCAGTCACCATGACCACTTACTGTAGTTTTGCCTGGTTCGGAACATCATGTAAATAGAATCGTACCATATCATACCATGTTTACTATTCTGTGGCTAGCATCTTCCATTCCGTATTATGTCTGTGAGATTCATCCGTGTTGTGTATACCATTTCATTCATGTTTTAAATTGTTTTTGTTTCCAGTTGTGTATATATACATTGGTCCATTTGATGGGTATTTGAATTGTTTCTAGCTTTTAGCTGTTATGAGTAAAGTTGCTGAAAATATTCTGTACATGCCTTTTACTAGACGCTGCACTAATTTTTCTTGGGTTTGTACCAAAGAGTAAACCTGCGGGGCAGAAGGTCAGGTGTAGTAGTTACAGTAAACACTGCAGTTTTTCTACTTACCTCTTACCGGTTCTAGTTGCTTCGTATCCTTGACCACACTTAGTATTTTGTCAATCTTTTTCATTTTAGCCAATCAGTTTATAGTGGTATCTCATTGTGGGTTTAATTCGCATTTCTCTACGGGTTAAATTTCTCCCATGATACTGAACACCTTTCCACATGCTTAGTGGCCATTTGGAAACCCTCTTTTGTGAAGGACCCGTTCAAGTCCCTTTCCTTGATGATGATGGAATTCCTTACATATTTTGCATGAGTATGTTTTTTGAGTATATATATTGCAGTGTTCTTTTCTTTTGACTTTCTTAATTATCTTTAATTAATGACCAGAAGGTCTTAATTTAAATGATCTAATTTATCAAACTTTGATGGTTAGTACTTTCTGTCTTGTTTAAGAAATCTTGGCTTATTTCAAGGTTAGGAAAATATTTTTTCTAGAAGCTTTATTGTTTTACCTTCACAATTATGTTTATGATCCATCTTAATTTTTGTGAAGGCTGCAAGGTACAGGTAAAACAGTCACTCACTCCGACACCATTCCTTGAAAATATCTTTCCCTCACTTAAAGAAGATTGCATAATTTATTTTCAACCTTTCTTTTGTAACATGCACACTTAAATATTTGCATTGATTTAGCTGTATCCCATAAGTTTTGATATATTTGTATTTCATTTTCATTCAGTTTGAAACTTTCCATTTTCCTTGTTATTTCTTCTCTGATTAATGGATTATTTAGAAATGTCTCTAACAGTATAAGGACACTTAGCACAGCTCTGGCAGCCAACTCAGCCCACGGCCTCCTGGGGGATGAGCTAAGGGTGGGTGGAGCGGCTGCTTGCTTTTGTCTACGCATCACTCCCCGCCGGAGCTCTGTGGGTGGGTGAACTGTTTCCACAATCAAGAGGTGTGGCGGGAGACACCTCAGAGCAGCAGCATGCCTGATGTACCCTCCTCACACACACACACACACACACACACACACACACACACACACACACACACACCATCCTTCTCTAGCTCTAAAACATTCCCTGGGCTATATGAGAAAGAAAGGAAAGCAAACGAGCCCCTTCCTAGCGGAGTGATCGCAGACACTTACCCTTTAAGCCCCAATTTCCTGATCTTTAAAATGGGGATGATAATGTTTAGTTCAACGTTCTGCTGAGAGTCAAATGTATGAGATGGGGATCTTGCTGTGGAGCATGGGATAAACGTGTAGCAAGTAAAGGAATGAGGCAGGGAGGAAAACTTGCCTCTACGCCAGATCCTGATACAAAGTCTGGCTTTGGGCAGAGTTGGGAGGAGGACCCTTACCAGGGCTTGGTAAACAGTTTATGCAGGGCCTGCTGCTGGCAGGGGAGGGGGCACCCTGTGAGTTCAGCTCCTTCTCCCATACTGGGCTTGGGCTTTGGTGCCGAGGACATAGCTGTGCCCCGGGGGGCCGGTTTAAGCTGGAAGGTTATCCTTTCCATCTAATGCCCCAGGTTGACTGCTCCCCCATGTGACGCAACACCCTCCTGGCTCCCATAGGTCCCCCTCCCAGGCCTGCTTGCAGCCAGAGGCACAGAGGATGGGATGGGCTAAAAGCAGAAAAGAGAAGGTCCAGAGAACTCTGGGAACCACGACAGGTCTCTCTGCTCTCTCCAGCTGATTCTGAGCTCACTTTGAACCTGTTGAAAGCCAGACACTGACTCATCTCTGTGCCCAGCATCCTAGGCAGCATCTCCTAGCCTATGTCCAGAGTTCCTGCAGCCTCTGTTCTTGCCTTCACAGACCCTGAGTGAACAGGGTGGAGAGCTCCTGGAGAGCTTTCCTAGCAGAAAGAACGGCTTCCAGGTTGAGAATGATTTCCAGGTAATTCAATAATTCCTGCTGTGCAAATGACCTTTGTTCCTGGGACTTTAGTTGAGCCACTGAACATTCTCAGGGAGTGGGGCTGCTCCCTTCTATATGGATGGATTAGGAACAATGCAGGGGGGAGGGGGCATCCTGAGTGCTCCCTCCCCAGCCCAACAGTGCCATGCCTCTGTAGAGGGCTTCTGGGCACTCAAAAGGCACTTCCCCAGAAATCCTGTAACACTCAGGGGTCCTCTCACCGCCGGAATGGAACAAGACCCTCACCACCTTGTGTGGGGTTCCTGTGAGTGTGGGGGCCGATGTCCTGTTTCGGGCATGTTGAGGGTGAGGACTCACCCCGAGGCCGATGGTAGGGTGCTGCAACACCCCCCAGAAACGAGGTTTCACACAGAAAAGTGGGACCTGGCAGGCAGCAGGAAAGACTGGCTACCTGCTGAGGATTTGGACACTGTGGGCTGCAGATGTCTGCAGAAGGGGCCGGGACTGGAAGTTAGGATGGCCTTTGCCGCCTTAGCGGCGCCCATGATCCAGACTGCAAGTCATAGCTAAGGAGTCAGGTTGGCTGGGCTATATGTCTTCGTCATCCCGAGCCTTTTGTGAAGTTTCATCTGAGCACTCCAGCCACAGCTCAGCAGTTCTGGGGGCCCCCCAAAGGGCCCATTTCCAGCACTGAGCGGGGAGAGGGAGAGGGAGTCAGGCAAGGCTCAGAATCTCGGGGCCTCCTTACAGTCTGGGAAAGGGGTGTTCTGCCAGCAGCTGGTCCTGCACCTCGCCCCACTCCCCCTGGCTTGTCTGCAGCCTACACTTTCATTGGCAACAGGCAAGTCCAAGAGGCCTAGCTGACCCCAGAATCAAGAGCTTCGGGTCACTGTGGCCTCTAACCTAGTCTCAGTTTAGATGCTTTGGCAATGTGCTGGTCATGTAGCATGCCCTCAATAAATAAGTTGAATGAATGGGAGAATGGCGAGTGCTGGCATTTATGCAACAAACATGACTCTCCCCTCTTGGAGCTCCCGATCACAGTGGGATTCCCTCCAGCTGCGGGCTCAAGACACTAGCCTGAAATAACCCCTGTCCATCCTGCTCCCCTCCTCCGATGACTGAGGGGACCTTGTCTCTCCAGGCAATCTCTGCCGTTTGGAAGTCTTACAGATGAGCCACAGGGGCAGGGGCAGTGCCCTCTGGGTGGGGATTTGGGTTTCAGAAAGAAGCTGAATTGGGGAGAGCCACTGGGTGCTTATGGCTCTGCTGTCCCCTGCTGGACAAATCAGGAACAACACCCTACTTTGCAGGAGGAAAAAGAGGGGGTGCTTTCAAGCACCTCTCCTTGTCCTCTTACTTGGTCTTTGTCAGAGCATTCACACTCTCCCCTTTCTCCTCCCTGAAGACAGGGTCTTTATGTTTGGGGTTTCCAGCTTCATGAAATAGGATCTGCACCCCCCTCCCCCACCCTCCGCCCAGGTATCCCAAAGTGTCCACCCAGAGCATGCCACATGTTTCTGAAGGCCCTTTTGCCAACAAGCATTGTCCTGGTGAAAACGGAAAAGTTGGCATTCATGCTGCCTGTCACTACTGGAACCAATACATAGAGACAAGGATTGAATCTTTATAGGCACTTTATTGAGATGTTGGCAATCTGGGAAGACAGTGGGGTTATGTACCCTCAAAACCTCTGAACACCTTATCTTAACATCTCATTTCAAGCTCATTTCTCATTTTTATAGGGAGAAAAAAGTGCAGGTACAGGGGTTGAAAAAAGGTTAACTGGATAAGACGTGCAGTCTGGTGGCACTTTTCCTAGCGCTTCTTTATCTGTTGATCAGCAATCCTTTGTCTGCGTCACAGATGTTCCCTTCCTGGAACACAGCGGCTCAGACACCCTCTCCCTCACTTGCAGATCCCCTGGGGCACAAGGCTGAATTGTTCGTCAACCTCCTGGAGTCACCGGCTCATTTGTTCCAGTTTCTAGAGTAACAGCTTTCCACATGCATTAATCACTTAGGCATATCAACTATGACTGAAGCTCAGATTGTTAACTCTTGAGTCCTCCTATCACTAGGGACATCGGGTCAGTTCCTGACAGTAGAACCACCCATTCATTGTGTTAGGAAGGAAAGGGGCTCCTGAGGAGGGGCCTCTTACGGACTACGGCAGGTTAGGCAACTATGTTCTTCAACTGACAAACCCAAGGAAAATAGGAAATGATAAAAACTTCATTGTAACAAAATTGGATAATCAAGCCAAAGATGGGTTATTTGCAAAAACTAACAACATTTGAAAAGTTCACTTACATACATAGGTATAGATAGATGTATCTAGAGAGTTATAACAGGAAACCTGAAGGCCATTTTTGGGCCAATTCAGTGGTGCCCAGAGTGGGGTGACACCTGCTGGAGGACAGAAGGAGGGTGGGGTGGGAAAGGGCATGAACAAATGTGATTTCCGCCTCTGGGCTCCACGTGAGGTTGTGAGTGGCATGGGAGCTGCCGTGGTCCGAGCCTGTGCACGCTCACGGTAGCCGGACACCGTGAAGGTGGCTATGGATGTTTGCTGACCGACTCAGGGACCGAATCAGCTCTGGGGGTAGCTGACTCCCCGACTGCAGAAGAGAGAAAACTAACTGATTGTTTACTAGCCCGGGGCCCTTCAGGCAGGAGACAGGATTGGGGCAGAGCCTGTGCCAGTGTTAAGCTGTAGAATTAGGCAGCTCCATCAACCATGTGTCAGTTATAGATCCAGGAAACTTACAATGTCCCTTGTCTGGAATCTCCCCGACTCCTACTCAAGCATCGTGACTGAGTAAAGCTCTCTTGCCCTGAGAAGCCTTCCCTAGTCCACTTCCTCCCCCCTCCCTCCATAGGGTAGGTGCCCATGACGCCACATACTCCTGGGACATTCTTTTATCAAAGCACTTACCCTGCTGCATTTTTTAAATTTTATTTTGTTCTTAATTTTCATCCTGGAAAACTTCTAACATAAACAAAAGTAGCAGTAATGGGATAATGAAGCCCATCGGGCCATCACCCAGTTTCAACGATTACCAACTCACAAATGGTCCTGTTTCATCTCCATCACCTCCCACCGCCCCCCCCCCCGGGTTATTTGGAAGCAAATCCCAGACTTCCTATCGTTTTATCAGTAAATATGTCATGACCTTTCTCTAAAAGATGAGTCCCTGGAAGATTTTTAGAAGTGAGTGCCTCAGCTCTGGTCCATCATGTTCGTGGGGCTGACACGCCTGTACGCACTCGCCCAGGTGAAGACAGTCACTGTAGTTGGTAAAGACACAGAGTGCCTGAGTGGGACGGGGCCCCACCCTAGAATATGAAGAGCTGTCCTTAGCATGGGTGCTGACCAGGCCCACTGCAACTCACCCAGGGCACAACAGTCCCTGCTCCCTCCCCACCGCTACTTCTTTAGCCAGAACCTCCAAGGATGGGGCCAGGGCACAAGGATTTGGGGAACGTGCCTCAGGTGTATTTGATGTATTGTTCTCCCTACCCCCAAGGGGCCTTACCAGGAGGGGGTCAGACGTGGGTGCCAGACACCTTTGCCTCGCATCACTCTGAGAACAGGAAGCCCTGGGGTGGGGCACCAGGGGGCACCAGGCCTCATCACAGCCTACAAGAGAGAAAGCTCAACGTCCAGGGAGGCCTTGACACCAGGGTGGCTTTGTGACAGAGTCACCAAAACAGCCAGTACCTTTCTCAGGGGAGAAATGGGACCAGTCCCCTGTCCCCCCTGCCAGCAGTAGTATAACCCTCTGAGCTCCTACGACCGTTACCCTGAGCCAAGCATAGGTGAGCCCAATGCAGCCTGATCCTAGAATCGGACATCAGTGCCCATTTGTGGAAGAAGCTGCCACGGGGCCACCCTCTGGGGAGGGTCTCTTCCCTCCCCAGGCAACCCGCACCCCAACACCAATTGTTGACATTGACGCCAGGCCAAAGGCTGCCCGACGACAACCTATGACATCCACCTGCTGCTGAGAGAACTTCCTCAGGACTTTGCCTGGTCAGAATACCCTGTGTGAACCTGGGCCGGCCCACTTTGTACACTGGGGCCCTGCAGCTGATTCACACTGTGTCCCTTTCTCTGCTGGGCAAGGCGTGTGATAACTCGCCCTCCAGAGGGCTGAGGGAAGGCAGGGCCCCTGTGTGTCCTACCATCTCCACCGAAGAGCTGTTCTCACTGCAGCCTTTGCTGATGAGACCAGGTGCAGGGGGAGACCTAACAACGCAGGAAGGATGGGAGCAACCATTAGCACTAATGAGGCTGGCGGCCTGAAAGCTTTTTACTGTGAAGCTGCTCGCCCACCCAGGGAACAATCTGTTCTGCTTACTTGGCTTCCAGGAACCCCAGGCAGAAAGGGATCTGAGGACCGGAAAAGGGGTGGGGGTCTTGGAGAAGCTTGGAGGGACAGGGAGGAGGGGAGGCAGAGCCAGGGATGGAAGCAGAAGGGCCTGTGTTGTCTAGATAGGCTTCTTCCATCCCTTTCTCCCCTCCAAAAACCCAGAATCTAGGTCTGCACCGCATCTCTGCCCCACTCTGGCCACTGGCCCATCACCCAATTCAATGTCCTTGACCCATGTTCCTGTAAACAAAGCAAACAACACACCATGCAATGTCTGAGTGAGCATCTCCGGGGCCACAAATTAAATTAAGCTCTCAGGGCCGCCTGCGTTGTTACTGCTAGTGGCTCCAGCCTGGCCACCCCCCAGGTCCCTGACCTGTAGAAATTTGGGGGGCTCTGGGCACCCTATCTTGTTCCCAAACTTTAACTGGTGCCTGGAGACCTCACCAGCAATTGGAGACGGTCACCTTCTTGTAGAGCACCCAAAAACTCAGATTCCAGAGAGACAGGCATGAACTTTACCCTCCCCCACCTCTGGGGAGGGCTCTCATGCCCTGGCTGCATGACAATAGTCACGTGTGGGCCCTTCATTAGACCCTGCTATATAAGCTGAGGGTACGGGGTGGTCCGGTACTCTCCGGGCAAGGATCCAGCAAGCAGAAGTAAGTGCCCAGGTTGGGCAGGGACTCCTACTCTCTGGGGGACCTCTCTCGGGGATTGAGCACTTAGAGGGTTCTCCAAGGATTAGAGGGGACTAAGTGGTGGGTCTTCCTGCTGAGCCAGGCCATGCTGACTGCAGTGCTGAGCTGTGCCCTGCTGCTGGCACTACCTGCCACGCAGGGCGCCCAGATGAGCTTGGCATCCCCGGAGGGCATCAGAAGGCCTGACCAGGCCCTGTTCCCAGAGCTGTCAGGTCAGTGTGGACAGGGGTGGGTCCGGCTGGGAACTGGAATCCTTTGGCCACAAACTATTCGTGTGAGCCCTCCTTCTCTCTTCCCAATCCCAGGCTGGGAGGTGGGTGTTTTGTGCGTGGGCGGAGGGGCGGTGTATGTGTTCTGCCCTCATATCGCTGTCCCAGGCCTGGGCCTGAGACCTGGGCTGAAGAGGACAACTGCAGAACGGACAGAAAAGGCTCTGCTGCAGGAGGCCAAGGACTTGGCAGAGGTAACCATTCAGGGAAACGGGTGAGGCCATAGGCCTGGGGAGGGGACATCAGGCGTCATCCCCATTCTCCATTTCGTGCCCTCCTCACATGGAACGACACTGCAGACCCCCATGCTCCACTACCATCCCACTTAAATAGGGGCAGGTGAGGTCCCTGGACCTGCCTTTGGAGGTCCATACTCCAGCAACCCTGCAGGTGCTAGATCCGGAAGGACGTGAGCCACGCTCCCCGCGTCGCTGCGTGAGGCTGCATGAGTCCTGTCTGGGACAACAAGTACCATGCTGTGACCCATGTGCCACCTGCTACTGCCGGTTCTTCAATGCCTTCTGCTACTGCCGCAAGCTGGGTACTGCTGCGAACCCTTGCAGCCGCACCTAACTGGTCAACGTCAGAGTCGGGTCTGGGACGGGGAGCATGAATAAAGTTTGGGACCAACCCCAAGCCTGTGGCATTATTTCGAACGTGGCCTTTGGAGGTGGGTAGGTCACGGCAGGGATGGGGATGCAGCCAAACCTAGAAACCACATACCCTACCCCAGGACCTGCGTTACCCGATCAGCTGACTTACATGCACGCTCTTAGGGCACTAGGCACCGTTGAGGGAAAAAGAGAAGGGCGGCTCTCCAGCCCTCAAGAATCTTGTACAGTAAACGAGGGGAAGGGGTAGGGGGCACAGTGCAGGGCAGGGCCTGCAACTTCTGGCTGGCGTGCAGGCATTGGGCTCCAGAGCCTGCTTGCAGCTAACTCGATGTGTGACACCTAGCGAAGGCCGCCCTTGTCATGCTTCAGCTCCCCTCGGGAGAAGGCTGACTCAGCAGCCTGGAACATTTCCAAGCATAAATAGTTCCCATCTTTACTCCACACGCCCCACACTACCAGATTCAACAGACCCGGGAAAGCTAGGGGGCCCAATCCAATTTCCACGGCTACGAGCGCCACCGCGCGGCGGGCTAGGGACACTCAGCAGATCCGGCTGGGAACCGGAGGCTCTCCTTCCCTCAGCGCGCAGGCGCTAGAGAGCCGTCCCAGACCACACCTGCTCCACGCGTCCTTTCGAAGCCACCCGGAAGACACGCGCCACCAGAACGGCCCCGTTGTGATCACGTGACACTCCTGAGGGTCACCTGACACGCTTGACAGTCGGCTGCCGGTGCCAAGTCAGCTGATCTAGGAGTTGCGCTGCGTGTCCACGGGTCGGGGTTCTCCGGTTCCACAGCTCCCGCCGCAGCCATGTCGTCCTTCCCGGAGCTTTACTTCAACGTGGACAATGGCTACTTGGAGGGACTAGTGCGCGGCTTGAAGGCCGGGGTGCTCAGCCAGGCGGACTACCTCAACCTGGTGCAGTGCGAGACGCTCGAGGGTGAGCCGCGGGGCCGGGATGCCCGGCTGTGAAAGGGAAGGCGAATGTGGGGGCTCTCGGAGGGCCTGAGAGGCCTCGCTGGGGATTCGGGGGCCGATGGAGGCGCTGGAAGGGGATCTACCTCCAGCTGCGGCCCGGCCCAGGCCCAAACGCAAACAAGCCTTTAAAATCACTATGGTTCATCTCTGCTGGGGCCGGCTCAGGTCTCTCGGGAGTGGTTGGTCGGTGCGAGATGTACCCATGCAAGTCCCTTTACCCTGACGTCGCCAGAGTGAGCTGTCCCGTGGTAATGTTTGGGGAAACGAAGCGGAAAAGTCCCCCACTTCCCTACTAACACATACACCAAGGCGCTTGTGATCATTGAAGCTTCTCGTTGGCCGCGGGGTGAACCTGCCTGGGGAATTGCTGAGCCTGCTTACAGTTTTCTCCCATCGCAGAACCACTGGCTGAGCAGAGGCTTCTGAAGGCAGTGTTTGGGAGAGCAAGGTGTGGCCCCACAGGTCTGGAAGTGCATACACTTGTATTTGACCAATAAGACTCAAACCCTCAGCAAGAAGGATGCTTGTTGGAATAGGGTTTCTTAGCACCAGAATTGCGAGATTCCGAGTTCCCCCTTCTCAGTACACAGAGCATCAAATTTAGTGAATTGGAGATGTCCCTGATTAGTCTTCGCCTCCTCCCCGTCCCCCAGGCAGTAGTGAAGGGCACTGTGGCTGGGATGTCAGTCGCCATCCCTGACCCCTAAGTGTACTCTTGAGCTAGTCTCATGGTGGCTGGAGGAGGAAGATGACCAGATGTGATTTACCCTCTGGAGGAAATTTTCAAATAAAAAGTGTATCAAGGTTAAAATTGAGCTCAATTAAAAAATACTAGTTTTTATCTCGCAACAATGCAAAAATACATACCTTTACATTTTAAAACTTATCGAGATTAAAATACAATTGTATATTTTATGGTTTTATTTTTTATTTAAAAGGATTTCTTAAAAAATGTTTATTCATTCATTTCTAGAGAGGAGAAGGGAAGGTGAGAGGGAGAGAAACATCAATGTGTGGCTGCCTCTCATGCGCCCCCTACTGGGGATCCCGCCTGTAACCCAGGCATGTGCCTTGACTGGGAGTGGAACCCGGGACCCTTTGGTTGGTGGGGCTGGCACTCAATCCACTGAGCCACACCAGCCAGGCTGTATATTTTATGGTTTTAACATAAATGTGCAAAAAAAAGGTTGTTCACCTCCATTGTGGAAGTGGAGGAGGTGGGGAAGGAGAGGAGAGCACTTCGGCTGCTGGACTGTAGCAGCCTATCAGCAACCTGATTGTCCTCTGTTGGGAAAGGAAGAGAAATAGAGAGGCTGTGGGGCAGGGCCTGGCACACAGTTGGCACCTAATGTGAGTTTTGTGGACTGGCTGGGCCTGGAGGAAGATCTTTGTTTGCTTAAATGTGGAGGTAGACTCCATTGATTGCCAACTGGCATTTGGTTCCCGTTTTCCCAGCAAACCCTCCATTCTTCCTACAACACCGCTCCGGACCGGCCCCCTTGTGGCCTGCCCTGCAGACCTTCAGCTCCACGCTCAGGGATTCCCTTGCTCGTTCACACATACTCCTTTCCCTCCTGAGAGCCATGCATGGGCCCAGTTCTTGGTGCACGCAGTGTGGCGGACTTCAGAGTTAGACAAATCTGAGTTTGAGGCCCAGCCCTGCCAATACTGGATTACCTTAGACAAATTATTTAGCCCCTCTGGACCTTGGGTTCTTCATCTAGAATATTAACAGTACCTACTTCAGAAAGTTGTGAGATGTCAACTATTTTGGGTAAAATGCTTAGCCTGGCACCAAGCACAGAGTAAGCACTGGGCAAATTTTAGTTCTTGTTTTCAGTACTGTCCGCACCTGCCATTCCGTCTGCTTCCTTCTTGTGACCGTGAAGTCTACCAGTGACTTCACCCTTCAAGGCCCAGCCCCAGTAGCACCCCACCTAAGAACCTCTTTGTGGCCATGCTAGGCTAGAATATAGTCCCCTCTACCCAGTTACAGCTCCTCTGGTGTTTGTGCTGCTTTTCTAGATGTTTCTTGAAATAGAGTTTGAGATTTTTGGTGCCGTGTATGCTGGAGTTGCTCAGGACTTTCAGGGCTTGGGGATAACCAGAAGCAGGAAGAAGTGATCAGAAACACCATTTTATTCTCTACAGAAAGGCCTTCTCTGCTTCTGAAGATGACACCAGAGGCCTGGCGTCCAGGCCTTTGTTGCTGGATATTTTTGCCTCCCCAGCCCCAGGGGAAGGGAGAGGCGGGTGGGAAGAGGACACCAAGGAAGCCTGTGGTGCCTAGTGAGACTGTAGCTGTGTCCCGAGGTGATGGGATTCCCAAAGAACGTGTTTCAGGTGTTTTGACATTTCTCAGAAAGTGCAGCGCACTGGTCAGAGGGTGTTTATTTGTTCTGCAATTTAGGGCAAATATAGACCTCCACCACACCCCAGCCTTCCTCCATGGATTCCACTCCAACAGGGCATCTGCTACTGAGCTCTTCTTGGTCCTGTAGCATCTCCGAAGCCCATAGGTCCTCCATAGCCCATCTTGCTTGATGGTCTCTTCTCAAAGGTAGGATAAAGATCCTGGAGAGGTCCTACCCCCTTTGGTGAGCTGATGGGACAGAAAAGCTTAACGGTCATAAAAGCTCTTTCCAGCTCTGAGTGTTCCCAGATGTGCTGAGTACCTTCTGGGAGTGGGGTCCCAGCTTGTGGGCAAGAGGAGGTGGGTCAGAGATGTACAGAGAGAAAACATACAGCATAGCTTACTTTTTCAAAAAGATTTTATTTATTTATTTCTAGAGAGAGGGGAACGGAGGGAGGAAGAAAGGGAGAGAAACATCAGTGTGTGGTTGCCTCTGGACCTGGCCCGCAACCCAGGCATGTGCCCTGATTGTGAATTGAACCAGCAACCCTTTGGTTTTCAGGCCAGCACTCAATCAATCCACTGAGCCACACCAGCCAGGGCACTATAACTGACTTTTAATGTTTTCATTCATTTAACATACATCTACAGAACACCTATTTTATGCCATAAGAGCTGAGATACATTGTTGAATGCTCTCTCTTTTTTTAAGGTAAAAATCAATTTAGTTATACAACTAAATATTAGAAATCATCTAAATAATAAGTAATGGTAGAAAACTGATTAAGTAGATTATGGTGCAGCCATATAATTAGTATAATAATTAAAATAGTATTTTAGGGGTTTTTTGGCATGTAAAATGCTAATTTGTTATGTGAGGAAACAAAATATACATAAGAGGTGTATAATATATTTTTTAAGTTACAGTCGACATTCAATATTGTGTTAGTTTCAGGTGGACAACATGGTGGTGAAATATTTATATAACTTAGGAAGTGATCCCTGTGGTAAGTCTAGCACCCCCTGACGCCATGCCTAGTTATTGCAATGTTATTCTTTTATTTTTATTTATTTTTAGAGAGAGGGGAAGGGAGGGAGAAAGTGAGTGAGAGAATTGGTTGCCTCTTCCATGCACCCCAGCTGGGGACTGAACCTGCAACCCAGGCATGTGCCCTGCGATCTTTTGCTTTGCAGGACGACGCCCAGTCAACTGAGTCACACCAGTCTGGGCGGGATTGTTTTCTTAATTTTTCTTTCTGATAGTTTGTATAAAATGCAACCTATTTATGAATATTAAATGTGTATGCTGCTACTTTACTGAATTGATCAGTTCCCCAATAGATTTTTGGTGGACTCTTCAGGGTTCTCTCTGAATAGTGTGATATCATCTGCAAACAATGACAGTTTTACTTTGTTCCCTATTTGGATACTCTTATTTCTTTCTCTTGCCTGGTTGCTGGGACTAGGACTCCCAATACCATGGTGAATAGAAGTGGTGAGAATGGACATCCCTGTCTCGTTCCCGATCTCGAGGAAAATGCTTTTGGCTTTTCACTGTTGGGTGAAAACCTCACTGATGTTGGCTGTGGGTTTGTTATACACGGCCTTTATGTCAGTGAGGTATACTCCCTCTGTTCCCACTTGGCTTAGGATCTTTGTCATAAACGGATGCTGAATTTTGTCAAACGATTTTTCTGCATCTGTTGATATGATCATATAATTTTTATCCTTCATTTTGTTTCCGTGGTGTATCACATTAATAGATTTGCGGATACCGAACCAACCTTGTATCCCAGGAATAAATCCCACTTGATCTGGTGTATGATCTTTTTCATTGCTGGATTTGGGTTGCTACTATTTTGTTGAGGATTTTGCATCTATTTTCATCAGGGATGTAGGCCTCTAATTTTGTGTTACTTTTTGTAATGTCTTTGTCTGGTTTTGGAATCAGGGTGATGCTGGCCTTGTACAATGAAGGTGGGAGCCTTTCCTCCTCTTCAATTCTTTGGAACACTTTGAGAAGGATAAGTGTTAATTCTTTTTTGAATGTTTGGTAAAATTCGCCTGTGAAGTCATCTGGTCCAGGACTTTTATTTGTTGGGAGTTTTTTTATTACTGGCTGATTGGATTTCTTTAGCCCTGGATGGTGTGGTTTAGTGGATTGTGCGCTGGCCTGCAAACCAGAGGGTCACAGGTTTCATTCCCAGTCAGGGCACATGCCTGGGTTACAGGCTAGGTCTCCAGTAGGGAGCATGTGAGAGGCAACCACACATTGATGTTTCTCTCCCTCTCTTTCTCCCTCCCTCTCCCTCTCCCTCTCTAAAGATAAATAAATAAAATCTTTTTTAAAAAAGGAAAGAAAAAAGGAATATTTCATAGGTAATATTTGTACTTTCATTGGCAGGCATATAATATCTAGTTGTCTCTTTTTGTGACATGAGGAATCATTGACATCTATTGCCTAGAATCATTATTTCAACAGGGCTACGAAATGGTGATATTCTATGTTTCCTTCTGCAGTTGCTAGTTTGGATACTTTTATACCTGGCAACTTGGAGTAATAGCTGCTTGGTTACCCTGAAATAGTTTATATAGGAGAGGCAGGATAAGTGCTTGATCCTTTTCCATATTTACCAGCTTTCAAAATATTGAGTTGGTTTCTAACATTCTCCGAAGATGGCTAGTGAGGTGGGTTCGTTCTTTCTGTTTTAGCACCATAACGTAGTGTGGATTTTAGTGTATTTGTGGTGCTTTAGTCTTTTCACTTTGTTAATGTTCAGAGTGTCCTTTGGCCCGTGGTAGCTTAGTCAGTAGCCTGCCAAGTCTTTTTGACACAACCTCGTAGACTTTGAGAGCTTCCTTCCTTCTGGAGGACAGGATGTTCCAATCTTATTTTATACATTTCCCGACCCAGACCTAGAGTCTCCATTTCTCTTAGGGGACCTCGTTCTGTGTATTGAAATATGATATTTGGAGACCATAATCTGAGTCCGGAGGTTCTTCCTTGCTACTGGGCTTGTGTTGTTTCTAGGATTTTTCTGCGGATTAAGCTCTTCTATTACTCAGAAACTTGGAAGATACAGAAAATCCCATAGCTTGCTGGATTGTGCAGCCACAGCGCAGCGGATGGTATCAGACGCCAGCTTCCTAATTTGGATGAGGCCCTACCTGACACCTGGGCCAGTCAGGCTCTCCTTCCTGTTGTAGAGAAACACAACCAATATTCAGGCGTGGGAGAGCCGGTGAGCTGGATCCTTGGGGACTGTGGGTGAAGCGCTCCCAGGACGGACATGCTGGCTGTCTCTCAGAACACTTTATCCCTCTCTGTCCTGAATCGGTTGTCTTCTGTTCATTGGTTCATTGCAGCATCTCCTTCTGCATTTCAGCCCTATTTCATAAGAGACCGTCTCCTCTGGGAAGAAGAAAGCGAGACTCCGGTCACAGGGAACTGCAGATGCACATGTAGCTGGTGTCTTCCGGGAGTGGCAAGTCACCCCGTACTAATCGTGGTGTGGCTAGGAGTGTGACCGGAAAGTTATACAGACGTCAGTCAGCTCTCAGGGGATTGCAAAAGCCATAGGAAGTGCTTTTCCCTCACTGTAGCCGATGGGAGGGTAAAACTGTTGGACTGACCCTTTAGAAGGTGTCTGCAGTTTTTTTTTTCTTCTAAAAAGATTTGATTTATTTATTTTTGGAGAGAGGGGAAGGGAGAAAGAGAGGAAGAAAACATCGATGTGCAAGAGAAACATCAACTGGGGTTGCCTCTCGCACTCCCTGACTGGGAATTAAGCCGGTGACCTTTTGATTGGCAGGCGAGCGCTCCACCCACGGAGCCGCACCAGGCAGGGCTGTCTGCAGTTTTAAAAGTGGATTGGAGAGAATCTTCTGGTTAAGATGGCAGATGCAGGAGAGGAATGTGGCATTTGTTTGGATTGTTTTTTTTTTTCACTCTGCGCAGAAGGTCCTGGCACTAAACATCTGGATGCTTGTCCACTAAGAAAAGAGAAAAACAAAGGAAAGGAAAGCGGATTGGAGGTAGGGGCCACACTGGAGGCGGGAAGAACAGTTCGCAGGGTCTTGTAGTAATCCAGGCCCAAGGCCATGGCAGTCCGTCTTCAGGCATTGATTGTCGGGGAGCACTGTGGGGGGACTTCAGGAAGAGGACTTCATTGGACTTGGGGGTTGGACAAGGAGGCTGAGGAAGAATGAGTCAAGGCTGATGTCCTCATCTCTGGCTTAGGCGGTTGTACAGGCGGCAGAGGGAAATTATGGGTGGAATATAGACAGAACAGTTTGGACAAGGAGTGAGAGGATGGGATTGAGGGATCTGTGGGCCAGTTGAGTGGAGCTTCGGAGGCTATTTTTGGTGATCAGCTGTGAGGTCTGAGCTTGGGGGACAGCTTGGGGAATCAGGGTAGAAGTGTGGCCATTGACCCCGAGAGAGAGTGTAAAGTCAGAAGAGGAGAGGCCCACTATGAGACCCTCCGCCAGGAAGGACTTCAGTTAAGCAAGGTGGGGGAAAAGTCCTGCCAGAAGGCAGCCAGCCCCTGAGAGGTGGGCAGCCACAGGGGGGGACCTGAAAAAGAAGGGGGCGGTGAGTGCCAAACGTGGCCAAGACACTGCAGTTAAAGTCAGACAGCCTTCCATTTGGTTTTGCCATTCCAAGGCCATTGGCGACTTGAACGAGAACAGAGGCAAGAGGGGCTAGAGGCTGAAGACAGTGCACGGAGTGAACGGGCAGTGACAGTGTTCAGACGGAGCAGAGCTCACTGATCAGCTAATCTCCGCTCAGCCACTCACTGGCTTTGTGACCTTGCGCCAGTTGTTTATTCTCAGCTGTGCAATGGGAACGTCAACAGGAGCTCTGTGGAATATTAGTGAAGCGTAAGCACGCGGGCCGGGTGCCCAGTGAGCCGTCAGAGAAATCAGCGCTCCCACCGTGGTCGTTCCTTCCTGTCACTCCTGGGAAGCAGGCGCCACGCTGGGCCTGGAGTGGGTAATGAAAACATGCCACCCAGGCCTTGCTTGGGGGCAGGAGTACCTGTCTCGTGGGCAGGCTGCCGGACTTCAGAGTGCCATTGAATGTACAGTGGGTGCAGGGTACATCTCGGAGCACTGGGAGCACGTGAGGAGTGACAGTTGAAGGGTTAGGGTTTCTTTTGGGGTGACCAAATGTTCTAAAATTGCTTGTGGTGATGGTTGCACAACTCTGTAAAGCTACAAAAAACCATTGGATTGTACTTTTAAATGGGCAAATTGTATGGTATGTGAATTATATCTCAGTAAAACTGTTATTAAAAAAAACAGGCAGGCCAGGGAGGTGGGAAGAAGGAATGGCATCAGCAGTCTCAGAGGCAAGGAACTACATGGAGTGTCAGGGGAGCTTCGGAGAGCGGGAGGAGGGAGAAGAGCCCGTGTCAGGGATGTGCCGGGGCTGAGTGAGGATAATAGATGCGTCGGCTGGTTCATGCAAGGGCTTGGATGTCGTGGAAGGACATGCAGCTCAGGAGGGATGAGGGTTATGATCTAAAAAAAGAGAGACAAGCCTTGGCTGGTGTGGCTCAGTGGATTGAGCACTGGCCTGCGAACCAAAAGGTCACCAGTTCGATTCCCAGTCAGGGCACATGCCTGGGTTGTGGGCCTGGTCCCCAGTTGGGGGCGTGTAAGAGGCAGCCGATCGATGTATCTCTCACACATTGATGTTTCTCTCTCTCTCTCTCTCTTCCCCTCTCTCTAAAAATAAATAAATAAAATCTTATAAAAAAATAAAAATAAAAAAAGAGACACACATCCTTCAGTTAGGTCAAGGGTAATGTGTGGGAAATGTCTTGCCTAAGATTTTCTGTTTATGTTCTTGCCTGGAAACATTTTGTACATTATGTTTTGTTTGTCAGAAGAGACTATATTGAATTAGTGAAATTAGGTGATTACTACTCGGACAGAACACAAGTTTAGTTCAGTGCAATTTCCCTCAAGAGTCAGATCCGGCCCAGAGGAAAAGGTATCACAGTCCTGGCAATGCGGTGGTCACAGGCAAGAGGGAAGAGCTCGGGGGGGGGGGGGGGGGGGGGGCTTGGAAGGAGGGCGTGTTGAAGGTGGTAACTGTGGAACGAAGGGAATGAGCAGGTTGAGTCTCTGAGCTGTGAGGGCCGGGCCCCACATATACCTGACGTTTCTCCCTCAGTGTGTGAGGGTCTGTGTTGTCCCGAATGCCCTGGGCAATGGCATCACCACATGGAGAGACCCCTGATGCCCTGTGACCCATGATCTGGCAAGGATCATTGGTGGTGACCATGGTAACCTACTGCCTTGTTTGTTCCTCTCCAGCTTGATGTTGCTGCAAGAGGATGAGGCCCCTGAGCAGCGGAGGAGGCTAGGGATAGGCAGGAAGGAAGTCTGGCTGCCACGAGCCAGCTTGGCCTCGATCCTCAGTGGGTGAAGAAGGGGGAAGTTGTGGGAGTGGAGATTGATGCTATGATGCAATTAGAAATTCGGTCTGGGGCCCTGGAGGATGGGTTTAGAAGGAGGCAGGCTGGAGTCAGGCAGCCTTTCCAGCTCTCTGGGGGAGACTGTGGGTTGCACTGGGGCAGGAGCGGCACGTGGGGGGAGGAAGTCTGGGTCACAGACAAGCTTAAGGGATGAAACATGCAAGATCAGGCCAGTTTTTATTAGATAGGAGGGTGTGAGGGGTTAGAAGTTGGGCTTCTGGTTAATAAGTGACCGGAGCTGCTTCTGAGATGGGAACCCCCAGAGGAAGAGCAGGTTCGAGATGTGGATGGGGTGGGGGAAGAGGAGGTGTCCCGTCGGAGATGTGCTGCATCGGAGTGTAGGAGGGAGGTGGCCGTGTGGCCCTGGAGCACTCTGGAAGTCATCAGTACACTGGCTGGCGGCAGTTCAGCCCACGCCCGGCCATCTGTTGGCTTGCAGTCAGGGCAAGCCTCCCTTAGAAGCCTAGTCCTGCCCAGGAGTCCTGCCAGGAGGCTGGAGAGCAGCCTTAACGGTGGGCCAAGTGAACACAAGTGGACACAAGCGTGCCTGACAAGGACACCTGGCCCAGAGCCCAATCTGGCAAGTGGAGCAGGGAGAGCAGCCGCCAGGGATTCCCCCTCCCGATCTCTGCCACGCCTTCTCCTGCGCGACTGGGCGTGGCGACGTTTTAGAAAACTAAACATATATATTTTTAAATTCCAAAAGTTAAGTTGGGGGAAGGGTGACTCAGCGTGGATCCTTTGGAGGGCAGGTTTTCACCGCCTTGTTAGCGTTGCACGTATACACACTGCGTAACTCTGTGGCCCCGCTTACAGAATTGTACCCCCTGGATTAGCATTAGATGGCACGCGTAGAGGGTTCACGCCAGCCTCCTAGGTGCCAGTAACCTGCTAGAACCAACGGGCTATCCATCGACAGGGGCGCGGTTAAATAAACCATCCCCTGTGCCTACAAGGGAATACTGTGCAAATGCTCAAAAGCATGAAGTTCCATAAGGACTGACTTAGAAACACATTGTCAGGTGATAAATTGGAGAGCATTATTATCATATATTCCCATTTTAGTAGAATACCAGGTGAACGCACATGGAAGAGCATTTGGAAGCATAAATACCAAGTTGTTTAGCGTGGCAGCCTCTGGGGAGGCTGGAGGGGGAATATTTCCACTTCTGTTTTACGTACCCTTCCATCGTTTGAATGTATCGCAGTGGACAGATATTTTATGATTTAAGACGTTTGATAAAAGTATCTAAAATAAGGAAAATTAGAACATGAAGGTAAAGAAAGAGAAGGTACACCCAGCAGCCGTCCAAGCCGAGACCCCTGCTGGCGACCCTGAGAATGTGACTTCCCGATTTGGGTTCGCAGCCTTTAGGGCTGCTCTGAGTCATAGGGAACCTGCATCAAGCCCCTTCTCTTGACCCCTGAAGGCTTAGAGCCTCGGGGACAGTGCTTGAGGGCCCAGGCCAGGGCTGGATACTTCCTGTCACCCAGGCCCCAGAGCCCCAGGGCCCCTGTTGGGGTGCAGTTCCCCTGCTTACCTCTCACCTGGTCATTTTTCTCTCTCCTTTGTCCCCTCCTCCCAGCCCCACTTCTTGCACTCCCTTTACAAGATTGCATCTTGCACGGGTATATCATTTAGCCTGGTGTTGTCTGGGAAGCTGTTTCTGGGCACAACAGCAACCATCCACCCATGAGCTGATAACCCCCGGCTTCACCTGGGCGGTTGGTTGTGTCAGAACTTGCTCCAGTGGGTGACAGCATGCTTCTTCTTGGATTTCCTCCGTGATTGCTTGGGCCTGGCTGCTGAGGTGGCGCCAGAGTCTGAACTCATGCCTAGGGCCTTTTGAGGTGCACAGGCAGATGTGAGCCATCCAGGACCTTTGAAGATAATAAGGCTTTCTGGATAATCAGGGTTTCTGCATGGCAGAGGGGAAACGGCCCCAACACCTTACTTTATTTATTTTTTAAAATTTTAATTTATTGATTTTAGAGAGAGAGGAAAGGAGAAAGAGAGAGGGAGAGAGAGAAACACTGATTTGTTTTCCACTTATTTATGCATTCATTGGTTAATTCTCATATATGTCCTGGCTGGGGATCAAACCCACAACCTTGACATATTGGGATGATGCTCTGACCAACTGAGCTACCCCAGGGCCCAGCACCCGATTTTAAACATGCTGCATAAAACGCTTCTACAATGTGTTAATCTCACTTTCCCTCTTTCTTAGTGGCATACACTGGACATAGCAGAGCTGATCCCGCATTAGGGCTGTTAGACTTGAAATGAGATGGGATAGAACTGCTGCCCCTGAGGGCCCGGGTCTGCCTCTAATAGTTTTGTGCCTGGCCCCCTGGCAGGCTACCCCCTCACCCTTCCTGCCGCGGTCAGAGTGGCTGCTACAGCACCCCAGACCCCTTTTCTTACTTGTGTCTGTTCTTGTGCTTTGGGCTCAGCTGCCAGACACATTCTAGCTTGTTAGGAGGGTCCACATCAACAATGAACATGATGTCATTGTCTTTCTTGTGAATCATCTGCCCCTGCTCAGGGTCGGGACCCCGGGGCCTCTCTGAATTGCCTTTCTTGAGTTCTGTGTGAGGCCAGGCAGCCCGCAGACCATGGCTCCCTGTCTGGCCAGCTGTGTGATGCTAAGCATGTGATTTAATGCCTTGAAGCTTATGTGCTCACCTGCAGAATGAAACAGAGATCCCTCGCACTTCGTTAGGGTTCAGCCGCACGGTGCCTACGCCTAGCCGGCGTGAATGCCCGATAGCTATTTATGTGATTAAATGAGTGACCGCGCTGTGATGGTATTGGCAGAGAACTGGGTTTTGAGGTACCAAGGAGGAGAAGCTGAGCCCCCCCATCCTAGAGGGGTGCACTGTGTCCTTGAATGTCCTATTCCTGGGCTATGAAGCACTTGATATTTTAAGGTACAGCACTGGGCAGTAGAGATGGGGTAGAGAGCTGGATAAAGGAATTCGGAAATCTGGGAAGGTCTGGCTGAGCTGGAGAACAAGAGTGTAGAGGGCTGAGGATACACAAGGTTCCTCTATGTCCTCTTCAGTCGCCTCTGTCTTCACCAATACAAGACACACCCATCCCTCCTGACCAGACTCAAACCCACCCCATCTCCGTTCTGGCTTCCCCAGACTCATGTCCACCTCGGGCCTACTCCCTCTTCTTTATGTCACATTGCTGTGTACCTCTGTGGGTGCCTGCAGCCTACTCCCCCAGGGATTGGTGTCAGAGGGAGATGCAGACCAGGAGGCTGAGGCAGTGATTAATCTGGAGGGTTGTGTTGAGAGAGCACTAGAGCTAGAGGATGAAAATGCCATCCTCCCTTTGGCCACAAGGGGGTGCACCAGGACCACTCAGCTGCCAGAGAGCTGAGGTCAGGGTTGTGGCTAGAACAGAGAGTCAGCTGAGTCTCCCCTACTTTTTTCTGCACTGAACCTGCCTAAGGCTCCTCTCCCCACGGGGTCTCTTCCCTGGGCCCTACTTCCTTCATGCGAGTTCCAGTTGACCTTCTCAGAATAAGTATGGCTCCTGGCATGGTCTCCTGTTTGTCTATCTCTTCCCACCCTCATCTCCCTGTGCCTCACCTTCCTGGGTTGGAAGGGGAAGGCCAGAGGACAGTTCCCTGATGCTTTCTGTCCTGGTGCCCAGTGCAGGCTGCTCCAGCCTTGACCCCCAAGCTTTCCTCATTTACCTCCACCTGGGGTGTGCTGGGAGCTGTCAAAGTCAGGGCGGCAGCTACAGCACCATGTGCTAGCCATGAACCAGGGGTTTGGGGGCACCAAGTAGAAGCTTGAGGCTGTCGAGGGGTTAGGGCCACACTTTCCAGGCTCCCAGAAGCACTCCACCTCTCCAGGTGGGCTCCACTCTTGTCCCACCTCCATGGTCCCTCCAGGAGAAGGGAAACTCAGCCTCAGGACAGACTCCTCCCAGTCTCCTTCAGCTCTTTGGGGGACATGTAGGAGTGTATGTGGCAGGTACATGCATGTAGGGTGACTTGGGAAGAGGTCCGCACCAGGTACCCCACACTCTTCTGTAGGTACTGTAGTTACAAAACAATCATGCTTGAATGGGTTGTTACTGGGTAATTGACAATTCTCCTTCTGCACCCCAATTTCAATTGGCCTCCCTGGCTCCTGCCTCATTCAACAACTACTCCGTGGATGATTTTTTAGAAAAATACCCATCCTTCATTGGCATTCCTCCCGTTAGAGGTGTGAAAATCAAGGCCCTGAAGGGCCACTTAGTAGGCTAGGCTGCGGCGTAGCATGATGCCTGCTCTGCCTGTCTGCACCCAGCACCCTGCAGCGCACCCTGCAGCTTGAGGGGCAGCGCTAGGTTGCCCCCTGTGCACACGACGGTCCTGAGCAGTGGCAGGCAGAATGGTGGCCGGGGAAAGGGGTGTGTGGAGGAACAGCCCTGACTGGGTTCCGGGTACCGCTTTCCTGGCCAACTCTGACCTGGCCCTTGGCACTTGTCCAGATCTTGGCCAGTCGGGCAGTGGTTTTCAGGCCTTGACCTCAGCTGAGGCTTTGTGCTTGGCTGGCGGATGGGGTTTTCCCCTCCGAGGAGTCATCTGAGGCGCCTCGCTGCTGCCGCTTGGCCCTCTCTGCCTGCCCCTGCTTTGGTGGCCGCTCAGGCACTCCCCAGCCCCAGGCCTCTCCTGTGCCCCCTGGCTGTTCTGCCACGGGTGCCCCATGGACACTCAGGCCTCTGGACTCATCTCGAGCTCCTGAGTGACACTCAGGAGCTGCGGTTGCAGAGAAGCAATGTGATATGGACCTGACTAGGCAGAGTGTCAGAGCTGGCCAGGCCCCTCTCTTTTCACGTGGGAAATGGGTCCAGGTGAGGCCCAAGGCCTTGTCTGTGGCCTCCTGACACTCATTTTAGCTCCTCCTATGGAATTCCTGCGTTCTCTGATTCATCCCTTCCGTTTGTTTTCTGAAGGATTAGGCCTCTGTGTGCTTGGCCTTCAACTCAGGAAGGGATGGTCAGGTGAAAGAGGCCCTGTTTCTGGGGCCCCTGCAGTTACCCCAGGCCTTGCCATGGGGCATCTAACTTGGAGATTAAAGGTTTGGCAGTCAAGGAATACGAATGAGCCACAGCCTGTGACCTGGCATGCAGGGCCCTAAGGCTTCCAGGTCATGGATTGTAGCTCGCCTATTTTCTCTGACCCTCAACCATTTAAGCCTGGGAGAAATGAGGGTCTTGGAGTGTTACCCTTCAGGCCTGGCTGGGGCTCCTTGTCACCGCTGTTCCTCCCTTACTCCCATCGATTAGACCCAGCTTTTTCTGTGAGGCAAGCTGAGCAGGCAACCTGCTCTTTGCCAGGGGCTGGCTTGCGTGCACCGTGCCGATCCTGCGCAGTGTGGCATTTCACTGCATGCCCTTGAACGGGGTGGGTGAGGGGGTCTGGGGTCCTCTGCAGGACCAGCCTGGATGCTCACTGCTCCTGCCACTTCCTGCCTGGCTCAAGTCTGTTGACTCTGCTGGGCACAGGTATGGAATGGATCAACTCTGCTCCAGGCCCAGGCTGTGAGCTGCAGGGAGGGAGGCTTCCTGCTCAGAGCAGCATGGCTCACAACCCCACATGGGGCTGATTCTGTGAGCCCATCTGTAAGGTCCAAGTCTAGGCAAAATGAGTATTTCCACAGCTTTAGCTCTAAGCACCGGGGGGCTGGCAGGATGCTGCAGCCAGAATCCAGATTGGCCTGGCTTAATTGCACTGTTAACAGCCTCCGGGAGCCATAAAGCTGCCCTCTGCAAGCCAAGTGAGCTCCGGTTTTCCTTAGTGTCCTTCCTCCAGAGGCCTGTGCATGTGGGACAGACACCCAACATCAAGGGCTGACAGGATTACTCAGGTGGTGAGCGCCAGCAGACCTGGGAGCCAGACCTGGCATGGGCCAGCTTTTGAGCAAGCTTACTGCCGCAGCTGGCCTTCCCTGGGCTGCCTGGCACCTAGCCACTCCGGACCACGTTACCTCTTTCACTCACATCCAGGCGGACTTACATCTTTGGGAAAATGAAAAGAAGCTCTTCCTCACAGCCCCAGATCCATGCCAACCTCCAGGTTCTATCACTGGAGTGGCAAACCTGGAGAATTAAGAGCTTGCTCAAGGTCAAAGTACAGGGCAGCAGCAGAGGTGTGGCCCCTGCCTCCCAGGGTGAGGCTGGGTCTCCTGATTCCCAGGCAGGGCTGTGGCAGAGCAACACATAGGGAGACTGCCCTTCAAGCCCCATGTCTCCTGGAGCATGTCCCATGGGGCTTCAGGGTCCGGGTGCAGTGTCCTGGTGAGGGCTCTCCAGGCGGGCCTCTGGCTCTCCGCTCAGAGGAGAGCTTCTTGGAACTTAACATGGGTGCAGCAGTAACCAGTTCTGCCCCTCCCTTTGGCACATGGGACCGCCACCTACCTGGCACCCTCCTGACTCTTGGATGGGTTGACTTCCTCATGGGATGTGAGAGATGCTTTTATTCTTCCAGCCACGGGGACGAGGTGTTCTCAAGAGCATGAGGGTAATTAAATGTGACTCCGCCACCACCTACCACCTGTCTCGGAGCAGGGAGAAGGGTGGTGAACCTGGGTCAGCCGTCCTGCTGCCTGCTGGACCTGGGGAGTGACACTCCCATTTGATCCCTGTATCTAATATGCTGGTGGCTGCCATTGGCCGCAGGTGTCAGCTGGGCCACCTCTGCAGCTCAGTCCCTTCCCCTTCTGCAAATGCCTCACCTCACCGAAAGTCCTCCAGCATGAGATAAAATGCTGGTTTAGGGACCGAGGAAGGAGAACTGACCGTCCTTTCCCTGCAGGAGCTCTGCCCTGCGCCAGCTGAAACCCAGGAACTTGCATGTGGCTGTGCCAGCAGTAGACTCCAGGTTCTTCCCAAGACTGCTGGCCCGCCGGCCTGGGGGCTTCCCATGGAGCAAAAGTTGCCCTTGGCTGCCCCACCTTCTGCTCGCTCCTGTGGCCTCCAGGGCAGCAGCTCAGGGTGTAGCACAGGGGTGTAAAACTCATTTTCACTGGGGGCCACATCAGCCTGGCGGTTGCCTTCAAAGGGCCGAATGTAATTTTAGGACTGTGTAAATGTAACTACTCCTTAACTAGGGGCGAGGAGCTTGGTGCTGCCGCTGGGTAGAAACAAGGTGCCAGACCAGGTAAAACAAGGTGGAGGGCCAGATTCAGCCTACGGGCCTTGTGTTTGCCACCTGTGGTATAGCAGGTGGTGCGGAGCTGGGCCCTAGCCTCTGACCAGGACCCTGGGGCTGCCCATAGCTCTCTGTGATCTTGCTGGTAGGTAAGGTGAGACATGGGCTTGGGGGCAAGGGTCCTGAATTTCAAGCCAGCTCTGTTCCTCCTTTGCCAGGAGATAGCAGAGTGGGGCCTATGTGTTTGCATGCCTAGGCTGCACGAGGCCCCCCACAGCCTTCACGATGGGAAGGAGAGCATGCCTGAGCCCTGGGGGACAGGAAGGGGACAGACCGTGGGGAGGGAGGGCAGGGGCATTCTGTGGATCCCTGAGTAGGACTGCCTGAGCAGCGGCCTGGGGCCAGGCACGGAGACCCCCTGACAGAGGCCGAGGGTATTAGTTGGGGAGCCCTGGGTGGGATCCTTTCTGCCGGGAGCGGTGGTCTGTGGTGGGCTGTGCTCAGTTCTCTCTGCCTAACACTGCCTCTGTTCAGGGCCTATGGCGGGTGCCCTGGGAGGCTGGTACGATAGGGACTTTCACTAGGTGACCAGCCTGGGGCCTGGGTTCAGAAAGATTCTACAAGCTGCTCCTGGTCAAACTGTGGGATAGGGTTTGAACCCAGGAGACTGTGGCTTCGGAGCCCAGGTTTTCTCTCCTTTAGCCCACTCAGCCACCCAGGGAGCTGTATCCTGAAACCAGTGATACGGGGCTGCAGAGGGGGTCTGGGGCTGTGGTGTGGACCACCTGATGGATGATGGGTGGACCCTGCACTGGCCAGGCGGAGAGGCCATGGACACCTTAGCTGGGGGCAGGGGCAGCGCCTAGGCTCTGGATGTGGAATGGTAGACAGCACCTAAGAGAGGGGAGGAAGAGCTGGCATTTGCTAGGAAGAGTTGAAACCCAGAGTGGGTTGGTATTGCATGAGGTATGCAAGGAGCCTGTGATGGGCCCCGACAGAGCCCCGGAGATGAAGAGGATGCTAAGCCTGTGCTGCCGGCCCCAGGTAAACCCAGGGTTAATGGTTTCTGTGCTGTGGCTCCCACACCGGGAGTTCCAGATGCAGCGCTCCGACCCTGCAGAGCCAGGCAGCCAGTGTCCACATCTGCTTTGGAGCTGATACGAAGAAGATATGTCACCCACCCCCAGAGCCTGGGGAGGAGACTCAGGCACAGCTCATTTGCCGAGGGAGGCAGCTCCGGCTCCATTGGGCCACTAGTCTGGCCATCTGGCCACATCTGGCCATCTGTTTGAGTTTCCCTGTTCTGAGCCCCTGGAAGCTACGGCATCAGAGCCTCTGGGGCAGAACGAGTATTGGAGCTAGAGCCCAGGTCCAGCTCCTTCAAAGCAGGGCCCTCACCTGGGTCCAGGAGAGAGGTGTGAGAGGCTCCAGAGCCCCGCCAGCCTCGCGGGGAGTGGCAGGGTGGGCGTACTGGGCTCTAGGGAGCGCGTTTGCACGTCTGGTTTCACTCAGCAGGCCACAATTCCTGAAAACCCCTGAGCTCCCCAGGAGAGTGTCGTTGAGTGACCTTTGGAAAAGCAGAAGTAAAGTCTGGGAACACGCTGTCCTCTCACACACTGATGTGGCCAGCTGGCCAGTAGGGTCCCTCCATGGGCCATGAGACCATGAGTGAGTCTAGAGCAGGGGGCGCCCCGCCTAGTATACTGTGCCAGGGGTTGCCTCCATGCCTGCTGGGCCCCTGGGGCATCGTGGGGCCAAGAGCCTCCCTTCCTGTCTCGCTGGGACCCTTGGAAAGGGGCTGCAGAGGTGGGGAGGCTAAAGAGGCCATGTGCCTTCTGCCTTTGGGAGCCCTGAGGGGCTGAAAGATCACTTTCAGGAAAAGTTTTAGAAAGTGGATGGGGCAGGCTGCCCAGCTGCCACCTCTCAAGGCCTGGCTGGGGCTGGCTGCCAAGCTCACACTCTGTGCTGCAGAGAGTGAAGATCAGGCAAGGGGTCCTCATGCCCTGCTGTTAATCAGGAGCTGGCGTGGAAACAGAGATGCCAGCTGGGGTCCAGGCTCTGCTGCTGAGGGGTCTTGGACCAGAAGACCTGGGCTGAGGAGTAGCCAGGAGATGGAGGGACAGATGGAAGCTACGGGGCCAGCTTGAATCTGGTGTGGTCCTAACCAGGAGCCCTGGGAGGAAGAGCCACGCCAGGTGGGTGCAGGGCTGCGGCCTGCCCCGGTGCCTGCACACTGCTCAGCTGGATCCTGCTGGAGCTGGGGCAGTGGGCTGTGACACAGGCAGCCTCAGGGGGACAGTGATGCCTGCCTTGGAGAAGAGGGAGGCAGGGCCTCTCTCAGCTAGGGGTGTGCCTAGGCCTAGGAAGCAGCCCCGTTTTCTGCATTTCAAGGGTTTCTCTTCAGGGCATCTTGTGGCCCTCCCTGGAGCACGTGCTGGGGGCAGAGATCACACTCAGGTTGCCCCAGGTGGAGAACAGCGCCAGTAGGGCCCGAGAGTCCAGGGCTGAGGCTGGGACAGTGCTAGGACGGAGGGCATGGGGCCTCATAGGCTGTGGGGAGGAGGCCGGGCTCTAGTTCTGGGGCCACAGGGGCCATTGGGTGACAATGACAAGTTTGAGTATTTTACTCATAATGGGGTGGAGAGTGGACTTCGGAGCAGGGAGCCAAGATGTGGGGCAGGAGGCCAGCAAAAGGGTACTGTGGCAGTGAGGAGGCTCAGGTGGTGTCAGGAAAGGGGGTTGTGGGGAAGGTCACCAGAACGTCAGGACAGACAACCTGGGAAGCAAAGGAGGTGTGGGAAGGGCATGGGTGGGGTCGGGTGCTGAGGAGCAGGCCCACAGCCCTCAGAGGAGGCTGGAGGCACTGGGAAGCTGTGTTGGTCAGCTTCCTTTGTGGAGGGGTGTAGGTCAGACTGCAGAGTGAACTTCCTGATAGCAGCAGCATCTTTTTGTAAATTTTATTTATTTATTTATTTATTTTAATATTTCTTTTTAAAAAATATTTTATTTTTAGAGAGTGGGGAAGGAAAGGAGAAAGAGAGGGAGAGAAACAGCAGTGTGTGGTTGCCTCTCATGCACCCCCTACTGGGGACCTGGCCCACAACCCAGGCATGTACCCTGACTGGGAATCGAACCAGCAGTCCTTTGGTTCACAGGCTGGCACTCAATCCACTGAGCCACACCAGCCAGGGCAGCAGTATCTACTTAGACATGAGAAATCAGCCTGAGGAAGTGTTTTGCTGTGAGAGATCCCAAGCTGACCATTCTTGGTGCCGGGCCACAGATAGGAGGATTTGGGGTAGACAGCTGGGCATGTGGGTAGACCAGAGTGGTCCCCCGAGTCTGTGCTAACCAGAACACTGCTCAGCCTCAGCCCAGGCACGTCTGGGGCTCTCTGGGGCCATCGGTGAGGCCATCAGGCTGCTGAGCGCAGAGCAGAACTAGCCCCTGCCTTTGCAGGGCCCCTGGTGTCCTCGGCTGCCCTTGGGGGCTGGGCCAGGGCTGGGTGGCCAGGTCTCCCACGAAGCTCTCAACAAGTTCCAAGCTTTTCCTCCTGTGCTCAGATCCCACCCCCCAGTCCCACCCCCCCTCCTCCTCCTTGCATCCCTCAGAGAGAGCAGGAAGCTGGGGTGGGAGGTGGCGGGGAGGTTTCTAACGGGCCTTGTCCCAGCCCTGAGGACTGTCTAAAGGGCTCGGGGCTGCCAGCCGCTGGGCCTGGGCGCCAGGTTTCTCGAATAGGGTCAGAGCTGGTTCAGAAGCCCTGTGTGGGCCAGGCTGAGGGATCCAAGTCGCCTTCCTGACTGGCAGGCTGTCCCCTTTCCCTGGGTCACAGGGAGACACGAGGCTTGGCCAGGGAAAGTGGTCTGGAATGGCCCTTTGACATCGTCCCTGGGGACTTTTAAAAATGAGTTCCTGGTAAGGAAGACTCTCAGGCCTTGGGCAGGATTCTCGGTAGAGTCTCCCGGGTTTGCTCTGACCTGACAAACGCCAGCAGAAACCACCCGGCTGTCTGCCTTCCAGCAGTGCTGGGAGCCGTGGCTTCCCCAGATGCAGCGTCAGCACAACGAAGCAGCCAAGACTCAGGGGTGTTTGCTTTAAGGCCGTGCTAGCCCCAGGGGCTGGGGGTCATGCAAAGGAGAGCCCACCCCTCGGCTTTGCCCCTCTTGGTTAAATGCACACATTCCTAGCTTCTCAAGGCACGGCTGACACCACACCAGTGATGCCAGAGGCTTGTGCACTGAGTCGTGATGGGCGAGGCCTCTGTCAGGGGAACAGTGAGTATCTCGGCTGCCTCCAAGGTCACGCCCTCTCTCACCTCTCTGCCACCGGCCCGCTCTTCTGGGACTAAAGTCTGCTGGGACTAAAGTCTATATTTGAAGGGCCCGTCCTTGGCCAAGGTCTGTGGGGGAATGTGGTCAAGGATGTGAAGGGAAGAGACCAGAGTTGGGGGTGGACAGAACCCACGAGGCCTGACTCACATCTCAGCCCCTCTACACCTGACCTTGGACTCCGGTCAGCTTTTGTTTCTTCTGCTTTCTGTTGCGTTGGTCTATGAAATGGTCATGTCTGGAAGATCCAGGTCGGACTGCTTCTGGCAGGGGCCGAGCGCTCACCAGGGGCCCGTCTGCTTCCAGTTAGAGTGGTCTTGCCTTCCTCTTATGCTGGGGTGCTGACTCCCACCTGCCAGTGCCGGGTATGGGACGGGAGTCGGGGGGCTGGAGCGGGGAGAGGGTAACTGGCAGTGGGGAGGTTGTTGAGTGAGCGAGGGGAGAAGAGTGGACAGAAGGTTTGGGTCCCACACTAGGCTTCCAGCTGCTGTCTGCTCCACAGCCTCCCCTAGTGGGGATTTGAGCGCCTGCTGTGCCGGACCCAGAACCCTCGCCCACTCCCCCCCCCCCAAGGATCACAACGTTTATTGATAGATAAAAGAATATAAAATCAGGGCATTAACATGACTTGATGAATTAATTAGACTTAATACTATAAAAAGGGGAACCAATTCATATTCTCACCATTCGTTTCATACCCACAAAAGCCAGTTCAAGGGCATTACCAATCTCTCAAAACTGATCAGTTTTGTGCAGATAAACCGTGTTTCTTTTCAGAGGACGTGTGCCCTCGCCCAGTGTCAAGAATATTAACATCGAGCACAGAACGCGCATCACTAGGGGTAGAAGTACAGGCGATACACTGTTATACTGACAACCGTCAGTCACAGTTAAGAATTTCTCTGTAACAACCAAGTGGAGAATCCGATATTGCAACTACTGCAGTATTACTGAGCAGAGCACCTTCTCCCTGCCACGCGAGGGAGACTGTGGTGAGGATGAGCACAAGCAGAGCTGGGGCGGGGACTCACGGCAGATGGCCTGGGGTGAGGACACTTGAGTGTGCACGTCTTTGGGGCAGACAGGCGGCAGGGTCAGTGCGGCGGAGCAGGAGGCTGTGGGCCTCTCCCTGTCCCGCCTTGCCTTCGGTTCTGTTCCCCTTCAGGTTGGCCACGGGAGAAAAGTAGGTGTGACGGTAGTCACGGGGGAGCGGCAGGTGGTAAAGGCCTCCTGCAGGCTTCGCGAGTTTAAGGCCCACTCTGTGTGTGACTTGAGAGCTGCCTGCCACCTGGGTGTCGCCCAGAGGTGTAGGTGGAAGGGGTCTACCCCCTGCGGCATGCATACTCCTCCCTCCCCTCCTCCCTCATTCTCTCCCATCTCTCCTTTAGCACCCCTGATTCCAGGCTGGGAGCATTCTTCTCTTGATGGGGTACAGAAAGAGAGGCATCACAGGCGTCCCCTAAACTTGTGGATGCATTTTGTGTCCCGCTCCTCCTTCCTCTAAGCAGCCCAGGGTAGCATGGGCTCCCAGGCTCACGGACGCACAGGAAGGCCTTGGTCAGGGGGGTCTCGGAAGTGTTCCTCTGCCCTGTCGTCCTCTGGGTCACTTCCCCAGAGGATGGGGGGCATGCCGTCCCCTGCAGTGGAAGCTAGCCCCAGCTGTCGGGCCTTTGTGCTTGCATGCATGCACACCTGGTCCCTTCTCACCTGCTGTCCTTGGTACGCCCTCGCTACCACAGCGTTCCCGTTTCAGAATCGGGAGTGACCCTTCTGCTGTCTTTACGGAGCATCCAAATGCACCAGATCCGCTCTGTTTTATATTCTAAGATGCCTCAGTGACCAAAAGTCCTTGCTCTTGTGGCGCTTATATGTCCTGTGCGAGCTGGGGTACGTGTGACAGAGAAAAGTGGCACAAGCGAAGGCTGAGGGGCTGCAGGAGAGGCCTCTGCAGAGGGTGTGAGGGGCGGCGAGATCGCCACTCTCCAGGCAGGGGGCAGGGGAGGGCCCTGAGGTGAGGGTGTACAGACGGTTGGCGTGGTCTGCTACATGTTTTAAGATCACGCTGGGCATGTGTGGAGAACAGACCGGGGCAGTGAGAAGCAAGGGCAAAAGCCGGGGGACCGCTAGGTCGTTGCCATGATCTCCCAGGTCTCACCTGTCCTGCCTCTGTCCTTTCCTCCCTTTTCCTTCACACCTGTCCCTACGAGCACAGGAGAGTCTGTAAGATTGGCTTGTCTGCCCCCAGCCACTCCTAGGGCCAGGTCAGCCCTTTCTCCCAGCCTCCTCTCCCTCACACGTATGCCCTATAGGCCACTTGCCCTACCCCGCCCTCCTGGCTGTTCATCCGTGTGTTTTCCTGTCCCTGCCCCCTTCAGTGGCCCGGCCTGGAGTGCCCGCTCATCCTCTCAGTCCTGTTTTGGTGCCTTCTCCACTCTAGTCCCAGGGCTTGCGGCTTCTCCTTTATTTCATAGGTATTACGTTTGCCTGGAGGTCTGTTGGATTGCTCTGCTAGCCCTGGAAGGCAGGGCTGTGTCTTACTCTGTTCCAGGTTAGGGTCATGCTAGAGCCCACCGCGCAGAGAGGCTTCAAAGGCTTATGAATGGCACCTTCAGTTGGGGTTTCCCAGGCCTTGTCATTTGGAGGAACAATGGCTCTGCTTGTGCTTCAACTCTGCACTGTACTTGGAAAGTATACTGGCTCGTGGCCCAAAGGTCTGGGGCACCTCCAGGGCCTTGGCTGACTGCTTTGGAGTAGGCTCAGAGCCAGCAGGGAGGTGGAAGTGGAGACAGGAAGTTAAGGTAGCAGCAGAACACAACTCCAGGGAAGAAGCTGGGCCCCAGAATCGGGGTGGGGGTGGGACCTGGAGGCCCTGGGGAGACTCAGCCTGGCCAGCCCTCACACCCCCCACCCTTGGGTTTCAGACCTGAAGCTGCACCTGCAGAGCACGGACTACGGCAACTTCCTGGCCAACGAGGCGTCGCCACTGACAGTGTCCGTCATTGATGACCGGCTCAAGGAGAAGATGGTGGTGGAGTTCCGCCACATGAGGAACCACGCGTATGAGCCACTCGCCAGCTTCCTGGATTTCATCACGTGAGTGTGCCCCATGGTGCTGCACCCCATCCCCATCTGGGCAGCACAGCTGTACCTGGTGGGCCTGGCCCAGCATGGGCTTAGGCTGGCTTCCTGTAGAGTCCTCCCGGATTCTATGGCTGGCCTGGTCGTTCAGTCACCTGGACCTCCAGGCCACCACTCGTAGACTGGGGTCACCAGCACTGCACTGCTGGCTAGGAGTCTGGTGGGCAGGCAAGCGTCCCGGGTTATAGCGCTGCATCCTGGGGTTACAGGGATTGGGGTGCAGAAACCAGGGGTGATGGAAGCCCTTTCTCACTCACCTTCCAGCTCCCACAGTGAACACTCACTGGGCCTTCAACTTCCAGGTCAGGGCCAGGGGTCAGAGGATGGGCAGAGCTCTGAAGAGCCAGGTTCTTGAGATGGACCGTTTAGACTTTCTGGCCCTGGTCCTGTCTGGGCTGAGGCCCATTCCCCAGCTCTGACCATGGCCCCCGCGTTTCAGGGAGAGGGGGTGGTGGGGTTGGGGAGCGGGAGGGGCTGAACACGTTGCTGCCTTTCCAAGTCCTGGCCGGCCCCCATGCTTACGACTCTTGGCTGCCCAGTTTCCCCTTTGTCTAACCCCGGGGTGCAGCCCTGCCTCTACGAAGCCCTGGAGATGCTGACAGAGGAAAGGGTTTGGGACCTGCAGGCTAGGGGATGGCACTTGGACAGAGCAACTTCTGCTTGCCAGGTGTACCTATGGAAACGGGGGGCTAGAGAGAGCCACCTTTGCGGTGGGGGCTGAGGAGCCATGAGCCCGGGCCTGGTGGACAAAGGTGGCCCCTGTCCAGGTAGCTGCCTCACACAGTGGCGAGCAGAGGCGTGGCCAGTGGCTGGCTAGTATCAGTGGCCTCTGAGTTGGTGGAATCTGAGTGCGTATTCTGGGTACCACCTGCCTGATTGCAGTGTCCCTACACTCCCCCTGGAGATTTAACGTACCTGTCCTGCTTGTCCCCTGCCAAGACAGGGCTAGATTTCCTGCTGTCTGGCCTGATACCCCTACCCCTACCCATGAGGAGCAGCTACTTTCTTAAGAGCAGCTATAAGGGCACCATCCTCACGTGAGGGTCATAGGCTGCTACACCCAAAGGACTCAGGGAATCTGCCCAGGCTGGGAAGCAGGCTCTCTCCTGGCCACGGGCTTTCTTCCCAGGGGCCTCCCTGCTGTCCTGGCTGGGCCCATAATCACTGCCTTGGCCCCGGTCAAAGTACAGCTAACATGGTCCTACTGGAGCCAGAGGCCAGCGGTGAGGTGTGCCTTGTGCTGCCGCGTTGGGGAGTCACACCATAGGACCCTGCCTGTCAATCAACCCCTAGCCCGGGCCTGTGTATCCCTTGCCTCAAGGCCGGAGCTGAGGACACACAAGGAAACAGTGTGTTTATTGCCAGAGCCTGGCCTTCACCTTGTTTGCACAAGATTCCTTCAGTTCCTGAATGTTCTGGTCTTTCCATCTGGGCCGGCCAGAGGAGGCCTGACCCAACCCCATGCCAATGGTCAGAGGGCAGATGTCCCCCATCCCGCTTGGCCACCTGCCTGGGCAGCTTGTCTCGGTGCCCTCAGAGGCTTGGTCTCAGCCCGCCAGGCCATGAAACCGGAGAGAGCTCTGAGCGTGACTGAGGCCGCACAGCCGCCAGCTCTTTGCTGGAGGTTGGCTGCAAGCACCAAGTACGCTGAACGCAGCCAAGCGCTGTCCTGTGGCAGGCTGTCACCTCCCGCCCCGTCCATTCACGGGCGATCGTGGCTTACAGACTCCCCATCCCTACTCCTGCCCTCACCCGGGAAGAGCTCGGCAGCCACGTGTCAGTCCGTCTGAGCCTGTGGCTGCTCGGTCCATGACCTCGTCATCCGGTGGCTCGCTCCTCTGCTGTCCACTTCAGCCGCCCCCAGTGATGGCTGCCCCAGGCCATCTTGCCACCTGGAACTGCTCCACCCTAGAAATCGCTGAGTCAGGCGCCCCCTCTCTACCCACAGCCTGCAGGCCCTCCAGCCCACTCTTGGTCCCTTGTGGGACGCAGGTTCCGGACTCAGCAGGATGCGGGGCCTTGCTTCCTCCCCTGCTGCCTCTCTGTCTTCATTCTCCTCCCTCCCCAGCTGAGGTTCCCTGGTCCATCATTCGAGCGCTCTTCTGCCAACATCCGCAGCTCTCTTGGCCGCCCATCTCATGGTCCCGCCTGGCTGGCAGCCCCCCAGCCCTGGAGGAATCCCAGCAGCCTCCAGCTTGGAGGCGCCCTCCCCCATCTCCGCTGCTGGGAGCAAAGCTGGAGAAACCGGCAGCGCTGGGCGGGTGATCCCTGATGCCAGGCATGCACGCAGACCAGCTCAATTGGCCTTGGCTTGTCCCTGCCCAGTCAGCTGCTTGCTTTTCCTACTCAGCACCCTGTAGCCTCCCTTCAAAGGTGGGAAGACCACCTCCCTGTCTTAAACGCCATCCCTCTCCCATCCCCCAGTCCCCCAACTGTCTCTCTGGGCTGATGGCCCACCTCCTGCTCCCCAGAGACGACAGAGGCCAGTCTGCCTTCCAGCACTGCATCTGTACCTCCAACGCCAATCCAGGGGCAGAGGCGCCCTCCTCCTCTTTTGGGTCCCACTGCCAATGTCCACCATCCCCTCACCCCATTCCTTGGACCCTGAGTGGCCACCCATCTGCACGGCTGTCTGTGCAGCCACCTTCCCATCCAGATTCTTCCCATCAGCATCTAGAAAACCTCAAATCTCACACCATTAAAAACCCATCTCTTGGGGCCTAAACTTAGACATGCACTGTCTGTTCTCTCATCTTCCCCACCCTTCCAGTCTCCAGTCAGCTCCCACAGTCCCGTCATTCCACCACAAGGCCCTGGCTAAAGTCACCACTGACTTGCATGTGGCCACGGTCTCCAGGTCTAATCAGGAGCCACCCCTCTCTCACCCCCGCTCCGGCAGTCTCCTTCCTCCCAGGGTGTCTCTCTGACTTAACTCCCACCTCCCTGGCTGCTCTTCTCCACTCCACCACCTCCACCTCCTCCTGTCTGGCTCAACCCAGAATGAGGAGGGGTACTGCAGAAAGGGGCTTACTAGGGCCTAGGATCTCCCCAGCCCGGAGACTCAGAAGTGGCTTCTCTGAGGAAGTGGCTACGTGGTTGAGGGGAGAGTATTTAAAGGAGGAACTAGGGGAGCAGAGTTTTGGACTGAAGGAGCCACACACCCAATGCGAGCAGCTGGACCATGGAGCCCCTGTGCCCTAGAGAGATGAGTGCAGTCCCCCCGGTGGTGGAAGTGTCCACTGGAGGCTCCATCCTGGGTGTGAAGACTTGAAGGACGATGCCCTTGTCCTTCCATGCTGGCCCAGCTGGGGCAGAGGTTGGGACCACCACAGAGATCAGCCCTCAGCTCCATCCCTCAGGGTCTCTTTGTTGCCTTCAGAGCTGCCCCAGAGTGGCCGGAATAGGCTTCTGCAGGAGGCAGGGGGCTCCTTGTCACCGAATGTGTGCAAGCAGAAGCCGATCAAGACTTTCTCTGCCTTCCTGTAGTTAGAGACAGTGTCCAGTGGTTTTGTAGATTCCCACCCAGCCTTCAGCCACCACAGATGACCAATATCAGCTCTGGGCCAGGCCCGGTGCCGGGAGGGAGGGAGGGAGATGTGTGGATGCAGTGGTGTGGGGGCTGGTTGTGGTGTCGGTAGCTCCTGGAGAGCCTGTGAGCAGCTGCCACAGGTAGAGCCTGGGGCCACAGGAGGCTTCCCAGCGTCAAGAGGACTCCAGGATCAGGGGGGGTTAGAGAGGCCACTGGGGAGAGTGGGTGGCCAGAGCAGAGACAGCTGCCAGGTGTGGGGCAGACAGACCCTAAGCGAGAGAGGCCCCCCGAAGGAGACTATTATCAGTCATATGGTCTTGAGATGATTCAGCTCAGTCTCATGCAGTAACACGTAATATGTCAGGGATGTCACTGTACCAAGGGCTTATTCCAGGCCCAGCCACTGTCTTGCAGTGTGACTTGGGATAGAGCCTCTAACAGGGTTTTTTTGCTTTGGAGAAGGTCTTGATCTGGGCCATTCCTTGATGGTTTCCCACGTGAAGGTAGGCCCCGGGAGGGAAGTTGGGAGTGTTGCTTGTGGGAGAAGTGAGTCTGGTCTCTGGGAATTCCCGGGTGGGCCCCAGAGACCTTTGTTCTCACATGAGTGAGCCTCCCCGAAGGGGGCCATTCCTGGTGTGCAGTGCCTGCCTGCACCCCAGGCACGCACTGGCAGAGCCTGGGCATGGTGACCATCTTTCTCCTGGCCCAGGGGCCTCCGTGCCACCAGCCTGGAGTGGGCAGCTGGAAGGAAGCTTTGTTTCGGGACAATAGCCTCAAGCGCCCAACGGGCCTGGTAGCACACTCGCCCTTCTCCCCAGGGCACGCTACTCCAACCTGGGGCCCCACCCAGCCTTCAGCCACCACAAATGACCGATATCAGCTCTGGGCCAGGCCCAGTGCCAGGAGGCAATGCACCTGCTTTCCGGGATATGTTCTCCCGTGTCCGGCCCTCCAGCCCTTGCTGTCCACAAGTCATGTTTCCGTGTTGACGCAGGGTCTCTATGGGTTAGGGCTCTAGACCTGCTGTGGTTTCTGGGTCCTGGGCTGGACCTGGTTCCCGCCTTGTGGGGAAGCCAGTAGCCACAGTTTTCCTGAGCCTGGGAAGAGCACACAGGAGCCCTTCAAGGCCCCAAAGGCTCAGGTCATGTGGGAGGACCCAGCTACGCCTCTGGGGTTGGGGCAGGATTTTAGTGAGAGGGTCAAGGCCTCACTAGTTCTGCTGTGGGCCACGCTATAGTCATCCTGATTGCAGAAGGGAAACAGGCTTGAAAGTTGGTATGCTGAGACTGTAGCTTCCACCCTGGGCAGGGTCCTGAAGGACTCAGGTGTGACCAAGCACAGATACTGTTACTAGCACTTCCTGCTGGGAAGATGTGAATGGACAGACCGGCAGGGGTACCTACTCATCATGACCTCACCAGTGCCAGGCTGGCCCCCAGGGGGATGGATGGTGAGAATGTAGGAGCTGAGGTGCTCCAGAAGGTGGCGCCAAAGGGCACAGCAGAAGGACAGGGCTTGGTTAGGGGACTCTGAAGTGTCTTCCTGAACTCCAACCTGAGATTTCTGTGGGCCCAAGCTGAATCTACCAGGCACAGGGCGAGGGAGAGCCTTTGGGCAGAGGAATACAGATTGCTGCACTCCCACCCCACGGGGGCCTCTTTGGCCTGGCGGCAGCCGCCTGTCCACTCCCCAGCTGTCTTCCTCTGGAGGGAGACACCGACCAGCTGGACCCTCAATCTCTCCTCTGAGGCCAAACGAGGGGAAGACGGTGGAGTGCCTTTTTGAGGGCTGGGGAGCAGCTGCCGAAGCCAGGCGAGGAGGAGGAGGATTTCCCTGCCTGCCGAAGTCCTTGGGAGAGAAGCAGGCAGTTGGGCCAGCATCGTCTCTGCCAGGCCTGTCCTGCCTTCCTTCTCCCAGGAAGGGAGATTCTGGCTCTCACTGGGCAAGGGAGAAAGCCGGGGCCGCCTGCTGCAGCAACCTTGTAGTTGACCCAAGGGGAGGAAGTGCTGGACCTGGCACAGGATCATTCGGGGCCTGCCTAGCCTGGGTTGGAAGGGGGCCTTGGAACGGCTTGGGGGTATGTGATCACAAGTGACCCGTACATGGCTTAGCATTTTCTTTGGTACCCAACTAGGTCTTCTAGCAGGAGAGGCTGGGGGCAGCCAGGGGATACTACCACTGGCCCCCACGTCTGCTGTCAGGGCTGAAAAGTGAGTCATAACTGGCCTGCTCCACATCACTGGAGGGATAACAGCAAGGCCAGACGGCAGAGTCTTCCCACAGGGCTCTCCTCTGAGGTGGGGCCAGGACCCTGAGACAACCCCCCTGGGCTCTGACCTCAGCCCCACTCCCAGTGCAAACTAATATCCTGAGCTGTGGGCATAAGGAGTGGAGCGGTTTAGATAACGAGGACTGGCTTGTGAGGATCCCTCTGAGAAGACAAGGCTAGATGGGGATTGCAGAGCCCCCGGGCCAGGGAGCCCTGGACAGGGCGGAGGGGAGTGGCCACTGGCCGCGTCTCATGCTGTGACGGGCCTGGTGCCTGCACTCTCTGCGCTTTATTTCCTCTGACAGCTGGCGACGCAGGTGGTGGTGGAGTTGGTTGGAGAGGACTCTCCCCCTCCCCACCCAGGGGGTAGCAAGAGAGCGAGAGAGAGAGCGTAAAAGAGCATTCTAGGTTTGGGGGTGGGGTCTCTGTGGCTCTTTCAGGGAGCACGCTGGCTAGAATGTGGCTGCACGAGATGCAGGCCAAGGTGCAGGCCGAGTGTCAAGGGAGGTGGAGGGGAGCACGGTCCGGGGCACCTGCAGTCCTGCAGGCATCTGGCAGGAGGGGTGTGCTGTCCAGTGCAGAGAAGATGCAGGCTGGGGCCAGAGACCAAGGCACAGAGCTCTCTCCAAGGTGCCTCCACTTTGCCAGCTGTCAGGTCAGGGTCAGAGGGCTGGCCATTTGGGTCTCTTGGCTTGCAGCTGCAAATGGGCCCTGCCTGAAGCCCTCATTTTGAGAAGGGGGGCCTTTCTCTTCTTAGCACACATCCTGTAGCTGACCCAGCCAGACTCGGGGTAGAGGGAGGGCAGCTGCCTGGCGCTAAGCCCAGGAGAGCAGAGGTTTTAGCAGGGCGCTGGGCTGGGTGGGAGCTGGGGGGGGCAGCAAGCAGGCGGAGTGGGGGTCAGACCAGGACAGGAGCTATGGCCTCTTCCTTCTGCCGCCTTCCTGGAAGGCCCTGTGGGAGCTCCCCTAATGGCCAGCCCTCTGAGTTGAAGCCTGGACCATCAAACTCCTTCCCTTTTTTCCCTTGGTTTTGGGGACCACTTTCTTCCAGGGTTGTCTTCCTTGGACAGAATCACACTGAGACACCTCCCCTGGGCTCTGACCTCAGCCCCACTCCCAGTGCAAACTAATACCCTGAGCTGTGGGCACAAGGAGTGGTGCTGAAGATAATTGTCACAGGGCAGGGGGGGCCCATGCTCAGGTGGGGCCCATGCTCAGCGCCTAACTCAGGGCAGCGGCCTCCGCCCCAGCTTGCACCCTTCAGCGGAAGCCCCACTTTGGCCTTGGAGGATGTCCTCCAGGCCTCATCCAGTTCCCTTGTGCCCTGAATTCATCACTGGTGCCGCTAGGCTGGAGGAATGTTGTGGCTACGGCAGCTTGACTGTGACCTGAGGCCCTCTTCCCGCTCCACCCCATCCCCACATAGGTGACTGCACAGAATTTGCCCCAGCCCTTTTGTGGCATCGTCTTCATGGTCAGAGGCAGAGCCTGCCCCCTTGCCAAGTCTGAGCTGGGCAGCCCCACCCGTCCCCAACTCCACAGCCCCCTCTACTGCCCATAAACTCCCCAGAGCAGAGAGCCTGGGGCTGACCTGAGCCCAGCCTCCTCTCCGGGTCTCTGGGTCTCCTCCAGGCCATCCTGGGCAAACGCCTGGCCCTGGCCTCAGGCCTAACGGTGGAGGCGGTGCTTGGTCTTTGGAGTGGGCTGCTCAGGGCAGCTGTCTACCTGCCCGTCGCTGCCTGCCCTGGGACCTTACTCCGGAGGTGCCTTCCCACCAGCTCCCCTCTGACCTTCCTTAGAGAAGCTCGTCCTCACCCCACTCCTCAGACTTTTTTGCTCTTGCATCCTCCCTTCCGCTCTGTTCCCACCCAGCAGCCAAAGCGACCCTAACTGGATTGGATCTCCCTGCTTACGCCCTGCTTGTGGAACCCTGTGCCCAAAGTGAAGGCGCGCCCCTCAGCCTTGCCTGCGGGACCGGTCTCCGGGCCCCAGCCTGCTGGCAGAACTGCCCTGGTTCCTTTCCTCCTGCCAACCCTGGCTGTGCTCAGTTCCTCGAATGCGTCTTGTCACTCGGTGAATGTTTGCAGGTTTTTGCACACACTGTTCCCCCTTCCCAGAACGTGCTTTCTTCTCCCAGTTCTTTCATCACCCGGGCTGGCCGGGGCACCTCACCTCTGTGTGCCCACGGTCCCCGCGTCCTGCCAGAACACTGTTCACACCCGTTTTGCAATCACTGGTGGGGCCTGGATTCCACTCTCCCTCCACTGAGGGAGGGGCCCTGCCTGTCTCGTGCTCCTGGGAGTGGAGAAGGGGGTGCACTTGGGCAGGGAGCTGAGCCAGTGGTGCTTCTCCGCAGCACCCTCGAGGCAGCACTCGCTGTGGAGGGGCTGATGGGCTGTGCAGGGTGGGGGCAGGGGCGAGGTGTCAGGACTCCCAGCCGCACCCTGACAGGCTGCCTGTTGTTGTGTGCCTCCCGTAGTTACAGCTACATGATCGACAACGTGATCCTACTCATCACGGGCACGCTGCACCAGCGCTCCATCGCTGAGCTCGTGCCCAAGTGCCACCCGCTAGGCAGCTTTGAGCAGATGGAGGCCGTGAACATTGCGCAGACACCTGCCGAGCTCTACAATGCCATTCTGGTGGACACGCCCCTGGGTGAGCCTCTGGTGGGGGGGCGGGGGGAAGTGGGCATCAGTGTCAGTGGCTCAGTGTGGGGTTTGCGGACCCCTGGGGGTGACCTCACTCAGAATTAGAGGCCTGCCCACTGCTGCTAACCTTTTTGTTTCCCTCGACTTGCCCTCCCATTCCTTCCCCCTCCCGCTGCCTTCTCCTTTGCTGTTGCTCTTGCTGGGCCAGGAAGGCGACCCCTGGGGCCCAACTCGGATCATCTAGCTTCTCGAGACTGGATGATTTCTCAGAATGCAGAGGAGGGCTGAGCTCAAGGAAAGTGTGAGAGGCTTGCGTCCCTTGGAGCCTTGGGAGTGCTGACATGTCAGACTGTGGCCCCAACCAGGGTGGGAGTAGCAGGCCACCCATGAGCAGAGGAGGGAAGCAAATAGCTTCTCTCGCCTCTCCCAGGCAGGTCCCAGGGGTCCTGGGTGCAGGGTTCATGGTAGAGGCCAAGGAGGGGAACTGGGAGCTTCCTCCAGGGCCCTGCCTAGGCAGTGCTGGCCCCCGCCTGCTGTGTTGGCTGGGTAGAAGGCACCAAGGCCGTCACCAGCTAGTGCCTTCATAGCCAGAGTCCTAGTCCCCTGGGCACCACCTCCAAGAAGCCACCAGGGTTGAACCACTAGGCTCCAAGCTGCACTTGGTCCTACACAAAGAGGCCTGAGCCCTGCCTGCTGGCCTCACCTATCATGGACTCTCCCAGGAGTTCTGAGCTGTTTGTGGCTTCTTCTGTTTTTCCATCTTTAAAAAAGAGAAAGACCAGTGAGTCCACAGGTTCCCCTTGGAGCGGGGTGGCTTTATCCTGCTCTGATCTCTACTTCCAGCCTGACAGTGGTCCCTTGGGTCTGCCCCAGCGGCGATCAGGTCATGTTATGACTGGCTGCCTCCTTTATAAATCCGTTTCAGGAGCAAGGAGTCAGGAAAAGCCCCAGTCAGGGTACATAGTCCAGAGCATTGCTTCTGCCACTTCCAAGGCAATAACTGGTCCTCTGGTGCCCAGCCAGATGGACCTGTGGCGGGGCCCTCTGTGCCTGCAGGGGCGCTCGGACACCAGCAGGACTCGGACGTAGTCTCTGCCGCCCCTCACACCGAGTCTTTTCTCCTCAGCGGCGTTTTTCCAGGACTGCGTCTCTGAGCAGGATCTCGATGAGATGAACATCGAGATCATCCGCAACACGCTTTACAAGGTAGCACCCCCCTACCCCGCCCCGCCGCCCTCTGAGCAGTGGGGGGTTGGCCTGCAAGCTGGGGCGGGGGGGGGGCTGGGGGGCTGGGGGCGTGGTGGGCCTGTGATTTCTGTAGGGGCTGAGGCAGGGCGCAGCCCCAGGCTCTAACCCTGGGGGCTTATCCACTTACTCTCTGGCTCCCGTGATGGGGGTGAGGCTGCATGGAACAGGCTCTCTGCCCCGAGGGGCCCGCGGTGGGCCTGGATAAGATCAGCAGGAGAGGCAGGTGTTCCACAGCTTGGCTCGTCAGAGCTGGCTCCTGGGTGACTGCTCTGCCTGCGTCCCGGAGGGTCACGGCCACCCTCTGGGTTGTAGCTCTCAGGCTGACCTCGCCTAGACTGTTGCCAGCGAGGCCCAGCATGGGAGCAGAGGCAACAGAACAGAGTTCTGTTCTGGGTGGGGGAGGGACCCTGCCAGAAGTGGCCAGGTCACCGTGCCCCTGTGAGATTCCTAGGCCTAGAGCCAGGGCCACGTCTTATCCTGCTCATCCCCACCTACCTTCCGCTTCCCGCCAGCCCGTGGCACAAGCTGGTGACCCCGTGGAGGTTGTGGAGGTAGAGTGGGCTTGGGATTCCTAGGTCAGCACTGTCCTGGCCTAAAGAAGAGGAGGAGCAGAGCTGGCCGGGGACGAGCGAGAGACGTTTGGGATAGACTGGGCTATAAGTGTGGTGAGGTGTGAAGCTGTCGTGCCAGGATGCCGATGGGCTGCAGCCAGGGACATGGGTCAGCAGGGCCAGGCCCTGGATAGCACTGACCAAGGGTCCTGCTGGCCTGGCCTGGCCCTGTCTTTCGGATCTTTACTTATTTATATTTTTAATCCTCACCCAAGGACACATTCATTGATTTTTTTTTTTTTTTTTTTTAAAGAGAGAGGAAGGGAGAGAGAGAGAGAAACATTAATGTGAGGGAGAAACATTGATCAGTTGCCTCCCACACGCGCCCTGATGGGGGATCAAACCACAGCCTAGGCCTGTGCCCTGGCTAGGCGTCAAACCCACAACATTTTGATGTATGGGACGACACTTCAACCAACTGAGCCACCCAGCCAGGGCATCTCTCAGATCTTTATAGCCAGGGTCCTCCCCTGCCCTGGCTGGAGTTCAGCGGCCAACTCTTGGCTGCCTGCTGAGCCCCAGAGTCCCCCTGCAGGGCTCTTGGCCAGGGTGCAGGGCGGGTCTGGTGGTGGTGAAGGGGCTGCCTGGGGGTTTGGTGGGGTAGGCAGGGGACCAGCATGTGCAGAAGCAAGCGTGGAGCGTGGGCCAAGTGGCGGTGAGATCTGCTGTGGAAGGGCAGGTTCCAGATGGAAAAAGAAGCAGGCACAGGATCAAGTCACCCAGGCCCGGAGTTTGAACTTTATCCTGTGTGCAAGGCCAGCCAGTAAAGGTTTCCGGCGGTCAAAGTATCAGAAAGCCCCTCTGGCTGCAGTGTGGAGGACGAGGTTAGAGGGGACAAGACCAAAGGTGGAGGAAGGCTCAGCTTCTTTAGTTCTCAGTACTGCCCTAGGAGCTAGGAAGGCATCAGTCTTCTCCTTTGTAAGATGAGGAAACTGAGGGCCCAGAGAAGTCGGGTGGGCTACCTGAAGCCACTTGCTAGACACTGGCAGCACTGGGATTGCACCTGGCTCCGCCTGTTTGCAAAGCAAGTGCTCTCACCCACCCGCTATTAGGGAGGCAGGCCAGCCAGTCTGCAGAGAGAGAGTGCGCACCCACCTGCCCGCCCAGATGGCCCACTGCTGGGATCCCTGCCCTGAGACAGGCAGAGGGGTGCGGCTGTCCCTCCAGCCTTACCCACACCCTCACCAGGCCTGACTGGTTCTGCCTGGAGTCACTGGCTGGGGCTGCTTGGGCACCAGCTTGTAAACTCTGATCCAGCGCTGCAGGCGCCGTGCCAGGACCGCCCACCCAGCAGGCAGTGTCCCAGCCCAGTGGCCACAGATGGGAGATTAGGCAGACCCTCAGCCGCGTACCCGGTGCGAACTGCAGGCAGCTGGCACAATAGCCGTGAGCTGGCAGACTCCTCCAGGTCACAGGGTGGGAGTGGGGATGTGACCTCGGTACCTGGGCCTTTGGGGTCTTAACCCGCTTTTCCAGCTGCCCTGGCCTCCAGAAGAGAGTCTGGGTCTGTCCCCCAGCCTCCTTCACCCTGGGGTCAGCCTCTCTGCAAAAGCTGGTGGCTTCCCCCGTAGGTAGGAGCGGCAGACCCCACTGGATGGAGCAGGCCTGGGGATTCGGGCACAGCTAGATGGCTGGGTACAGGGACGGAGGTAGCTGGAGACAGTGCTAGGACTGAACAGTACCCCCCAAGCCACGGCAGGGTTGGCAGCTGTTTTTTTCTGCCTCTCTGATTCCCGTGGATCTGTTGTGCTAAGCCCACTCTCCTCTTCCAGCTTCTTACTCTCTGACCTGTCCTAGCCTTTTGTTTTCTGTGGCCTCAATGGTCACCTCAGGCCTCTCTCTGAGCCTAGCGTACCCAGTGCCTCTGGCCAGGATGAGCCTGGGCTGCTGGCGCCCAGGCCTCATCTCACCTCCTCCCGTGGGGTAGCAGAGCTGGTGGCCCAGGTCAGCTGGCAGTGGGTGCAAAGGTCTCTGCACTTGGAGGGCAGACTTCGGCATGGAGAGCTTTCCGTGCCTCCCAGCCCTCACCCCCAAACGAGCCTCTAGCCCATGAAGCCAGAGGCTCTGTCACCACGCCACCAGAGGGGACCCAGGGGGTCTGAGTGAACAGAGCCTCTTCCTGACAGAGAGAGGTGTGGGGAGGAAGCCCGTGCCTGGCTGCCTTTAAGAGTGAGTGCTGGGAGGGACCTGGGGCCTGGACTGACCTATCTTCTCCTCGTGGCCGGCAGATCCAATTTGCCTGGGCAGGAAGTGCTTGTTCCCACCTGCGCCCAGCATGTCCGGCCCTTGCTCTGCAGAGCTGACGTCCATGTGGGCAACAGTCATCCCTCAGCAGGGACTGGGCAGGCCGTTTGGTTCCTACTGTGTGATGCCTGGGGGGTGGGGGGAGGAGAAAGTGTTCTGTGAGGTGGGGCGCCAGAAGGGACCAGGCACCCAGTCCAGGCCATGTCTCTGTGAACTCACAGGAGTAACCTTCCCTCACCAGCCCATCCACAGGTGGTTTTCTGGAGCTGAGGGGGGTAGATGTGGGGGAAAGACAGATAGAACAGCAGGGGAAAGACAGAGAGCCCCTCTGAGCCTGGCCTGCTGTGGGGTGAGGGTGAAGGGGGTACTGCATCGTGAAGCAGACTGTCGGCAGGAATTGCTGTCACTCCTCACTTGGGGGACAAGGCTGCAGGCTTTCACTGCTGGACTGGTTAACAGTTGGAGTTTGTGGCTGTTTCACGCGCTCTTACGTGGGGGCTGCCCTGGCCAAACCATGGGTGTGATGTTTGGAATCACCATGAAAGGGACGGGGGGGGGGGGGGGGGGGGGCGGGGGGGGGCGGGTACTAGAGTAGGAGGCCCGGCAAGCCCGCTGAGTCTCCCCTGCTTGGCCTGAGCAAGCCCCATGCTCCGCACAGGCCTACCTGGAGTCTTTCTACAAGTTCTGCACCCTACTGGGCGGGACCACAGCCGATGCCATGTGCCCCATCCTGGAGGTGAGTGTCTGCCCACCCTCTCACCTGCTGGTCCCCTGGGGAGGACAGGCCTAGAGGAAGCCCTGCCGACTGACTGGCCACTGCCTTCCTCCCCTCCCTCTCTCCTTGGCTGTGCTGCGGCCCTGCAGTTTGAAGCAGATCGCCGCGCCTTCATTATCACCATCAATTCCTTCGGCACAGAGCTGTCCAAGGAGGACCGTGCCAAGCTCTTCCCACACTGTGGGCGGCTGTACCCGGAGGGCCTGGCCCAGCTAGCTCGGGCTGACGACTACGAGCAGGTTAAGAACGTGGCCGACTACTACCCGGTGAGTGCCCTGCTGTAGGGCCCAGGGTGGGGCATATTGGCCCTTGACTCTCCACCCCACGCTCAACAGCCCCCTCATACTTGTGCTTCCCGCCATGCCCCTGGGCCAGGAGTACAAGCTGCTTTTCGAGGGCGCGGGCAGTAACCCTGGAGACAAGACCCTGGAGGATCGATTCTTTGAGCACGAGGTGGGTGCCGGGCCTGCCTGTCATACAGAGGGGTTGGTGGCTCAGGCCCGACGCTCGTGGTCATGGCCACCTGCACATGACGCCTGCCTCTGTCCTCAGGTGAAACTGAACAAGTTGGCCTTCCTGAACCAGTTCCACTTTGGTGTCTTCTACGCCTTTGTGAAGCTCAAGGAACAGGAGTGTCGCAACATTGTGTGGATTGCTGAGTGCATTGCCCAGCGCCACCGCGCCAAGATCGACAACTACATCCCCATCTTCTAGCGCCCAGGCCTAGGGCTCCCCACGAGTGTGTGTCTGTGCGTGCTGGGACCAAGGCTGCGGCTCACATGCCAGCCCTGCGGGTAGCACATTGTCCTAGCGGCTGCCCAGCCTCCCTGCTCTTCAGAGGCTACTCCTGGGCCTGAAAGGGGCTGGGTGCCTGCTCCCCCCACCAAGGATAGACCAAGTCCCCCTCCAGATCAAGGAGGCCCCCTCAGCCCTGTTACAGCCACTGAGATGTCCGAGAAGCATGTGGTCACTTTTGTGCCCCTTCCTAATAGCCGAGAACCCCTGGGGGCAGCGGGAGCCTCCGCTCCCCTCTGGGTCGTCCCCGGAGCCATGGGGAGGCAGTGTGTGTGTGTCCCTTGGGGCGTGCAGGAAGTAGCTGTGCATATCCCTTTCTCAGCTCTGCCCCTCTGAACAATAAACTGCCCTCTCTAAGTCTGGCTGTCTGCTGTCTCCTTTGAACCCTAGTTCCTTTTCCAGACCCCCAGCTTGCCTTGGGTGTACCCTTACTGAGTCCACCCCTGCCTAGCCTAAGCCTTCTACCTCCGGCAGTCTGCCTCGTGTGCAGCCCCAGACCCGCCCTCTGCTGAGCAGGCAGATTCCTCGGGGCAGGGGAGTCACTGGAGGATAGCTCCTGCCTCTGCTGGAGGCGTGGGTCCCGGCCCCGGAGTGCCCACAGGCCTATTTGCTTCATTGAGCTCCGCCATTCCCCAGACCAGGGTTTTCACCTCCATTTCTCTAGGAGGAAACCCAACGCTACGGATAAATGATCTGCCCGCGGTCCAGGCAGGGGTAGCTGCGAACCAGAGTCTGTGCACAGAGCCTCGTCCCTGTGCTGAGCCCAGGGGTCCCCCAGGCGGTGCCCAGCGTGGCGCACAGCCGCAGCCTTTCACCCTCCAAACAGCGTCTACCCCATTCTAGGAGAAATTAAAGTTTGTCTTTATTTTTAAAATGGTCATCAGGCAAGTAGGGTGTGCAGCCTCCCTGCGACTTGGGGTGGGTGGTCGGGACCCTAATTCTTGAGCCAGTCAAGAAAGTTGGGATTCACCCTTTGAATCGCAGCACTGAGGCACCAGTGCTGAGAAATAATCCTGAGGGGGTCCCCAACCTACCCTGTCACTTCTTAGTTTGCAGAGGCACTGACTGTGGGATCCTATCAAAGGCTACAGCTACGTCTAGCGCAAAATCCCCCTTCCAGCTGGGTTCTCTAAACTACAGGGTGGAGCCTTGTGCCCTGGAGAGTCTGGGGCCAGTGCAGCAGCAGAGAGGCCCAGAGGTTCACTGGGAAGCCTTAGCCTCACCAGGCCTGATCTGGGGCATCAGCAGTGGGTGGGGCTGGGGTCCTTTAGGCCAGGCTCTAGGGCAGATTTGGGGGTCACAATGCCCAGGGAAGGGCCAAGGGCTCGTGGGACCTCCTCTGCTGGAACAGCTAGGCCATATGTGCACACTGCTCATTGGGACATGGTCGGGGAAGGGCCTGGGTTTGGGTCTGATGCTCGGGCTTCGTCCTGGGTGGGACTAGGGCCAGGCTCTCCAGGCCGCAGTGCTCTCGGCACACAGGGACTGATGAAGAAGGCTCGCAGGAAGCGGCGGCGCAGACCCCGGGGCAGATAGTAGTGGATGAAATACATGAGCCCCACGCCACGGCCCGGGTAATAGCGGTGTTGTGGCTGAGTGGCCAGCAGCGCTTCGACGATGGCATCTATAACGGGGCTGAGGTCGGGCACTGCCAGGGTCAGCGAATGCAGGAACTGCCCATGCATGTGCTCGATGTAATCCTCGCCATAGGCCTGCAGCAGCTCCTGGGACAGGTTAGCCAGCAGCAGCTGTTTGCGCTTCTCCCAGCAGTTCACACCGTCAGCTGACCCTGGGGGAAAAAGTGGTAAAATCAGCGTAGAGCCAGTCAGCTAGGGAAGCCAAAGACCCAGGCCTAACTCCCCCGTGACTCGCCTCCTGCCAAAGCCTCACCCATTCTAGACCTGTCCCCACCCACATGAGACCATGTCCACTCCTCTTTGCCAGCCCCAGGCCTCCCTTGTCACCCAGTACTGACCTTCACCTGTCTTGAAGCAGCCAGGCTGGATGACGCTGACTTTGATCCCCCAGGGCAGAAGTTCAGAGCTGAATGTGTCCATGAGCAGCACCATGGCCGCTTTGGAAGTCCCATAGGCTCCCAAGCATGGAAATGGCATGTCTCCTAGGGATGAATTGGGGTGTGGCAGCTCAGCCTGGGCCAGGGGCTCCAGCATCCCTCCCCACCAGTGGCTCTTTTTCTGCTGCAGTGTGGGCATGCACTCACCTGCCGGGCTGCCCAGGGTCACAATACGACCCCTAGAACGGCGCAAAAGTGGCAAGAGGCCCTTGGTCAGCTGCAGTGTGCCAAAGAAGTTCACCTCCATGCAGGTGCGGAATGTAGCCACTGGAGACAGCTCTGCATCGGCCACTACATCATTGAGGCCCGCATTGTTGACCAGGCCCCATAAGCCTGAGGAGGTGGAGCAGGGAGGGAAGCTGTAGCGCTGCCCTGCAGCAAACCTAGGATCACCGCCCCTCTGCACCCACCCTGCCACCCCTCACCTCGAAGAGCCATGCCCACTGACCTGTGCTGCTGGTGTGAGCCTTGGTGAACTCCAGTACCCGGCTAATATCATCTGGTTTGGTCAGGTCCATCTGCAGCAGCTTTAGGCGAGGGGAACAGCAGGCGCGCAGCTCTAGGGCACCAGGGCTCTCCAAGTTCAACACAGTGGCCAGCACCGTGAAGCCCATGGCATCTAGCTTCTTGGCCGCCTCCTTGCCAAAACCAGTGTCACAGCCTGGCCAAGGCAAGGCAGCCAGTGAACTCCCACTGTGACCCAGTCCATCTGAGACAACCCCAGGATCACCAGGGTCCAGACAGAATCCAGGACCCTGGTCACCCAGCCTCCCAGCAGTCAGCAGCCCTCCCTCCATCTCCGGCAGGCTTTGCTCCCTGGCTGAGCACCTGCGCATCAACTGTTTCACAGCTGTTGTCTCCCTGACTCCCAACTGCAAGCCCATCAGACATGCTCCTGAGCCCCACCTTGCAGATGAGGAGACAGCTCTAGTAATGCTAAGCTGCTTCGAGAAGTCACTCGGCCGGCAAAGAGTAAGTTCGGGACTCTATCCCAGGTCAGCCTGGGACCCCGTCCCAGCCCTAATGTCCTTCTGCCTGCTTGACATGAAGCTTCTGCTCAAATGCTCAGGGTTGCTGCACAGCCTCCCTTCCTTTTTCACTGTTCTCGCCCAGGCTCCTTCCGCCCACCTGCAGGCTGAAGCAGCCCCCTCTCCGGTCCTGTCCCATCTTAATCCCTTGAATCCATTCTCTACCTAAACAGCTACAGGGATTTTTTCCAAAAACGACAATATAATGGCTGCGGAGAACCTTCCTGAGGCTCCCACAGTGTGTGGGCTGAAGCCCAAGCCCTCTGCTCCCATCCTCCAGGCCCGGCCCAACCTGAGCTGGCCCACCTTCCTAATCTTGACATCCCCTGCTGCTGTTCCACCCTCTAGACAAGCAGGAGGCCCATCTCCACCTCACCTCTGACCCCCACCCTTGGAATTTCAATCAGTGGCAACAGTAGGGCATTCTCTGAGCTCCAGACCACTTGCCCTCAGGACAGGGACAATGATGGATGGAGAACAGACCTGCATTTCAGTCCCTTCCCACACCCACCAAGGGTGACCTGAGGTCAGTTACCACTCTTGAAGGCTTAACTTTCTGTCTTTGGTATGTAGAGAGAAACCACCAGGCAGAGCCAGAGTTGGGGTCCGATAAGCCCCTGCTTCCTTGATCGTTCCCATTTTGGTTCTGGGGGCAGAACCTCCTCCTCCCCGCTGAGCAGAAGCCACAGAGCTGCTCTGCTTTCCCACTCCTGGACGGCTCTGCACCCGCTCCCTGCAGGGAGGCAGACAGCACAGCTGGGCAGGGGGCCTTGAGCTGGGCTTTGAGTGGCTGGGGGCCTGCCAGGCAGCCCAGGCTGTGGGTGTGGGAGGGGGCACTTCCTGGGCAAGTCTGGCTGAGGCAGGGGGTATGTTTGTGCCCACTTGCCTAAGAGCCACCCCCTTTCCTGCCCCCACTCCAAGCAGACAGGCCCTTCCGGAGGAAATGGAGTCCTCCCAGAGCCTTAACTCTGCTATCCCAGCAGTTGACCACACCTTGTATCCCCTTGACTCACCTGCACACACATACCTGTACACACTGCCAACCTACCTGCAGTGAGCCGTGAACAACACACTGGCTCACTCCCATGAGACCCCTGCCGCCCATCAGCACATACCTATGCGCCCAGCCTCTCAGCCCGAACCCTGCCCCCAGGGCTGAGCTTGTTGAGTAGCCTTGGCCAGTGGCTCTCAGGGAGGGGTGGGAGGCAGCTCCGGCAGGTGGGGCAGGGTCTGGTCACCTACTTGTCTCACAGTCAGGTGGTGAGGGACCCCCAGAGTTCTTGGGCATGGGGCAAGTTGGAGGCTTATATCTGATGCTTAGATGGGATGGGATGGGCAGTCCCCTTCCCCTTCCCCATCATGGAACTTTGCAACTGCAGATGGGGGAGCCCGGGTCATGGAAGACACCCGTCCTCTCACCTCCCTCTCAGACCCAAGGCTACAAATGAGCCAGTACCAAAGCCGGGGCTGAGAGCTCAGGAAAGACACTAGCACTTGCAGCAGCCTCGGACCTGTTGAGACAGCTCAAAATTTAGAAGGCAGGACGTTAGCTACCCTGTCTCTGGGGACGGATCACCATCTAGTCCCTGCGTCATACCAGGATGGTCTATCATCTTCCTTCCTCAAGCCCCTGAAACTGGGGTCCCCAAAGGCTTTGTACTGCACCCTGAACCCCGATCCCTCCCATCCAGCCTGGGCTCTGCTCTCTCCACTCTTTGCTTGAAGCCCAAAGCCCTCGTGCCTCCTTCACCCTGCCCCAGCATGGTCTGGCTTCTAGCTCAGCGTTCAAGGCCCCACCTGAGAAAATAACCTCACATCCCACCACATCCCCGCAACCAGACTGATTATTGATAGTTCCCCAATTCAGACCTAGCTCATTCCTGCCTCAAGCCTTTGTTCCACACCCTTTGTCTCATACAAAACACCTTCCATACTCCACCTATCTCCACCCATCCTCCAAGGCCCAGCTCAAGGGTTGGCCTCCTCTGGGAAGTTCTCCCAGCTCCATCTGATCATGCAGGGCCCCCTGCTGGACCCAGACCTCTGAGAAACCAGTCTGATGGCTCCCCCCAGCCCAAGCCCAATGCAAAGGCAGGGCCCTGAGCACCAGTCCAAAGCCACAGGGGTTGGAGGAGAGACTAGGCTGCCCTCCCCCCATACAATGGAGCCAGTGCCCCCTGGCCTTTCTCCCCCTCCCCACTTCCCCCTTTCCCTTCGATCTGGTGACAGATTTATTCCCTGCTCCAGACAAAGGAAGCTCAGCCAGGTGGCCAGAGGCCTCCTTCTGGGCACAGAGGTCCAGGAGGAGTGGGGAAAGGGGTGCAGACTCCAGACTCTACCTCAGCAGTTTGAGGGTGGTAAAGTGGACCTGAGAGGCAGCTGAATGCCCAGCTTCTTTTCATGGTGACCTCAAGCTTTTCTGGACTCTAAGGATCTCAGCCAATTGGGTGGTGAGGGTCCCAACTACCCGTCTAAGCACCTTTCTCTGGCCCCAGGGAAGAGATGGGCCATCCCACGTGGGGATGTTAGACAGACTTCAAGGGGCGACCACCCTCTTAAATCCCTCAGAGATTGCTCTCTTGGGGAGCGGCATAGCATAAGCCCCAAACTCCAGAACACTCCATCTTTCTCAGCCACCAGTTTCCCCTGCGCACTTGCCCACTCCCTGACTCATTTTCCCTCCAACGATCCCCGCAGCGGCACATGGTTAACTCAGGTTTACAGAGGTGCCTTGTTTCCTACTTGGTTCGCTCCCTGGACCCAGGGAGAAGGGACTCTCCTACTCCTGCGCTGCCGGGCCCGCCTTGCCTTGGCGTGCCCACGGGATCCCTCCGGGTGTCCGGTCCTATCCTAGAGCCTGGAGTCCCCGCGCTCCTCGGACTCACCGGTGATGAGCACCGTGCGAGTGGACACGGGCAGGCGTGGTGGGCGCGCCAGGCAGGACAAGACGATCCAGCCGGTGGCGGCCAGCACGGCGAGTGCAGCCAGCGGGGGCAGCAGGCGCTGGCACAGCCAGTCGAGGGCGGCCAACAGCGCCAGCGCCGCCAACAGCGGGCGGCCCAGACGCAGGTCTGCGCGCAGTAGCTGCAGCAGCGCACGGGCCGCCACGAGTAGCCAGGCGCCGCCCGACGGCCAAGGCCATTGCTCCATAGCTGCGGGTCGGGCTGGGGAGAGCCGGGGCGGTGTCTGGGATGGAGGTCGGGAAGAGAAATTCGGGCCGGGGCTAGGAGTGCAGGGTGCAGCAGTACACCAGCCAGGAGTGGAGGGATACTCGCTTTCTGGGTTCGCCCTCGGGCCGAGCTTATAAAGAGACCCCGGGGGCGGGGGAGAAGGCGGAGCGGGGGCGGGGATGGGCGTGGCTTTCCCCTCCCTTCGGGCCCCCTAAGCTGGGCAGGTGCCCCCACCCCGGCCCCTGCCCCACCCCCGCACACAGAACTGCTTTCGAAGAAGCCGGAACAAAGTCCCAAAGTTGCGGCTGAGACCACGCTCTGGCACGGGCGGTGCCCGGGAAGGGACCAGTCTGTCTATCACTCGAGGTCCGCATCCGCTCACCTCTGCGCCCCTCCCCCCCACTCGTTGGCTTCTGAGCCGCTGCCCCCAGGTGAACACTTGCTTGGGACAACAGAGGACACGCACAACCTTCTTGCAATCACCCAGCATCGACAGCTTGCCGCGGCTACCAGGCCTGCCGGAACACCAAGGGGAACCAGCTGGTTCTTCACCGCAGAGCGGCCGCCACCACCGGCTCTCGCGCCGCACTCCCGCACGGTCCGGGCCGCAGGGCCATCGCACACATGTCCTGACGCACGCTCACACCTAAGCTTCTTGGGGCCACAAAACCGGCTTGGGGCGAGGGCTGGGGGAAGCAAGGTGGCCATTCGGGTTCTTGGCAGTCTTTGACCTGCCTTCCCTTTCCCAGCCCTGGGGATGCACCACCTCCACCACCTCCTGCCACGCAAGCGTATGTGTGTGGGTCTTGTGGAAGAATAGCAGTCACAGGAAGTGTCTAAGCCTCCCATTCCCTCCAGCCCAGACTCCTAACCCAGGGGCTCCAAGAGCCAGGCCAATGGGGACACCTGGAGAGTCAGCGAGAGCAGCCTCTAGGGCAGGGCGATGCCTGCCCTGCTTCCGTGATTCTCCAGCGGATAACATGAGCAGTGGAGTGTGGGTGCAGTTCCCTCCCTGTGGGTGTGAAGGTTTGTGCTTGTGTGTGGCCTGGCGGCTCCCCACCCTGCCCACCCCCGTGTCTGGCACCTTGTGCTTAGCATTCATGCCAGGGCTCTGCCAGGCAGTAGCTGTTGCCAGCACCTGGCTGCCAGGCCCTACGCATCGGGCAGTAGGTGCAGCCTATGGTAGAGGGGTTCCCTGCTTCCTGTGGGCCTTTGGCCTTGCCCAGTGTGTCTCCTCTGTGCCCAGACTCGGTCCTAGAGGGTCATGGATTCCCCCCACCCCGCCCAGCTCTGTGGCCCATTCTATATTTTAGGTGCCCAGGCTGTGCCAGGGCTTCAAAGCAGTCCTTCCACCAAAGCATTCTCTGCCACCCAGGCATGGTCCCCTGGCAGGCCAGGGGATTTTCAGTAAGGGAGCTGGGAGCCAGGCCTACCTAAGGGGATAGGCTTTGGGGGGAGGATCCATTTCCTTCCCAGAACACTCCTGTGCCCTCATCCATTCCTCTCATAAGAACAGATGACGGACTAGCCCTGGCCCTGGAAGGCAGGATTTGCGAAGGTGTATGTTTCTGACCTTGGTACATGACCTTGTGTGCCTGTATTTACATACACTCACATCCACGGGCCATGGCTTGTCTGTGCGTGTGTGCAATGTCTCTCCCTGTGCCATAACTCTGGCCTGTGAGTACATCTGCGTGTTTCCAGTAACTCTTTCTTCCTTGGTCTAGGTCATCCTTTGGAAACTCAGGGAAACATTTCTTTTCCCAAATCTGCTGACTCCTGTTACCCTGAATCTATGGCCCAGACCCAGAGGTAGGCACCCCTGGCCTGGCTCGCTGATCTGAGCTTTATACCCTGGATTGGTGGGACCTACCCCCCTTCCAGCTCTAGTCTCCTTACATAGAGTCTGGCTGTGGTTTCTCCAGCTTCAGTCCGTTAAAGGCTTCCCTTTGGGGCTGGGGAGAGGATGTGCAGGAAAGGGTGAGGTAGGGATCCCAGGCAGCTTTCAAGGCCAAGGCTACATAAGGAATTATCAGCACTTGTCAAAAGCAGGTGTTGAAGGGTAGGGAGTGGAAGTGGGAAAGCAAGGTGAGAACTGAGAAACGGGATCCTACACTGTCCTGGGAAGGTACCGTGAAGGATCCTGACTCATTGGGATGTCTGCAATGGGGAGAGAGACCCATTGAGAGGGGGTGTAGGGAAATTTCTTTGGCTGCAAAGTAGAGGATGGGCAGGATGGGGAGCGGGTGTTTCCAGCCCAGCTTCTGGGACACTGCCACCTTGGACAGAACCATTAGTCTATCATTTGGGTCTTCTGGGACTAGGTGATCTGCCACATTTTTAAATATATGCGCTCCTGACACGATGCCCACCTCTAGGCCAGGAGGCCATGCCTCTTTCCTAGGATCTGTGCTTCAGCCCCCTGTGACCTCTTCAAGGCGTATGCTGACCGCTTGCCCCTGGTCAGGTGGAAATGTTCTGGAAGTAGAAGGAAGGTGGCTCAAGCAGTCAGGGCTGGGAGTGGCTGGCCCAGCCCTGTCTGAGGCCTGGTGCCAGGTTGTTCCTGCCCAGGGCCAGAGAACCAACCTCTGCCAGACCCAGGAGTCTGGGTCGGCAGGGGCCTGCAGGGAAAAGAAGGGAAGAGGGGCCGTAGCCCCAGCAGATAAGGCAGGGCCTGGCAGGGGCAAAGGAATGAAGGGCAACCAGAAGGAGCAGAGCCCCTGAGCCACCCCACCCCAAGGCCCTCAGCCCATAGCCTCCCTTCATTCTTAGTCCTCCCTCCGGTCAGAAACCAGGCACTGGAGGGCCACGGGGTGGCTGGAAGGGGCACCCCCTGCTCTGGTCAGCTCCAGCGGAGTCCATTAGCTCACTGGCACCATCTGCTGGCCTTTGGGGGAGGGCGTGGCTTTAAAGGGGATAAAGCCAAGGGGACTGCTGGAGCTGAGAACGGGAACAAAGTGCCAGTGTGGGGTGCCAAGTGACAGTCTTCAAGAGCTCACGCTCTGTCCTCTGACTGCCCACAGGGTTCCCTGATCGCCTCTTCCTCCCTCTGTGGCCCAGCTCAGAGGAGGCAGTGAGTCCCAGGGAGGCCCTGCCCTGCACTCTGCTGGCACCCTGGCACCGCATTTCCCCTCCCTCCTGGCACAATGGCAGAGGGGCCTCAATGGCCAGTCTCTCCACCTGGCTTGTGGATCCCAGCCTCGAAGACGGCGAACTTTTATGGAGTTCCTGCTGCACGCCAGGCCTTGTGCGGGCACTATGGATATAAACACTAACCACTGGCCCTTTCCCAGCACCGTGCTCGCAGCCTCTGGCCTCTCCCTCCAGTAACCACGGTAAAGAACTTCTTTCGCCTTAGTCCTCTGCCCCTTTCCTCAAATGTTGTTCTCACACACCTCTCCCCGCCCCCCAGCCGCATTTCTCTAAAATTGTCTACAATCACCGTTGTCACTCTCCCCTCCTCCAGTCTAGCTCGGAGTCAGCTTCCCCTCCTGACCTCACCGAAAGTCACCAGTGGATGAGAGTTTAGTCCCCCAGACACCCTAGACTCCTCTCTGCTTTCAGTGAACTTGGCTTCCTGGAAGCCTCCGCTCTGTGGCTGGTCCTCATGCCCCAGCCCCTTTCTCCCTTGGGTACCTGTGAAGCTACCACTGTGGGTGTCCTCCTAGCCCTCTGGCCCCTCTTCTGGAGCTTCTCCTTTTTTGGGTGAACCTCTGGCTGTGGAGACCCCTCCCCCAGCATGAGCTCATCTTCCTACTCACATGCTGGTGACTCCCACGCTCCTCTCCAGCCAAAGCCTTGCTCTTGACTCCAGGCCCACATGTCCAGCTGCCCCTGGACTCCTCCCTTGGACACCCATAGGCCCCTTACACTCAGCATGCCGAAGAAGGTCTCATCACCTTCCCTAGCTCTGACAGCCACCCTCCCCCTGCATCGTCCTTATTCTTCATTCCATGAACCGGCCTCCCAACCTCTAGCTCTGTCCCGGGCCTTGGTTCGGTGCAGAGGCCTCACACTAGCCCTTTGCAGTAGGTAGCATTGTTACTATTTTACATTCAAGGAAACGGAGGCTTCCAGAGGCTAAGAAAATTGTTGAAGGTCTCAAACTCAAGTACCCTTGAGTCTGAATCTTGGACCAGCCCCAAGATTCAAAATTCAGATGTCCCTGAGTCCGAAGTCTGGGCTCTTGAGAACTGGGTTAATGCAGGGCCTTGTTTGCAGGGCCTCTTAGACTTCATTATGAGGGAAAGGAGAGCTGCTGTAGGCCCTGAGCAAATGAGCCCCCTGTTCTGGTTGGCCAAGAAGTGGGTTTGCAGGCAGGGGCGGAGTGGAGGGGCCGGGAGAAGAGTGGAAGCTGGGAGTCCTGTTGCTACATGCAGACAGGGGACAGAAGCAGAGGTCTGTTTTGGAACAACAGAGCCCGAGGGGCTTGTGGAACACACAAGAGTTGAGCCCAGAGGTAGCCGGATGCCTGTGGACCTCAGCACATCACTCACGTGGCCTGGGAGCCCGGGAGATCTTACGTCCTCATGCCCTGGGCATGAACTGAACCGCCTCCCCATTTTCTGAGGTACCCTGTCTAGGCTGTGTGCCTAGAGATAAGGCCCTTGGGTTACCTGGGGGACGGGAAAGAGAGACACAGGAGCATCACTGCGTTTTCAAACGGCGTCTGGCACCCTCCTCTGAGCTCTCATTTTGCCTCCAGGATTGGAGACAGGTGTTCGGAGATGGGAGCCCTCAAGATTGGGAAACACTAAGACAATGTTCCCCAGAAGGGTTTTCTGGGCCAGTCCCAGGGGAAAGGCAAGTCCCAGCTGGGAACACTTGCCGGGAGAGCTTGGCTGACTCCAGGTGAAGCCGGCCTTCTTGGATCCTACTGTGTGGCTTTGGGCTATTCATTGACTGTGTTTGCCGAACGCCGGCCCCTGTGCCCAGCTTGCCCACACTTTACTTACTTCCTGCCCTCACATCACCACTGCGAAGCAGGCACTATCATTGTCTCCATCCTGTACAGAAGAAACCAGACTCAGAGAGGTTAAATGACGTGCCCCACGTCACACGGATCTTCAGACACCACACTCCTAACCATTAGGAAGCACTGCCCGCCCCTGCCTTCAGCCCAGGAGGTTGGCGTCGTGCAGTGGGCAGTACCAGGGCCAAAGACCGGCAACCTTTTAAAGTTTGCTTCTGGATGAGAAACACGTCTCCCAATGGTAGAATTAAGACAACTTGTTCAAACTAATTCTAAAACCTGCTTCCTTACAGCTTCCATCACCCCTTTCCAGTCCTTTTCTTGGCAGAACAACTGCAAAAGATACAAAACTTAGTTGCTGTTGGCTGACTGGTTTAATTGATTTGTATATACATAATCCAGCCCCAATCCTGGTGGCTAATACCAGGCCTGGGGAAGCCGTGGCTGTCTTCTGATTGCTGGTGGGGAGGCCTGTGCGTGTTGTTTTTTTAAATAAACTGAAACCAGATGGAAAGGGGCTTTGTTCACAGCCTGGCCTAAAAGTTTCTCCAGCAAAATTCCCTGAAAAGCCAACCACCTACCAGCGGTGGCGATTCTCCTCAGAGGTCCCCCATTGCTGGTGGGCAAATGGTGAGTGGGTTGGCATTTCTCAAAGTGAAAACAAAAGGAAGCGAAAAAAGAAGCTTCTAGGCCCAAGGGCTCTCAGCAATGGTGTGGGGGTGGCAGGTGGGGTTATCTCCTGATTTCTGTCCTGGGCTGGGGCTTGAGTCAGAATCACCTGGACCGACCAGTTGGTGAAAATATGGACTCCAGACCCCCCACATACATGCCCCTTACAGCGCTAACTGCCAGCAGGAGACCCCAACTTCCAGGATAGGTTGATTTGACCCAGTGGAGGGGGTTATCTCCCCTTGAAAGGGGCCCAAGCCACTCTCGTTTCCATCCTGGGAAGGCCAGTTGTTCAAGGTGGTTATTGAAATATTTTTAACCGCCAACCAGGTCGAGGGCTTTGTTATGTCCCCGGTGCACCTCATTAAGCAATTCCTTGCTCACAGAGATGAAGCGGGTGCGGCCCCGGGTCACGGTGCCAGGGGTTTCCCATTTTTCTTTGGACGGTGAATTGGGCATCGTGGTGGTGAAGTATGCCCCAGTCCCCGGGCAGGGGAGAACACTTCTTGCCCAGCTCTGACCTTCATTCCTAGCTCAGAACACTTTTTTTTTTGGATTCCGAGCCTTTTCAGATAAATGCGTCAAGTTACATAAGGTTCCATAAGGTTTCGTTTGAGACGTGAACACTCAAAGGAAATTCCACCGGGAGCAGGCCTGAGAAGTACCCGCATATAATTTGCTTTAAAGTATTCGAGGAAAAATGCAGGTATCTCAGCCCTGCGCATTTCTGAAATAAAGTAGGAACAGCCAACATCTTTGCGTGCAGGCACCCTTCCCCCCAGAAATGAGCAAGCAGAGAGATAGGTTTCCTGGTGTGTGGAAATGCCCTTTCCCAGGGAGCATGTGCGGGGTGGGGTGGAAGTCCATTGCAAAAAGGGCAGCTCTCAACAGGCTGCCCTAGAAATCCTTACCAGCCCAGGATACCGTTTTCCCCACCTTTTCTGCATCTTAGGTAACACATGTGGTAAATAGAAGCCTTCATTTTTCCAAGAAACATAATATAAAAACCTGAATTACTGGCAGAAAAGCTTTAAAACCATTGGTTCCTGGGACTCCGTGGACACATTTTCCACACACCGTGATTTTATTTCATTTGCCTCCAAGGGACGGGCCTGAAGCAGCTCTGTTGCATAAGGTGCTGTTTCCAAACACCTTGTTCCCAACTGGAGACACAGAGTAAGTTTTATCTAGATCCGAGAGCGTTCTGGAGGGGTGACATCGTGTTCCAAGCCACCCTGGTTATAGTCAACAGTGGGAAAGTTGCCAGGGCCTTCTCACTGAGGCAGCTGATAGAATATTCTAAATACTGAACGGTGGTTCTTGCTTAAAGCACAAAGTGGTCATAAAAACCACTTAAGGAAAAATTAATGGGAGGAAAATGTCTTGAATGTAGCAAATAAAAAAACTTTATGAGGGACATGGAAAAAATAGATTTACTATGAAGGGATGGTAACATGGGGAAATAAATCTTACACCAAAAATAATTCAGCAAGTAGTATTTACAAAGGGCCTCACAGAAGAATTCCTCTAGAGCGCTGTCCTATCCTTTTTTTTTTCCTTCCCTCCTTCTTTCATTCGACAAATGACTATTGAGTGCCTGCTGTGTTGCAGGCTGTGTTGGGAAGCCATGGTGAGCTAGTGAGACACCATTCCTCCCGTTGTGGTGTCTCTGGCTGGCTGGCCGGAGGGACAGCCCCTAATCAGATCAGCCCCTGATGAAGGAGCCTCTGACAGAAGGAATTAGAAGGCAGGGTCCCATGGTGCTATGGCAGCTTCTTCTATTCTGAGGGTCCGAATAGAAGGGTCCTCCGGGAAAGAAAGCTTTCCCGGAGGCGGTGATTCCAGGTGGTGAGAGCATCACATGCAAAGGCCCTCTATAGAAGGGGCCTGGTCCTTCGAGAAAAGGGAGGCCCCAGGGCTGCAGAGGTCAGCCGGAGCCACGGGGCAAAGGAGGTCTTGGAGGCTGTGGTGAGGAGGAGGTTTTGAGTCTAATTTTATGGCATATAGAAATACCGCTCCCTGGGGGAGTGGGGAGAGTCAATGAGGGTTGTAAGCAGGAAGTAAAATAATCAGCTTGGCTTAAGAAAAAAAGAAAAGAAGACAGCCACAAACTGTGAGGAGAATGGGCTGACAGTGCGGGGAGCTCACAATGGAAGCAGAAAGACTAGTCAGGAGGCCGCTGTGCTTGCTGGGCAGGAGCTGCTGGTGGTCATGGGGACGAGCCAAGTGGACGGGCTGACTCATCCAGGGCTCGTCGGAAAGAGCACTGTGACCCAGATGGAGTGAACTCAGAGGGCAAGAACTGGGGCTGACCACATCCCACCCAGGCTAATCTGGTCATTAAAACTTAATTCTATTAGTTGATGAAACGAATAGCATCATTCCTGGAAGAAAGGCAAATAAGGTCCAGATTATGTGTATTAATGTCTACTGCCAACTGAGTATTCTGGGTGTTTATAGGCCTAACCACATTCCCAGGTCACGTCACAGTCCCATGTAGTAGCTAATGTCACAAGTGAGATTTAGCGACGTTAAGGAATTTGCCCAGCTGGTGACTGGCAGAACTGGGACTGAAACAGATTGCCACCGACCTGCCCTGGGACAAGGGATAAGTCTCAGGAAACCCAGGCATACACTGGACCTAGGGACTGGCTGCTGGTTCCGGCCCAGGACCGGAGGAGCCACCTTTGCCCACCCACCCAGGAGTGTCCTCTGGCAATTCTAGGAGCCACGTAAGCCAGCTTGGGATCTTCTCCCACACGTGTGTGCGTGTGTGCGTGTGCACAAAAGCCTTCCCACTCACAGCTGGACCTTTTCTCCTGGGCCGTTCCATCTAGGGCAGACCTGCCTTGTAGGTCCTGGGCAGCAGATGCCTGCCCAAGGGGCTGACTTCTGTTCCAGAAAAATGTCACATTTTCACAGAAGCTGGCCAGAGGGGGTGGGAAGAGTTGGAACAACAACATTCCGAGTAAACGGAATGCTGCGGGAAAAGGCCTCGGGATGGGAATGAATGCTGCAGGTTGCAGGAGCCGCGCAAATGTCCCAGGGTACAAAGACTGGTTAGGTGATGTTTTCATGTTAGAAAAATTTCTGCCATTTGCCTGCCTGGGAACAGGCAGTACGTGGCCTTACGCTGTAGGAGACGCCCTGGGCAGTATCAGGCTCTGGATGGGAGACCACGAGATAATGACGATAATGACGGACTCAGAAGAATGCGATCGAACCGCCTGTACCTTTACACAGCGAATTTGGCCCGAGGGAGCCCTCACACAGCAAGGGAATCTGAGTTGTCCTTTGGATTTTTGTTTCAAATCAAACAGCTTTATTTGGTTATATGCAGGTGTACTTAACCCTATTTGAAACCTACTCTACTAGTTTCTTGTTGCTGCTGTAACAAATTGCCACAAATTTAGTGGCTTAAAACAACACACGTTTAGTATCTTACAGTTCTGGAGGTCAGAAGTCTGAGAAGGGTCTCACTGGGCTAATGTCAAGGTGTCAGCAGGCTGGTTCCTCCTGGAGCTCCAGGAGAGTATACATTTTCTGGTCTTTTCCAGCTTCTGAGGCTTCTGCATTCCTTGGCTGGTGGCTTCTTCCTTTATCTTCAAAACCAGCAGCATAGTTTCTTCAAAGGCAGCAGCATAGTATCTTCAAAGCCAGCAGCATAGTTTCTTCAAAGGCAGCAGCATAGTTTCTTCAAAGGCAGCAGCATAGTTTCTTCAAAGCCAACAGCGTAGTATCTTCAAATTTCTGACTTTTGCCTTCAGCATCATATCTCCCACTTTGAACTTCATGCCTCCCTCTTCTTCTAAGGGCCCTTGTGATCATACTGAGCCTATGTGGGTAATCTTCCATCTCGAGATCCTTACTTAGATCTGCAAAAGTCCTTTTTGCCGTGTAAGGTAATCCAGTCGTAGGTTTCAGAGATTTAGAATGTGGACATCTTTGGGGGCTGTTATATTGGGGAGTTAATTTGTTAAAGAGGGACTACCACCCACTTTCACAAATTAAGGGAAAGAATGGTAAGGCTGGCAGCTAGGAGGAGGATGGACTGGAAGCAGGCAGGCTGATGTTATGGAGACCAGACCAGAGGCTGCAGCAGCGTCAGCAAGGAGGATGCTGGTGGCCTGGGCTGGAGTCGAGCGGGAAGAATGAACGCAGGGCATGTTTCAGATGGAGGATTGCCTGGTCCCGGGAACTGCTGGGCTTACATGGGCAAAGACTAGAAGGAGACTGGGGTGACGGTAGTGCCCCCTTGTAGGGCCCAAGGGGAGGAACAGGTTTGTGGCAAGGACAAACAGGTCACGTAGGGATGCGCTGCTTCTAAATACCCAGGGGACATTCAGGCCGGTGGACCCAGCTGTGGCTCTTGGAGCCTTCCTCTCCCTGTGGGCATCCACAGGCTCATTCTCCACCTTGATTTCTGGGTTACCGTCTCTGTTTGACCCTAAGTTCTCCATTCCAGATAGGAGCTGAGGAGCAATCTTGTATTTCTGAGGCCAGAGTAGCACTGATACGTATTCCACATCAAGTTTGGGTTTATCAGCCCTGGAAACATGACTTTACATCATAGAGAGATAAAGTCACTTGCACAAGACTGTCAGCCGGCGTGCAACAGAGCAGGTGTTGTTGAGCATAGATGTTAGACTGGGATGTTCTGAGCAGGTAACCAACCAGCCAGCTGCTCACCATTTTAGAGCCTCGGGGACATGAATACGGCAGCTGGTGGAAGACAAAGGCTCTTCCTTTCTTTTACCTGAGGTCACAGCTTTCAGGGAAACCGGGTCCACAGGGAGGTCCACAGGCAGGGAGAGAGAAGAGAGTCCACAGGCCCTGGGACAGAGGACACAGGTGCCTCCTCTGTCAACCCCCAGCGGGGCTTAGGCTATGGCCTCAGTGCCCCAGATTGTTGAAAAAAAATTTTTTTAAAAAGGTCTCGATTTATTTTTTAGACAGAAGGGAAAGGAGAAAGAGAGGTAGAGAAACCTCAGTGTACGAGAGAAACATCAGTTGGTTGTCTTTTGCACGCAACCCAGGCATGTGCCCCGACTGGGAATTGAACGAAAATGAACCTGCGACCTCTCACTGAGCCACACCAGCCAGGGTACTTTTCAGACTGTTTATTGCTATAGGTGATTCTGATCCTTGGAATAACCTGGGTAGGAGGAGCTCAGGGTAGACCAAGATTGAATTTCCCACTAGCCTGGAAGATGGGGGCTCCCAGTAGGATTCATGCGTGATTTACAGGAAATAAAGGAAGGAGATATTTTGCACAACATATTTTAAGCTCTTATACTTCACATTGTATAGTATGGGGCACCTGCATATTTGTTTACTTATTTGTCTAGCTCTGTCTTCCCCTTAGCAGGGGTCTCATGGGTGGTCTCCACGATATACCCAGTGCCCTGCACAGCCTCATTAGAATGTGCAGGAATCTCCCTGAGAATGGTGGTCTCGGTAGAAACTGGAAGACGGCGGTTTTGGAACAAGTTAGGGTTTCGAGAAGACAAGTTGTGGATCGGAGTGGTGGGACAATGAGATCTCCAGCAGAAAGGCAGTAAAGGAATGGTGAACAGGCCGTCTCAGTCGGGGTGCAGGCGCGAAGTGACGCAGCGTGGTTTGGCCACTGTGGGGCGCCGTAGCTCGCGCCGTTGCCAGGGGAACGGGTCCAGCGCCGGACGAGGCCCAGCCAGCCTCCGCCTGGCCCGGCTGTACAGCCATCATCCCCCTGGATCCGGAGCCCTAGGACTTGCGGTCCTAATCTCCGCCGCGCAGCTCGGGATGGGGCTCCGCTCCGGGGTGCGCCGTCGCCCGTTCCCGGGGGCCGTCCCAGCCGCGAGGGTCTGAAGCGCGGCCGCCCGGGATAGGGGGGCGTGTGGACGGCCAGGCGCGAGGGCTGAACCGCTGGGAGACCTTGGCGGGGCCGATCTGGCTCGGCCTCAATGTCGCGCAGGTGAGGAGTTACCGCCGCGATTCTCCCACCTCCAAGCCTGGCCTGAGCCACCAGGCTGCGGCTGCCACCACCCAGCTGTGTTCCGCCTCGCTTGGGCCTGGAGCCCGCGGCCTTGCCTGCAGGGATCACTCAGAGCGCAGGGCTGCCTTCTAGTATTTACCAGGTTCACAGATCTGCATTGAGAGCCTACTGTGTGGCAGGAGAGGAGCCACGGGGGGCTCCAAACAGCCAATCTCCAGACCCCACGGAGGGCGGGGGCTGGGGTGGACAGGCGCCAGATACACACGACTGAAGTGATTCCAGGTGGGGATAAGGGCTCTGGAGGTGAAATGGAAGAAGGTGGCCGAGGAGGGTCTGTTGTCAAAGTTGACTCCGAAGTTACGAGCTGAAGCTTGAAAAGGAGCCAGCATTGTGAGCAGGGGAAGGGTGTTTCTGGAAAAATGAAAAGCAAATGCAAAGGTCTGGAGTCAGCCAAGTACAATGGTGAAGGAGCCCTGGAGGATGTGGTGGGAGTTTCAACTTTGTTCTGGCAGGAGGAGGAAGCCATTGGAGAGTTTTGATGAAGTTTCAAGTTTTGAAAAGCTCACCTCACTCTGGTTGCTGTGGGCACGACCGGGCACACCAGGAAGTCAGTCAGGGTCATCCTAGTTCTGCCAGTCTCACTGTGCCTGCTAGATGAACTTGCTTAGTCTTTCTGAGCCTCAGTGTCCTGGTCGCTGAAAGGGGCATAGTGCTCTGCACCGTGTTTCTAAGAGAGAAAGTGAGGGGCCAGTGACTGGAGTGGTCTCTGAGAACAGACTGAAATGATAGGATGTAACTCAAGAGAGTAGTGAGGGTTTCAATAAGTGAATTCCTTCAAAGCACTTAAGGCAGTGCCCTCTAAACGCTAGTGGGGGTTGTTATCATTGAAACCCTGTAGGGGAGCCATCATGGAGGCCTGGATTAAGGTGATGGCCGCGGAGATGGTAAGAAGTGGCTTAACTTCCCCTACGGAAGGAGGGCTGGGTTTAGAAGAGGATGGAGGGTGGTCCCTGCTTCTGTGGAGCTGGTGGTTCCCTGTGGGAGACGGGTTTATAAACAGATAATCTTCATAAGATGGAATAAAAGCAACATTGGTGCTTAATTAACCAGGTTTTTTTTCCCCCTTTTGTTTTTCTGACTTTGTTCTGTCACAACTTTGTTCTTAATGACTGTTTCTTGGTGGGTGTTCTTCAGGGCCTGCTCCCTATAATCAAGTGAGTTGATTTCCTGGTGAAAATCAACAACCCTTGCCTCTGCTCATTGGCCTTGGTTCTGCTCCCTGTTACTCCATCCTTCTTGTCGCCAGTTTGCGGCGATTGCTTCAGGAGGAGAATGGCACAGAAAATGTTTGCAGACCACATCAACTCGCCAGTGACTGAGGTTTCAAGCTCCTCTTGCCCCCGCATCAGACCTCGGCGTGTTGTGGAAGGGAGAAGCCCAGCTTCACCTGAGACCGGTGCCTGGAGAGGAGGCCTATGAGAATGGCTTGGAGTTCCAGTTTATTTTCTGGGAGTTGTTGTGATGTGCTTCCTTAGTCAGACTAGAGCACGTTCTAGAATTTTAAGGCCAGAGACTTCTCTGGGACCGGTGGGGAATTTTAATAAACAAAGGACTTGCCCCTAAAAGTTCTTTTTTAAAGATTTTTTTATGTTGCCCTCTTTTAGGTGGTCAAATTGGGCATCTGTTAAATCTTGGTGAAAATTATTTTAAAGGCAGACCCTGGCAGAAAAACAGATACCTTATTTAGAAATATCCATAGCAAATCTCTTGCACAGCAACCGTAAACCCTCTGGCTAAACTAAGAGAGGTTGGGAGCATCTCTTCTGTGGCGTGTGCCTTCTCTTGGGGTTTGGCGCTGAGTGGGCCCCTGACCAAGGACTAGAACAAGGTTCCGCCCAGCATCTCCTTCGTTGTGCTGCCTGGTTGTCCGATTCCAGCTTGGACAAGACCCCAGCGGCTCGTGGGGAGCTCTGCAGGGCTTGCTCACAGCCCTTTCGCTGGATGAGTCAGAACTGGAGGCCGAGAAAACCTCCAATAGTTGGAGGTTAAACTAAAACCAAGCACTCTTGTTACCTGGTTGTCAGGCAGGCGCTCCTTGTTTGTTCGGCAGGGTACACGCTCTGGCTCACATGAGCACATTTGGTCCTCACGGCCTCCTCGTGGGGCCAACAGGGCAAAAGGTGACACTGCTCAATTATTTATTATTTGACAGTTTTTCTTCCCCCCAAAGCAGTACATGCACATGGTAAAAAAAAAAAAAGTAAACAGTACCAAGGAGTACACAGTAAAAGCAAATCTCTCTCTCACCCCCAGCCACTAGACCCCCTTCCCACAGGCTGGCCCTCTGTTCGCTTCCTTGTATTTCCTTCCAGAGAGAGCCTGTGCGTGTAGGGACACGGATGCCTGGCCGCCGCCTTTGTGTTTGCTCGAACGGTAGCGCTCTTTCCGGCCACCACACACCTTGCTTTCCCACTTCCCCGTCATTCCCCCCTCCTTGTCGGTATTGAGTGGTGTTCCACTGTGTGGATGTGCCATGGTTTGTTGATACTGTTTTTTGTCCTTTATCATTACAAACAAGACTCGGTGTATCTTCGTGTACTTTGTGAGTGTACATATGGGATAAATTTCTACAAACGGAATGTGGGCCTACGGGTGTATGTGTTCTAAAGCTTGGTAGCATTGCCACATTGCCTTCGAGCTAAATGTTTTTGAAAGGTGAGAGGAGGAGAGACCCAGAGGTGTCTCTATGACATTTGCACCCCCTGCCCAGGTTCCTCAATCAGTGAGCGGCAGTGCAGGGTCCCCAGGCTTAGCCCTCGTCCCTTGCTCCAACCTGCCGCTCCCCATGGGTGGCTCAGGTTTCTGGGCCCTCCAGGCCTCTCCTCGGACTCCATCACTCCTCTGACCCTCCCTCCCCATCCCGTGGCCTCTCTCCACAGCTCCCTTTAGTAACTGAGTTGATTGTTTCTTGAAATCCTCAACCATCTCGCAGGAATCCAGCAATGCCCTCTCCAGGGCGGGTACTTCCCCTCAGTTTGCTTCTTTGGACAACACCATGCATAAATTTCAGAATCACATTCCTCAGTATTTTTTTTCGTTGGAGTGGCGGTGGCAAGAGGAAAGTGGATCAGTCATACAACTGTTCTCCAGTTGCATGTTTTACGGTTCTCAGAGAGAACTTGAAATGTTAAGATTTCCTCATTTGTATAAATCCAGGTAGCCCAGCCTTATTTGGAAAAATGCCACTTTAGGCTTTTAGCAACTGAATGTTAATGTGAACAGATTATTGTCATCCTGGCAATGGACTTCACCTTGTTGGGACAAGGTGGGGGGTGGTCCCGCATAACCCCTGAGCCTGCTTTAGGAGCCAGGCGGGTGCTTGGCTTACCAAGGTGGCAGCTACCTTTGGCGCTAACATTTCCTGGGGCCTCTTCCCTCTTGTCTTCCCTGTGTCTCTGCCAGCTCGACTGTATGGTTGGTTCTGTGACAGCAGAAGGTACATGAAGAGTCTTATCAAGGCCTGCATGTCTCTCAGCCCACCAAAGATGCAGCCGGGGACTCCGTGGACAGGAGGGAGCTTGTGGACTTTACCTCCACCTCCCAACCATCTCCTCCCAATGTACAGGGCTGCCGAGCTGCTGCGGTGTCACCCCCCCCACCCCCTTTCCCCTCTTGCTCATGCTCACTCCCCCACAAAGTCAAAGCTTTGTGACTAGAAAGCTTTCCAGCCCTGTCTGCTGTGGCTCAGTGGATTGAGCGCCAGCCTATGAACCAAAGGGTTGCTGGTTTGACTCCCAGTCAGGGCACATGCCCGGGTTGCGGGCTGGGGCCTGCGGGGAGCAACCTATCTCTCATGCATAGATGTTTCTCTCTCTCTTTCTTTCTCCCACTCTTTCTCTCTCTCTCTCTCTAAAAATAAGTAAATTAAAAAAAATGAGAGAAGGCTTTCCAAAACACCTTTCATCATTCTCTTGCTTTAAACTTCCTGTGACTCCCTGTGGCTCTTTCAACAGTACCCACTTCCTTACCTGGCCTCCTGTGATCTAACCCTGCAGCTTCCCAGGCCTGCCTCTCTCTCTCCTCTCTCCTCTCCTCTCCTCTCCGCCCTTGCCTGCTGCAACCTTGCCCCCAGACCCTTGCAAAGCTGCTAAAATATCCCTTCATCCATTGCCCTGATGTCTGAGTACCCAGAAAGCAAACCCAGAAAGCAAGCTCCTGAGGGCAGGGGACTGGTCTCATCTGTGTTTACATCCTCAGTGCAATAGGGGGCTGGTCCCCCATAAGTACTGGTTGGACCCCCATAAGTACTGGTTGGGACAAGGCATGAGTGTGCAAGCTGGTCACACTGTCCAGGAGCAGAGCCACCAACCGACCTTTCACTCTGGTCTCCTTGAGAAGTGCTGAGAGGGGAGGAAGGGCCAGAGTGACCCTGGGTCAGGTGACAGTGCTTGGTCCCATTTTGGATTCTCTGACCTCCCAGGATTTTTGATCAAAATCTTTTGGACCAAAAGAATGTGTGGTCACCAGCTCTACAAGGGAAAATGTCATCAGTTAAGAGCTGGCCAGCCCAGGCTTTGGGGCACGTGGCATGTCTCCTGACCAGATTGGGTATCTACTCTGACTGCTGCCACGCCTGCGAGGGACTTAGACCTCTCAGCACTGTCCCCTCATCCACGGTCTCATCTGGGTACCTCTCTGGGCCAGGGGCGCCCTGGTTTCGAGTCAGGGCCACCCGAAAGGCTGTTTGCATAGGCTTCTGGCCTCAGATGGTGTCTCCTGCTGCCTCAGGTATCTGGCTGCACCAGGGCGGGGGTGCCTGCGGCCACTCCGGGCAGCAGGGGACATGTCAACCATGTACCTCTGCTTTTTTCTTTATAAAGTCCCTCAAGGTGTAGGGCTATTAAGGTGTGGGGATGGCAAACAGAAAGCCCTGGCTGGTGTAGCTCAGTGGATTGAGCATGGGTTGTGAACTGAGGGGTCACTGGTTCAATTCCCAGTTGGGGCACATGCCTGGGTTGCAGGCCAGGTCCCCAGTAGGGGTGTGCGAGAGGCAACCACACATTAATGTTTCCCTTTCTTTCTCCCTCCCTTCCCCTTTCTAAAAATAAATAAATAAAATCTTTAAAAAAACAAAAAAAAGAAAGAAAGCCAGGACTTAGGGACCCTAGTTCGTGGGTTCCCTTTAAAGTTGTTGCCCTGGTGATGATGTCACCCTAGAAGAGATGTGTAATTGATAGGGGTTTGCCTCCTACCCTGAGCAGAACCGCCCAGCTGAACTTTATTCACTGGGCTTGACCTGGTCACCTTTGACTGTTTTCAGAAATCAAGGACAAAAAAATTTTTTTTAAGATTTATTATTTTTTTTTAGAGAGGGGGAAGGAGAGAGAAAGGGAAAGAAACATTAATGCATGGTTGCCTCTCGTGCACCCCCTTCTGGGAACTTGGTCTGTAACCCAGGCATATGCCCTGACTGGGAATTGAACCAGCGCCCCTTTCATCCACAGGCCTGCGCTCAACCACTGAGCCACACCAGCCAGGGCCAAAGATAAAAATTTGCTACCACTGGAGACATCCAAAATAAAGTGATGCCAGCTTTTTCATCACCTTTGATTGAAGGTGAAAGGGTTAGAAGGGTGACCCCGCGGCCCAGCTCTTATGACATGTGTTCCTTGGGACCACTGATGTAAGAAAGCAACCTCAACTCTTAAGTCCAGTCACTCTGGACTTAAACCTCATAGAACATCAGATATCAGATGCTTCAGTCTGGAGAGAGGACAACCCACCCGAAGGGCTATTTTAAGGGTGATTATGGTGCCTACCATTTAGGGAGCATTTCTGTGCCAAGCTTCACCTGCAGTGTCGCTGGTCTGTACACAGCCGGAGGTAGGTGACCCTAATCCTGTTTTTCAGATGAAGAAACTCAGGCCACTCAGCTAGCAGGTGCAGAGCCGGGACTTGAACCTAGATCTTTGTCCTCCAAAGCTAGAGCTCTTTTCTTGCCTTTTGCTGCTGCTTATTGAAGACAAAGCAAATGATCCAAGGATTCCAGTTGAGTCCCTGGAAGAAAACTAGGATCATCTCATTTAGCCTTGAGATGAGGCTACTCAGAAGTGGCTTCAGATATGCCAGGCTTGGCTTTCAGGAGGCTCTGGGCCTCGGGTGGGGTGAATGTTCAGTAGTTAGGCTAACAGCCAGGGGGCGGGGGAGCTGGGGCGGAGGAGCTGTGGGTGCGTGGTGTCTGTGTGGAGCCGGGAGCTGTGGGTGCATGGTGGCTGTGCAGGTTGAAGGCAGGGCAGAGTGGGCCAGATGGCCTCCGGTGGACCAGGGTTCCACACCATTTACCATGCCCACATTTCCTTTTATTGCAGATGTTCTCAAGTCAGCAAACATTTACTGAGTACCTTCTGTGTACAAGGTATGTTCTGGGTACTTGGGGGAGGGGATGTAGAGAGCAGAGGTGAATGAATCACAGTATATTTACTGCCCTTAGGGGAAGCTGGAGAAATGGGGGGGGGGGAAGCAAACACCTGAGGATGGCAGTGTTCCAAATGGCAAAGCGACTTGCCTGGTAAAGACTGAGCATGAGGGCCCTGGCTGTGCTTGGAGTACCCCTGGCCCAGGAGACGTTTCCAGTGGGCTTAGGGTCAAGTGCCATTTGTTGGGCTGAGAAGTGAGGCAGGTGCATAGGCATGGACTCCTGAGAGTCTAGCTGCCAGGGCTTTGTCCCCAACTCTTGGCCTTCCCACCAAGAACTCCAAGTGGGCCTGTCTCTCCGAGTATGGTGCTGCCTGCCCAGGCTCTAGTCCCATCTCAGGCCCAGAAGATACTAGGGGGCCAGAGGGCTTTTTTTCCCTTAATGACAGGCCCACCCTGTCTGCCCTCCCTGTCACTTTGGCCACTCCCCGCTCTTGGGCCTAAGGATGGCTGTGTGGTAGTGCTGCCATCTGGTGGCCAGCTCTGGTGGAGGCCTGGCCTTCCCTGAGCTCCCTCAGGCCAGCCCACCTTTCACCTTTCTTTATTTTATTTTATTTATTTTCAGAGAGAGGGGAAGGGAGGGAGAAAGAGAGGGCAAGAAACATCCATGAAACATCCATGTACGAGAGAAGAGAGAAATCAATTACAGCAATCGGTTGCCTCTTGCACACCCCCAACCGGAGACCTGGCCTGCAACCCAAGCACGGGCCCTGACAGGGAATTGAACCAGCGACCTTTCAGTTTGCAGGCTGGCGCTCATTCCGCTGAGCCACACCAGCCAGGGCCAGCCCACCTTTCTGTTCTCAGTGCACCTGGCCCAGATTTTACTTGGAGGAACATGACCATTTCCTCTGCTGGAGGGAACCAAGGAGGAGCCCTCCCCTCTCTCTTGTGTGCTGGCTCCTCCCCAGCCAAGAAGCCTCAGCAACCCTTCTGAGGCACAAGGGAGACTCCATAGTCCTCCCTGTCCTAAAGGGATTACATGCTTGCCTGGGAGCAGAGGCCAGATTCCCCTTCTGGAGAACTCCACTCCCTGTTTCCCTTAGCAAATGGTAAGGGGGCCCTCTCTGACACTTGCATTTGGGCCACAGGACAGAGGTGACTAATCGTAACAGAATCAGCATGTGTTCTCATCGCTCTGGCCCAGGCCTGATATTGTTACCAGATGAGAACATGTCTTATTGGGTTTAACTTTGATGGCTGTGGAGACAGAACACTTTGAGCAACGGGCAGCCCCACTGTGTCCTGAATAAACCCTGGACCCTCCTACCTCGTACTGGCCAGGGCCGGGGCCACAGCTGGCTCTGGGACTTTGAGACCACGCTCCCCCACTGCTCGACTTCATCATGCTAGGGCACTGGGTTCCCCTGCAGAGTAGCTGGGAGGTGGTTTTACATCCCAGCCTGCTTCCCCCACTGCTGAAAGCTGGCTGCATGCATGGGCTCTGGGCTCCAGCCTGGGCTTCCTCAGGCTAATGCTCTCTCTGCTCTTTCTCCCTCTGGAGATGAACATCTGCAACAAGCCCTCCAACAAGACAGCCCCTGAGAAGAGTGTGTGGACAGCGCCCACACAGGCCAGCGGACCCTCCCCGGAGCTGCAGGGCCAGCGGTCACGCCGGAATGGGTGGAGCTGGCCCCCTCACCCACTCCAGATTGTGGCCTGGCTGCTGTACCTCTTCTTCGCTGTGATCGGCTTTGGGGTCCTTGTCCCCCTTCTGCCTCACCACTGGGTGCCCGCTGGCTATGCTGTATCCTTGGGAGAGTGTCAGGCTCGTGTGTGGGATTGTGGGGGCAGTGGATGGAGTACATGGCAGAGGTCTGAGGGTGGGCTCCAGAGCCTCAGAGGGCACAGGCAGGTGCTGTCTCCTCCCAGGTGGGCAAGGGGACCAGCTGCCTACCTGCCTGGCCTTGGCCGCCATGTGGCCCCTCTGCCTGATGCGGTGAGCCTCCAGACTAAAGTCCCTCGGAGCATTTAAAGTCCCACAACAGAAGGGAACCCCATCAACCAGAGTACTACTTGAAGGCTCTCTTTAGGTTAATTGTGTCCAGAGCTCAATAAGGGATAAGTTAGGGAGTAATTATTTCATTTATGAAAGGATTTTTCACTCTTCAAAAAGGGCCATGGTAGAATTCTTGTACGTAGTAAGGTTTCTGGTACATTTAAAATGTGGTTTTACTTTGGACAGGTTATTATGCTACACTCATTGATTTTGTAAACCCTGCCCTTTTAGGGTAAGGTCGAATCGACAAGAGGGGGGTAAAGGTGCCCGGGAGGCTCCTGGGAACAATGACAAACAGGAACTTGCAGGAGCCTAGTGCTGTGGCTGCAGAGAACGAGGCTGCAAGGCTGAGAGATGGGAGTGCAGCAGGCGGCCACGTGCCCCGCCCGGAGGGCGCCCATGCGCGTGCCCTCCGTGGAGACGGTTCTCAGGGAGCAGAGCTAGGGTGAGCTGAAGGTTTGCAGGGATGAACTTGAATGTCTCGGACACAGAGTCAGCAGCGGAGCTTGCTCCCAGCTCAGCCCTTTCAGTGCTACCCAAGGCTGAGCAGCTTCTGCCAGCTCTCTGGGTCTCAGCTGTCCGACAGAAGAGTCCTGCCTGCTTTCCAGGGTGGGGACAGGGAGCATGCAAGGACGTGTGTCTGAGCCCCAGAATGCACGAGCCATAATTGTGAGCATACTGTCTTGGGAAATAACAGAGCCCTGGGCTGGTGAGTGACAAGGGCAAGTGTGTGGAGAAGGACTCTAGAGAAGGTTGTCACCCTCAGGCACCAGCAGTGTCACTGGGGGACTTCCTGGTTCACCAGGCCCTGGGCCTAGTCAGCTCTGTAAGTGGGAAACTGGACTTTCCCTGAGGTGACCAGTAGGCCTTACTCAGGGTCATTAAATAGAGTGCTTCGTGGGATTTCCTTCTCTTGACATGGAATGGGTACACCCCTCACTCAGGAGTAGCTGGGTTTGTGCCATGTGGTTTGAAGTGAATGCAATCAGAACAAATAACAGGAAGCGAGAGGACTGTCACTTACTGAGCACTTTTATGTGCCACGCCCTGTGCCCACCCCTGTACCTGGATTATCTTATTTGACCCTCAGTAGTTTGAAGGTATTGCTCCCACTTTACTAAGAAATTGGGGCTCAGAGAGATAAGTGACTCCCTGAGGTCACACAGCTGGTACCTAGTGAGGCCAGCAGAGATTCTCAGGCACTGGGGTGGTTTGAGGGTTGTGCCGGCGGCTCACAGAACCACCAGGTCTGGCACCCCACGTCCAGGCCTAGATGGCTCTCCCTCCTTCCTTCCTTCTCCGGGCTCCCTCGGGTGAGGTTGGGCAATGATGAGCACCAAGTATCCACCTTGAGCCTGGATCTAGCCTGGGACCTAGGGTTGCAAAGATTAGCAAGACAGAGCCCCAGCTCTGGGTGCTCAGCCTCCAGCTGGGGGAGAGCCTTGTAGACTGGGGACGGTCCATGGTAAGTGGGGGGGTGGGGCTCGTAGAGGATACTGTGGATGCAGGAGGTGGGCCACCAGACCAGCACTGGCCCAGACACACCCCTGCTGCTCACAGCGGGGCGGGGGGGGGGGGGGGGGGGGGGGGGTTGGGCCCTTCACCAGTACCTCACGGACCTGTCCAGTTGCTCTTGACTCCGCCCCTTTTCTTCATCACCTGTCTCCAGTCCATCGTCAAGTCCTGTTGATTTTACCTCCTAAATGGCTATCGAATCACCTTCTTTTCCCCACTGCCATCTGCCTCTCTTTTCTCAAGGACCATTGCCTTGGCTAACCTGCCTCCCCATGCCCGCTCTCACTCTGGCCAGTCCATCTGGGTCCCTGCAGCCACAGTGCTCTTTCAAAAAGCAAATATGATGGAGTTGTTCCCCAGCTCCATACCCTCTAATGGCTCTTTCTCTGCCTTAAGGGATGAGGGTCCAGATGCTCAAGGCTATGCTCTGGCCTTTGCTTGTCTCACCAGCCCCGTGTACTATGTCCTCTGCTGTTCTCTGTCGTGACCCTGGGCTCCGCCTGCAAGCCCCTGGCCTCTCTCTCCACACAAACACCCGGCTAGGTCAGAGGTCAAGAACTGACAGCCCATGAACCAATTTGGCCTATGGATTTTTAATTTTAATTGAGGGATAATTAACACATTAAAGGACAGATCTTAAATGTTCCTTCGGCAGGTAGGTTTTAAAAAATTATTTCCTTGTCAACATTTAAAAAATAAGAGGCCTCACATAAAAATCCAGATTTCTGGTTCCTTTAGAGAAGCCAGAATTTGGTGACATGGGCCCTGGTTCCTTTTGGGGGGTGGGGCCTCAATCTCACATGGTAGCTGTGGGCTGAGCCGGAGTCACCCCTCTGGTTGGGACTCTGCTTGCCCCCAGTAATGAGCCAGGCCCCCTTTCTGCCTTACGTTACCTGCCAGGTCCCTGTTACCCATTCTTCTTCAAATCTCAGCTGAGGCGATACTTTCTCAAGGAAGCTTTCTGGGTCCCTTCAGGCTAGTTGGGATCACACAAACTCACACAGTCCCATGACCTTTCTTCACTGTAATCAACCCATTGTTTGATGGACGTTTGTGTTTCCCAGCAGACTGCAGGCTTCCGGGGGCTAGGGACCACGTCTGTCTTGCTCCTGCCATATCCCTCCATGCCTGGCGTAGAGAAAGACCTCGTGAACAGTTGAATGAATGAACCGGGTTGTGGGGGTGGGAGAAGTGTTGCAACAGGCTGGAAATGGAATGTCTGCCCACATTCAGTGTGTCGGAAGAGAGGCTGGAATGGGGAGGAGTAGTGTTTGCTGATACCAGCGAGGTTTAAGAGGAGCCAGAGTGTAAGGGGCCTGGGCACTGAGCTGAGAGTAAACTCTAGCTTGAGGGCCATTGAAAGCCAGTGTAGTAGGCAAGGCTTTAGGTTTAAGCTCTTGGAAGTTCACTTTGGGGCCAAGAGAAGGGCAGATTCAAGGAGACTGAGAGAGGAGGAGCAGAGTCAGGAGACTGTGGAATAACCCAGGCAAGAGGTAAAGGCCTGACCCACAGCCAGGGCCAGAGAGGGGTTTTGATGGGAAACAGGATTGTATCCTTCAACTATGTACAGGACATTAGGGTGGAGCCTGGCTCATGCAGACATATAGGGAAATTTGGAGGAGGAGGAGGAGGAAGGGAGGGAAGGAGGTTGGACAGCTGATGGATGGAAGATGAATGATGGAGGGATGATGTTTTTGCCTGGCTAGCAAGAGGGTAAATGAATGGAGGATGGTTGGCTGCCTGGGTGGAACCTGTTGGTGAATTTTTAAACATTTAGACTTTCCAGCACGTTGCCAGCCTCCTCATCTCCAGCATTTGGTCCAATCACCGAGCAGACAGGTCCTTGGAAGACCTGTGTCTCAGCTCCAGGAATTAGATATGCTGTGTCTGGTCAGGGCCTGAATGTGTCAGGACATCCAAATGCTCAGCCCCAGGGGTCCAAGTACCTTGTCTCCAGGTCAGGGAGGCCGTGGATGTATGAGGCCCCGTCTGCAAGTGATGGTCCGTCAGGCCCAGCTATGAGAAAGGATGGCTTTTCCCCTCTCAGAACAGACTTCCTGTGAGAGCAAGACAAACAAGCTTAGGGCTTATATTTTGGGTCCCTTGAACTTAGAGGATGGTCTCTTTCAGTCTCACTTCTCACTTCACCATTTCAAATCTGAAACCAAATCAGAATTGGAGGTCAGACCAGCCAGGGCCTGTGCCAAGCCTGGGACAGTGAGGCCACGGCGCTGTGTTCGGGGCCCCGCGGCAGCAGCAGGCAGTGCTGGCTTATGAGCTCTGTTACCAGATGGCTGCTGACCTCCTCCTTCTGGGGCTGGGTGTGCTGGAGAGGAGGTAGGGGATGGCACAGGCTACGAGTCTCTTAGTGAGGGAGTCGCATGGAAGTGGAGAACAGTTCTCTGGCCACAGGAAGCAGGGGTGGGGCTCCCAGCTGGCAGTGTGTGGAGTGAACCTTTAACCTGTGGAGTGTATGGGCGCCATCTTTGCCTGCCACCTCGTGGTGCACCTGACTGCTGTCTCCATCGATCCAGCAGATGCCAACGTACGGGACAAGAGCTATGCAGGGCCCCTGCCCATCTTCAACCGCAGCCAACACGCACATGTCATTGAAGACCTGCACTGCAATTTGTGCGACGTGGATGTGTGAGTGCACGCAGGCTGTGTGTGGGTGATGAGTGTGCCTGGGGACCTGTCAGTGGGAGCTCAAGGCAGGGAGGGGCATGCCCAGGGCTTTACAACCAGCCATCCTAGTAACACATGTGTTTTATACAGTCAAGACTCTTGATGGAGTAACAGAGAACTGGGTGAAGGGGAAGGTAAGGAGAAGGTGGCTGGAAACAGAAGATGAGGAATAGCATGTCCAACAGTAAAAGTAGGAAACATTTGGCATGACCACACACCCACAAACATTTCTGATGAATAACATTGCCTGTCACCACCCCCCACCCCAATCTCACAAGCATTCCCAGATAGGGATGAGGAGGGGAGTTAACACTTGAGTACTTACGGTGTGCCAAGTGCTTATGAACAACCACCTGCAGGTGGACAGCATCTTTCTCCATAGAGGAGGAAGAGCCCAAAGCTTGGAAAGGCTGAAAGGCCTGCCTGAGGTCATATGGCTATTGGGCAGCAGAGCCAGAGTCACCACCAGCCTGTCTGGTGCCTGAGCTGACACGGTTATCCTCGTTTACCCATGACGACTCGGAGGCCCACAGAGGCCAGGTGACTTGCTCCAGGTCACACTCCTAGTGGGCAGACAAGTCAGAAGTGCGGAGCCCATACCCACTTCCTCCCTCGAGCCCTTCCCCCACCTAGAGCTTCCTGTCTCCCAGCCTCAGGTAGAGGATTGGGCGTGGGGGTGTGGTCCAAGGGCAGCTCCCCGCTTCTAATCTGAAGACGCAGGCAGCCTGTCGGAAGAGGGTCTGTCCAGAGGACTGAGAGCGAGCCCATAGCATTAGTAAGGTGCACAGGACTTGGGCATCTGACCATCCTTCCCTTCACTTGGCACCAGTCAGTGTGGTGCTTCTCCGTGGGTGCTCCAGCGGTTGCTGCCCATTCCAGGGCTCCGTCCAGCTCTGGGGGAAGGCTCCCCACTCTTCTGCACTCCGTTGGGCTTCCCCAGTCCCTCTCTGGGGCTGGGAGACTCCTATTCCTAATGCGATCTCACCCGATCTTTGGTGAACTGCCCCAAGTTCACCCAGGTGTCGTCTTGCTCCTCTTCTTTTGGCGCCCTTTGGATGAGCCCCGACAAGCTGAGGCTTTCTGGAAGAATGCCAGTATAATTCCATAGACTTGCAGGGAAACAGGCACTGAAAAAATGGAGATGTCTGGAAGAGCAATGTAGGCCCTGCGCCTAGCAGCCTTGCTCTGTTCTGCATCCTGGCCCCACACCTGCATCGTCTCCTGGTTCAGCGCAGGGGCCCTTGCGTGGAAAGGTAGTCCCATTTCTGTTTCACGCCACCATCACCTGGTGCACAGCTCCCAAGTGGGAGAATATAATACCCACTACCTGTTCTGCCTCTGGGTCCCCAGCTCTTCAGAAACACTGGCTCCTCCAGGTGCCTCGCTACTCAGTGCCGGTAGAGGGCGCGCACGCTCCCCGGAACCGAGCTCGGTGGTCCCGGGGAGGCGCCGGGTGGGTATACCCCTCCAGTCCCAGTGCTCCCGGCCCATCCGAGGGCTCTAACCGCTCCAGCCAGCCCCTGCAGCAGCCAAGGGGAGAACAAGCGGACCAATCGCACTGTTCCTCCTCCCCTCCCCCAGGAGTGCTCGCTCTAAGCACTGCAGTGCCTGCAACAAGTGTGTGTGCGGCTTCGACCACCACTGCAAGTGGCTCAACAACTGTGTGGGCGAAAGGAACTACCGGTGAGAGCGGACATGGGCCGAACGGGTGCCGGGGACTGTGCGGGTCTGAGTGTGAGTCGGGCCATTGAGGCCGCGGTGGGGTGGGGTGGGGATGGGGGGCTGTGGAGGAGCTGGGTGCTGGTGTGCATCTCTGTGTGCTCCTGATGGGTGCCTCCTGGGACTGCTGAGGGTAGGTTTGGGGTCTTTCCTCTGCTGGACCAGGGAAAAGTGGGGACCTGGAGGGGTGGCGCCCATCTTTGCCATTGCCCTGAGTTGGGCGAGGAGTTGGACCTGTGGGATCAGAGGCCTTGCTCCCCATCCCAACCATGGGTCCTTCTGAGCACTGGGCCCTTTACCCAGCTGGAGCACCTGGGTGCTGACAGCTGCCCACGGCTGGGCCCAGGCTCTTTCTACACAGTGTGGCATCTGCTTTACTGGGTGTCCTACTCCTCGTGCTGGTGGCCACTTATGTCTTCGTGGAGTTCTTTGTCAATCCCATGAGGCTGCGTACCAACCACCACTTTGAAGGTCAGTCTGGGCTTCAGGCCTGCTCCCACCCCTCAGTCCTGGGCCTCTTCTGGTCACTGGTCACAGCCCCAGCTAAGCACAGTCTGTCTGTGCCTCACAGCCCTGAAGAACCACACGGATGTGTGGTTCGTGTTCCTGCCTGCCGCCCCTGTGGAGACCCAGGCTCCTGCTATCCTGGCTCTGGCTGCCCTGCTCATCCTTCTGGGCCTGCTGTCCACAGCCCTGCTCGGCCACCTGCTCTGCTTCCACATTTATCTCAGTAAGTGCCCCCACCCCCCACCCCAGCGTTCTAGTCTTGCAGGGGGTAGGGGTTCCTAGGCTGCAGGGAGGTACCAGTTGGGCTGTAGAGCCCTGAAGCCATGCCCTTTCCACCGTTGGCTCTCTGTGTTGGCCTGGTCTCACTCCATGGCTTAGTGTGTATGGGGACAGTGGTTTCAGCCTGGGACTTGGTGCCCTCCCTCACCTTCTGCACTCCAGGGTCCCCTTGGCACTGCACTGAGCCCTGTCCTCACCCCTCAGTGTGGCACAAGCTCACCACCTATGAATACATCGTGCAGCATCGTCCACCACAGGAGGCAAGGGGGGCCCACAGGCAGCTCGAGTCATGTCCCCCCAAGATGCGGCCCATTCAGGTACACAAGTGGCCCAGAGGGCTGAGGGGTGGGAGATGGGAACTGGGGGGTGGGCTGTGCAGATTGCAGCCAATGATGAGAAAGGGCAAAGGAAAGCAGGTCTGGAACAGCAGCTGGGGTAGGGGTGCTGGGCGGCAGGGGTGAAGCCAAGCCTGTGCTGAGCACATGCCTGCTTGCTCAAGTGTGGGCACAGCACAAAGGAGCCGTGCATTTCCCCAACCCTGTGTTTGCACCGGTCTGGGCTCCAAGCATGTGCTGGAGGGTCTGGAACGCGGGAGCCTAGAAGTGTGTAGGTTGGGGCTGTGGGGGATAAGGGGGATGGACCAGTGGCTGTGTCAGCAGTTATCTCCACCTGTAACCTGAGCCCTTATACACTATTTAATCCTTAAACCAGCCATGAGGCAGGTAATGTGGCCACATCCATGTTGCAAATGAGCACACAGAGGTCAAGAAAGGTTAAACAGAAGCTGGGTCTGGGAAGAGTTAAGGTCTGGACACTCTGAAGCAGGAACCCTCCAACCCAGGCTAGGGCCTGGCCAGCCCAGCTGCTGACCAGCCTGTCCCCATTCCCACGCCCGATGGCTTCCTGAGGTCAGCAGCTGAGGGGAGGGGAGGTCCAGTGCTCAGAGCCCCCAGGGACTGGGAAGGCGGGGGGCCCAGGCAGGTCCTTGCTGGGAAGACTGAGCCCTAGATCCCAAGTCCTCATGGCAACTAGACACAAACACAGGCTGGTGGGCGGGTCGGGAGAGTGTTTGGGACCCTGCCTCTCCTGTTCCCATTGCTGGGGGTGGGCCAGGCTGCCAGGGCTGGGGCAGTGCTGACTATTGGTGGAGACCCCCTGCCACACCACTGTGTGCCTGCCCTGGTGCTGCACACAAACCCCGTGTAAGCACAGTGGCAGCCGTCCTGGGGCGTGGGCATCATCCCCATCTCCGCCTCACAGAGGAGTCTGAGGCTCCAGTGGCACAGTGGTGCCCACTGAGGCAGGGCTAGCCCTGGGATGTCCCGGCTCCAGAGCTCTGGGCCCCTGCCCTGTAGTCACAACCTACCTAGACTTTGGAGCCAGATGTGCCAGCAACAAGGACATTTAACATCATCTGCGAAGGGCCTGAGGGAGGCCCTCCCAGTGGGTGTGCAGAAGAGAGAGCAGAGGCTGAGAGGAGCTGCAGTGCCACTCAAGAATGTGCGCATGTTGAAGACCTCTGAGGGAGGATCCTAGGGCCAGCTGTGGTGAGGGGAGGAGGATTTGAGTCGGGACACCCTGGTGACACCCTCAGACTTCCCCAGCTGGCTAGGGCCTAGCTCCTGTCCCGTTCTGGCCCCTCAGGCTTCCTCTACGGTCACCAGCTTCCTCTGCCCAATGCTTCTGGAGTCCAGGGACGTCAGGGTAGGCTTTGACCCTCTCTGCTGGGCCTTGGCGGGGTGCTAGGTTCACAATGGGGAAAAGGAAAGATGTGGAGGGAGGATTACCTTGAGGTCCAAGTCCTTGTGACTGGCCTCAGGCCCCTTCCTCTTTCCCAGGGTTCCTCTGTTTAGGCTGGCACCCCACACTCCTACCCCAAGGGCCAACCTGGGCAGAGGGTGGACATGCAGCTTGCTGAGGCTTCAATCTCTGCATTTGTGCAGCCAGCCTGTGGCCAGCTAGGCTCTGTCCCCTAGATCTGCCAGTGCCCTCCCCACCCCCACCCTGAGCAGGAATGCGGAAGGGGCCCCACTCTGGAGCCGTTGCCCCCAAACATAGCCTTGTTTTAGAGACCGTGTGTGCTGTTACATTGTCCTCTCTGCATTAGTCAGGACGCCTGGGTCTCCATGGAAACAGCTGTGGAGCAGGCGACAGCTGTCAGAGTGCCTTCCACCCCCCTCCCGCCCTGTGGGCGGGGCCTTGTCACGGTCCTGACCCCGCCCCACATCCTTGGCACCAGGCCTTCCAAGGGCTGCCTTTTCCTGGCTTTTGTTTCCTCACCTGCAGTCCTCACGGGCACACAGCTGGAGCACGTCCTGCATGCTGGGGTGCAGGCCTAGGTCACTCCTGTGACATCCCAACTTCAGGCCCCTGTGCTTTCAGCCTCTGCAACAAACAGGGTTGCTGTTAGGGTCAACTTCTAAACAAGACACAGAATTCACCCATAAGCCTGGTCCCGGATGGGGTTGTGGTGGTGTTTTTTCTACCACCTCACTGCCTTCCCTTTCTGGTTAGGGGTGGGGGGGACCTAGCATTCCCCAGCAGCCAAGACTGTGGGGTGCTCTGAGAATTCAGCTTGGCGGGAACCATGAAGCCATGCACACAAGCCATGCACCACATCTCAGCTGGGGAAAAAAATCGGTTCAGAGACTGGAGTCTTGGGAGGGGCTAGGAGCACAAGAGGGCAGATTTGAGCACCTCTTCCCATCACCACCCTTATATAGAGCAGCTCTTGATGATGCTTTGGACCCATGAAGCTGGAGGGCTTCCTGGAGGAAGCAGAGTTTGACTAGATGAAATGAGGGGGTCTGTGGAGATGGGGTGAGGTCCAGAAATGGGTGTTTTAAGCTTCATCCTGCAAAGGGGTTTTTCCAGCAGAGCTGCGAAGCCTGGAGGAGAACAGCAGACCTCTGCACCCAGACCTCTCACAGAGGCCTGGGTAGAGAGTGTTATGTCCACGACTGGGTGGTCTCAGGACCTATAAGACCCTGGGTCACATCTGGCAGCCCAGCCTCCCTCACCCCCACCTTCCCCAGGGGATGGACTTCTACATGCGGACCTTCAGCCACGTGCGTCCAGAGCCCCCTGGCCAGGCCAGGCCTGCCGCAGTGAATGCCAAGTGAGTTTGATCTGGGCATGTGCTAGCTGGGCATCTCCCATGGGCATGGCAGGGCCATCTGAGGTGGGAGAAAGGGGGTGAGCCAATGCCAAGACCAAAGCAAGGGTCTGGGTCCAGCCCCTTTATTGCTGGTCAGATCAATGCCCCTTTATTGTCTGTTAGGAAGGGAGGCTTATTTGAGGACCTCCATCTGGGTAGGATTTGCGGGATTATCCACATTCAGAGTTTACCTTCCCACTTCCCCCTCAGTTCCTCCCCATTCCTTGCCACCAGTGGACAAGAGGAGCCTCCACCACCCTCTTCCCCAGAGATTCTCGCTCTGCCCCCTGGAATCCGACCCCAGGTATGGGGTACTGTGCTGGGCCCCCTGCCCCCCTGGTGGAAGGGGTTGGGGAAGAAGCCTCCACCCTGCCTCACTCCTCTGCCTCCTTTGGTGATGAGGGACCTGGGGAAGGGGCACTCAGGCTCCCTGCTGTCTCTGCAGAAAAAGAGGAAGCCGGGTGAGGGCTCTTCCTGACCGGATCCTGCACCGGGAGCTCCGAGGGAAGGAAAGGTAGGGGCCGAGAGTGTCGCAGTCCCTAGAATCACATTTCCGTCCACCCCGCAGGGCCCCGGGCCCCGGGCCACCGCTCCAGCTCTTCGTCGGATTCTGCCGGCACTAGCCCGGTACACGCTGCTGGCCCTGCAGGCACCTACCACTCGGCGTCAGCCGAGTCCATGGACGAGATTCCCGTGGCTCAGACGCGCCTGGGCAGCGCCACCCTGGCCGTTCCCGGAGGCAGGGGCGGAGAACCGGGGCTGGCGCTGCAGGCACTGCAGGCGTATCTGCCTGCTGTTTTCGTAAGCCCGAGCAGCGGCGAGCCCGGGGTACGGGGCGGCCCGGAGGAGGCCGGCCTGGCTTAGCTGGACCGAGAGGCAGGAGGGCCCAGGAGGAGTGGCCGGCAGGCCGACCCGACTCTCTATGCAACACCCCCACCCTCGCAGAATGAGTGCACTTTAGGAGCCCCTACTGCCGGCAGGATCGGCCCCCCTCCCCCACGACTCAGCAATACCTGCCCCACTGGCCATGATGCTCCAATAAACTTTTTTATGCTTTTGCGGACTTACTGCAAACTTTTTGAATAGCAAGGGCCATGGGCTCTCCTGGAGTTGGACCATTGCCCGCCAGTCTAGGGGATGAGGGTGGGGTGGGCCTCCTTATAGTATGTGACCACCCAGATTGTCATATGGAGGTGAACGAGGACCCGAGGTGGGCAGGCACAAGGCTCCTGGTTAGGAAAGATCCTAGAAGGCTGCTTGGAGGAGGCTATGTTTCTTGAAGATAAGAGTTTTTACTCGGAGACAAGAGTGGTAGCAGGCTTTGCAGTGCTGGAGGCAGCAGAGGGAGCAGAGACCTGGGAGGTTCAGGAGCTTTATTCTGGCGGTGGATGGGCTGTAGGTGTACCAGGATGCTAGGACTGGGCACTCTTGATTCGCCCATTGTCCCCTCTCCCCAGTGCTCCTGAGTTGTGACCTGGGGATACCAAACGTTAATTGGCAAGCCATGGTCTTGAGCCAGCTATAGACTCCACTCCCCACTGGCACCTAGGGAAGGGATGCTCCGGATCCTCTGCCCCGCCCCTTACCCTCCCTGTCTCCCACTCCTCCCCACCCCTCCTTCAGTTGTGGCTCTGGGAAGCTGGCTCTCTCCAGGACGCGGAGGCCTGCTTTGAACTTTGGGTGGAGCACAGAATGGGGGGCTGCTTTCCCATTAGGAAGCCATCCGAGGATGTCCAGCACTGCAGAGGGCTGATCTCCCGGGCGGCGAAGGCCTCAGAGCTGCCTAGGAAGCGAAAGAAGGCGGCAATCTTGGCAGCTCTGCCCACGCGAATCTCCTAGCGTCGATGGGGCGGGGTCCGGTGGGTGGAGCCAGCCTGACCTCGGTCATTCTCCCGCTGAGACAGCCCCAGGGGTGGGACTCTGCGTCTCTATGGAGACCGAGAAACAGGGGATAATACAGCAGAGGCGCCCGAGATGCAGTCCCGCCCTGGAGCCGGCAGGGAGCAGAGCTGCAGAGCCGCCCGGTCTCCCGCGTCCGTGGGTCCATTCTTGTGTCCTTCTGTCCATCGAACGCGGGCTGCAGGAGCAGCCACGAGGTAGAAGTCGGTAGGAGAACCCCGGCGCCGACCACCCTAAACAGTATCCTGCAGGATAAGGAAGAGGGGTGGGGGTGGGAGCGGCCTGGAAGGGGTCCCAGCCCTGGAAGGTACCGAGCTTAGGACGCCAGCTGAGCGGCCCTGCCCTGGGCCGAGCGTTCCATTCCTACCCCCACCTCCTTGCTGGGCTGATTGATAACTCCAGCTGTCCCAGCGGGAGCAAGCTGGTGGCCTTGGGCGTGGCTGCTCCATCCATGGCCTGCAGGCCCCTGGGACTACAGCCTGTGACCTGGCTCTATCTCATCAGCCCCGAAATTACCAAGAATTCATCTTCCCACAGAAAGGAGTGAGCGCTGGATGCAGGATCCTGCCAGTCTCCAGGACAAGCATCCTATGGCATGAAAGGTCCCCTAGGCTTTAACCTCCTTGAGCAAGCCCTGGGTCTCTGGGGTCCTTGGTGGGAGGTTGCAGTGTAGGGAGAGGGAAGTTTAGTGCAGTGAGCACTGGGATTGTGGACAGAGTCGCTGCAAAGTAACCGCTGTGTGTGCTCCCAGTTCCAGAAACTGGGACTTGAGATGGGCGAGTGTGGTCACTGGCTAGTGGTAGCAGTAGAGGGGGTAGTTGGGCAGAGGCCTAGGCCACGGTCACTGGAGGCTCTAGTATAAAAGGCAGAGGTATAAGATGGTTGCTGAAGACATGACTGACTGGTCAGGAGGCTGTAGTGGAGGAGGTGGGTGTGCTCAGGGAGGTCTCAATGCAGGAGGTGTCCCAACATAGTATCTAGGAGTCTGGAAATGCATGTCTGGGGGTGCGGACACTGGGGGGGCTTCAGTGCAGGGCTGAGTGTGTGGCTAGATGATTGTGATGTACAAACAAGGGTGGGGGTGTATGGGCGTGGTCGGGGCTGAGGGTGTGTGGAGGGGGACTGAGGTGTAAGGCTCTGGTTAGGGGTCTCAGGAAGGACTGTGGGTGTGCGGATGGAGCAGCAGCAGCGCAGGGCTGAGGGTGTGGTCAGAGGACTGCAGGGGGACTGTGGGGGTGGGGGCACCCTTCAGTGCAGGGCTGAGCACGTTTCTGGGGAAGTCTTAGGTACAGGGCTATCAGTATATATGTCAAGGATGGATGCTGAAAGAATGGTCCAAGCCCTTGGTCTCAGGGCTGCTGATGGGATCAGGGGACTGTAGAAGGGTCCAGAGTGGGGCACTTCAGGGCGGGGCTGTGGGTGTGGAGAGGGAGGTTTGAGTATCAGGGGGAATAAGGCTGAGGGTGTGGAGGGCCAGGGCTGAGTGCCTACGGCTATGGGAGGGTGGACTGGTGTGGTGGGGCTCAGGGTATGGCCAAGGGGTCTCAGTGGCGGGCTGATGGTGTTGGGAAGTGAGCTTTGGTGCAGGGTATAGGTGTGAGGATCACAGGGCCAAGGCCACAGTCCTACTCATCAACATGCCTCTGGGGGCTTATAACTCTACAACCCCTACCCTAGGCTAGCCCCCCAATCTCCTGCTCCTCCTCCATTCCACACACTGGGAGGTTACAGCCCCAATGGGTGGCAAGGGACCAGGAAGCCATGGCCTATGCCCCAGGTGCTGGGAGTGCTAGTGTGCCCCACCCGTGGGTCCCTGTTCCCCAGCCCAACCCAGCCCAGCAGCAATGGGAGCTTCTCCCTGAGCCACTCTGACACCATCCTGCCCTTAGCAACATTCTCCAAGTAGCACCACCCTCCCTTAGCAACCGTCTCCAGGCTTCGCAAACTGTGGCCAGGCCAGCCCCAGGCTCCCGCTCCCCTCATGTTTTTGTTTAACAGCAAATAGTAACAAGGTCCTGGCTGGGCCAGCTGCACCCCTGCCTAGGGCATGCACCCCCACCTGTGCTCTGGCGCCCTTCTCAGCCAGGGCTGGGTCTTGATGGGTCCTCATGACCCTGACAAACACACTGTCCTGACTAAATACCTGCCCAACTAGCAGCCTAGCCTGGCCCTGACCCAGCTTGGCACGGAACTCCCAGGGAGGGAGGCCTGCTCTGCCACTCTCACTTCTACCCAAGCAGGCCTTGTGCCAGGGCCACACAAAGCCATGATCGCAGCTGCTGCCCTCACAGTCTTTCGGGACAGGGCCACTCTGTTCCCGGCCTGGGGTGGGCATTGTGATTTCATCTTCTGAACTCCACTCCAAGACAGGGCTAGCATTAAGCAACAGGACCTTTCCTCTTGGGGTTCTTTCTCAGGGCTTGGAGGCCCAGGGAGACTGAGTGCTGGCCCCTCTCTATAGGCAGCTCCCACTCCAGCTCTTGAGGGTATGTATCCTGAGTGCCCCCAACTCAGACCTTGCACGTTTTGAGGTAGTAGCAGTGATGTTCTGTGCCTTGGGGAGGGGGGAGCCGCTTGGCTGAGAGGTGACCGAGGTGGGTCCCTATAGGGTGGCATGGCAGCAAGCACAGACATGGCCGGGCTGGAGGAGAGCTTCCGCAAGTTTGCCATCCATGGTGACCCCAAGGCCAGTGGGCAAGAGATGAATGGCAAGAACTGGGCCAAGCTGTGCAAGGACTGCAAGGTGGCTGACGGAAAGGCCGTGACAGGGACTGACGTCGACATCGTCTTCTCCAAAGTCAAGTGAGCCCCAGGCAGTCTCTGCTTCTGATGTTTCCAGAAGGTGGGGAGTTGAGGGGCTGGAAGCAGGGAGGACATTGGGAAGGGGGAAAACTCACGGTGCCCACATACCTGGCAGGGGGAAGTCTGCTCGGGTCATCAACTATGAGGAGTTCAAGAAGGCCCTGGAAGAGCTGGCACCCAAGCGATTCAAGGGGAAGAGCAAGGAGGAGGCCTTCGATGCCATCTGCCAGTTGGTAGCAGGCAAGGAACCAGCCAATGTAGGCGTCACCGTAAGTGCCCTGCTGGTCTCAGGGAGATACTGAGGGGCATGTGGGGAATCTCAGCTGGGGTGGGAAGGGCTGGGCTCCCTAACCAGGTGCTCCTGGGGGAACTCTGTCCAAACAGAAAGCAAAAACAGGGGGAGCTGTGGAACGGCTGACTGACACCAGCAAGTACACCGGCTCCCACAAGGAACGCTTCGACGAGAGCGGCAAGGGCAAGGGCATTGCTGGGCGGCAGGACATCCTTGATGACAGTGGCTATGTGAGTGCCTACAAGAATGCAGGCACCTATGATGCCAAGGTGAAGAAGTGAGGCCTGGGAAGAGCCCCCAGCATGGCGGCCCCATCCAGAGGCTAAGGCCTGGTCTAAGGGGTGCATGGAACAAGAGAGCCTGGTCCCCTCCCTGCTGGACCTGCCATCCAGAGCTTCCTGCCCAGCCCCATGGGGCCAGCCCACCAGGTCTCTGATGCAGACTGCTCTGTGTCCCCTTCCCCTTTCCTCCATGACTTCTGTCCCTCTAGGGACAGTCTGTGCCTACAGCCTCACCGCCCCAACCTAGCCCCGGGCATGGCTAAACCCCTGACTGCTTGCCTCATATTTAAGCTGCTGCTCTGGCCAAGTGCCTAATTCTTACCCAGACCTCAATAAAGACACCTTTTGTATCAAAATGGCCTAGTCAAGTATATGACAATGAGGATAATGACGTTCACACTCCTCTGACCCCTCAGTATCCCCACCCACCTGCCTGTCACATCGCTGATCCTCTCACTGGCAGCCCTGCCCAGTACAAGACAGACAAGTGCCTTCCATCAGCATGGAGCCGGACTGCCTGAGGATGCTCCTTAGGGAAATCAAAGCCTACCTCAGGCCTGACCCAGAGTTCTGGCACCACAGCTTGCCTTCCTGCAGTCAGGGCTTCAGTCTTAGCCTCTCTGCTTTTACAGCAGGAGGAGGGATGAGACAGCAGATTTGGCCTGGGCCAAGTGTTGGCAGGATGCCCAGTGCCAGGCCTCGGCGTCAGCCTGCTGATGGGCCCCTACTCCAGGGGGCTACCAAAGCGAGTCATTTCAGGCTCCAGCTCAGATTATCAGAAAATGCAGAAATAACTCTAGGGGGTAGATAGCCCAAATCTATAGTTTTATAGCTGAGGAAACTGAGGCCCAGAGAGGGAGGGGGCCTCTGCAGAAGAGGGGCCAGAACCATGCCACTTGACTCCCAGGCCAGGCTTTCTAACACAGTAAGCACCAATATAATTTCCAGAAATGGGACTGGATGGCCCGTCACAGAGCCTGGCACCCAACACCAGCCTTTGGTAGGTGAGCAGGGCATCCCACAATGAAGGGGCTTCTTCCTTGCTGACTCCCTCCCATCTGTTCAACATCCCGAGGTGAGGGAGTGGGGGCTTCTCTGGTCCTAAGGACTCCTGGGAGTTTCTGGATTAACCTTTTCTCCTCTCTGAGGCTCTGGTTGCTAGGCCAGAGATATAACAAGCCCAAGGCTTTGGGGCCAGCTCTCCTTCCTGCTGACAAACAGGCTGGATGGGACTGAATGCCTTCCCAGTAGAGGACAGCTCCCAGAGGTGCTAGACAGGCTCAGAGGCACACACTCACAGATACCTCCTTTCCCAACCCTGTTAACACGACAAAGTAGCACACAACAGCTTATTCCTTCATCCCACAGACTGTTCTGAGATGTTCCTGCCCCACGTGGCCCCAGAGTCTGTTCCTTGAACCCAAGTTCTCTTGGAAGTGGGGGTGCAGAGGAATAGTGTGGCTCGGGACTGGGATGCTAGGGAGGTGAGGTGGGAACTGGAGGGCAGAGGATCAATGCCTGGCCACAGCAGAGCCCTGATGAACAGCTGATAGCTGTGGGCTCCTCCTGATTCGGCTGACCGCCTTGCCTGGCACTGCCCAGGGAAGAGTTTCAGAGAGCTCTACCTCTCCCACCAGCAAAAAACGATTCCTCCAGCCTTGGGGAACTTGTTTCAATTGTAAGCTTACTTAAATGAGCATAATGGGAGTGAAACCCAATCCTTCTGGCTTTCACTTGCTAAAATATCCTCACAGTGAAAAGAATTTAACTGGGTTGCAAATTGGTGCAGGCTATTAAGTGATTAAGCTACCAGTGAGAGTACCATCCAATAAGGTGGGGAGCAGCAGCTCAGCCCTTGGGGTGACTGGCAGTATGGCTCAGAGGAACCCAGACAGAGAACTGGCTGAGCCCCGAAACTCTACCTTGTAGAGTAGGAGTAAAGTCCCCTCTTCTGGAAAAGTGGTCGTGGAACCCAAGGGAAATCAAGACCCACCCAGAGCCAGGAAGAACCTTAAATACCAATGAGTCTACTAGCAGAATCTGGTACAAAGGCACTTCGGCCCTATAGTGACCGCCCTCCGTAGCCTCCTCATGTTGGAAAGCTGGGTGGGCAAGGAAGAGTGGTTAGGACCTGTGGGATAGAGCCACTTAAGCCTTCTAATACAGCTGGTGGGAAGGCCAAATCTGTCAGAGTGGCTCTGTCCCTTCTTTTGGGCACAGAACTTCCCAGAGGACTCAGCCCTGTTTCCTTCTTTCTCCCAATAATGTCAGGCCTTGAGAGAGGAATTCTTCTCCAGTTGTTTTCTCGTTGCTTCAAGAGATGGCCCTCTTCCATGCTGCACTCACATAGCCCCAACACTTCTTTGACACCTTTAATCCCTACCTTTGCCCTCTGGAACAAGGGCCACACAAGGAAAATCAGAAACACAGTTGACTTCCCCAGGGATGGCCATCAACCCTAGAGAGGTACCTGGCCTGCAGCAGGGTCAGCCACTTTCAGTGACATTAGAAAATAGGGTGGAAAGTTACTAAGTCTGTGTCAGGCTCTTTGCTCCTTCTTAGCGTTACCCTGAATAGACTCTGGGGCCGGCATTATCAGATGTTCACAGGGGAAGGGAGGGAGGGCTGGGGTTGTAGAAAGAAGTGTGTTCTTTTCCCCCACAATGGTCTGTCCAGTAGGCTGCCCTGTGTACTGGGCTGGGACCCTGAAATGTGATAATTCAGGGTTTCAAGGTTACTTAGGTTCTCTGGAGGACAGGCCCAGGAAAGGGGCACTGGTAGTGGTGGGTGTTCTTACTGACGTTTCCACAGAGCACAAGCTCACTCTAGCTCCCTCAGAGCCATGCAGCTCAAAGAAATGTACGGCTCCTCTGTACATGCTCCTCTGGGAGCCCACATAAAATCCAGAAGTCTGTGGATTTGATTTATAACTTAGAAAGGTGTGATCTTGGCTGTAATCTTCGGATCTCATTACTATGGCAATAGCTTTCCTGCCCTGCACAGTACCTGGGTCTGGGGGGGCAAACAAGCATCTAATCTTCCCCCCTGCTTCTCTCTGACGTGAGATGAAGAGACGTACAACACGGCACTGGGTCGCAGTCCTTCGCCCTCTACACACCCTCTGGCAACATCAGCTCCCCGGGTGATGCTGAAGCAGATACATACCACTTGCATTAACTTTCCCCATTGATTTTTATAATGCCCCATCAATCAGGATTAAAAGAAAGATTGTGCCTCACCTGGGACCAAAGCTAACCTCGTCTGGACTTCACCAGCCTTTTCTCTCATCGAATTCCTCGCATGTCCTTCCCCACTCCACACAACCGTCACTCCATTCTTCTCTCACAGAGAAAGCTTCTCAGACACAAATCTGCCAGTGGTCTGCCTTCCCAGTCTAAACTCCTGGAGGGGCCATGCAGCCTCGCTCCTGCCTATCTCCTCTCAGCCCCTCGGGTCTATGGACCGAGTTCCTTCCCATTTCGTGGCCTTTACACATGCTGCATCTCTGCAATTCTCCCCATGGCTTCTGTTTTAGACCCTGTACTTTGCCTGGTAACCTTCTACTCATTCTTCATGTCTCAGTTAAAAGATCATTACTTCAGTGGGTATTTTTCTCACACTATACCTCCCAGGCTAGGATTAGTCTCCCCATTATATACTCTTATGACACTATGACCCACATCTTCCTTGCCCTAGATCCCTCTGGGGGCTCCAGATTTTTCTACTGTTTGCCAGAGAAGGCTCTGCTTATCCTCTACCTGTTCCCATGCTACTCATTCTGCAAGCTTCCACTCAAACAAGTCCTCATTGACACCTTTTCCAATTCCCCAGAGTAGGAATTTCTTTCTTTCGTCCTCTCCCCCTCCCCCTCTCCTTCTCTCCCCCTCCCTCTTTCCAGGACATCTTTAGGATTTGTTTAGACCTGTTTGGTACCAATACCAAGCTTAGAACTCTATCACACGAGTTTTTGCTTTTGTTTCTACTGAATCTCCAGGGTAGACACCAGATCTTATCACCTGTTCACTATGGTGGAAGAACTCAAAATAAGCTTGATGAACCAATCAATATGGATCCTCTGAAATTTCTTCTAACACAGAACACACCTGGTCATGGATGTTCTTTTTAAACATCCTACCACACAGTTTCAAGTGACATTTGGGAAAAAGTTCTAGTGTTTTTTTCCTTTTCAACACTTTCTGTCAAATGTCTCTCTGTGACACGATACTAGGACAAAGTGCCAACTATTTCTGTGGGCAGACGGAAAGAATGACTTGATGGGAGGAGATAAGAAGAGAAATAAAGAGAAGAGAAGGACCAATACGATGTAATCAGAATAGATTTTTTTCTTCATATTGTGGGTAAATATCACCATACCGGTGGCAATGACACCGAGCTTCCCCCGTGGCTGCGAGGGAAGCTGCGGAGAAGGTGTTCAGTGCTAGCTCCACAAACTAGGCTCTGGGACGGAGTGGGAGACACTCTGTATTAGATACTGACCCGTGTCATGTGCCACTGGTGAGGAGGAGGACAGCGTGCTTTTCCCAAAGGGCGATGCTCTCCCCAAATGATGGCTCTTCTCAGGAGGCAGGAGTGCTTTCCCAGAATAGCCTTTTTGCTCTTTATTCAGCTGCTGCAGCAGATACTCGTTAGTTGCCACGAGGGACCTGAGGGGCGGGGGGGTGGGGGGGTGGGAGAAGCCGCCATGAAATCGGGAAAGCAGAGGGGATGCCATTCAGACCTGAAATGTTTGCTACAGGCCAATATAAAATGAAGCAACATCTGTAAACAGAAAGAACTGTCCAATTTATGAGTGTGTTATTTTAAAAGCAGGCTGACAATTTCTTTCTTCATTCCACTTCCCTTTATGTTCCAGACTGACAATAATAGTAACTTAATTCATATTTCATACAGTGATTGTTCTGCCCTTTCAGAGCACTTTCATGATGAGGTAAGTAGAAGCGCTGGGAGACCGGCACCTGACCAGGCCTCGAATTTCTTTCTCCAAATCTTAACTTCTGCTTCTTCTAATCTATATTTCCTCTGCAATTGACCAGTGGTGCTAGTCATGGCTGTACTCTTGGACTCGGTATTACCATGCAATGTTAAAAGCCATCGGAGACTGACCAAAAAAAAAAAGATGGGTGCACAATGCTATTTTTTTTGCAGTATTATTTGTAACAGCAAAATACTGTCAATCTAAATGTCCATCAATAGAGGAATAATTAAATAAACACACAGTAGACTCCTACAACTATAAAAAGAAGTGAGAGCCAACTCTATACACCACTGTGAATTGATTGCTAAGATAAAATATTAAAGTATCACTATGTCTTTTTCTATATAATAGACTCTCCCTCTACAAATACACACCCATACCTACAGTGGAAGGCTAGTGGGAGGGAAGGAGAGGATGGAGGAGACAGGCAAGGAAGCTAGATTTGTCTGCATTTATCTAATTTTGTAGGATTGACTTTGGAACCATGTAAATGTTTTACATAATTATAAAACAAGATTAAATCAAAATAATAAAAAAATCTCTACAAATCAAAAGTAAATAGAAACAAATTGAACCTGTATATTGAATTGATAGTTTAACAACACAGAGAAAAATTATTTCAAATTACTTTAAAATATAGCCATTTGGCTCTGCCTGGTGTGGCTCAGTGGATTGAGCACTGGACTGTGAACCAAAGGGTTGCTGGTTTGATTCCCAGTCAGGGCACATGCCTGGGTTGCAGTCCAGGTCCCCAGTGGGGGACACATGAGAGGCAACCACACAACGATATTTCTCTCCCTCTCTTTCTCCCTCCCTTCCCCTCTCTAAAAATAAATAAAATCTTTTAAAAAATTAAAAAGAAAATATAGCCATTTGACTGTTCATCACTAAAGAGGTATACTCTAATGTTCTCAAAGTGTGGCTACAGACCAGGTAAAGCAGCATCACCTGGTAACTGATTAGAAATGCAAATTCTCAGTTCCCAGCCTAGACCTGCTGAATCAGAAACCTTGGGGGGTGGGGCCCAGCAATCTGCATTCCAACAAGTTTTTCAGGTGATTCTGATGCACACCTGAGTTTCAGAACCATAACTTTATGCCACTTGCCCAACTTCTTTATATGTTTGAAATAATTATAATGAAGTTTAAAAAAATTTAAAAGCCATAAGAATGCATCTGGATCTAATCCTCTGAATATGAAGTTATTCCAAGAAAAATAAGGAAGTAAAGTTTAAGGCTGAAGATTTGGGGATGGGGTTCTTATATTTAAATTTCATTGAAAGTCCTAGTAGAGGTGTTTGCCAAATCAAAATGTCCAGGGCATCTCTCAATGTACCAAATCTTGAGGCCTCTTCTGATTTGTCTAGCCTGCATCCTGAGGGTACTGCTCTTTGAAGAGGCTGATGCTATTTGAGCTCTTCTGAAGAAAATACATACACTGGATTCTCTCTGACTGCTCAACATATTTCTCTGTGACCAATGGCAGGCAAGCATTTTCCAGAAGAACCAGATGACTGATTTTAGGGACACACAGGGACCAAGAAAAGCTAGCTGACTCAAACAAGGGTCATGGTGGATCTAGAGGGAAACTACTTATTATTGAGGTGGTGCAATTCCACTAAAGGCATTTAATCCCCGCTGTCGCCTGGAAAACAGTACTTTGAGCCCTGAAGCTAGCTGGCCTAGATACAAGTAGTTTACACATAAAACGGAATTAATTTGAAAAGCGTATAGATTTTAACTTGCCAGTAAAACAAAGGACATAAAGGAAAGGAAGCATCTGCTTCCAGAAGCCAGCTAGATAGACCCACTCCTACCTCTGACTTTCATGGAGAAGGGCCACTGTCTCCTCCAGCTTCTTCAGCTGGGCAAGCTCCTGGTTTAGGCAAGCCACCTGCATGTTCAGCTGTTGGTTTTTGCGAAGAAGATCATCTACAAAAAATATAGTAGCCAAGGGTGAGCAGGATTCCAGCAGCTGGTCTTTGACCAAAGTCTATGGACATCTTAAAAGAATTGGGGGCCCCCTCATAGCACCCACATCCATACTCTATTCATTCCTTCCCTTAGATACAGCAGATCTAGTGGCAACAAACATCTGAATCAAAATGCAATCACTTAATACCGCATGTTAGTTCATTTTTCTAGGATTCACTAGAGCTAATAACCCTGCCCCATAGCATTGTTAGGAGACACCAGTCCTCATTTAGCACAGCAAGTCAACAAATATTAGGTCTCTCTATATTCTCCATTTTATTTATTTTTATTTTTAAAGATTTTGTTTATTTATTTTTAGAGAGAAGGGAAGGGAGGAAGACAGGGAGAGAAACATCAGTGTGTGGTTGCCTCTCATGTGTCCCCCACTGGGGACCTGGCCTGCAGCCCAGGCATGTGCCCTGACTGGGAATTGAACCAGTGACCCTTTGCTTCACAAGCCCTTGATCAATCCACTGAGCTACACCAGCCAAGGCTGTATTCTCCATTTTAGTTTATGAATGTACATCCTTCACTCTCTGTGGAGTATGTGAAAATATCTAGAACTGTGTGAGGCACATAATAATAACTCATGATTGCTTGCAGGAACTGAATAACCAAGATACATAAGCAGTTCCCCAAATATATTACCACTGCCTGCAATAATGACGTAGGTAAAAGCACAGGAACTCTGCTCCTAAGAAAGTCTCCTAGAACTGTACTTCTTAAACTTCAGTGTGTTTACAGATCACCTAGGGGGCTTGTTAAAAACCAGACTCTTGATTCAGTAGGTCTGAGGTGAGGCCCAATAGCCTACATGTCGAACAAGCTCTCCAGTGATGCTAATGATGCTGATCTGTGAATCACACTTTGAGTACCAAGATTCTAGAAGGTAGAAAACAGGGCTGCAACAGCTGTATTTATCACAAGTAAGCCAAAGTCCAGCACTGGGCCTCATGGCTGATTGAAAGTAGGTATCTAAGTGAACAAACAATGACCTGTTTTTCAGAGTAGGTAAGTGGAGATGCTTTGATTATTCAGGCTTGTAAAATTAGATAGCGATGAGAATGAACTCTGGAAATTCAGTGCTGACTTCCAAATCAAGTTCCTATGTAAACTAAAATGCCAATAATCTTTGTTTAGGGGTGCTGAGATAGAGAGTTAAAGTCAAGGGTAAACTATCTAAAATACTAACCTAAACTATGCTAATAATATAGTACATGTCAAAACTTTAAGGAGGTATTATTTTTCACTTATAACTATGGCAAAAAGAAAAAAAAAAACCAGTGTGGGCAAGAACAGAGTGATTCAAATACACTCATTGCTTTGTGAGTGTAAACTGAAAAACTTTGTGGGGGAGTGATTCGGCAACATATAACAAAAGCTTTAAAAATGTCCATATCTTTTGATACTCATTTCACCAGTAGGAATGTCTCCTAGGAACATAGTCTGAAATGTACACAAAGATTTATATACATAGATATTAATAGCTGCATTATTTATTGTAGTGTAAATATTAGGACTCTCAGTTCCACTAAGAGGGAAGAAAGACAATCTCAGAGAAGAATTTTCATTCTCAGGTCTTTTCTTTCATTTCAGGTCTTTGAATGTTTGGAAATTCTTCAAAATTATTTATATTATTAACACTGGCAAAAAAAAGAGTCAATGGCAGCTTTATTTATAATAGCTAACATTAAAAACAACCATACAGAGGACTAGATAAATAAGATATATCTGTGTAACATTACAGGAAGTGCCTATGCTGTTAAAGTAGTAACATTAGGATATAGAATCCACTAGGTGATTATCTAGGGTAGAGAGTCAGGGAAACTGCGCCAGGGTCTGAGGGAACTTTCTGGAAAAACAGAAATGTTCTGTATTTTGATTAGGATGGAATTAAATGAGTATATATTTGTCAAAACTCATCAAACTTAAAAATGTGTGCATTTTGTTGTGTGTAAGTTATTTTGTAAAAATCAAGACAAAAATTTTAATTTTGAGTTAAAGATAAATATATAGGAGTATGGTGAAAGAAAATATACCAAAAACACTAATGGTAGTTATTGCTGCATAGTGTTTTATTTTCCTTATATTTTTCAAACTTTCTATAAAGAACACCATCTTCTGCTATAATTAGGAAAAAAAGTGTCATTCTCAAAAAAATAACAACATTTGTACTTGCTTTACAGTGATAAAAAGCTTCATCTGGTGACTCAGGCCACCTGCATTAGAACTCTCTGAGGCAAGATGATGGTTTCCATTTAGGAAGCCATGTGGCTCTACATAATGAAGCTGATTAAATGGGGATTCTGTAAACAAAAATTGTCTCGGGACACACCACAGTCTGCTCTCCCGAACTTACCGTAAGTGTGGGGCTGGTGCCCACTCACAATTGAGGTGGCAGCACCTTCCTCCAACTGCTGAATTTTTTCTGATAAAATGAGGTTTTCCTCCAGCACTCTGACCAGTTTTTGCTTCAAACTTTCCTTTGGATCAGTGAACAAAATACAAATACATTAAGAATCTAAAATTCCCAGGAGTACTTTTAGAAGACTGAAAGAATCCTTCCTCTGTTCAGTGATAAACTGAATGGAGGTCAGCATCTCTTCTCACTAGAATTTTAATTCATTTATAAGCGTAGCTCAAGTGCAGCATACACATTTATCACATGGAGTTGCAATTTTTCCTGTGAGTTATCCACTGTGTTGGCAGAACAGGTGGTCATTTTCACAAGTGGCCAGCATACTGAGTCACCTATCTAAAGATTGTAGAAACTGAACTGATGTCTGAAAACCCTCTAATGTTGAGAAAAGGGGAAAAAAGACTTAAGGATATGAGTCCCTTCTTCCTCTCCCAGGGTAGCAGCCTGATGCTGTAGGACTGGCTCCTGGCTCAGGGCCCTCTGCTCCACCAGAAGGGGAGGAAAGCCAGTCCCAGAGATTGGCTCTCTTGGGGGGGGGCTTTCTCTCACCAGAATCAAACCATGACCTTCAAGGCCATGATCCTAAACATTTTCGCTCTAGGGTCTTTTTTTCCCCTTCCATTTCAAGCCTTTCTTTAGAATTTTTGGATGAGGGCTAGGATTAAGGAGTCATCCCTTCAGAACCTCTGAGTTTTCCCTGTCCTGGCAAGTGCTGTTTTTCTGATTTGCCCAGAATGCCTTTTCTGTATTGTGGTTCAGGAACATCTAGGTGTTCATGGTGTTGATGCTGTGGTACAGGGCTATTCCAGTCTTGCTGCCATCCGTTTCTGGTAAAGGAAAAGTAGGAAAGGAGATGAAAGAGGCATACCATGTCATTAGGGACCACCTGCCCAGCCTCCTTCAGTTCCATCTCCCTCCTGCGCATGGCTTTTGATGCGTCTTCAGGATGTGAGCGACACCACTGCTGAGAAGGAGCAGGGACTACCAAAGTCAGAAGCAAATCTCTGGCAGGACCTGCCAAAAATTCAGGTTGGGCACACAGGCCAATCTTAAAAGCTAAAGCACAGAATTCCTAGCCAATAATTTACCAGCTCTGTAAGACAAATAAAGGAATCTAATATGTCTTTTTACAAGAATGTAGTAAGTGGCTATAGAAGGTGTTTCACAATGGATAAGATATTATGTCCCATATCCTCTGTGGAGGAACTACAGCAGACCCTCCTGGATGTAGGCTCTGCGCTATTTTCTAGTCACTGAGGAGTGGCTCCTGAGGATAATTTCCTACAAAATGAGAGCAAAGAGTCACTGTGGGAAGGAAAGTGACCCTTTGGGCTAAGATTTCTTTTCCTGTATGTCCCTTTAGAAATTAAAAAAAAAAAAGTTAAGCCCAAATAACTAAAGTGTCTAGTTTTTCCTTAAACGTTTTCCACTACCAAAAGCTCCTTGAATTCTCCTCACATCAAACAACAAACAAACATATGGGGGCAACATTTGCAAAATTGGTTTTCCCCAGGTTCCTCAAAAAAAAAAACAAACCCCAAAACCAACCCTAAGAAGAGTCCAGGTCATTTAGTCATTTGAGTTTTTCAAATAATAACATTTCAACAGGCATCTCAGAACTCTGATGATCAAGCCCAGTTTCTACTGCATTTATTACTGGCACTTCCCCAAGGGTTCTGAAGTCCTTCTGTAACTATGAACACGACCACCTGTATTTTACACCTCTCATCACTCTACATGTTACCCGAAGACTACCAAAAAAAAAATTATAGGAGGAACAAGATAATTGGTACATGACAGAAAAAGTGCTGGTAAATAAAACAAAAGGGAAGATTATGAGAAAATGCAGATTTTTCAATTGTTGGTGAGTGATCAAGAAAACAATTATCCTTGTAGAGTAGAAGCAAGGTTGGAGCCGTTGTCCCAAAAATGAGAAAACACTTACCGAGAAACTTCTTATTAAGGAGGAGGGAGCCAGAGCCGGTCCAGTGCTTATCCACAAGCTCCAGGAGCTGTCTGAGGACAGTGGCCACATGGGAGGTTCTGGCAGAGATCTGGGGACTGTGGTTTCCTGGCAAACCATGCAAACTGCCCAGGTCACTAGAGAGAGGCTCAAGAAAAAAAAACACCCAAACATTTGTCATTCTTACACAACAAGAGAAACAAGAATCCAGACATTTAAAGTGTTAACTTTTTTAAAAAATTTTTATTTATTGGTGTTAGAGAGACTGAGGAAAGGGGGGAGGGGGAGGGAGGGGAGAGAGAGAGAAACATCGATTTGTTGTTCCACTGTATGCATTCCTTGGTTGATTCTTGTCTGTGCCCTGACTGGGGGTCAAACCAGAAACCTTGGCATATCAGGACGATGCTCTAATCAACTGAGCTACTCTGCCAAGGCCCTACGAAAAAGCAAAAGCAAAAGCAAAAGCAAAAGCAAAGGCAAAAAATAAGATGATGTCATCTTTCAGTTTAGGTTTGAATAGAATATTTTTTATGTCCAGGGCAAATACAATAATATAGTCAAGGATAGTTTTTAAGGTAACAATGTCTTCTATCATAATTTTCTGTAGAGATTTTCAGAACAAAAATTGTTTTGACACCTACATTATTGGCTCAATATATTATGCTATGTAATAAGGAATGATTAAATTGCAGAACATTTTTTAAGTTATTATTTTTTTCCTACACAACTCTTTTATTTTTTTTGTGTGTGTGTGTCTTTTTTTAAAATATATTTATTGATTATGCTATTACAGTTGTCCCATTTCCCCCCCCAAAATATGGAACGCTTCATGAATTTGCGTGTCATCCTTGCGCAGGGGCCATGCTAATCTTCTCTGTATTGTTCCAATTTTTAGTATATGTGCTGCCGAAGCGAGCACCATTTTTTAAGTTATTATATATCATAAAATAAAATGGGGAGTAATTGATTAAAATTATAAGTCATAATAAGCTTATATTTAGTATGTTAGTATATTTAGTATATTTTAGTATATACTAACATACTAAATATAAGCATCCTATAACATTTTATTTATATTTTTAAAAGATTTTATTTATTTATTTTTAGAGGGGAAAGGAGGGAGAAAGAGAGGGAGAGAAACATCAATGTGTGGCTGCCTCCTGCACAACCCCTGCTGGGGACCTGGCCTGCAACTCAGGCATGTGCCCTGACTGGGAATTGAACCAGCAACCCCTTGCTTTGCAGGCTAGCACCCAATCCACTGAGCCACACCAGCCAGGGAAGTTTTGTTAAATGTTAAATATTATTGTTGGACCCATATATATGTATAAAGGTAGATCTGTCCAGTACAATTCAGTTTTTTTATTCATTCAGACATGAGTGAACAAATATATAAACATATATCTTAATGAGTTTAAAAACTGTAAATTTTACCGAACAGGTCTATCTGCCAATCTTTTCTGTAGGGTCTCATGGACTTCAAGAAAGTTGATATATATTAAAAACAGCCAAACTGGTTGTCAATCTTTGGCTCTTTTGATATAAAAAGCTATAGATGATTAATTAGCTAATGCTGTTATATCTGACAATTGTGAAGCAGAATAACAAAGACAGTGATGTTTGTGTGACTTGAGTCACACAGGTGGCCTATGATTTATAGGGAAAGGCGTTACAGGTGGGATAAACATTTATTCAGCAGATCTGTACTGAGCATTGTTCATACTCACTGAAAGTTCTGTGTAAGGACCGTGAACAAATGATGAGCTAAAAAGTGAGGTCCTTTAAGAAGTTAATGACCTGGCTGGGGAGAAAAGTCATAGAAGCTCTGGTTATACCACAAGGCCACTTTGGAAGAACTTGTCAAAAAGGAGTATTTATTGTCTTTGGTTTTTCACGTACTGGTAATTGTGTGTGTGTATCAAGGCACGACTTGGAAACATATTTGCCTTTACAGATTTCCTTTCATTTACCACAATGTGGTGAGAGTTGGGAATAATGTTTATAAACTTAGGAATAACTTTATTAATTATTACGTTTTTTAATTTTTAGCAAATTATGGCTCATGGCTTTAATAAAATTATTTTTTTATCCTCACCCAAGGACATGCTTATTTTCTTTTATTTAAATTGCTTTCTTTTATTGATTTTAGAGAGAGGGGAAGGGAGGGAGATAGAGGGAGAGAAACATCAATGTAAGAGAGACAAAACATTGATGGGTTGCCTCTTGCACAAGCCCCAACTGGGGACCGAAACTGCAACCTACGCATATGTGCCCTGACTGGGAATTGAACACACGACCTTTCAGTTTATGGGATGATGTTCCAACCAACCAAGCCATATCAGCCAGGGCATGGCTTATGGCTTTTTAAAATAAAATTTAATAATTTGCCTATGATTCTGAAATCAGTTGGCCAAAAATAAATTTTCTAATCACAAATTCATGTTCAGTTTAATGTTATGTATCATGGGATTATTTTTAATAACTTTTACAATGCTCTTTTTCAGCAATTTTCTGATATATACCTTTTAAGAAACTGAACAATTTATTTCTTTTATATTTACATCCAAGTAGCTCTTTTATAGCTTTTCATGTAAAGAAAAATAGTGTCTAACAACAAAAAAAGAAATTTGAGTTTTTAAGATTGTCCAAAAGAGTGCATTGAGATTTTAATTCCTATCTTAACAATGTATATGAAGTAGAGGTGAAAAAATTTCCTAGGACATGTCTTATTCATATAGCATCCCAAATATCCTAACCGTTCCCGTATGTGCACTCTAAATACATTAACACACAGTGCTCTTGTCTGGAAAAATAGGTATCCAGGGGCATAAAATGGGGAAAAAGGGACCAAAAAGCCAAGAAAGTATTACAAGACTGCCCCCTTTGGTGAATAAAAATTATAGCCACCTCTGAAGTTCTTAAAACTGAATAGAAAGGATTCAAAGAGTCAAAAAAAAATCAAACTTGTAAACCCATGCCAGTGTGCCAAAAGATTTCTCAAAACTGAGAAATAAGTGACTGGAAATAGCTGTTCTTGACCAAATCCCCTTTTTCCTGATAGGACAGTAAAATTTTAAAATAACAAATGATTCATATGACAAAGGATCATGGGTTCCAGGAAAAAAAGGGCCCCGAGAGCTGAGGTTCCTTTAAATAAAGAGAAAAGGTTTCATGACGGAAGTGGAACCTGGAGAAAAATTAATACTCAAACGGATGAGAGGAGAGTACAGACATTCTTTCTGGACGATGTGTGCAAAAGCAGTGATGAAACTTAGCTACTGAGTAAAAACTGAAAAATAGTGAAGTACAACACTATCATACTATGATTTTATAAAATGAATTATATTGTATATGTAGAAATGGTTCTTGATTTGTTGTTCATTCTCTGAACCACTCTCAGCTAAAAATACCTTAGATAATCTAATTCATTTTCTGCTTGCGGCTATTTTGGAAAAAAAATTGTAATAACTTTAACTTGTAGACAGAAAAGTGATGCTTTTTAAAGAAAGGTCTCAAACCAGTAAATTACTTGTGGCCAAAGCAATGCCTTCCTGTGGTAAACACTGTCCTCCACTTGCTATTATCAAAGTACTTCCTCACAATGTCTATGCTCTGGAAGTAGATTCTCCCTGTGACAAGAATGAAGAAATGTGGCAGAAGGAGAATGACTTTCCCAAGGGCAGAAGAATTATAGGCTTTGGCCTGGCGGTATTAACCACTGGACTCTGAAAATCCCTTGAATTTCCAGCACTCTTGGTCAGAACCACCGCCATCCCCCAAAGAACCCCCATTCTGGTTTTGCATCCGAGGTGTTTCATTCACAAGCACAAACAAGCCAACACTTGCCTCGCTGCAGGTAGCATCTCTGAAACCGTGCTTTGGATTCAGTGTGGCAAGGATATTGTCTTTCCGTTTGAATCCTCTCCTCGATGGGCTTAATGACCTCTTGGTCAAACTCTCCCTGTTTTCTGAAGTCGCAGTAGGCAACAGCAGTGAGCGTAGAGAGTCTCCCAGGACAGAGTTGTTTGGGAAAGAACCATGTGCTGGTGTTAAATCCCCGAGGCTGGTGGGTAATTGTTGCTCTACATTGACCAGCATAGCAGGGTCACTGTTGAAATGGGTTGTGGCATACAGATCTGCGAAGGAAACAGGCTGGGAGATGAACCTGCCCTTCAACTCTCCTTTATCTCACTTCCATCCTTACCCTGCCCGTAGTCCGAGGGTCATGCTCTCTCTAATAGGTACCCTCAACTCTCTGGATCCTTTCTTCCACCTGACAAGACCCCAACTCTGGTTAACTCAACTGTCCACATACTCCAGGGTTACACCAGAGCAGTGGGAAGTGGCAGGAGAATAACATGCATCTGTTCTCACCATCTTCGCTTTAAATTTATGACACTCTCTTAAGTGGGCCCTTGTACTGCCCAGCTATCCTAATACATTCCTCTAGTCAATTTACTCTTCTCTTTTTGAGATGACTATTTCACATCTCTCTTCTCCTCAAACTTCCAACACCGTCTCCTCCCTCCACTGTCAGGTGCTGATCTATTTCCCTGAGAAAAACAGAGGCAATAAAAGGACACATCTAGCCCTGGCTGGTATGGCTTACTGGATTGAGCACTGGCCTGTGAACCAAAGGGTCACTGGTTTGATTCCCAGTCAGGGCACATGCCTGGGTTGCTGGGCCAGGTCCCCAGTCGGGGGTGCATGAGAGGCAGCCACACATTGATGTTTCTTTCCCTCTCTTTCTCCCTCCCTTTCTCTAAAAATAAATAAAATCTTTAAAAAATAAAAGAGGAGACATCTATGTGATTACATCACTAAATCTATGTATTCATGTATCTGTATGCATAAATTCTCTGAATTCCTTTCTGTTACAACAGTTGAACTGTGTGTGTTTCACCTAAGGCCACCTTCTCCACTGGATTCCATCTCCTCTTGTCTAAGGATTTTTCTCATAATTTTCCCTTTTCTCTCCTACATCATCAATTTTCCCTCCATTGGATCACCTCCATCACGATTTCCTTAATCTCAACCCCCTTTCCAGCTACAGCTCCATTTTCCTGCTCTCTTTCACTGAAAAACTCCTTGAAGGGGTTGTATATATTCAATAACATTGCTTCTCTTTGCATTCTTTCTCAAATTCACCTCAGTACGGCTTTTCTTAACCACGAGTCTCCTGATGCATTAGTCTTCTCACTAATGCATTGCCAAATACCGCAATCCCAGGCTCACTCCCTCTCCATTAAAGTCAGCTGACACAATATTGATCACTCTCTCTTCCTTGAACCATGTTTTTCACTTGGCTTCCAGGACACCACTCCCTCTTGATTTTTCTTCTCCTACCTTACTGGCTGCTTCTTTCTTTCCCTCCATGCTGATTTCTCTTCATCTACTGGATTTCTAATTGTTGAAGGACTCAGGATTGGTCTCAGATCTCTTCTCTATGTTACTCCTTAGGTGAAATCTTATTCAGTCTAGTTTTAATGCCATCCATACTTTTAATTCCCTGAACGCAAGACTAATATGTCTAATTATCAAATTGGCATCTCTGGGAAGTTTTAATAGGCACCTCAAATTTAAGATGTCTAAGACAAAATCCTTGATATCTACCCTAAAACCTGTCCCACTCTTTTCCATCTTAGTAAATGATAGCTCCATTCTTCCAGTTATTCAGACTCAAAACCTGGAGTCATCCTTGACCTTCTTTCTCCCACACTTCATCCTCAGTCCAGAAAATCATGGGATCTTATCTTCACAACATATTCAGAAGCAATACTCACCACTTCTACTACTAGATATCCTCTTAATTGGTTTTCTACATTTCTGCCATTGCTCCCAATTTTCTATTCTCAACCCCAAAGCTACAGTAATATCCAAACCCTCCAATGTCTTCTTATCTCACCCAGAGCAAGTCTGACTACCTGCTTCCTCTACACACTTCTCACTCACTCTGCTGCAGCCATGACTGGCCTCCTTGTGGTTCCTTGAACATGCTAAACATGTTCCAGCCTCAGAAACTTTGCACTTACCATTTCCACTGTCCAGAAAGTTCTTCCTCAGTTATCCACGTGGCTTGTACTCTTACTTCATTCAAGTCTCTACTTTTATTATATCTCATCAGAGAAACTTTCCATGACCATTCTGTCCAAAACATCACCTCCCCCTTATTACACTCTATAACCTTAAATTATTTTTCCTCACAGCACTTATAATAACCTAATATACATTTACATGCTAACTTGTTCATTGTCTGTCTTACCTTCTTTAGAATGGAAACTCCATGAAAGTAAAGACATTTTTTTATTATGGTAAAGTACATGTGGAACTTTATTTTTATTTGCTACTTTATCTGCAGAGCTAGAACATTATCTGACATATAATAGGTATTCAATAAATTTTGTTTAGTATATTTATGAATACCTAAAGAGGGTGTCTCCAACACTTACCCTGAAACTAGCTTTATCTGAAAAAGTAACTCAGAATAGAAGTGACTGTGGTCAGAGAAGACTAGATGCTACTAGAAATACATCCTGGGTTGCTATTTCACTAAAACAACATATATGCAGCTCATAGGTCTTCAATATATTTCTACAATACAGCTCACATTTCTCGAATATATCTGTCATGTTAAACTCATACCCTACAGATTTCTGGAGGTTCCATGTACCAGTGACAACTCTGAAATACAAATTAAGTAATGCTAATGCAATTTAAAAAATGTTAATTCCAAAATTTCCAGTTAATCCTTCCATTTTAATACCTATGAATAAGGCTTATAAATTGACAGGAAGCTATTACCTGAACTAAGTTTCAAAAGCCTTCCGGTACTGGAGTCAGGGTTTGACAGAGAGGTCAGTAAATCTCCACAGGAATGGGATGTGGTAGCCTTCACATCATTTGAAGGCTTTATGCTATATTCGTGGTAGTTCTTGCTTCTCTGAGGCCTTTTACCAAGACTTCCATGCAGGGATAGAGTTTGAGAATAACTTTCCAGACCAACATCTGAAGGTAACTGATAGGGATGAATCTGGCTAGAATCACCCACATCTAGGCGTTTACCCAATAAGGCATCATGGGTAAGCTGGTAAGTATCAGGTTTTGGTATCATGTCCTTTTCTGGAGAAGAACCAGAAGACTTATTGTCCACAAAAGATATTCGGTACCCTTCTCTAGCCATCTTCTCTGGGGATCGGACTGTGGACTGGCGAGGTGAGTAGTGTCTGAATTCTAACCACCACCAAGGGGAAAAAAAGAACAAAATACAGTGAGAACTCTTCTTGGCATAGTTAGGGTACCTCTCTACAATGGACATACCTCTGTCTACCAGAAACATTTATCAGGAAGATGGTCTATAATTTTGATAAATGGTAGTATAAAATAATAAAAGGACTTCTACATGGAGCACAAACACACACACCAAAAAAACATGTTGGATATTATCTAAACAGTGAAGAATCTGTAACATTCTGGAGATAAATTTCATGTCAGCCTAATCCCCTAGGAATTTCCTCCTGAAACTATAGTGTCAGGGTTTTCTGGATACTATTTTCATATTAAAAAATCTGATGCACCCCCAAGCGACAAGAGTTGTGATTTTATTGATTCAGTCTATAGACAATAGTTGGCAGGTCTATGATTTCATAGACTCTCCAAAATAAAGCTAAGCCCACTCTGACCCCCAGAGGTTCTAGGTTCACACATTGGGAACTACTATCTTAAGCCAATTCAATTGCAGGGAATGTAAAACCTGTGAAAATTTCTAATCCAGCTGTAAAGCATTTGTGTCAGACAGCTGTATCTGTCATCTCCAGAAAGCCTCAGAGTGGGGCAAGTGGAGCAGCAGACAGAAAGAGAAGTCTTTGTGTTCTTTGGGGCAGCTTTCAGAGCTGCATATGCTTAAAAGGCTTCCTTAGGGAAGAAAAAAATACTGTATCTGAGTTAATCACATTAACTTCAAAAAAGTGGAACCAAGTATAGGTCGATAGGACCTAAAAGAGTATCAATGTTTTACCCACGGCCAGCCTATACAGTGAGAGAAAGGCTGTAGAACAATATCTTTACATAACAAAAAGAATCTAAGAAAAAGGAATGAAATTAGATAATTCACACTATTCCTCCTATTGAAGATACTTAAAAAGTAGGATGATATATGTTCTTAAAGGCATAAAAGAACTGGTGAGGAATTTATAGGCTAAATTCTAGGAAACAGCAAGAACTCATATGAGGGGGGATCCCCCAAAATGGAATTTATTTATAAAAAATTGTTTGTTTATTCTTAGATGTTCAAACTTCAGTCACCTTCAGTGTACTCTCCATCTGATGCAATACACCTATCAAGACATTTTTCCACTGCTCAAAACAGTTTTTGAACTTGTTGATTTTGATGTCTTTTAGTGCTTCTGCTGGTTTTTGCTCCCCTCTTCCACATCGGCAAAACATTTCCCCCTTTGAGGACTTTTTTCATCCAGGAAATCAAAACAGTCACTCGGGATGAGATCAGTGAATAGGGAGGGTGGGGCACAGGGGTCATGCAATTTTTGGTCAAAAACTGATGAATACTCATTGTAGTATGGGCAGGTGCACTCATAAATCACCCATCATGAAATGTGCAAATGTACTAAAAGAGTCTTCAAAAAAAATTCACTGAAGCCAAACGCAGCCTCTCACAACAATGCCAGCTGGTACACTAATACAGATGGGTTCCTAGAACACTCACCTAACTGGGAAAGCTCGTAGTACAATAGGCCCACCCTCCAGAAGATAATTCCATTTTTTGGGGGGGATCCCCCCTTATAGAGGTAAGTCTAGCACTTAAAGTCACTTTTACCCTAAGGAGTTTTAGGGTAACAGGGATAGAAGTCCAAGTCCAGGATCTGTCCATGGTGAAGAGTAGATAAACCATCGCACACACCTGCCCCACAAACACATTAAGATGGAACTGTGAGCAGAATACAACCTTCAGAGTAAGGATAAACTGGAACTAAACCAGCCCTTGTGCTGGCTAATAATCCAAGTTTACATCATCTGGGTGGTCTAGGAAACCTCAAGTCTTGAGTTTGGATTAAGGAGATCCCAAAGTAATAGTGCCCCAGGCCCCTGGTAGAAGGAAATGAAAATCTGATCTGGAAAAGATACCTTCATGCAAAACTTTAAATCATTCCTATATATAATTTTTCAAACATAATAGCCAGCAAATAGCCCAAACAAACACACAAAAAAGGAAATAAGACAACACAAATGAGAATGAGTAGAAAAAATAGACGACAAACACCAACTCACAAAAAATTCAGATATTGGAGATAACAGATGTAGCCTCTACAACAGCTATGTTTATCATGTTTAAAGAAATACACATTAAAAAAAAAAGAAATATAAAATAAGCTGGAAATATTCTGCTTATAAAAAAGTGACACAGCAGATTTAAAAAAGAACCAAATCAAATTTATAGAACTGAAAAATAATGCAATTGAAATTAAGAATGCAGCAGACAGCAGGTTAGACACAACTGAAGAGAATGTTAGTGAACTTAAAGATGGATCAGAAGGAATTATCCAGAATGCAGACCATACCAAAAAAAGAGATGAAAAAATATAAATAAAAAATAAAGAGGACAAAGTAAAAATCTCTGACATGTATTTATTTTATCAAGAGTCCCAGAAAGACAAGGAAAATTGGACACAAACAACATTTGAAACATTTTCCAGAACTGCCCTGACCGGTATAGCTCAGCTGGTTGGGCATCGTCCCACAGAGTGAAAGATTGTCAGTTAGATTCCCAGTCAGGGTACATGCCTCAGCTGCGGGCTAGTCCCTAGCTGGGGCACGTGTGAGAGACAACCAATCGTTTCTCTCCCTCTCTTTCTCCCTCCTTTCCCCTCTCTCTGAGAATAAATAAATACAAATCTGTAAGAAATTTAAAAAAAGAAACACGTTCCACAGCTATTGATAATAAGGCACAATTCATAGATTCAAGTGTAATAAATACTGAACAGGATAAAAAGAAATCCACATGACACAGTGAACTACAGAAAATCAAAGACAAATGGAAATATAAAATAAGACAAATGGAAAATCTTAAAAAGCAGCCAGAGGAAAAAAACACAGATTACCCTTGCAGGAGTGACAGACTTCCAGCTGACTTCTCAAAAGCAACCACAAAAGGCAGAATCCAGTGGAATACCTTCAATATTCTGCCAACCTAGAAATTTATACCCAACAAAAATACCCTCTAACAATGATGATGAAATAGAGGCATTTCAGACAACAAAGAATGAAAGAGTTCATCATCAGTAGACTCATACTAAAGGAAATTCTAAAAAATGTACTATAAGCTAGAAGAAAATGGTCTCAGAAGGGAAATCTGAGATGAAAAAAAAAGAAATGAAGAGCAAATAAAGTAGATAAATTGAAATGAACATTGACTGTATAAAAATATCTTGTGGGTTTAAAAAAATAGAGAGAATTAAAATCCATAACAGTATACAAAAATCAGGAGGGATTAAAAGGAGTAAAGTACTTTAAGGTGTTTGAATTATCCAAGAGTTAAGGAATTGATTAATTTTAAAATTGTATAAGAACACATATTATAGTTTTGGAAATAATTCTAAAAATGTAGAAACTGCATAATTTACAAACTAGTAGAGGAAAAAATGGATGAATAAAAACAAACAAAAAATCCAAAAGATGGCAGGAAAGATAAGAAAAAAAAACAAGGAATAGTCAACCAAAACAAAAAGTCAAGAACGAAGGAAGTCAGGACATCCATTCGTCAACCAGAAATGCCTTACAGGTTGCTAAACATTGAGGGCAGCCCCTCACAAAAGCAGAAAAGACTTCATTGACCACATAGGGCTCCAGGGCTGAGACATCTTCTTCTCCCAAATCCCATCGCATCTAGATTTCTCTGATTAATGTGGCAAAAAATACCCAGTGAACAAAATATTTACCATCTTCCTGGTGATTATCACTTGGCACTTCCCTTCTTGCCACTTCCTGCATCTAAAAAAAGTTTGAAAGTTTAGGAGAAGGTGAGCTTACCACACCTGTGATTCAGAATACTTTCCTGTTAGTGAGCAAATCAATCCTTGCAGACTAGGGAAACAGACCTTCAAGCAAAGGTCCAGGTTTAAGCCTATTTTAAATCTGCCACAATACAAAGAGTTTCCAGAGTTGCTTTGGAGTAAGTAAGGAGACTCCTTGAAAATACAAAAAATATCCTTAGATGGTAAAGGACATACCAGTGAAATACAGTATTTTTCCTGCTTAGATAACTCAACATAAAAGTTAGATGGGACTCCACTTTCCACCATTGTTTTTCTTTTTAAGAACTCCCATTCTATTTTATTTTCTGGTAAAGCTGAGAATCAACGCTAGGAGCTGCTGGGACTTTTAATGGTCTGAAAAGTAATCTGAGGCACAACTGATACAAAATAGGAAACCAGCCATCTAGGGTTTGATTTTTCAAAACTCATCTTAAAATATTTAGTATATTTTTAGTAGATATGCAGAGAAAGAAGTCCCTGTTCCTATTTCTTAAATGAAAAGGATACACAGCAAGCTATTTCTTTTTTTCTTTCACTCAAGAAGTAATTTTTTAAAAGTTGGGTATGTTAATCTAAAAAGAGCTGTTTAACTTTAAATGTATATTGGAATATTCTTTGCCTCCATTTCCTTTAAATCAATACAAAGACATTAAAAATGGTAACTGAGATAGTTTCCAAGTCACCCAAGTAGAATTTATAAAAACAAAGAAACCAAGTAAATGCTACTCTGTCTTTTTATAAGATAAATGCATATACTCAATCTGAGAAAAATACTAACTTTTTACTCGTCACTGTTGATTACCCAAATTGTGGATTAATCATAGTTTTTGCTTTTTTCCCCCCTTTTTCTGGCTATTTTCAGCAATTGCATTGCCCCTAATATATTTTAAAATTTAGACAAAAGAAGTTGAATATAAAGAAGTCAATTCTGCATTATATTCACTCTTACAAATGAGTCTTATATAATGGTTGTATCCTCATTTAATTTTTTCATTAAAAACTTATTTAAAAAAATTTCCCCAACTTGTATGATTTCTACCTTCCCATTGTCCAAAACTACTATGCCATTTTTACCTGATATTTTTTTTTTGTTCCAATGAAGAGGTAGCTTTGGGAAAGTCACCCCTGAGATAGAAGATTTGGTAATTAAAAGACAGAGGTAGAAAATGTAAGAAGCAAGGTAATAGGAGATGGAAACACTGGGTAGAGAGGAGATGTTTAAAAACCAGCCAAAAATTCTCACAGTTGCATCCCTGTTTGAGGGCCAAAATACTTGGCATAAAATGTGCTGAAGCTATACCTATAAATATACTACATTGATAACGGGTTAGTGGGGGAAAGGGAAAGGGAAGATTGAAATTAATGCAGAAGGTCCTCTGTATCCTCTCCTGCCTTTTTCTTTTAAAAGGTCTAAAATGCCTTATCAAACAAGTCCTATTAGATCTTCAGAAATAATTGAGAGTCCACTGAGTTATTAGTATTAATTAATGACTAGTGAAAGGATCAGCACGAAAGTGAATACATTACCTGTGTCCCCAGTGAAAAAGGGTCTAATTTCTGATCTGGTGTACTGTTGCACTGGGTTGCAGAAGTGCTCATTAGGGAATCCTTTATTTCCCGGTTGGGAAAGGGAATAAACAGTCCTTTGTTTGAGTCTGTGTTGAAAGAAAAGGCATACAATGGAGCACTCACCAGATGTCAAAGGCAATATGTTTAATGGAAAGATACTAAAAGGGAAGTCACAAGATTGAGAGCTAGTTCTGGTGACACTACTTGGAAACTATGTATACTTGGCCAAATTGCTTAACCTCTCTCAATTTCTCACCTCACTTGTAAAACGGTGCTGATAAAACCTAACCTGCCTATCTCTTAGGGTTGAGGTGAGGTTAAAACAAGATAATGGGTATGAAATGGCTTCATAAGTTATAAAGTGCTCAATAGAAATTAAGAAGGCAAATGTTAGGCACATTTCCTAAGTGAATAAATAAGGAACTTTGAGACCAATTCAACAATCCCCAGCTACAGAGGGCTAGCAACAGACTCCTGACATTGCATACGTCCAGGGCTCTCGTCAGCAGTCTGCTGATTCATCATTTCAAATCAGCCTCTTTCTGCCTTGATTTCCTCATTTGAAAAAGAGAAAGACTAATCAGAACCTCTACATAGAGAAGAATGTTAAATGCTTAGGTCTCCCAGTATTTTTTTTTAAACCTGTGATTAGAGAAACAACTTTAAAATTAAAAAGAAAAAACAAACAAAATTTTTATTTTACTCCTGGCCACTCTGGAAACTTATCAAAAAGAGCTAGTTAGGTGCTGGCAGATGTGGCTCAGGTTCAGTCCTGGTCAGGGAGCATATGAGAGACAACCAATCGATGTTTCTCTCCTCCTCTTTCTCCCTCCCTTCTCCTTTCTCTAAAATCAATCAGCATGTCCTTCGGTGAGGATTAAAAAAAAAAAGTGCCAGTTAGGATTTCTATTCAATTAGAACACTTGTATAAAACTTTATGCACATTCTTGATAAATGCTTATTTATTATAGAATTCTGGGATTTGGGGTCTTCTGGGAGAGTGTGGGTGAAAACAGAAGTTTTTGGTTTAGGGAGGTTTTGTCTGTAGCAGGACCGTGTAAAAATTAAGACAGTTTCAAAGACTTGGGCCTTATGCAAACATGTGCTCTTCTGCTAGTTCTCATCTGCAGGCCCTGGCAACAGAAAGCTACTAGAAACCAGGACAACTGAGAAAACAGAGTGAATAAAGCCAGCCTTTTGACAATCCATCCCCTCAGTCTGTTGGGGCTCTAAAATGCTTCCTATTTCTGAGTTGCCTCCTGGGACTGAAATGTCTTATTACAACACTAACTGTTTAGTTGTCTATGGGACACTCTTCCACTATTGTACTTGACCACACTACTTTTCTCAAAGTGACATAAGCTCTCAAAGTTTATGTTCTCTTGTTCCTGTAGTAGTAATAACACAGGAAAAAAAAAAAAAACCCAAGGTGAAGCAGAATTGCTGGTTTTTAACCTGATTCTTAGTGAAAAATGAGAACGGTTACTAAGCTATGACTTTGGGTCCAGAGGTCCTCTTACCCTTTCCTACAGAACACTTACACTTACATCCCAGGTGTCCAAGGCATTGCTCCATCTTGGTTTTCCTCCTACCACACTAATGCTCTTCTCTGGATTCACAGGTTCTTTGTCTTGCAACCTTCCTCTTGGTTCAAGCAAATCCCCCAATGTCCAAACTCTTTGTTGAATGTTATCATACCTTCTCTTTGGTTTCAGCTGTCACCAAAAGTTGAATGACTCTAAATCTAAATCTATTAACTATGATCTCTTTTTATGTCTAAACCTAAGTTTCTTGAACTGCCCCCCAACCAAAGAGTGCCCCATAGACAACTAAACAGTATTTTCTAAACCAAACTGTTTATCTTCACTTCCAGACCCACCTCTGCTGACAGCTCTCCCTCTACCGCTTACCTGCATCTTAAAATTGCCATTATTGCCCACCCGGTCCCTCAAGATAGAAACTTGTTCTTGGACTCATCTCAAATCTCAAGTACCAAGTTCTACAGAATCACTTTTTTTGTGTGATGGGAAATCTTTATTGTAATTGAGATATAACTCATGTATCATACAATTCACCCTTTTACAGTACGCAACTCAGTGTGATTTGTGGTATATTCACAAAGTTATGCAACCATCACTACTATCTAATTTCATCACCCCACACAACGCCCGGTTAGCTGTCACTCTCAATTCTCTCCTCCCCACCAGCTCCTGTCGACCAACAACATACTTTCTGATCCTACGGATTTGATATTCTGGACATCTCATGTAAAAGGAGTAATATAATATTTGACCTTGTGTGTCTGGCTTCTGTCACTTAACATGAGGTTTTCAAGATACACATTGTACTATACCGTGTATCAGTACTTCACTCCTGTTTAAGCTGAAGAATATGGCTTATATGGATAAACTGTATTTTATTTGTCCATTCATTAGTTGATGGGATTTTTGGCCATAATGCTGCTTTCATTCCTGCACACATCTTTGTGTGGACATACATTTTCATTTTTCTTGGATATATATCTAAGAGTGGAGTTGCTGGGTCAAATGGCAACTCTACATTTAACTTTTTGAAAAACTCTTTTCCAAAGAAGCTATACTCTACCATTTTATTTCCCCACCAAAAATATGTGAGGGCTCCAATTTCTCCACATCTTTCCCATCCACATCTCTGCCATCGCTCGTTACCTGTCCCTTTGATTCTAGCCACCCTAGTGGGTGTAAATGGTCTCCTCCCGTGGTTTTGCTTTGCAATTTCCTGATGGCTAGTGATGTTGAGCATCTTTCTTGTGCTTGTTGGCTAGTCGCATATGTTCTTTTGAGAAATGGCTATTTAATCCTTTGCCCATTGGCTAATTGGGTTATTTGTCTTTTTGGCATTGAGTTGTACAAATTCTTTGTATAGAGTGGGTACTGGACCCTTGCCAGATATGTGACTTGCAAATATTTTCTCTCTTTCTGTAACCTGTCTTTTTACTTTCTTGATAGTGTCCTTTGAAGCACAAACGTTTTTAATTTTATGAAGTCTAATTCATCTATTTTTCCTTTGGTTGTCAGGCTTTTGGTGTCATAGCCAAGATATAGGCTCACTCCTAAAAAGAAAAACTGCCTCTTCTGCCATTATAACTAAGTGTGCCATTTACCACAATTGGGAAAAATCAGGGAAAAGCAGCAATTTGCATTCTGACACTGGCTTATTTTCTTGGCTTATACTTCAATTTACTTTCTTCTTTTTCTTCAGCTGTAAAAGATATCCAGAACTTAATTCCACAAGCAAATGTAATTATGACATTATTGTCTATTCCAGGTTTTACACCCACATAACCAATGTGATAGAACCATAATTCAATATATTTTTACCACTGAAAATTGTTTGATATTTGTAATGACAGAGAAATGGCTTTCTAATGCTGACACAGGTGCAAATAACCAACAGTGGGCTACTTCAGCCACCAGTAATCATAGCTGGATGAAGCCCCACTTCACACTTTTGGCCCAAAACCTTGTAATCTATGTGAGGTTGAAAGAGAGGTGCACTGTCAGATCCCTTCCACAGGAAGGACGTGTTGCTCTTCAGAGTCTGCCTCAGCTTTGGAGAACTACCTCCTGGTGGCACACCCTTCCACAGGTGGCCCACATCCAGTGACTGAATGAGGCCCCCAAATTTGCCTGGTACGGGACATTCTGGCAGGCAGTTCTCACTCTAGCTCTCCCTCTGCTCAGCCTTCCTTCCTTTGTTTCCTTTTGGTGCTGATCTCTAATAAACATCTTGTACCCTAGAGTCTACTGAGACAAATTTTTAAGAGCAGAACTAGTCTAGCACTAGTCCCCAAAACAAATGAAGCCTTGAGCCATTTCCTTTAATTTAATCCCAATGAAAACAACTTAATCTCTGACTTTTGAAATTAATATATGATAACTGTTGCAGATATGATAATCATGAAAGGAAATCAGTGGTTTTTCTCCCACCATAAACAGACTGCCTGTAACCTTAGTAACCTTGTATTTTTCCCTTTTAAATATCTAATATTTTTTTTATTCAGAAATTCAACTCTTCTGAAGTTTGGACTCCCTAGCAAAACACTGCAGGTAAGAATACTTAAGGTTTTATCTCCAGGTTTTCTTCTCATTCCTTAAGGACTTAATTTGCATTAAGTCCTTTAAAAAGTCCTTAAAAAATGAGGAACTTAAAAAAGTTCCTCATTTGTATTCACACTGCTGTTATTGCCCTATGTCAGGCAGGTCTTCATTATCTCCCACTTGGACTACTGCCTCTAGTTGCTGCCCAGCTAAGTAAACCTAGCTTGATTTAGCTCTATAAATCATATAGTTAATCACGCCTTTCATATAAAACATCTTTCAAGAGAATAAAATAAAAATGGTTACCAAAAGAGGACCTTTGCGACTTGAGTCAAGCACTTTCACTCCAGCCACAGACTGAGTCAGTTCCCTCATCTGTCACGCCTGTATTTGCTGTGCCTGTTCTCACTGCATTGAATGATCAGCTCTGCCCACTGAATTCTATTTGAATGCCCAATTTAAATGTCTCCTCTTTCGTGAAACCTTTTTCTAGGTCCCCAGTCAGTACAAACTGCTATTTCCTCTCCCCCATATTTTTTGTTGTTTGTTTTTTAATCTCTGCAACAATCTCAGCCTCGCTTGAACCTAATCAGCTGTGATTAATCTCTGAACTGAGAGTATCTGAAGATCTGACACTTTTGTTTCATTTCCTTATATGCCTAGCCTCTAACACAGGATTTGTCCAGTAGACATACACTTGTTTCCTGAATTGCTTTCATTTCTATTGTGGCAGAGATTGCTTTTATTCACCTCTTAAGAATGCCCCCAACCCCCATATAAGAGTTCGACTGCCAACATCTGGATTTCTATATGAGAGAAACCCAGGTGTTGGATTTCTTCTATCTTGTTTAAGCCACTCTTTTGGGAGTTCTCCACTATTCCAAGCCTGATTTTTATTCAATTAAAACACCACCACGGCTAAACCAGAAGACAAGAATCAACACATTGACGTGGGATGGATTTCAGTGAATTATAAAGAAGACAATGACACATCTGCTAGACTCAGGAATGAGCGAGCCACTGAGGGTGATTGTGGTAAATTTTTCTTTGTTATTTTTAAATAAGATATTCATTAGATCAGGATCTTTTAGATGTGATTCCATTTAAAGACAAAAGAAATTGGCTAAAAGAGTAAGCAGGACCCCTTTCAACTCGCAAAGTATATGTGTACTGCATGCATAGACCTACAGGATAAATGTAAACTAATTCAGTAAGGCATTCACTGCTCTCCAACTATCTGACCTTTTCTATACAACACACAGCTTCTACGCAAACCGCCTCATCACTCAACCGTCTCCATGACCTGCTATGTTCATTAGCACTTCCCACGCTGTTCACACTAATCCCACCAACCCATGCCCCTCTCCTGCTTTCAGGCCATCCCAGGGCTCTACAGCCCTTAAGAGCTGATGAATTTGGTTCCACATCTGCCACAAAATCTTTCTCCCCTCTGCTCCTAGCACACTCTGAGGTTCTGTAGTATGAGCCTATCTATATCAGTGTTTCTTAAATTCAATATTCTCATAAACTCTGAGAAAATGAATCCAGTTTTAGAACCTTCAATTTAAGAGACTTAGTATATAAAAATGTATTTTAAAAAGCAGGTTATATTGGGTGACAGTTTGCAGTTTCTTACAAAACTAAACACTTGGATAAAAGGAGTTGAAAACTTATGCACACACAAATACTTGCACATGGATGTTGACAACAGCTTTTTCCATAACTGCCAGGACTTGAAAGCAACCAAGATGTCCTTCAGGAGGTGAATGAATAAACATGGTATAACCAGACAATGAAACATTATTCATCACTAAAAAAGAAAGGACCTGTCAAGCCACGAAAAGACATGGATAAACCATAAATGCATATCACTAAGTAAAAGAAGCCATCTAAAAGGGCTACACACTATAGTATGATTCCAACTATATGACATTCTGGAAAAGGCAAAACTTTGGAGACAAGAAAATATGGTGGAGAAGGAAGCACTCTGCATCTGTCTCCCATCTAGGCAACAATTTTGCTGGCAGAATCTGTCTAACATAACTATTTTGGGGCTCTGAAGCCTATTGAAGGCTTGCATCTTCCAAAGAAAGGCTTAGAAAGTAAATTGGTGTTAACTCTGGTCAATTTCAGCTCTCAGCACAGTGGCAACCACGCGTGACCCAGCCCTCATGCAAAAGAATAAAACTGGACCCTTACCTAACACCATACCCCAAAATTAACTTAGAATGGATCAAAGACCTAAATGTATGACCTAAAACTATAAAACTCATAAGAAAACAGAGCAAATGCTTCATGACACTGGATTTTGCAATGTCTCGGATGTGACACCAAAAGGCAAAGTAACGGAAAAAATTGGACTTCATTAAAATTTTTATGCATCTAAAAACAACATCCACAGAGTAAAAAGTCATTTTCTATTTCCAGAGTATATGAACCAGAAGTTATGTGGGTTTATGAAAAAAAATTTTTTTTGGTTGAGGCAATTTAAAGTTTCACTAAAAAGGCTGGATTTGAGTTGGGTCATAAAGAAAGGGTAGGATTTTGATTAAAGCCTTCCAAGCAGAAAGGACAGCATTGGTTCGGGGCAGCGGAGGCAGAAAGGGAGAACTATATGAGGAAGAGGGAGTGGTTCAGTTTGATTGAAGCATTGGACACTGTAGTTAAGAAACAGAAGAAGATAAGGTTACAGAGTAGGCCGAAGAGAGAAACTGCAGCCAGAGTTTAGGGGAGGCTTCTATGTCAGATTAATGAGTCTTAATTTAGTAGGTGAGTGGGAGCCATGGAAGTTTTGGAGCAGGCAAGTAAGTATGAATACCACAGCTGAGTTTTAAGAAAAATTAATCTGACAGGAAAGTACAAAATACATTGAAGGAAGAAGAGACTGGGCAGCAGAATGATGTAATGGTTAAGTGGACTTTGATGACAGATGGAGCAGAGTTTGTATCTTAGCTCTGCCACTTACTGTATAACTAGAACAAGTTATTTCACCTCTTTGACCCTCAGTTTCCTCATCTTTTAAATCAAGGATAATTATAATCACCTTTGAGGTTGCTGTGAGGATTAAACGAGATAATGCACAGGGCCTGGCCCAGCATTTATACTCAGTAAATGACAGCTACCAAGCATACCTATTAAGAGACTATTAGGAAAGGGAAAGAAAAGATTGTCAATTGTGAACCATACTACAGAGTATGAACATTCAGCTGTGCTTTAGGGGAGAAAGCAATGTCAACCCCTAAGGTTCTGAGCCTGACTAATAGGGAAGTGGTGGTAACACTGATTCTGAAGACTTAACTGATGAGACCCTGGATCACAGGTGGCAAACACAAGGCCTGTGGGCTGAATCCTGCCCTCCACCTTGTTTTATCTGGCCTGGCACCATGTTTCTACCCGGGGGCAGCGCCAAGCTCCTTGCTCCCAGTTAAGGAGTAGTTACATTTATACAGTCCTAAATTACATTTGGCCCTTTGAAGGCAACTGAAAGGCTGATGTGGCCCCCAGGGAAAATGAGTTTGACACCCCAGCCCTAGATGCTGTTTAGAGCTAGAGGAAAGGGGTTCACTTGGTTTTTTAACATGTTTAGCTTGAGGCTGGAAAGTTATCCAGTGGTGATTTCAAGTACATATTACTAGTTGGTCAACAGAAATGGAGGACTGGTGCAGAGAGAGACTGATACAGTTTGTCAAGGCTAGACCAACATATTTAAGAGTCATAGGGAGGAAATAAAGCAAGCTGTGGAAATAGAGGAAATCAATAAGGACAAGGAGTAGAGAAAGAAGAGAGTCTAAAGACATAGTCTAGAAATGCTTATTTCAGGGTTGTGGGGAAGAAAGGAACCTCTGAAAGAGACAAAGATTACATGGTTAGGAGAGTAAGATGAAGATCCAAGACAGTGGAGTTTCCCTGCCTAAGTGATTGGTGGGAAAGCACTGTTTTGAACTGAGCTAGTGAGAACTGTTCTCCAAAATGTTTTCTCCTAGCTTGTGGCAGGACCATTAACATGATAAACATGTTAGTCATATTGAATTACCAATAGTACTTACAGGCAGAGCTCCCCAGGGATCTAGCTCAAACATAATTCTCAGTGGAAAGCAAAGCTCTTTAACGTTTCAAAATAGCAAAATAAATTTTATATTGAAAAAAAGTCCAGGCAACAGCTGGAGCTTCTTAGAACCTTTAGAAATGGGCCCTGTGTCTTGTAAAGCTATTTGTTCCCAAGTAGAGATTATGTACTTTAAAGCATCTCAATTCATGGAGTGAATCTTTGTGTGTGGTAATGATGTAATATGACATAAGTGAAATTTAATTCAGCTCACACAAACAGGCAAATTATGTTTCACTGTATCTTTGTCTTTCTGGAAGTAGATATATAAATGCTTGTACCTAGAAAAGAGAGGAAGGTTGTATACCAAATTAACTGGGGTCCTCTTTAGGGAAAATGTTTATGAGTGATTAAAATATTGTTCTTCATATTGTTTTCAATATTTTCCAAAATTATTATAATTTCATCAATTCTAAAATATTTAAAATGCTATGTAAAATAAAATAAAGATGCCCTGGCCAGGTGGCTCAGTTGGTTGGAGTGTTGTTCCATACACCAAAAGTTTGCAGGATTGATTCCTGGTCGGGGCACATACAGGAGATAATCAATCGATGGTTCTCTCTCTCTCTCTCTCTCTCTCTCTCTTTCTCTCCCCCCTTTCCTCTTTCTCTAAGATCAATAAACATATCCTCAGGTGAAGGTTGAAACAAATTAAAATGAAATAAAGAATAAAGTAATGCATGGTCCATGACCTATGTGCATTGAGTCTTCCAAGAAAGGAAAATGAAAATCATACCTCACTATGGCTTATTTTATCATGTGACACTATAAAAATGACTTGTCAACAAATGTCCACATTGATAGATAAGTCAGGAAAATAAAGGATATATGTTATAAACTCAAAATCCTTAAGGTCTGAACTACACAGCCAATCTACTAAATTTATTGCTGGGATTTTAGGATTGACTTTTAGCATTTGTATATAATCCAATAGATCCTTCAGAGGGACAGAGGCCTCCACACAGAAGAAAGTTTTCTCAATTAGAAAAGTTCATCTGACGAGTACCAGGTTAATCCATAAGGGTCCACAGCATGCAATTTCTCCAGTGGAAAGCTTTCTCCTAGCCTGTGGCACTAGCATCAATGTGGCACAACCGTTGTAATAATATTAGCTTACAGGTAACACTCCCTAGGAATATAGCACAAACACAGATTCTACAGCTGCAAAGGTTCCAGATGGAAAAGCCCAGAAGGCCCAGCATGTGAGCTGCATTGATGGCAGATGAGTCATGAATCTCTGGCTAATGTATCAATCACCTTAGCAATGTAAAGGGGTCCATGGGGGACTGGCAATGCAACTTTCAGGATGTACTAATGATGTAAAGTGACATAAATGAAATTGAACTCTGAGTACAGCTTGTGCTTTGATTGGTTCTGGCTTAGGCTTGCTGAATAAATAGGGCTCTCCTGGCAGTGAGAGAAAGGAAAAACACAGCCAGTAAATCTTGTGTTGGCTTCAAATCTATGTTATTTTTCAACTATTTTGTCTTTATTCTACCCAAGATTTGCCACAAAAGCTGAAACAACTAATGTTTTAATCACTTGTGATTAGAGAGAAAACTTACCAGTTTCAATCCTGTTATCAACATTTGTACTGACTTTTGATGCAGAGCTTTCATCTGTCACACAGTTTTTCATTGTCTTCTCCCTGGAGCTGCCACGTAGAATAATTGATTTAAAACTCAACAGAAGGTTTCTGAGATCACCAATAAATGCTATTTAGAAAACACTAATTCATGATGATCCACACTTTAAAATGCTCTAGAACATATTAATTTCACAAAATTTTCAGTTAAAGCCATTTTAATTTTTTAATTTTATTTATTTTTAAGATCCTAAATTTATTTTTAGAGAGCGGAGAAGGGAAGAAGAGAGAGAAACATCAATGTGAGGTTGCCTCTCACACGCCCCCTACTGGGAATCGAACCAGCAATCCTTTGGTTCCCAGACTAGCACTCAATCTACTGAGCCACATCAGCCAGGGCTAAAGCCATTTTTAAAGTCATATTTTTACTGGGAACATGATAGAGAACAACATTTATAGCTCAGCCTTTCAAATATGAAAGCCAGAAAATTCAAAACTCACACCCTCTCCCATCTTTTGTTTTTCAGATTCAGTTGTTGATAGATATATATTTTTTGCCATTTTATTGTTTATAGTTTTGATCTTATTTTCTTAAATAAGTCCTTTTAACATTTCATAGAATAATGGTTTGGTGATGATGAACTCCTTTAATTTTTTCTTGTCTGGGAAGCTCTTTATCCCTGGGAAGCCTTTCGATTCTAAATGATAGCTTTGCTGGGTACAGCAATCTTGGCTCTAGGCCCCCTTTCCTTTCCTTTCTTTTTTTTTTTTTTTTTTTAAGATTTTGCTTATTCATTTTTAGAGAGAGGGAAGGAGAAAGAGAGAAACAGCAATGTGTGGTTGCCTCTCACATTCCCCCCACCAGGGACCTGGCCTGCAACCCAGGCATGTGCCCTAGACTGGGAATCGAACCAGCGACCACTTGATTCGCAGCCCAGCACTCAACCACTGAGCCACACCAGCCAGGGCTAGGCCCCCTTTTCATGACTTTGAATATTTCTTACCAATGCCTTCTAGCCTGCAAAGTTTCTTTCGAGAAATCAGCTGACAGTTTCATGGGACCTCCCCTGTAGGTAACTAACTGCTTTTCTCTTGCTGCTTTTAAGATTCTCTCTTTATCTTCAACCTTTGGCATTTTAATTATGATGTGTCTTGGAGTGGGCCTCTTTGCATCCATTTTGTTTGGGACTCTCTGTGTTTCCTGGACTTGCATGCCTATTTTCTTCACCAAAATAGGGAAGTTTTCTTTCATTATCTTTTTAAAATAGATTTCAAATTTCATGCTCTTTCTGTTCTTCTTCTGGCACCCCTATGATGCAAATGTTGAACCTCTTGAAGTTGTTCCAGAAGCTGCTTATACTATCCTTTTTTGGATTCTTTTTCCTTCTTGTTTGAATTGGTTGTTTCTTGCTTCCCTATCTTCCAAATCATTGATATGATTCGTGGCTTCATCCACTCTACTGTTGTTTCCCTGTAAATTGTTCTTTATTAGTGTACCCTTTGTTACTGTCTGGATTTTTTTCATGCTGTTGAGGTCCTCACTAAGGTCTTGAGCATCATTATGACCAGTGTTTTGAACTCTGCATCTGATAGATTGCTTATCTCCATTTCATTTAGATCCTTTTTTGGAGTTTTGATCTGTTCTTTCATCTGGGCCATGTTTCTTTGTCTCCTCGTTTTGGCAGCCTCCCTGTGTTTGTTTCTATGTATTAGAGCTGCTTTGACTCTTGTGTCTTGGTAGTGTGGCCTAATGTAGTAGGTGTCCTGTAGGGTCCAGTGGCACAGCCTCCCCTATCACCCAAGCTGGATACTCAAAGTGCACCCTTTATGTGAGCTAAGTACACCCTCCTCTTATAGTGGAGCCTTGATTGCTGTTGGCAGGTCAATGGGAAGGATTTACCCAGGTCAGTCAGCTGCAAAGACTGGCTGTGACCACTGACCACCAACCTCCACCCTCTGTGGAGGATCAGCTATGCAGGGACAGGGTGTTGGTGCTACAAAGTGGTCTGTAGCTGTCCAGTGGGTGGGTTGGCCCTGGTGTTTCTTGGGTGGTGGAAGCCAAGGTCAGCCCCCACCTGTATTTTGCCTGGGGCCACACTGCCTGAACTATAAAGCAATATGAGATGGCTGCTACTTGTGCTGGGCCTGGAGATTCCCAGGTGAAGCCAAGCTGTGAATCTAGGCTGGCTGCTGCTAGTGCCAGGCCTGGGGCTCACTGAAGCCAACTGTTGCTTGTTTGAGAGGATTTAGGAAGTTGTGAAGCATAAGCCAAGACTAGCCATTCATATGGAAAAGAAGCTTGGGTGGGCCTATAAATTGGGTAGGGCAGAGTCTCTTCTCTGGGGATCTCCAAGGCAGGTCAAACAGTGTCAACTAGGTTGATGGAGTCTCAGATACGGCACCAGCCTGCTGGCTCTGTGCAGGGAGGGTTTAGAAAAGGGACAATGGCCTCTGTTCGCCTTATTGCCTGATACCTCAGTTTCTCCCTCTATGCCAGTGGCGCCTTTCAAACTCCTACCTTGGTGCTGGAGCTCAGAGGGAGTGAGTCTGAGTAGGTGAGTCCCTGTGTGGGTTCTTTAAGAGGAACTGCTTGGGGCTCCAGCAACTTTATCCACTAACTCAATCCTCTGGTTTTTTGCAGCCAGAAGTTGTAGGGACTTTTGTTCTTGCCTCTGGAACCCTAGACTGCATGGCCTGGTGTGGGGCTGGGACTCCTTGCTCCCAAGATATCCCTCCTGAGTTTTTATCTACCACATGTGGGTGAGGGACCAGCCTATTCCTTGTCTGCATCCTCCTACCAGTCTGGATGGATGTGGTTACTTTAACTCCGTAGTTGTCAGACTTCCATTCGACTCTATTTCTGACGGTTCTGAGTGATGGTTGTTCTGTATTTTAGTTGAAATTTGATGTGGTTGTGCAAAAAGGTGAACCATGTCTGCCTATACTGCCATCTCAACCAGAAGTCTTATAAAGCCACTTTTTAAAAAAAGCACATGTTTTGAGGTAGAAGATATACTACCTTATTTTGATAGGATTTTAGTAACAAAGAATAGAAATTCTACCACTCAGATACTTTAGAGCATCAAGGTCTGTTTACTTTTGGTTTTGTAGAGAAATGCTTCTGTTCTTATTATTTAACAAATACATTTCTAACAACCCTGCCTATGGTAACATAATGCTCCTAATTCAACAGGAAAAGACCAGGTACTGATTTATAACTCTACCAAGAAAGGTTTGTAAGCATTCGTACAGATAATAAGTTATCTCACAGTATCTCTATCTATAAGCTTTCAACACAACTTTAGAGAATTTACAAATATATTCAAAACAGATCCAATAGCTTAAGAAAGCAGAAATGTTCCCACTGCGGGCCAGATTCTCATCCCAGATAAATCTCAATATGTTGGACAGATACTTTTTATCTTGGACCTGTTTTGTGGAGATTTCTGCTGGAAAATGAAGAAAGTTAAGCAGGAATTCACTGCTCTGTATGTTCAGATCCAAACAAAAAAATTTTTGTAAAGAATCTTCTTACCTTTTTTCCACCTCTAAAAGAAAATTTTCACTGTTGCCCAACTGACTAAAATGCAGCTTGGCAGCTTTTCTCTCACTTTCTCGGACAGCTCGGTCATCTGGAGGCAAAAACCGTGATCTGAGCATGTTTCTTTTTCAAAGTAGACAGTGGTGAGTCAGAAAATCATAATCACTGAGTAAAAACTAAAGACCAGTCTTTTGTTAGAGACAGGTCATAAAATAATGCTATTATGTTGTCACTGGAGCAAGTAGTAACTCAGGGAGACTACATGGATACCATAGCAACAACTGCCACAAAGGTGTAACTAGCCCTGCAGTAGAGCTTGGGCAGCAAACCACCTAAATGGCCCAATCTTAAAGCTGAAAGTTACAATATTTCTGAAAGACTTTTCTTAGTTTCCCTATAATAAACTTCCCAGGAAGATGTGAAATCAAATTTTATATCAATAAAGGTATACTTTATTTATATCAATAAAGGTATAACATTATAAAGCAATAGACTAGCCGATTTGAAGGAATATTTATTGTTCCTTGCCAACTCAGCCCCAAAGAGTTATATTTATTTTCTATTGCTAATACAGTTACAAAGTTGAGGCATCTGGAAAAATAAATCTTAACCTGGAAACTTTTTGTTGGAGAGGAAATGGTGGTGAAACCATCAGCTGAAGGAAACTAAAGCTGGAAGTAACTGATAAAAGCATAGATTGTCATTCAATAAACAATAAAAGGACTTGTCATACACCCTGCCAACAAAAGAGTTACATAAATATTGACTAATAAACAAATATATCCTGTTAGTGCACACTTTGAGCCAACATCGAAAAGGTTAAGAGGCAGCTGGTTTAAAGTAAGATTCTGGGGCAAGGAACAGGGGAGGAGGGTCTCACCCAGTTTCTCCAGAGTTTGTAGCGTGTACACAGCAAAAAGCCTGTAATCTGTATCTTTCCTGACAACAGGATTGAGTCTCAAATCTAGTTCTTTGAGGAAGGGTAACGGCTGCAGGCGGGACACCTCCACTAATGAAGGAATGTTGTTATAATACAAATTCAGGTCTTGGAGTGAACATAAATACTGGATGCCCTGCAAGGAAAAGACCACATTATGAAACTGCATGTTGATAAAGACTAGGAATCTCACAGATAAAGGTGGAAATATATCTATTACTTTCCACTCATAAACATGTAACCCAAGTCATCAATGAGAAAAGCAGGGTTGAAACTCTCTTATTCCGAGAATAAGAATCCTACAGGGTTAATAATTCACAGATCTCATACATCTCCTCCTTTACAAAACCTGACATTTAAATAGCTGCAGTCAATTCTCTACTTCCGTTGCTTCCTGATCACTCTCCCGATCCAGTTCTTCCCAGTGGTAGCCAGGGCAAGTCCCTTTTGCCCTTCTCTTACTCTTGCCATAATCACCTTCCTGACCCCAGAAACACCACAATTTACAAGAGGAAGGGAGGTGGGCAAAAGAGATGGTTCTGGGGGAGAAGGTCAATGGACTATATGGAAAAATAAAACAATGCTATCTCCAGGTCTTCCCTCCTGGACCGGTCTAGAAACCCTCTTGTCCTTGTTTCCCCTTTCAGAGTTACTGCCACCATATAAGCAAGTTCTTCCTCCTTCAGTTCTCCTTCTGTGGGTTTAGAAATACCACCCCTCCATTTATTTGGCAACAACAGAATCAAGGCTGGGAAACTCAGGGGAAAGGCTACAATATTCCTCCTTTGCTGAAATCTATTACTGAAAATAATTGTTTAATGTTCATGTATTTGACTAGTTAGCTGCTTTTGTCCAACACTAAATTTCAGGACAATACTTCAAAACATGTATATAATATGTATGATCACATACTTTCAGTAATAAAAATGCTTACCATAAAAGGAACTCTGTCATTGAGAGTTATTTCAGAAAGTTAAAATTATTTTCTACCATGTATTTATAAAATAATGTTTTTATTCTTCTTCCACTTAAAATAGCCTTTTTCTCATTGCACGTAATTTAGAAAACTCAAGGATATATACAAAATATTTACAGATAGAACCCTGTTTACACTCTGATGCATTTCTTTACAGCTTTTTCAATTCCATTAACTTCTATATTGTGAAAGGGATAGTGGTTAGAATACTTATCAGTGCCTTTGGCCACACTCTCAGGGAAATACACCATTAGGACTGTCTTTAAAATGTGCCTAATGCCCCAGCTCAAGAAATCTTTTAATGTCTCTCAGTGAAAAAATCAAGGAAATGACTTCTCCTTTCACTTTTCCTAGTTGGCATGAATTCACATATTCCCCAAAGATACACTAGAAATAATCATAAAACATATCTCCCCTGGGAAAACTAAGCAAAATGATTCAGAGTAAATAGAGATTAATATATGTAGATAAATCACAGATGCAAAAAATGTAGAAAACTAACATTGACTAAGTGCTTCCTATATGAAGCACTGTAACCAGGAGTCTTAGAAATGTTATATGTGATTATATATGCTAATTTGATCAATCTTCACAATAGTTTTATACCCATTTTACAGAAGTGGAAAGAAAGGGAATATAAAAACAAGTTATAGCATTGTTCACTCAATTATTTTAGCCTGAATAAGAAAAAAAAATACACCTGAAAAGACCTAAACAACTCTGAACTAATACTTTCTGAATCTGATGGGCCCAATACAAATAGCTGCTACCAAATAGTCTAAAGCCCTAGGTCAACTTGGAGTTTCTGCTTTTAGAGTCCTAGCTGGAAATTTGGACTTCCTCTTTTAGGGCCCTTAGTTTTAGACATTGACATTGAGTCTGGCTTGTGTTGTCGAACAAGTATCCCCTAGGAAGTGCAAAATTGGCAGAATAATCCAGGAGATCATGAACTAATCCTACATAGCATCTCAGAGTTTTTCACCTTCTTTAGTCTTGCAAAGAAGGGCTTTATCAAGACCGGTATATAGCTGGGCAAAATGGGAACATGTAGGAGAAACACCATTTGGGGGTCTGCCACAAAGAAAACAAAACTTGCATCTCTGTGTGTGCATGCTCATGTCCATAGAGCTCTTTTTGTGTGTTTAGTGTGTTTACTAATCTTCACATGCTGCTCAGTTTCCTGCACTGCCCTTTGCTCCACCATTCCCTGACCTGGAAATTTTTGTTTTCAAGGCCACCATTTCCTCCTCTTCCTTGAAAAGACTCACAGTAACAACTTAGTCCAGTGTTTCTTTAGGTGTGTTCCACGTACAAATACCATGTCTGAGATATTTCCTGAGCCCACATCAGACCCACTAAGTCAGAATCTCTCTTGGAGTAGGGACTAAGAATCTGTACTTTTATAAGTGCTCCTCATAATTTTTCCAACACATTAAAATGTGTACTATTGCTGTAGGTTGTGATAGTTTAATATAGCTTTCCCTAGTACAAAAGGAATTTTTCCCAATATTTTATAAAAAATAAAAAATTTCAAACACAGAACAAAGTTGAAAGAATTTTACAGTGAATAATAAAATTTAATTTAGAAACATTTAAAAGGAAGATCCAGTATTTCCCTAGCTGACATTATCTATCTCTTATTTCTTCCCATCAAAAAATAGATAAGCCCTGGCCAGTGTGGCTCAGTTGGTTGGAGCATCGTCCCATAAACTGAGAGGCAACCAATTGATGTTTCTCTTCCTCTCTCTCCCTTCCTTCCTCCTCTCTAAAATCAGTAAGCATGTCCTTGGATGAGGGTTAAATAAATAAATAAATAGGCTGAACTGGCTGATCAGTGAATATAGAACTTACCTTCAGGCTAGTGATCAAATTTCTTGATAAATCTAAGGATCGGAGGTTTTTAAAATTTCTGAAGGCATCACCAATGGAATGGATTTTTCCAGCATAAGATCCCTGCAATGAAAGAGACTCCACCAATTCTGAAAAGAGATCATCGGTAGGTATATATGACCTCTGCTTAGATAAAGAGCAGTCAGTGAAAACAGGCCTTCCTTCCTCCCATATCTCACCTGTGAAAGGCCCTACATCCAAGGCTAATAAGATCAGATCTTTCTTTTAAAAGCAACAATACAATCTAATACAGTCATAAAAACCTTGACTTTACAAAACCCTTGGGTTTCCCTAATTACCCTGAAGGATGTACCTAAAGTCTCCAAAAGTTCTCAAAACATAATTAAAAAAAAATTCCAAAACTCCCACTGCTAGGATTTAGCCTTGTAGATAATATTCACAAATTTTTGCCAAGATATATAATATATACCACAAGCATGTCAACTGCAGAAAGGTTTTAGGAGAGTTGGAAAAAAAAGAAAGAAAAGAAAGGGTCCATCAGCAGAAAAGTAGAACTAGATGTCCTAAATAGTAGTATGTAGATACAATGGAAAATGTACCAGATCTGTGACCTTGTACAAGTCACTTAATTTCTCTGTGCATTAGTTTACTCACGTGTAACATAAAAATAACAGTACTTAATTCACAAGGTGTTGTAGGATTAAATGAATATGTATACAAAACTTAGTACCAGACACATGGTGAGTGCTATATATGTGTGTTAATTATTGTTATGCAGTCATTAAAAAGAATGAGATGTATTTATAGATGCTCATACGGAAAGATCTCCAAGACATACATTAAGTGAGGAAAGTGTGATTGTGTGTATATAACTGCACTTTAAAGTGTGTATATATGTACACATATATACACACTTTAAAATATATATGTGTGTGTCTTCATTTATATATACACTTTACACACATATAAAGTGTGTATATAAATGAAGAGAGGGAGAGAGACAGAGAGAGAAGGAGGGAGAGAGATGTGTCAACTGGACTTCTAAGAGCACTGAAAAGAGAACTTCAAAATTGCCAGTAGGAACCCACTGGCAAGTGTGTGATGGGCCAAACTGAGAATAACAATCAAAACTGAAAGGAGGCAGGCCTGCAAACCAAAAGACCATCAGATCAATCCCTGGTCAGGTTACATGCCTGGGTTGTGTAGGGGCATGCGAGAGGCAACCATCTATGTTTCTCTCACACATCAATGTTTCTCTCTTTCTCCATCCCTTCCTCTTTAAAAATAAATAAATAAAATAATTAAAATAAAAACTGAAAGGATATTCTGCAGGGCCCAATTTGCAGGTGAGTGCCAGGGAACTGCATTGAAATAAGGTCTCAAGCTGCTGGAGCAGTCTAGGACCTATAAATTCTAGAAAGTAATAAACTGAAGATCTGTTTCAAGACACTACTGACACCAGGGAGGACTTAGTGGGAGCAGAATCAGTGTGGAATGGGACAGAGAAATGGGTTCAAGGGAAAGAGAAAGACCAAATATAAGTGTGGAAGGGAAGCAAAGATGGCAGATATCAGGAAGCATAAAGCCCTATCTTTGGTATTTTATGAACACAACAGAAAAGAAATCTCCAAAACTTTGAAACTAGAAAAGCTATTCTGGCCCACCCTTCTCATCTAAAGTATAGAAAAACTTACTGCACTTAAACAAAGACCACAGAAAAGGATTATGGTCAAATTTTATATGAAGTTATTAAAAGAAAAAAGAGCATAACAACATCCCTAAAGAATGACAGCACCCCAGAAAGTAATATCCACAAAACAAATGAAAATTATAACTTAGTATTTCAAAGCAACCTAAAAGATACTACAACAAAATATAGCAGTTCTCAAAGTGTGGGTCCCTAGACCCCTGGAGATCCCTGAGACAATGTACAGGGACCACAAAATCAAAACTACTTTAGACAATTATTTTCATAATTATAGCAAACCACTGATTAGCTTTTTCACTGTGTTGACATTTGCAATTATGGAGCAAAAGCAAAAACTACAGGGGCCTTAGGATGAATCAAGGCAGTAGCATCAAACCTCCTCTGTAAGATGGCCATTGCATTCTTCACCACTGTATGCTTGCAGTGTTTTTAAGAAGCCAGTTCACTTAAGAATGCCCTTGAAAAAGTAGTAAAAATGGATAATTTTATTAAATCTTGATCCTTGAGTGCATGTCTTTTTTACATTGTGTGACTAAATGGTATATATGAAGCACTTCTGCCTCATATTGATGTGTGGTGGATGCCTTGAGGGAAAACGCTTGTATGATTTTTGAGATGTCAGGCTAGTCATTTTTTAATGGAATGCCATTTTAACTTGGGAAAAAACCTGACATATTGTGATTATTCAGACCTGATATCTGGCAGAAATTTTCCTGGAAATAAACAGAGTGAGCCTGTCACTTCAGGAAAACACTCATGGCAATTATTGTCAATCACAACATTTGAGCTTCCAAGCAGAAATTCGAATTTTGGAAAACTTGTCTTTGCCACCATGAACTTGACAGTTTCCTAACATTTAAAGACTTTTAAAAAAGATTTTACTCATTTATTTTTTAGAGAGAGAGGAAAAGAGGAAGAAAAAGAGGGATAGAAACATCGATGTGTGAGAGGAACATCAGTGGGTTGCCTTTTGCTCGCCCCCAACAGGGGACCTGGCTGGCAACCCAGGCATGTGCCCTGACTGGAAATCAAACCAGTGACCTTCAGGTTTGCAGGCTGATGCCCAACCGACTGAGCTACACCAGTCAGGGCTAAAGACTTTTGGAATGAGATTGGTGATTATATTAACAAACAGGATTTTTAATGTTATATAATGAAACTTACCAATATTTAGAAGATCTACATATCTCAGCCTGTTAATATTTGTCAAATGACTAAGGCATGATGTTACAAAATCAGGTATGGGTAAAAGATCCACTTAAATGCAAGATATACCAATGGGTTTTAATGTAACAGAGTGCAAAAAAGTCCACTGACATGGTTTTAGATTCCACATACGACTAAACTTTGAGAAATTACCATTTGTCCATTTTTAATGTCCTATCAAATAAGAATATCCACAATTCTCTGAGAAAGATATTAAAATATTCCTTCCTTTTCCAACAACATATCTGTGTAAGGTGGGATTTAAAAAAAATACATTTCCACCAAAACAACATATCATAACAGATTTAATACAGAAGCAGATATGAGAATCTGGCTGTCCTCAATTAAGACATTACAAAATTTGTGAGAATATAAAACAGTGCCCCTCCTCTCACTGTTTTTTGTTTAGGAAAATATAGTTATTTTTCAAAAATATTATTTATGTTAACATATGGTGGGTATGTTAGGGTTATCTTTTAATGAGTTAATAAATATTTTAAATTTTTCTCAGTTTCAGTTTTTAATAGGGTAAATATTAGTAATATAGACCACATTAATAAAAGATCTTTGAACTCCTCAATACTTTTTAAGAATATAAAGGAATCCCAAGACAAAAAAGTTCAGTGCTAAAAAATGTAAATTAGAAAAATTCAGAAGAATTATTGAAAAAAAAGGAAGATTTAAAAATAGCAAAGACAGAACTCAAGAAATAATAAAAATAAAATTAAAAGGTAATTTCAGAAATGAGTACCAGAACAACAAAAAAAAGAGAGAGAACAATTCTACTTCCCATATATATCCAAAAGAATTGAAAACAAGGATATTTGTCTACCCATCTTCAGAGGAACATAACAATAGCCAAAGGGTGGACACAACCCAAATGTCTATTATGAATGAATGGATAAACAAAATGTGGTTGCACAGTGAAATTTTATTCAGCCTTCAAAAGGAAGAAAATTCTGATACATGCTACAACGTGGATGAACCTTGCAAACATTATGCTAAGTGGAATAAGTGAGGCACAACAAAAGCAAAAATATTCCTGGCTGGTGTGGCTCAGTGGATTGAGCACTGGCCTGTGAAACTAAAGGGTCACTGGTTTGATTCCCAATCAGGGCACATGCCCGGGTTGCAGGAGGTCCCCAGTAGGGGGCATGTGAGATGCAACCACATATTGATGCTTCTCTTCATTTTTCTCCATCCCTTCCCCTCTGTCTAAAAATAAATAAATAAAATTTTAAAAAATAGTAATAATATTGTCTGATTCCACTTACATCAGGTACCTAGAATAGTCAAATTCATAGAGACAGAAAGTAGAGAGGTGGTTGTCAGGGGCTGAGGGTAGGTGGGAATAGTGAGTTATTTTTTAAAGGGTACGAAGTTTTGGTTTGGGAAGATGAAGAAGTTCTGGAGATGAATGGTGGTGGTGGTTGTACAACAGTGTGAATGCATTTAATGCCACTTAACTGAGCACTTAAAATGCTTAAAATGGTAAGTTTCATGTTATGTATACTTTACTATAATTTTTAAAAATGGAGAATGTCTCTCTAGATATATATTGTAGGTATAACTATAAAACTTTAAAAATATAAGACAGGAGGAAATCTAGGTGACCTTGGTTTTGGCAATAAGTTTTTAATACAACACTGAATATATATTTAAGATGAAAAAGAAATGGAGCATAGTCATGCAATGGAATATTACTCAGGACTATGAAAGAATATCCAAAACCTTATACTGAAAAAAGCTAAGCACAAAAGACTATATACCATATGATTCTTGTTATATGAAATTCAAGAACAGGCAAACAATCTATAGGGGTAGAAATCAGGACCTTTACTGACTGTAGGGATGATGGATTGACTGGAAAAAACAGGAGAGAACCTTCTGGGATGATGAACATATCTGGATTTCAGGTGTGGTATCCAAAATATACAAAGAACTCTTAAGATTCAACAATAAGATAACACCCCTACTTAAAAATAGGCAAAAGGCTCAAACAGACAACTCACTGAAGAAGACATACATGGCAAAAAAAAAAAAGAAAAGAAAAGAAAAAAGATGCTCAACATAAGTCATTAGGAAATTGCAAATTAAAACAATGAGATATCACTACATACTTATTTGAATGGCCAAAATCCAAAACACTAATACCACCAGATGTTGGTGAGGATGTGGGTATTTTAGTCTGATTGAGCTTCTGTAAAAAATGCCACAGACTGAGTGGCTTATAAACAGCAAACATTTCTTTCTCACAGTTCTGGAGGCTGGAAGTCCAAGATCAGTGTACTAGCATAGTCAGGTTCTGGTGAAAGCCCTCTTCCAGCTGCATACTGCCTACTTATCAGTGTGTCCTTCCATGACAGAAGAGGGCAAGGCAGCTTTCTTTCTGGCCTCTTTTTTAAAGTCATTAATCTCTTTTATTTTTTTAAAGGTTTTATTTATTTATTTTTAGAGAGAGGGGGAAGGAAAGAGAAAGAGGAGGAGAGAAACATCAATCAGCTGCCTCTCGTACGTGCCTTGACCCGGGATCAAGCCCACAACCCAGGCATGAGCCCTGACCAGGAATCAAACCGGCGACCTTTCACTTTGCAGGATGACCTCCAACCAACTGAATCACTCCACTCAGGGCCATTAATCTCTTTTAAGAGGATTCTGCCCTCATGATTTAAACACCTCCCAAAGGCCCCACTTGTTAATACCAGCACACTGGAATTAGGGTTTTAACGTACGAATTGGGGGTCGGGGGACACAAATACTCAGATCATAGGATGGGGCAACAGAAACTCTCATTTGTTGTGGTGGGAATGCAAAGATGTAGCCCCTTTAGAAGACAGCTGGCAGTTTCTCACAAAGCGAAACACAGCTTGTCATACGATTTAGTAATCACGCTCCTTGGTATTTTCAATCAAGTAAGTTGAAACTTTATGTCCACACAGAAACCTGTACTACAATGTTTATAGCAGTTTTATTCATAATTGTCAAAATGTAGGTGCAACCAAGATGTCCTTTGATAATTAAATGGATAAACAAACTATGAATCCACACAGTGTATTATTATAAAAAGAACTGAGTTATCAAGCAATGGAAAGACATAGAAGAATCTTAAATACATATTTCTAAGTGAAAGAAGCCAAGGTTATATAAGGTTATATGAAAAGGTTATATACTCTGTGATTCCAACTATATGACATTCTAGAAAAGGGAACAGTTAAAGGATCAGTGGCTGCCAGGGGTTCAACCAGGAGGGAGGAATAAATAGGTGGAGCACAGGGGATTTTAGGGCAGTGCAACTATTCTGTTTGACACCGTAATGGTGGACACAGGACACTATACATTTATCAAAGCCCAGAGACTGTTCAACGCAAAGAGTGAACCCGAATGTGAACTACAGACTTGAGTTAATAACATACTAATATTGGTTCATCGATCATAACAAATATACCACACTAGTGCAAGATATAAATAATAGGAAAACCCGGGGGGGGTAGAATATGAGAAGGAAGGTGTGAGGGAGGAAGAATATATGAAACTCTCTGTACTTTCTGCTCAATTTTTCTGTAAACTTAACACTGCATTTAAAAATAAGTCTGTTAATTTAAAAAGAGAAATAAAGTACCCATACATGCTAAAATATGGATGAATCTCAAAAATATCATGCTATGTGGAAGAAGCCAGACATAAAAGGTCATATATGGTACAACTCCACATATATGAAATAACCAAAAAGGCAAATCCTTAGAGACAGAAAGCAGATCAGTGGTTGCTAGGGGTTGAGGGGAGCTAGAAATGAGGAGTGACTGCCTAAGGGATATGGGGTTTCTTTTGGGCTGATAAAAATGTTCTGGAACTAGACAGTGTTGATGGTTGCACAGTATACTAAATGACACTGAATTGTATACTTTAAATGTTATAGTATGTAAATTATATCCAAAAAATACAAAAAAAATTTCCTGACTCAGAGGGCAGTATATTGGTGGTTCTTTCTACAGTATGCAATAATCTAATACCCTGAAAGTCTGTTACCATGGGACAAAGGCCAAGTTCAATCATGATTTCCATCAGTGCCTTATAGCACTTCTCATGCCTTTCACTGAAGTCTATTTTGAAGAACAGACATTTAACATTTTTAAGGGAACCACAATTCAGTCAAGATGGAGGCGTAGATAAACACGGCTTGCCTCCTCGGACAACCATACCTCATCAAAATTACAGCTAAACCATAGAACAACCGTCACTCAGAATCACAAGAAATTGTGTTGATGGAACATAATCAACAAAAGAATAAAGCAAACAGAATATAACCAGAGACATTGACATTAAGAACAATGTAACAATAGCCAGAGGGGAGTGGGGAGGGGATAGTGGGGAGAGGGGTTTACAGGAGCTACTATAAAGGACACATGGACAAAATCAAGGGGGAGGGTAGATGTGGGGGAGTGAGGTGGGACTGGCTGGGGTGGGGTGGAGGGATGGGGAGAAAATGCAGACAACTGTAATTGAATAACAATAAAAATTTAAAATTAAAAAAAAAAGAAATTGAGTTGAATGGAAGTCCAGCATCTATGGAATTAAAGAAATCACAGACTGGTAGTAGGGGCAGAGATACAAAGACACTGAACAGGCTGGTCCCACACCCATGTGTGGTGAATAAAAATTCAGGAGAGATACCTTAGGAGAGAGGGATCCCAGCCTCACACCAGGGCCCCCAGCCCAGGGTTCCACTGCCAGGAAGATAAGTCTCCATAACTTCAGGCTGCAAAACCAGTGGGGACTGAGTTGGTGGAAGAAACTTCTGAGTCTCGAGCAGTTCTCCTTAAAGAACCACACAGAGACTTACTCATACTCACTCCTTCTGAGCGCCAGCACCAGGGTGGCAGCATGAAGGGCACCAATGACATACAGGGAGAAACTGAAGTGCCTGACATCAAGACGAGGGCTGGGGAAAAGCTTTCTCCCAGACAGGAAGGCGGGCAGAGACCACTGTTCCTTTTCTGAGCCCTCCACCCAAAGAGCCCCAGAGCCAACAGGTGGGTGCCACGTCTGAGACTCCATCGACCTGGCAAAGGTCCTGGAGATCCCCTGAGGGATTGAATATATGGACTACATATATTAAATAGGCAAAATCATGTTTTATTCATGAAAACAACAAATCAAGTAATCTTTGTATAGAAAGCCATTTATAGCTCACTTAGAAACTGAAATCATAATCTAATAAATATTTTAATGTGATGATCAAAGAGTTTCAAGTAAGTAAAACAAAAAATGTCTTAGAAGTCAAGTAAAACACCAATTATAATAACTGCAATGGAATGGAACACACCGAAAACATTTAAATCCATGAGTTTATAATAACTCTCATTGATCATCTTTGGAGGATCCTAAGAAAACAACTCATTCGACTCATTTTTTCAAACACTGGTAAATAAGGTGAAATAAATCAAACATTTATTCTGCCTTTTCTGTACAAACTGTGCCTCAGCATAACCAAATAGTTGGTGCGAGGAAATTTCTTTTTATATAAGTATTACAGCTAATAAAGATCAAATTAGAAAATTATCATTTTGCAATTCCTAATAAATTAATGGACCCTAGGCAATCATATTCAATGGCTGATAATGTCACAAAAAGGGCACCAGATATTATATACTCCTGATGAAAGTGTACACCATCATCTATGAAGTAGTCTTGCAAAAAAAAAAATCAAACCTGGATCTGATCAAGCTACTGATTAATCTAGCTACTGATTAATAGGGAATACAAAAAACAAGGGAGACACCATACATAAGAATAAACTCAAAATGGATTAAAGACTTAATGTTAGGCTCAAAACCATAAAAATCCTAGAAGAAAATATAGGCAGTAAAATATCAGATATTTCTCGTAGCAATATTTTTTCTGATATCTTGCCTTGGGCAAGGGAAACAAAAGAAAGAATGAACAAATGGAAGTACATCGAACTAAAAAATGTTTGTGGCCCTGGCTGGGTAGCTTAGTTGGTTAGAGCATTGTACTGATATGACCAGGTTGTGGGTTAAATCCCCCGTCAGAGAACATACAAGAATCAACCAGCGAATGTATAAATAAGTGCAACAACAAAATCAATGTTTCCTCTCTCTCTCTCTCTCTCTCTCTCTCTCTCTCAAATCAATAACTAAAAAATAAAAAATAATTTTTTTTATTTGCACAGCAAAGGAAACCATCAACAAAAATCAAAAGACAGCCCACTGAATGGGAGAATATATTCATCAATGATACATCTGATAAGGGGTTAATATCCAAAATTCATAAAGAATTTATAAAACTCAACACCAAAAAAAAATCCAATTTAAAAATAGGTAAAGCTGAATAGACACTTCCCCAAAGAGACATAAAGATGATGGCCAATAGGTATATGAAAAGATGCTCAATGCTACTAATCATCAGAGAAATGCAAAATAAAACCATAAGGAGATATCACCTCACACTTATCAGAGTGGTTATCATCAATAAATCAACAAGCAACAATGTTGATAAGGACGTGGAAAAAAGGGAACCATTGTGCACTGTTGGTGGGGATGCACATTGGTGCAGCGACTGTGGAAAGCAGTATGGAGTTACATCAAAAATTAAAAATAGAACTGCCTTATGACCCAGTGATTCCACTTCTGGGAATATGTCCAAAGAAACCCGGAACACTAATTCAAAAGAATATATCCATCCCAGCATTACTTACAAAAGCCAAGATTTGGAAGCAGGTCAAGTACCCATCAGTAGATGAGTGGAAAGACAAAGCTGTGGTACACGTATGCAACAGAATACTACCTGGTCACAAAAAAGAAGGTAATCTTACGCTTTGCAACAGCATGGATGGACCTGGAGAGGATCATGCTAAGTGAACTAAACCAGTCAGAGAAAGACAAGTAGCATATGATTTCACTGACATGTGGAATCTAATGAACAAAATGAACCAACAAAATAGAAATAGACTCATAGATAGAGAACAAGACTGACAGCTCTCAGAGGGGAGGAGTGTTGCAGGGCTGGGTGAAAAGAGTGAAGGGATTAAGCAAAATAAATAAATAAGTAAATAAATAAATAACCGAACAACTCATAGATACAGACAACAGTATGGTAAGTACCAGAGGCAAAGGGGGTGGGGGGTGGTAGAAGAGGGTATAGGGGGGATAATGGTTTTATATGTGATTTTTTAAAAAGTTTTTATTGGGGGAGGGAGGTGGGATTGGCTGGGGTGGGGTGGAGGGATGGGGAGAAAATGCAGACAATTGTAACTGAATAAAAATTTTAAAAAAAATTTTTAAAGTTTTTATCTTTTGAAGATACATGCTAAGTGTTTATGGGTTATATCATATATTTGGGATTTGTTTCAAAATATATAGTGCAGAGGGTTGAGGGTGGGTAGGGGATAGGTGAGGTCTAATGAAAGACTGGCCATGAACTAATGATAACTGTTTAGGTAGGGTGATGGGAGCTCATTATTCTTTTCTCTCTACTCTTGCATATATTTGTGAATTGCCATAATAAAATAAGTGCTATATACTTATATATGTAAAGAATACTTCTCAAAGCTATCCAAGATATTGGTAACAGTGATTGCCTTTAGGAAGGAGAACTGGGTCAGGGCCGGGGGGAGGGAGTCAAGACTTACTTTTACTGTGCAATTATTATAGTATTCATATAGTAATTTAATTAAATTATTTTAAAAAGCAAAAAAATATATAATTACATATTTTCCTGCCAAATAATTATCATCAGCCTGCAAATATGCTCATGTATATAGACTCTTTAAAACCTTGTCCTTGACCCCACATCATATCCTCCAGCTAACATTCCACTTCTGTATTCTCCTTATAACCAAGTTTCTCAGCAAAGTTTCTTACCTTCACTATCTCTTCTCCCTCACATATCATTCCCTTTTTGTCCTACTCCAGTCTGGCTTCTCTCCTCCCCTCTCTCCCCAAACACCCCTAGTCAAAGTCCCCAATGAACTCCATGTTACAAATCTAACAGACACTTCTCTACATTTAACTTGCTCAGCTTGTTAATAGCATCTGGCACAGGTGACCATAACTTCCCTGATACACTACCCACTCTTAAATTCCAAGACGCCACACTCCTCCTCCTCTATTTAACCTGTAAACATTGAAACACTCCAAGGCTGACTCTTAAGCCCCTTCTACTCTCCATCCACATTCTCTAGTTAGGCAAGTTTACCCAGTTCCCGAGGCTTTAAATATCACTTGTTTGCTAATGTCTCCAAAATGCATATCTCTAACCCTGACCTTTCCTCTGAGGCCCAAACTCATATATCAAACTGCTGAAAAAAAAACCCCTCACATTTGAATGTCTAACAGATATCTTAATATGCTCACAACAGCTCTCGATTCCCTTTCCCCAAACCTATCTTCCTCATAGTTTTTTTCTCTCTCTTGACTTCAGTAAATACCACAACTATCCACCCAGAAATATCTTAAGACTAAATGTTATCTTTGAATTTTCCTTTTCCTAATCTCCCACATTCAATTTCTTTGTAATTCCCATCCTGTCTGCCCACAAAATACACCTTGACTCCTCCATGCACTTCTTTTTATCTCCAGTCATCCTCCAAGCACAGTAAGCCGTTAGTTATCTCTTATCTGGACTACTGCAATAGGCTTCTAATGAGTAAGAGTAACACTTTTTAAATGAGTATTAGATCAGGTCACATCCCTGCCTAAAAATGCTTTCGTGGAAATTGACAAGCTGATTCTAAAATTGTCAGAAGAAAATAGAAGGGCCAAGAATAGCTCAGACAATTTTGAAGGATGAAAAGGAGGTAAGTGGAGAAAGGTCTTTAAGAGGAGGTACACTGATGACCAGTTATAAAAACTTACTGTTGGATACCACTAACAAATACACAGATTCTGGGGAGACTGGCTATCAGCATAAAATGATACAATTACATGATATTATACATCACCTATAAAAATAACTCCACATAGATTAGACTTAATGTGAAAAACAAAGCTGCATAATTTTTAGGAAAAAATACGGGAGCCTATTACATCAGTATTATAATTGTCAGAATGAGCACAATTTTGTTATTCAAATGCCTGTTATAAAAACAAGCAAGCAAACAAAAACAAGCAAAAAAGAAATCTGCCACATATTGTTCTGGCTGGAGAATGGAAGGGGTATGTGCCACCCCCTACCCCACACACCTACTCCAACCCCTTCCCAAATCAAATGGAATCAACATAATTTTTTTAAAGGCCAGAAACGTGCAAAACTGTGTAAGCCAATAAAGCTTTTCTTAGCTAACTTGTAAAATAGGGAAGTTCAAAGTAATTTGAAAAAGAAAATAACCTGAGATAGACACATCGATCTATCTGTACAACAAACCATTATCTTTGGTTGAGGGTAGGGGAAGATTTCAAGAGAAAGGAAGATCAATATCCTCTTTGTTCACTCATACAATGTTTGTTACTACCATTCACTAATTTTGATAAATTTTAGATAATAATGTTGAAATAAAATAAAACCAAGTTATTTCATATCCCACAGGTAAAAAGTACTAGAAGCAAGAAAGGCAACTTTTTGTTCTGATTAGAGCACACGTTCTGGGATCCGAGTCCTGCGTTAATAAACCCTGGCTGCTTTACTTTGGGCTCCGTGGCTTTGGGCAAGAGTCTAGACCTGATTTTACTCATCTGTGAAATGGGAGCAGTAAGAGTCTGCCTCCTAGGCTTTTCGTGGGGAGGGATTAAATAATGCAAAGCAAGCACTCAACACAGGGCCTCGCATTAACGATATAGTGAATCCAGGAAAGGTAAAAGTTGCATTAGGAACGCTAGTAAGTTACCCAACATTTCTACTCCTTAGAAACTCAGAGAACAAGCTGTGTGAGTCAGACCCCAGGTCAAAGATCGGGTCAGGAGTCACTCAGCCAGTTTTATCTCCCGGACCAAGTCAGGGCTGAGGCCTGACCTACGCGCCTTGAGAGATCAGATGCAATTGCTGTCACATCCGGCCCCTTTCTGAGTCTTTCTTAAAATGAGGCTACACATCCAGAGCGATCAAAGAAATGGCCAAATTCTTGAGGCGGAGACTGGACGAAGAACATTTCACCCCAATCAGTCCCATTGGGTCGGAAGTTTCAGAAACTGCCACAGTGAACTGCCTTCATGCCTCCTCAATAGTGCCTCGACCTCAAACACCCTTCTCAGCATCTTCCTCCTCCCGCCGACAACCCTCTTGGGGCTCAGTTTCCTTCCACTAGTTCAGACACCGTCTAGATCTGGGGTCCGGCCGCAGTGTCCCATTAATCTTGTTTCTCTGCTCAATTTCTCACCCTCCGCCCCAGACTCCCCGGTTACTTCAGTTCCTTCCCCTGCACCTGAGTGTAACCATTCTGCCTCAATAACCTCTCTTCCGCCTCAGGGACCTCTCCTCCACCGCCGCTCCCCCGCTCCACATCTGCCTCACGTTCCCCGGCCTCCGCCTCAGTGTTCTCCCCTCAGCCTCAGACCCTAGGCTCCCGGCCCGGCCCTACCAGGCTGCTCCAGAGTCAGCGCCCCCAGGCGGCGAATGCCCTCCTCGTCCAGTTCCCACTGCTCCGCCATCCCTGCCTGCCTGCCTGCCCGCCCGCCGCGCAGCGCCGCCGCTCTCCACTCCGCTCACCTGTAGCGGTCCACGGGACCGGCCTGCGCGCGCCAAGCCCCGCCCCTCGCCGCCAGGCCATGCCCCCGGCCCCGCCCCCCCCGCGCGCCGGGGGGCCGTTATTGCCACGGTCACGCGCCTGCCCGCCCGCCGCTGGAGTCCGAACCATGGTATGGAGCCCGCCCTGATGGGGGCGCCAAAACTACTAAAACAGCGAATTGGGGCGGGGTGGCGATGGGGTGGAGGCTTATGGCTCTAGGGTTAGGTTTCTGGCTCTGAGACACGAGGGGATATAGCCCCAGCTTTGAAGGGCCTGGGTGCTGGGTCCTGTTATATGCGAGATGCGAGATCGAAGGTTCTCGTTCTAGGAACTGACGGACTCAGACTCTTAAGAGATTTATAGATGGTTTATTGGCCAAACAAGCTTTACCTGCGCAGGGGCGGACTCTCCCAAAGTGACCGGAGTCACGGTGCTCCGTAGAGCTGCAAATGAGAGCCGCGCCTAACGCTTACAGACTAGGGTTTTTATGCAAGAGCAAGCAAGCAACTTATCCAGAAGCTGATCTCTGCGGTTAGCGATTGGCCCAAATTTAGCGACGCGGCACACTCAGGCGCAGTTAAAAAAAAAACTTAGTTTCCCTCTATTTTGCTGACCTCCTCTCCTGTCAGTCCTTGTTATTTAAGTCCTAGCAATGCACTTATGGGGAAGTCCCTTTGCTCGTCCTCTTTGTGGGTTTCCTGGAGGGTGTTGGCCCAAACACACATTCTGCTTTTCTGCTTATGTTGGTAGCTTGGATTCTACAGGTCCGAGGAATTGGAGGAATGCTCCTGCTTTGAGGGATGAAGTGTTCTATCTTTGAGGATTTGGGGGATTCCAGGTCTGATGAGTGGGCCTGTGCCTCTTGACAAGGGTGAAGGTCTTTATATCTCAGCTCTTGTGGCTGTTGACTCTGAGGGAAGGCCACGGTGCATGGGCGGGCAAACGGGGGGGAGGAGGGGATCCAGACCTGAAGGATGGGGAGGCAGCCTTCTGAGGCATGATGGGAAACGCTGGGGAACTTGGCTCTAAGTTGAGGTCCTATTTTTAAGACCGCAAGGTGGTTCTAGCTTTAGAAATTGATTTTGGGGAGAAGGATCTGTGGAAAAGAGATGGTGCTCTTTGCGTTGGGATGGGGATGTCTATACTAGAGCTAGTGCATTTCCTCCAGTCAGTCCACCAAATACTACAAGTCCCCAAGTTTGCCAGTGATTAAGGGCTCTCCCCAGACTGGGATAGTTCTGCACGATCCAGCCCCTGAGCAGTCTTAGGGAAGAAAACGCTGGAAAGAACAGCCACATCCTTAACCCCTACCCTCATACAGTAGGCACCCCTTAAGACCCCTCCTGTGGATGGGACATGTATGTGTGTAAGAAGGAGGCAAACTCTTAAGCCAAGAACTTCTTGTCATACTTTATCCTTAAAGAGAAAAGAGGAACTATGACCAGAACTGTGGCTCACCTTCAAGGAGCAGGTGTTCTTCAGCATCCAAAATCACTCAAAGCACATTTCACTGAGCTCTCAGTCAACTAGTCACCTTTAAGGAGAACAGAAAGCAAAAATCCAGAGTCCTTGCATATTTATGGTTTCTGGTCTAGGTAGGGCCCTTAGTTACTCTCAACTTGTCATGTTCAGTCTTACCCATATTTAGAAGGGCCAGGACTCCAAAGCCTGGGGTGGCCCATTAGATTGGCTTTTCCAGTTCTGCTTCTGTGAGACATGACACCATTTTTTAATTTATAATATTTCTCTTCATGCCCTCTTTAACTCTTCTAGCTGCAAATGTGGTGTATATAATTGCTCTTCTTTATATGTGAATATCAAGATCAGGTTTATTATAAAAGAACCCTGTCCCCTTCTTTGTTGCATGCATTTGTTTTCCTTCCTCAGCTGTCAAAATAGGAGATTTGGGATTTTATTGGATAAATAGGCTTTTCCTCTCTTTATCAACCACCTCTTACTTTAACACTTTTTCCCCCACCAACACTTTAATGCAAATTTTTAAGCATTCAGAAAGGTTGAGTGAATTGTACAGTGAGCATCATACACCCACCACCTAGATTCTACAATAAACATGTTGCTATATTTATCACATGTTCATCTATCTATCCCTCTATCGATCCATCTTCCTTTTGATGTATTTCAGAATAAGTTACAATATCGGTACATTGTATACCAATCACTTCAGCATGCATAATTTTGCCTAGAATTCAATATGGTTTGTGGTTCGTTCTTAGGTGAAATTTTATACATTATTTATCACTCTTTAGTTTTTTTTTGTAAGAGTAGTGCTTATTTTAAAATCTGATAAAGATGGTTTGTATATTTGATGGCTTTCTACTTTTTAATATATATTTTATTGATTATTCTATTAAAAATATGGAACACTGCATGAATTTGCATGTCATCCTTGTGCATGGGCATTGCTAATCTCTGTATCATTCCAATGTTAGTATATGTGCTGCTGAAGTGAGCATGGCTTTCTACTTTTCTATAGTGTTGATAAACTAAGTCATCTTGAAGCAAAATAGACAATTCATTTACGAACAGATAACCTTGAACTTTAAACAATGAGCTGGAAGTTTAGGGATTTTTGCTTCCTTTAACACATAGAATTCAGCTGCCCTTCCATGGCCCTGATAAGGTAATGTCCCTGCAAGGACAATCCCAAGAGAGCCCTGCACATGCTCAGTGGGGTGGGGAGTGCCTCATCATAATTATCTCCTTTTAAAACACCTTTATTAAGAAATAATTCACATACCATATGATTTACCATTTTAAAGTGTACATTTCAACGGTTTTTAGTAGGTTTACAGAGTTGTGCAACTATCACCACAATCAGTTTTAGAACATTTGTGTGATCCCAAAAAGAAGTTCCATAACTATTACTGGTCACCCCTTTTTCTTCCCCCACCTCTCTAGCCCTAGGCAACCACTGATCTACAATCTATACTTATAAATTTGCCTATCATGCACATTACTTATAGATGGAATCATTTAATTTGTGGTCTTTTGTGCCTGGCTGCCTAACATAATGGGTCAAGGTTTCATCCATGTTGTAGCATGTATCAGTACTTTACTCTTTTTTATTGACTGCATTTTGCTTATTCATTAGTTGATGGACATTTTGGTGGTTCCTACTTTTTTTTTTAATCCTCACCCAAGGATATGTTTACTGATTTTAGAGACAGAGGAAGGGAAAGAGAGATAGAGTAACATTGATGTAAAGGGCAAACATCAATCAGTTGCCTCCCACATGTGCCCTAACTGGGTATCAAACCCATATCCTAGGTATGTGCCCTGACTGAGAATCAAGCCTGCAACCCTTTGGTTATGGGACAACGCTCCAACCAACTGAGCCACACCAGCCAGGGCAAAAAGTTTTAAATTTTGATGAAGTTTTATTTAATTTGTTTGTTTCAATTCTGCTTTTGATACCTTACCTAAAAGGCATTGCATAATCCAAAGTCATGAAGATTTTTTTCTTCTAAGGGTTTTATCTTTTTAGCTCTTATATTTAAGGTTATGATCCATTTGGTATTAAATTTTGTGTATGGTGTGAGGTAAGGGTCCAAAATCCTTTTTTTTGTTTTTTGTTTTTTTGGGCATGTGAATGTCCAGTTGTACCAGCACCTTTTTTTGATAAGGCTATTCTTTGAATTGAGTTGTCTTGGCTCCCTCGTCAAAATTCAATTAACCATAACTATAACGGTTTATTTCTGGGCTCTCAATTCTATTCCACTTATTCATAAGTTTCTTCTTATACCAGTAACACACCATCTTGATTATTGTAGCTTTGTAGTAAGTTTTGAAAGTGGAAAGTGTGAATCCTCAAATTTTGTTCTCCTTTTCAAGATTGTTTTGACTATTCTGGGTCCCTTGTATTTCCGTATGAATTTTAGTATCAGCTTATCAATTTTTTCAAATAAAGAGAGCTGGAATTTTCTTAGGGATTGTATTCAATCTGCAGATCAATTTGGAAGTATTGCCATCTTAACAATATTTAGTCTTTCAGTCCATAAACATGGGATTTTTTAAAACATTTATTTGGTTCTTTTTTATTTTTATTTTTTAAAGATTTTTATATTTTTAGACAGAGGGGAAGGGAGGGAGAAAGGAGAAACATCAATGTGAGGTTGCCTTTCGCACACCCCCTATTGGGGACCTGGTGCGCAACCCATGCATGTGTCCTGACTGGGAATCTAACCAGCAACCCTTTGGTTCGCAGGCCGGCACTCAATCCACTGAGCCACACCAGCCAGGGCAGGTCTTGTTAAATTTCTTTAAACAATATTTTGAAGTTTTCAGAGTACAAGTATTATACTTCTTTTGTTAAAGTTATTCCTAAATATTTCGTTCTTTTTGATACTATTGTGAATGGAATTGTTTTCTTAATTTCACTTTTGGATTGTTCATTGCCATATATGAACATACAACTGATTTTTTTATATTGATCAACCTTGTTGAACTTATTCTAACAATTTCATAGTGAATTCCTTAGACTTTTCTATATGAAAAGTCATATCATCTGCAAATTGAAATAGTTTTACTTCTCCCTTAACAATGTGGATGCTTTTTATTTCTATTTCTTGCGTAGCTCTCTTTTTTTTCCCCTTTAGGAGGAGCCTGGCATGCCCCATGATTCAGCAGAAGATTTGTTTCATTTCAACGTTGGGGGTTGGCATTTCTCAGTTCCCAGAAGCAAACTCGCTCAGTTCCCAGACTCGCTATTATGGAAAGAGGCTTCAACTTTGACCTCTTTGGAAAGCCAGAGGCTATTCATTGACAGAGATGGTTCCACATTTAGACACGTGCACTATTACCTCTACACCTCCAAACTCTCCTTCTCCAGTTGTGCAGAACTGAACTTGCTCTATGAGCAAGCACTAGGTTTGCAGCTGATGCCTTTGCTGCAGGTAAGATACTCTTATCTTCCAGGAGTGGTGATCAGTAAACATAGGCCTTACATCATTAACTGTGTTGTATGTTGGTTGCTTTTAATGGGGAAGTGTGATGAGTAAGCTAAAATAATAAAAAAGAATATGCTGGGAATGCATGTTCTGAATAAAGGATTTCATCCCGACTCTGCCTAATCAATATGAGCAGCCTGACACCATTAACCCAGAATGGAACTTACCACCCCCTGAGAGGGTGCCTTTGACTCTGGGAAATCCTATTTTAAGCTTTTTCTGGTTTTGGTATTGAATTTTAAAATGTGAATACTTTAGAAATTGAAGGGCTTGCTATATACACTGTGTCTGAGGTTTAAAATCTATAGATTCATCAAGAATATTACTTCTCATTGTGCCTGTTAGGTCCACAAAATTCACTTACAACAAAGGAAAATGTCCTTCAAACTGCAGAATTTTTTCTTTGCCTTCTCTTCTCTGTTTTCCAAGACTTCTTGTTTTCTCACTGTAAGAGCTTTAAATGCCTTTACTTATATCCATTAAGCTATCACCAAAGAACATTACCTTCTTTCTTATATTTTCTCAAAACTCCAGAAACCATTCCGGTGGCTTATCTTAAGTGGTTTATTCTTCATTTTTTAACAATGACTTTTTTTTCATCCTGGAAGAACTAAATATTATAACTGGGAAGGACCCTTGGCCATACCCCATATTAATCCCTCTGTCTGGACATGGCGTTACTTGCTTTACCTCTGCAGTCACTGACCCCACAAGCTACACTGCAGGCCAGTGCACAACCAACTATGCCTCCCCGACACCTCTCAGAAAAAAACTGAGGTAGACCATACATATCTGGGTCATGTAGGAATGAGAAAAGTTATAACATATGTTTTTATGGATACTCCTTACTAAATAATTCAGTGTTTTCTCTTAAAAGTTATGCATTTGGAAATCAAAATGCTTACATACTCCAGTGCAGTGGTTGTAGTATTCTTTTCTTTTTTTCTTTTTCAAGCTACCCAGATGAATTAAATTTTTTTTCAATTACCCCAAGAATGGAATAATAGCATTGCTTACAAATGGCTTCAAAATCACTAAATTGGCCTGGCAAGTCAAGGTTGCTGATGACTTTATACCAAGGCATCATTTTGTGGGGAAAAAGGAGTCACTTGTTCATTGCTGAAAATCAAAAAGATAAAGGCAAGTTTTTGAAGAACCATTTTAAAGAACATAAGCCTATAATACAAACATTTATCAAACCCTTTAACTTCTCTGCTGTCTTCACTTCCCAAATTGAGACAAAACATAACTGGAAAGTAACTTCTAAATGGAAGGTAACAGCTCAAAGGCCAATGAATTGGTTCAATTCCAAAGTTCCAAGTTGTGAGCAGAGCGGTAGAGTATTCACTGAATCATGAGGATTGGCTTTTCTCAAGCAGACCATGAAACAGGTGCTTATGTTTTTGGAAATGGTGTTTTCAAAGAAATAAACATTTAGGTTGGCACAACTTAGGTAGTATTTATTCATTGAAACAGAGTGTAAATACAGCTGGAGAATGAACAGCCATCTCAAGCAAATCAACAACCTCACATATTTCCAGCACTTTATTCACTGCTAAGGCCTGTTCAGATACTCAGGTTCTTGCCTAAATGTTCAAACACTTTGCTTGGAGAAAGTGGAGTTTGCCAATTGTTAGTCTAAAGACCCTTCTGAGGCAGTCCAACTTAATGCATTCAGCCAGTATTTACTGAAAGCATTCTGGGTACCAGCCATTATTCCTATATGCTTTAAGGACAGAAGTGGATGATACAATGCAAATATAAAGTGAACTATGTAATTTTAAATTTTCTAATAGCCACATTTTAAAAAATAAAAAAGGTGACATTAATTTGAGTATAGTTTATTTAACTCAGGATATTTAAATACTATCATTTCAACATGTAATCAAAATATTAGAAAGATTTCTTAGGGGAAATGGTACTGCTCATACTTCACATAGTGGGAGTAGCAAGATAGGGAAATTTCACCCTGGCTGATGTGGCTCCGTGGATTAAGTGCGGGCCTGCAAACCGGTTTGATTCCCAATCAGGGCACATGCCTGGGTTGCTGGCAAGGTCCCCAGTTAGGGGTGTGCGAGAGGCAACCACACACTGTTTTTCTCCCTCCCTTTCTCTAAAAATAAATAAATAAAATCTAAAAAAAAAAAAGAAAGGGAGATTTCATTTTTACAAAATAGATCTCTCAAGCTAATTGAACTGTCATTACTGACCCAACCCAAAGGATATACCTGGGGACCAAGCAGTACCTCCAGATAGAGCACCCAGGCCCATCCTCAAACAGGTTGTTCTCCCAAGCAGGGATTTTTCTCCCCCAATTTGTTCCCTCCCCAATGGCCAATTTAGAGTTGTTCAAGGGCACCACTGTTTCTTCCACTGAGATAGAATCTCAGGATTTGAATCTGCAGGTGAAGTAAATGGCAGGTTCAAGTTCCTGTGATGCAGTCAGCTTAGCAGGAGCTTGGAATGTATGTTGCTTCTCGAAGGCTCTCCCTAGTTCACTCTCTTTTCTTGCAACTTTATCCAACACTTTTCAGTCCAACACCAATCAGACCCAAGCTGAGCCCTTTCTCCCTGTCAGCCTCTCTCCCTCTCCAAGCCAGAGGCCCAGATACAGACATTGTCTGTGGGAACAAAGGAAGGGGGTGACCCACTCTGGCTGGAGCAGGGGCCATGGTCTTCAGGCAGAGAAGGGAGAAGATAGGTATTCTGGGTAGAGGGAACAGCATAAAGTTGAGGAGGCATCACAGAACAAGGGGTGTCTGGAGTTCTGTGGAGTTTAGTGTAACTGATGGTGGGATGGCGTCAAAATAATGGTGGGAGACAAAGGTAGAGAGGTCGTTTGGGTTCTTACCACTAAGATAAAGGAAATTAACATTTACATTATTTCCTTTAATTCCCTCAACACCACCTCCCAGACTTTACTATCTCCACTTCACATGTGAGGAGGCTGAAGCTTGGAGATGTTAGCTGGGAAGTGGGAGGCAGCTGTTAGAGCAGTGGTTAAGAGCATGAGCCCTAGAGTCTTGGGTTCCATTCCCAGCATTTCCACTTACTTGGGGCACTGAGTACTCTTTCTCTTTCTGGGCCATGTTCCCCATTTACTAAATGGGACTAATAATACCAGAGCCTACTTTATGGGTTGGGGGAACATTAGGAGGATTCAGTTTATTTTATTTTTTTATTGATTGATTTTAGAGAGAGAAAGGAAGGGGGGAGAGAGTGGGGAAGAGAGAGAGAGAGAGAGAGAGAGAGAGAGAGACTGGTTGTCCTGCTTATTTCTGCATTCATTGGTTGATTCTTATATGTGCCCTGACCAGAGATCAAACTCACAACCTTGGCATATTGTGACGATGCTCTAACCAACTGAACTACCCAGCCAGGGCAGGAGGATTCAGTTTGAAAGTGCCTGGACAATAAATGTTAGCTTTTAAGGGACAGAGTCCAGACTCATACTCCAGTCTTTCCACAAGTCCTCCAGCCACCCCAAGTGGGGAAGACTCACTGTGGTCCCCTCCTTTTGCAGACTTTAAGCAGTTATGTGGGTGCAGTTTATAGCCACAGTCACCAGAGAGCTCTTCTCAAATCTCGCGATTCCCATGAGCAGTTTCACAAGAGCTTCACCTGAGCAGCTAGGAATTAGAAGCAGGTTCTTTTATTAGTTTCATACAGAATCTGAGGTGTTCTGTCCATTATGAGGCTCTTAGAGAAAAAATTGGGTCACGTGGTACCTTTATAGGATGACTTTTCCAGCTATAACCAAAAATTTCTTAGAAAAGTTCTATTTTCTTCTAAGCTAGAGACAGAAAAAAAAAAAAAGGGCTTGATGTTATAACCCGCCCCTTGGGCAGGACTTTTGTAGGAGAATTGGCCCCTGAGTGAGGGCAATATGAAGACACCCAGCCCACCATCTGCCCTGGGCTTCAGCCCTGCCTGGATGGTGTGCTCCACTCCAGCCTCAGCCCAATCCCTGGTCACCTGCTTCTTGAAGTGGAGAAGGTCTGGACTTGGAAGACTGGTTGGGCAAGTCACAAATCCTTTGACCACAAAAGCGTCATCAGCAAAATGGGAATGCAAACGCCACATCTATCTTCCAGAGCTGTTACGATAAATAAGCAAATGCCTGAAAGCGCTTTGGAAAACGTGCCTTGTGCCACCTCCACTTCCCTACTTAGATGACATTCCATGGTTAGGATGAGCATAGACAACAAGCAGAGCAAAACACTTATAACAGGTCAAAAAGGGCTTTTTGAGCCCTGGCTGGTGTGGCTCAGTGGGCTGAGCACTGGCCTGTGAACCAAAGGGTCAACAGTTCGATTCCTAGTCAGGGTACATGCCTGGGTTGGAGGCCATGTCCCCATTGGGGGGCGCGTGAGAAGCAACCATACTTGATGTTTTTCTCCTTCTCTTTCTCCCTCCCTTCCCCTCTAGAAATAAATAAATAAAATCTTTTTTTAAAAAAGGATTTTTGAATTCTTGAGAGGCAATGATAACTGAAAATCTTGTTTTTAATGGTTAACTATAAATTACCCCTAAGATTGTGTAAGATAAATTTCTATTAATCCACATAAACTATAACCCCAAAATATTGTTTCAAAAATCAGAAGAGAAATTATCATTGAAATTTTGAATATCATCTTATAGACCTAAATCTACATTTTTGTGTGATTGACTCTACTTCAAAACACTTTACTAAAGCAAGTCACATATTACTTTTCCAGGTATTTTTGTAGATTGGTAGATACTTACTTGGTTTAGAGTTTTCAAAGCAGTGATCTTCTTTGTCTAACAGACTCTAGATAATCTGAAGGAGGGGAAGCACCACCTACGTGTGCGGCCTGCAGACATACCTGTTGCGGAGAGAGCCTCTCTGAACTACTGGCGAACATGGAAGTGTATCAGCAAACCCTCAGAATTTCCTATAAAAAGCCCAGCCTTCACAGGTATAAGCGCAGACTAAGTCTTCCTAAAGCCCCCACCAGCTTCCCTTCTCCTCATCCTAACGGAAGTGGCTTCCTTCCAGAGAGTACCCTGATTTCTGGACTAGTTCTGGACGGCTTCTCTCCCTCACTACCATCTCCTTTGATCTTGTACCCTGCCACATGCCCCTCCATGGCTACTTACACACTGGCATCAAACATGCTCGTCCACGTTCATTCATTCTTCCGCATATTGGCTTCACTTGGGCAGGGCTGGGCTCATTCCATGCTTCCTAGTAGTCAGGGAACTCCACCATCCTTTCAAACCACTCTACCACACAAGGGATGTCCCCAAGTGACCACTGATGGGTGCCTTGCAATATAGATTGGCCTATCTGAGACACCAAGCAACCTTCACGATTGTGGACGAGTTTTGGGCTTCCAGGAGAGTCAAAAGTATCTATGTTACCTGTAGGTCACAATGGTTGGTGATAACTAATGAATGTGAATTTAATGGCTTTGGTACATAGCCAAAATTTTATAACATGTCCTACTGTCTTTTTCACTCTAGAAAAATTAGATTTCCATGCCCTGCTCCCTACCACACTCCTGCCAATCCTTAGCATTGCCTCTAGAAAGAATGGAGGCACCTGGCAGGGACCATCTCCAGGGTGGATCTTTCCAGCTTCCTCTGGGGCCCCTGGATCAGTGAGAGCCCTCGTGGCCTCTGACAGCCCTGGCCTCTGGGAGGCGGTAACACTCCTCTGCACATTCTCCTCCAGGCCTACACGATAAGGCACCTTTGGGGCTCATGGACACACCACTGTTAGACACGGAAGAGGAAGTACACTACTGCTTCCTGCCCCTAGACCTGGTGGCCAAGTACCCAAGCCTGGTGACAGAAGACAACCTGCTGTGGCTGGCTGAGACTGTGGCCCTGATCGAGTGCGAGTGCAGCGAGTTCCGGTTCATAGGTGATTGCTCTACCCAGGGGGTACTGTAGGGATGGGGGTGGAGGAGGGGAGTGGGCTGATAGGACCCATCCATCCCTCCCCACCCACACTCCATGGAGGCCCAGCTCGTTGCTTAGAGCCTCAAGAGCTTCCCTGGGCAGAGATGGTGGGAACATGACAGAGCCTTCCTGGAGGCAAGCACAATCCCAGCTTTCAACCCCTACTAGCCTCAGGGCTATTTTATTCCTTGTTCATTTGGGGATGGCCTGGGTGTGAGGGGGCACTGGAAACTACCTGAGGCAGTGTCGGGGACCACAAGAGTTGGCATGAAGGGCAAGGCCCTGAGCTGGACTCCAAGGTCAGCTGCTCTTCTAGTTCTGTTCTTACATATCCAAGTGGGCTCTAGGCCTCAGTTTCTGTAAAATGAGAAAATAGGGGTGTTTCAAAGTATGGTTCCTTCCTGCTCTCACTTCCACAAAGCTCAGAATAAAAGGAAATGAGGTTGCTCGGAATCATTGTAGAACTGCCCACGTGAGTTAGTGGCCTAAGGAGGGATGAGAGCTTCAACCCTGGACAGAAGAGAGCCGCCCTTCCCCCACTGCCTCAGGACAAGGCTGTGGTGGGGCGTGAACTGAATGACCTCTTTGATTGTAAGATGCTGCTGCTCCCTAGATGAATAGGACAGGAAACACCCTAGTTGTACTAGGCTCCCAAATGCCTGGAACCCCCAGCCTTTCATATTCATAGTCACCTGGAGTCGTCAGTGATGTGCTTCTGAATCTCCAAGTTGATTAACACAGGACAGTAGTGTTGGCTCCAACTCTGCCTCCCACACTGCAACCCAGGCAGGGACAAACTGCAGGTACCACCTGCCAACGCGGCCTCAGCTGGGCCCTTCCTCACTAAGCAGCAAGACAACTCCCTCTTTTGGAATGACCTGCTCTTGAGTTAAGACTCACAGGGTAAGTCTCAGGGCCAGTGAGCTCCCCAGGAGGTCCTCTCTAGGGATCCCCAAGCCAGGCCACAGGAGACCACACCCATGGACTTGAATACAGGAAAACAAAGTAATTTGGGGTCTTTCACCTTGAAAACCACAGACTTAAATCTAACTAATCTGACCAGGTATGTTTAAAATTGTTTCAGAACAAGAAGAGCCTAGGATAAGTTGCAGCACCAAAATCCTGTCAAAACTTGGAACTTTAGTTAAATTAGAAATAACCTTATTAACTCATTTTGTTTTCTTTTGCTCTTCAAGTGAATTTCCTTCGCTCACAGAAGATTTTACTGCCAGATAATTTCTCCAACATAGATGTGTTAGAAGCAGAAGTGGAAATTCTAGAAATCCCTGAGCTCACTGAAGCTGTAAGGCTGTACCGGATGAACATGGGTATGTCACCAGGGGAAACTTGCCCTCCCCTTGGTATTCTGGGGTAGTCAGGCTTGAGCTGGAAAAGCCAAGAACAGACATCTCCCCTCCCACAACTACTTTGGGTGCTTGTGAGAAAAGCAGGTGTTCGGGCTGTCTTAAAATCCAAGAAGAGGAATTTCAACCTCAGGTCCTGTGTGGCCTGTCTGTTCAGCCTCCCCACTGAGGGTGGGTAGCTTGCAACCAACAGGGGCTGTAGGTAGACCAGTTCAGCCCAACTGAGGAGACCAGGCCAGAATGTCCTAGGGAGGGAGGCTGGGCCTGATGGCAGACTTCCCAAGGGCAGGGCAGGTCTGCTCTGCTTGGGGAAGGAGTGACCCACTGGGAACTTGCAGCACCCACTTGCCATTCCCGTCCTTCATCTTCCAGGCACAGCTGGGGGGCGTGGGAAATGCTTGAGCAAATTCCTCACTAGTGCTTCCATGTTCCCACCCACCTGCAAATTCCCATGTGCCCTATTTCGAAACCCCTGGCTGCTGTGTCTGTTTCTCCCCGCTCCTGACACTTCCTGACCCAGGCCTTCATGTTCCCGGCCCTACCTCATTCCAGCTTGCTCTTCCCCTCACGTTTTTTATTTGCTTTTCATCATCCCATTTTGCAATTCCTGTACATCCATGGAAGCTACTGTGCATGTTGAAGGAGCCAGCTACTTCCGGGTGACCTTGGCTGGCATTCTGAGGATGTCCAGAACCGAGAATGTACAGCATGTGTGAAGTGTGTTCTGCATACTACCAGACATTTACCCCATGGGGAGGGGCCTCTCCCTGTCTTCGGGCCCAGCTCTCCCACCCTCCTCCCCAGCAAATGGAGTCCTACCCTATTTGGAGGCAATAGCATCCTGCGGCAGGTCTCAGGAGTATGTCCTAGCCTCTAACAATCCACTTATGGGGCTGTGACTTCAAATCCTTCCCCCAGGGTCTTTTGCTCCTCAGAGAACATGGGTCACTGAGAGCTGGGTGGAGGGGTGAGTACTCCACAAGGGCTGTGTGATGACCGAAGGCAGTGGATCTGCAGATGGGCTCTGTAAGCCATGCAGCAGTCCCCCAGCACCAAGTGTGGGCTTTGCCTTTCATAAAGCACCACGCCGAAGGGAAACGGCTCCAGGAGCCCTGGAGATGGACAGAGCTGCCCTCAAATCCCAGTTCTGCCCCTGCCTCGCTTTGAAGTTTGAGACAGGTGCTTAATTAGTCTTTCAGGACAGTTTCTCATCTGTGATGTGAGGATAGCACTGCCCCTCTTGTAGGGTTGCTCTGGGGGTTGGAGATGATCCACAAAAATCACCCAGCAGCCTGCTCATCAGCCCGCTGCTGCCACTGTACACTGTGCACTGTGTCCACTGCAGGAGAACAAGGTGCTGCCCCTGAGCCAGCAACCCAAATGCCCAACCTGGAAGAAACACCACATGTATCTTTGGGGAAAATTCTGCCCAGGAGTGATACATACTGTGAATCCAGGAAGCTAGAGCGCTAACTATATACATAATTAGAGCAGAGCCTGGAACTAAGAGAGATTCCTGCAGGGGCTGGGCCAGATGGCTGCTGCACTGAAAATTCTGAACTCCAAATGTTAGTGATACAGCACATTTTTCTCTTCTCCTCACCCTACCTTCCAACAAATAGTTTGACCTCTAAACCTGACTCAGAATATGAAAAACTATACTGATTCTGAGATCTAGATTTGGACTTTGCAAGGAAATAAGCTCCCTCTAAGCCTCTTCAGTGCTAATTCAAAGCAATGGTATGAAGGAGACCCAAAGATTCCAGTACAGGTATGACTGAGAGGGGTCTAGGAGTCACCCCTTTCTCCCGGCACAGGTGGCTGTTCCCGGACATCCTGTCCTCCTCCAAGCCCAGGGCACGGGGGCCATGCAGCTAGCCTGGAGTCTGTGAAGCCACTGTATGTGATGGCCCTGGGTGTGCTGGTCAAGTACCCAGACTCTGCGCTGGGGCAGCTCCGCATCGAGAGCACGCTGGACGGAAGTAGACTGTACATCACGGGGAATGGGGTTCTCTTCCAGCATGTCAAGTAAGGCCGTTCTAGAACAGCTCCATCCCACTCAGCGTGGGCTTTGCCTTTCTCTAGGAACTAACCTGGGGCCCTGCCCACCAGCCAGAGGGAAGTAGTGTCCTTGAGGGCAAACCCATCATTTTAGCCACTCCCACCACCACCACTGAACCCTGGCCACAGAGGAGAGGGCTGGTGCCAAGGTGCAAGGGTTCCCAAGGTTTAAAGCTTCCGAACTATTCCATATCCCTTTCCTCTGCAAACCATTGCTCTGGTTCTAGTCCTGTGCTAGATCTGAGGTGACCAAGCCACAGTCACACCCCTCAGGATGCTAAGTATTAACCACCCCAACCATGCATATCCTCCTCCAATGGTCCTCTCCCAACCCTTGGGAGGCTCACTGGATGCAGAGAGAGGCCAGAGCTAGGGATGAGTCCCCACAAGGCAAGCTTCACAGAGGAGGTGATGCCTGGCCTTTGCCTTGACGGATGAGCTCAGGATGTCTCCATTAGTGCAGAGGCATGGTTTCCAACCCTGTCTTATAGAAGGGGAAACTGAGGTTCAGAGTGGAACCCTAATATTGTTGTTTTGGGCCTTTGTGGCCCAACCCTAATGTCACTGAGGGCAAAGACAAGTGCCTTTGGAGGCAGGGGGTTGGTGTTCAAACTTTCTTGGGCACACAGATATTAATAACCTACCAAGACCATGGCAGGCTGCCACAATAGTGACTAGATGCCTTGGGCAGATACTTACAGGGGCAGGAAATATATGGCTGGGCCCTGGCCTGGCTTTTCAACCTGACACAGAGCCTGGAAGCTTAAAATTAGTCAGTTTAGAGGGCTTTGCAGAAATAGGTCAAACTCAGCTCCAAAAGGGCAAACCTGTGTGAAGCTTACTGTCCTACAAGATATTACCAGATTTCCAGTTAAATCAGGGAAATGATGTTGGTGACAATAGGTTTGAGCCTGTGCTAGGGGGAGACATTCTAGACACAGAGCTGACAGGCTGGCCTCTCTCGGGGTACAGTGCTGAGGCTCTCTGTGACAGGCCTTTCCTCTGGGCAGGAACTGGCTAGGGACTTGCCGGCTGCCCCTGACCGAAACCATTTCTGAGGTGTATGAGCTGTGTGCCTTCCTGGACAAGAGGGACATCACCTATGAGCCAATGAAAGTGGCTCTGAAGACTTACCTGGAGCCGAAGACCCTGGCACCCATGGATGTGCTCAGTAAATCAAGAAGCTTCTTGTTTTGAATTTAGTGTCAGGGGCGGGTCTGGAGCATCAGAGGGGAAAGATGAGGCTGGCCAGGGCCAGTAACTGTAGATGGAAGAGGGAAGGAAAGCCAGACAGACCGACATTGTGGGTTTTGCCTAAAGGGAAACTTTCATGTTAAGTGACCCCTCCTTACCGCAAGCCCACACGTAGCCTCAAACACTGCAGACTGACCCACTGTGGGGCTGCACCGTCCCCAAAGCACGCCGGCTCCAGCTCTAGGTGCTGACATGCTGTGCTCACTTGGTCCTTGCTGCGGTCCAGGGAGAAACAGTCCCTGAGTTTATTTAACAGATGAGGCAGAGGCTCAGGGAGGCAACTTGCTCAAATTACAAATTTAGATCATGATTGAGCTGGAGTTGAAATCTGAGTCCAAAGATAGTGTTATTTTCACCATCTGCCTATCACCTCCTATTAAAAAATAGTTTTTCAGATCAAGTTTTATGCTGTATTACTGTCATTCAGCAACATTCAACATTTATTGAGCATCTACTATGTACCAGGACAAAAGTAGACTCTTAAGTGTACAGAAATGAGCAAAACACAGTCCTTATCTTCATAGAGCTCACAATCTAATTATGTAACTCCTACCTCTTATCTAATTATAATCTAATTATAAGCCCTTCACTCATTACACAGCTCATCACAACAAAGCCTAAGTCTTTTTATCCCCAGAAGAAAGTCCCACTTTCAGACGTTTGAGGAGGCTTGTTCTCTGTAGAAGTGATGGTGAATTGATGAGAGCTGGCTCTGTGATATTCACCACACCACGAGCACAAACATAACGAGGGACTCCTAGCGCCAGTCTAAATAGCTGCATGGAAAGTTACACACCCAGGACACACCAGCTGGAAAACAGAGACAGTTGGCAATGGAAGTAGCCAGGAACATCAGTCTACTTTCTTGAGACAGAGGTGGGTCAGGGAAAGAGCAGCAGAGCCCTTGGGGTTGGGATTCCTAAGGGCTTACCCTCCCCACCCCCAGAGTCACCAGCTGACCCTCCAAGCTACCATTCCAAACCCACCTCACCACCCAGGAGAGGCCTGAGCAGCAGAGAAGGTTGGTGTCAGATCTCTGCTGCCTCTCAGGGTAGCAACACGATATAACTGAGGAAGATATTGAGTCAACGTGCAATGCAATGTTGGCCAAAACTTCCCTTCTGGCCCATGTGATGTGTTCCTTCTCATTGGTTTCCTTAGATGAGGAGTGGATGGCAGAAATTACTGTGTATTCCCCCCAACAGATCATCAAAGTTTATGTTGGAAGCCACTGGTATGCAACCACACTGCAGACCCTGCTGAAGGTACTGCTAGCCCCAGGCTGTCCCACTCTCCCTTTGGCTTCTGTAGCTGAGCTGCTTTGGAACTTGTCACCTGACCCTCACACAGCCTCTAGCACCTGCTTAGAGCAAGGAACTTCTCCCTGCTCTTACCATAGAAGCAGCAGGCTGGGAAGGCCGGCAGAAGTTTGGGTAGGGAAGAAGCCAGTTGGAGAGGCCTGGGTTGAGCAGGAGGTAGGACGGGGTTTCAAATGCCTCAAGAGGGTGGTCTAGGGACCAGGAAAATGAAGCAGAGACGATGTGCTTCTCCCTAGATGCTCTACTCCCCAACATGGCTCTCTGTGGCCAAACAAGTCCCAAAGCCTCTGCTCTAGAATGGTCAGGACATTGAAGTAAGAGAAGGCTAATCTTCCCCCTACTGAAGACCCAGCCCTTTAACTAACAGACTGACGGTCCGGTGTCCAATCCCTGGCAGTATCCAGAACTGCTGTCCAACCCTCAAAGAGCGTACTGGATTACATACGGGCAGACGCTACTGATCCACGGAGATGGCCAAATGTTCCGACATGTTCTCAACTTCCTGAGACTTGGAAAACTGTTTTTACCGTCTGAATTCAAGTAAGTGAAGGAAGGAAAGTATATGATGAAACCCCACCCTTTGTAATAAAGGGAACTTGAGTTTGCAGCCTTCAGGACGGAGGTTATAGTATTTCCAACATGTGAACTGCTATTGAAGGCAGCAGCTCTGGAGGCCTATGCCTCCCCCCACCCTCTCACCCAGCTGCCCAGCCCAACCTCTTGTCATTTACAGAGAATGGCCCCTCTTCTGCCAGGAGGTGGAGGAATACCATATCCCATCTCTCTCAGAAGCCCTTGTCCAAAGTGAGGCGTACAAGTAAGGGGACTTTGCTCCGAGCACCACATTCTGGAGTTTGTTCCTTTACGTTCCTCTTGGGAATCCTGTTTTAAGTCCCACCTCCCAGTAGGACCTTTTCTCCTTGGGGTTAACAGGGTGGGGCGGGCCCAGGATTGGGCAGTGACCTAAGTAAAACCCTGTAAAAGCCCCTTCTCCCCCACTCTCAGCCAGACTGACTGGGCAATTGATGGGCTAGTAGAATCTTCTGCTCACTAACCAATCCTTTTTGGAATCTGCAGGTCATGGACTCAGGAGAAGGAATCTGAAAATGAAGAAGCTTTCCCCATCAGAAAGCTGCACGTGGTGACAGAAGGGCCAGAGTCCCTGGTGGAGTTCAGTAGAGATGCCAAAGAGGTAAGGCCCAGCCTTCTTTGGTTTCTTGTTGTCCTCAAAGGATACTCCCACAAAGCTCAGGGCAGGCCTTGCTACTGCAGGCGCAGAGTGGAGTGCGGCAGGGACTGCATGGGTCCTGGCACAGAAACTGTTCTCTGAACCTGGGAGGAGGCACAGGGAAGTGCTGGCTGCGGTGGCCGGGGATGCTGATATATCCCTTTGGAATATAAGAGGCCCCTGGGCTGACACCACCCCTACTTGGACAGAGCAGAGCTCAGATGGATGACCCTATGGGGGATGGGATTATTCTGGGTGAGCGAGGGAAGTCTCAGAGGCCGGCCCATCAGACCAGGGTCGGGAGTGGGGGGTGCTCCAATGTGGAAGCACAGCATGCTGGGAGCTACTGCACCTTCCCTCCTCAGACTACAGCCTGCGCACCCATGGACTTCCAGGACAGCAATGACAGGACTCCATGGAGCAAGGCCAAGGGGACCCTGGCCAGGTCCAGCCAAATGGAGGAGGCTGAGCAGTACTCCCGGACCATCCAGATGTCCCTGTGCCGAGGTGCCAAACGAGCAGGCAATCCCAGCACATACTCCCACTGTTCCAGCCTGTGTGCCAACCCCAGACACTGGGGCACTTGCCCTGAAAGTCCCCCCAAGAAAAAGTCTGCCACAGTCAACCTTACACAGAAATGTGAAACCAAAGACCCTCCTGTCACACCAATGCAAAAACTCATCTCCTTGGTGAGGGAATGGGACATGGTCAATTGCAAACAGTGGGAACTCCAGCCACTGCCAGCTCCTCGGAGCAGCTCCTTGGAGGAGGCCACCCTGCAGCTCCCCTCGGGAAGTGAGGCTGCTTCCCAGCCCAACACCCTATCTTGCTGGAAAGGCCATTCCACAGCCTCAGAGAAGGATCTAGGCCTTCAGGCAGCGCCTGCAGCTGGAGCCAAAGACAAAGGGTCAGAGCCAGTGTTTAAGCCATACTTCCCCACGAAAAGAGCTGTCACCCTGAAGGACTGGGGCAAGCAGAGGTCAAAGGAGAGAGGTGAGTCCTGATCCATCCTTGATCCTGGTCTCATTTACAACAGGAAAAGCAAACCTTGACCAAGACCACAGAGTTAGTGACAAAGGGGACTAGAACCCTGCCAGCTCTGTGCCAAGCAGCAGACACACATATATAACCAACACAATGGCGTGGCTTGAGGGACTGAGAAACCACAGAAAGCATATGGGAAGTGGGTGCCCATGAAATAATGGAGCACACAGCAGGCGGGGGGGGGGGGGGGGGGAGGGGAGGGGGGCGGGGGGGCGGGGGGGGGAGTCAGCCAAGGAAGGAAGGGGAAGCACTAGTGCTTGTGGAACCAAGTCATCCGTCTGGCTGGAGGCCAGGCTTCCGTGGAGAAGGGAGACAGTCATCAGAGCAGGTCTTATGGCCCAAGTTCAGGACCTGGCACTTTGTCCTGATGCTAAGGGGAGTGGGCAGCCACTGCAGCCTTTTAAACACTGAGGTGTGCATTGAGAAAGCGTGCTCCAGACGCTGAGGAAATGCAGCAGCAGGAGGGGAAGTGTTGGAAGTGGTGAGGTCATTCTGGACGAATCAGGCTAGACAGGGTGAGGGAGGGTGGGAGTAAGGATTGGCCACAGGGGTCAGGTTTCTGGCTTGGGTGACTGCAAGGAGGTGGATGGTCACCGAGGTGGGACGGAGGACAAGGAGCTGAAGAGAGTTGTGCTGTGTCTGGTGGACAGGTGCAGAGCAGCCTGGGCCGGTGTGCCAAGACCTGCCGTGATGGACTGTTTCCTCTTTTCCGTCAAAGTCCTTCCCGGCGTATTCTGTCACCTTCCCTTTCAGTGGCTTGAGCCCTGCTTGGAGGGGCCTTCCTGAGCCTTGACTGTAAGCCACAAGCTGGTCTGTCAAACATACTTTTCAGAGTGGACGTGCATCAAAGTCTCGCCCCAAAAGCTCCTCATTTTATAATTTTACAAAGATTTCCAGTCTCCAGCTGGATTATTATTGGCCTATTAAATATCAGTCTTGGTTCGACAAATTTGGAGAATTTCTTGGAGTTCTGAAATTTAGGATATGGCTTACAATGATTCCAGGGCAATGAAGAGAGGAGAGCGAAGACAGGCCCCCGTCAATCCAAGGTGCCACATCTGAAAGCTGCAGACAGCAGCTGCTGGAAGGTGGGGATGACTGACTACTGGTCTGTCACCAGAGGTCCGCCCCCTGCTTGAGCTCTGAGATGGCTTAAGAACTCTTTCCCCATGTTACTTTTACAGAAAGCCCTGCTCCTGAGCAGCCTCTGCCCGAGGCCAGTGACCTAGAGAGCGCAGGGGTCATCCTCAAAGTGAGTCACCCCCCCGTGGTGGGCAGTGATGGCTCCTGCATGTTCTTTGAGGACAGCATCATCTACACCACACAGAAAAACGTCCTGAGGCGCACCCTGCCCACAGCCAGCCCCCTGCCCCGAGGTGAGGATCTGGAGCCAGGCCTGCACTTCCTTGTGGGGATGCCCAGGCCCCACCCAGGGTCCTTCAGGGACACTGTCTCCCTCAAGAGCCCTTACTGCAGGCTGCCTCTAAGGTCCTAGCTGTGGGCAGATGGGGCCACATCCACTCTCTCCTCCACAGAAGTGACTTTCCTGAGTTTCTCTCTGTCCTGGGAAGAGATGTTTTACGCACAGAAATGTCACCGCTTCCTGACAGACATCATCCTGGATTCCATCAGACAAAAGGACCCCAAAGCCATCACAGCCAAGGTGGTCTCCCTGGCCAACCGGCTGTGGGTACGTGATAGGCCCCGGGCCCTGTTCCTTCTCTTCCTGTCCCCTCGCCCTACAGTAAGTGGTACAAGACAAGAAGCAAGCCAGGATGGGGGAGGGGGGAATTGGTTAGGGGCAGAAGGGTGGCAAGAACAGAGACAGGAAGACAGGGCAGTATCATTTGGACCGAGCCTTGGCAGAGGCAGTATGCAGGGACAGCGACCACACTTCCCTGCAGCTACTGCAGGCCCAGGGAAGCCCTTGTTCTGCATCCCCCTCTGACAGGCTGAGAGCAAATGTGTGTCAGGCACCTGTCCCCAGCCCTGCCTGATAGTGGGCTCTTCTGGCAGACCCTTTGCATCAGCCCCAAGCAGTTTGTGGTGGACTTGCTGGCCATTACCGGCTTCAAGGACGACCGGCATACCCAGGAACGCCTGCACAGCTGGGTGGAGGTGAGAGCCACCCACACCCCACTGATATCTCAGTGACCCTGCAGATATCTCAGATGGACACTGTATCTTGCTGCCCAGAAGGCAAGGCAGGCAGCTAAACCTCAGGTCCCTGGGTCCAGGACGGGGCAGGGGAAAAGATGGTTGAAATGAACCAGTCTGGACTGGTCCAAAAGCAGTATTGAGGCTGCTTATTTCTGTAGTTTTCCTCCAATGACAAAAATTTTGTCTTCATTGCTAACAACACCGGCCACACTCAGGGATGCGCATCACACAAGCCCAGGGTTTTGGGATGCTGAAATCGGAGAAACCATTGGGTTTCAAAGGTGATACCAACTTCACCTACTTAATTAACTATGATGTCACCACTTTTGTACATTCCTTTCCTATTTAAGCTGCTTTAAAGCATTTTTATAAAGAAAAAGAAAATGTTTGGTAAGGGAAAAGGAATGACCGTGACCCAGGATTTTTGTTTTTCGATTCCTTAACATAATTTTAGCGTTCAAAGTTTATATTAAACATTATAGGTGAAAAAGAATTAGCTAATTTCTCATTAATCTGGTAGCTCTATAATCCAGTACATTATTATAACATCTTTACCTTAAACATACTAGTGCTAAATTATTAGGCCTCTGGCCTGACTGGAAAGGTGAAATCAACATCTACAGCTAGGAAGTAGAAAAACAGTGGCAGGAAACATACATGTTTGACCCTTTGGGCATTCTGCTCAGTTCCCTGGCAGCCCCTCTTAGCCACAGCCCTGTAAGATGTCCTCCGGGAGAACTGCGACCAAGAGCATCAAAGTTCCCCAACAACTGGCTTGTCCTGTCCCTGCGCCTGCCCATCTGGGAGAACCCTGCCCACACAGAGCCAGAGTAGGCAACTGGCCTGGAAATCAGGGATAAGACTGGCTTTTCCTTCCAGCTGACACTGCCTTTCGCCAAGAAATATGGCTCGTGCGTGGATCTGCTCATCCAGAGGGGTCTGTCTAAGTCTGTCTCTTACTCTGTTCTCAGCAAGTACTTACAAGAGGGCTAGGGTGCCCAGCGATGCTGTCCCCACATATCCCGAGTTTCCAAGACTCATTTGAACCAAGAATCTCCCCAGAATGCGTGTGCCCATCCAAGGGTGTGCATCAGTCTATTTTTATTGTAAACAAATAAAAGTGTAAACCACAAGTCAAAGGCCTAGACTCCCTCTCTGAGATGCCAAAAACCAAACAACCAGTGAAATAATTTTAGAAAACAAATCTAACTAAAAACTATTCAAAAGGCACTGAGTCATATAACCAACCTGACCCAGGTAAGAAGGGTCTGGGCCTGGGGAGCCCAGGCAAGAGTAAAGGCCCAATAGGGTGGGCTTGCCCCTCTGCTTGAGGAGCTTGGCTTTGAGACCAGGGCTTGGGAAGCAGCTGCTGGGAACTCGCCTGTGCTCCTCCTGAGTGGGGCAGCCCAGTCACTGCCTGGAGCTACCTGGTGCTCCAGCAGCCTAGAGCATGTAAACACCCCCCTTCTGCTCTAGCCTAATCCTAACCCACAACTGGGGTGGGAGCTGGAGAGGCGACAGAAGAAGGGGACACGGGGCCAGAAGCCCAGGATCAGGGTGCTCATTCAGGCTCTGCAGCAGACTCCCCCGGAAAGGTCCCTGCCTGTGTGTCCAATGGGCATAGACCTCCGAGAGGGTACTCAACAGGGCCAAGCATGCGTGCTGGAAGTGGCGCCAGTGCTGCCAAGCCCTGGTCATAGTAGATCCAGAAAGGTTATGTTCCTTGGAGCTACAGGCTGCTGGATCCACTGCTCACCTTCACTCCTGGGCTCAGACCTGTGGTACCAAGCTAGATGTGAATGCCTATTTCCTCAGCTCAGGGTCCAGGTGGGGTCTCTGAGGAATGGCTCTGGCTCACCCACCCCCACTTCCACCTTTGGGCCTTAGGCCCAGACTGGGCTGGGGAGGCGCTGCAGGATATGAAGTGAAATGGGACTCACATAGGACAAGTCCTCAAGGACCTTGCCCAGGGCCTGCCCTGACACATAGCTGCTGTCAGAGCCACTGGAGCCACTAGCTGACGGGCACTGGGACGAGACCTCTGAGTCCTCAGGAGCTAGGAAGGGAGAATGGGTGAGCTGTGAGCAGGGGCGGCCCAGACCCCAGGTCATGCCCTCCTGCCCCTGGCTTAGCCCAGACCTACTCAAGGACGGCTGGCTGCCCAGCTCCACTTCAGTCTCCAGCGCTGGTTCCTCTGGGAAGCTAGTGGAATACAGGGGCCAGCGGAGGCCCTGAAGAGCTGGGTCTCTGTACAGGTGCAAATTCAGGGACCCCAGTACAGAGCAGGAGGCAGGGTCTGCAGGAAGGGAGTGCGAGGTCCCCAGGTAGGGGCTGTCATAGTCGAAAGGGGCCACGGCAATGGAGGCCCGAGAACGAACTTCTGCATAAGAGAGGGTCAGAGTGGGACTGGTGAGAGCCCACCTGGGCCCAGGTCCTGAGGAAAGTGAAGACCAGGGCTGACAGAGGTCCACGTTGCCTCCCACACAGCTCTCCTCACCCCCGCCCCGTAAGGCTACCTCGGCACTTTAAAACGTAGTTGATGGTGCGGTCGTTGATAGCTTCCTCGTTAGGGGCGATGTCCCGGAAGGCTTTGTTCCCCACACCCATGGACACCATCTCAGCCATGCGCACCTCTGGGTGAAGAAGACATCAGCCTGGCCCTCAGCATCCATCTGTGTCTCCCCCTTCAGTCTTTCCTCAATGCCCATGCCCAGCAGACAAACCACCCTGTGCACTGAGCCTCTGTGGTGCCAGGCTCTCTTCCCAACAACCCTGTGTGCAGGTAGAACCCCCCTTGTAGAGACGAGGCCTCTGGTGTCCACGGCCAGAGGCAGCAACAGCGGGACTGCTGACTTAGAGGTTCTTTACGCTGCACTGGCTGCCGCTGCTGGACCTCCTTCCCACTTCCTGAGCATTTCCAAGTCCCTGGGCCCTCCCTGAGCCCCTGTGGGACAACAGAAGATCTCTGGGGTGAAGTAGGGACAGGGACCTACCCTTGTTGTGGAGGGCCTGCTTCCAGAGCAGGTGGGAGATGTCAGCTGTCCAAGCTTGCTTGGTGGCCAAGCTGGCAGCTTGCAGCACAAAGGTGTCCCTGGCCTTGCGACGGCGGAACCAGATCTCGAAGCGCAGGTTGCTATCCCCACAGCACTCAGTCAGGCCGAGGTCGGCCATCTGTGTGACCAGCAGAGGAATGGGGTGAGGCACTGGGAAGCAGGGTGGCACGGGGCGGAATGTTGGGGGGGCTACCTTGAAGGAGCGCTTGTAGGCAAACGTGCCGATGCCCGTGGGTCCTCGGCGAGGCTTGCTGAAGAGCAGCAGCTCCTCAAAGAGGAAAACGCGGCGCAGCGACTTGCGGCGCCCAGTGCGCACTGTGAACTCATCTTGTCGCACCAGCTGCCCCTGTTCCTTGAGGTTAACCTGCCAAGTTGGGGCCCAGTGGGTGCCCAGCCCTTTCTGACCCGCTCCCTTGACACCCACTGAATGTGCCCACCGCGACCTGGTATGACTCACGTCACAGCCCTGGATGGCATCCATGGCAAGCAGGTCATTGCCATGTCGCAGCTGGAAGTGCACCAGGCTCTGGGCAGCCTTCAGGGCACTCAGCTCCTGCGTGGGCCCCCCGCAAGCCCGTGCCAGCTCCTGGAGCAGCAGTGCATATTTGCTCATGCGCTGGACGGGCTTTAGGAGGTAGGAGGCCAAGTCCAGGTGGTCTCCCAGTGCTCGCTGCTTGTCCTGCCAGGGGGGCAAGAGACCATCAGGCAGCTTAGGGTACTCCTGCCATTCCCCTTCCCCCTACAGACTCAGGCTCACCTACCTTGAAGAAGTGACCATAGCTGGTCATCAGGGCGTCGGAACGAGGTTTATTTTTGCTGTACAGCGCATACATCCCAAACTGCACCCTCTGCAAAGACACGTAGTTCAGTCCCGGGTGCAAGGGGGCCAGACCACTCTCAGCTTGAGAGGGCCAGAATGCCAACAGGCAGCTCCCTGGAAGGCCTCCCCCTGCAGATCCAATCTGCCAGCTTTGAATGAGGGGGCGGGGGGGCTCCCCCACAGGCCCTCTGGGGAAGAAGTCCTGTGTCCAGCTCTGTTCCTCCCACAGCTCTGAGAACACTCTCTGGTCTCGCCTCACCATGGACTACTCCTCTTCTCACTGCACCTTCACCTGTCTCTTCCTTGACCACTGGGCCTCTTTCCTGCCACAGGCTTTGCACTTGCTCTTTCCTCTGATGGGACCTCTGATGCCAGCTCCTCCCTCTGGCCTCGGCTCAATCCTCAGCTTCTGCAAGACCTAACTGCCCTCTGTAAAGGGGGAACCCCTGCACCACTGGTAACTCATGATCATCTACCTATCCTGATTATTTCCTCCCAGCCCCAACTATTATATAGTCTACAATTACCCTTTTCACTTTTATGTCTCCTCTCCCTAACTATGAGCATCCCGAGGGGCAGGGCCCTGTTGGTCCCATTCATAGCTGTCCCCAGCACAAGGCCTAGCACCAAGCATGTGCCCAACAGCTTTGCTGAGTGTGGCAGAATCAGCGGGGCCGTGTGGCCCAGGGGACTTACATGGCGCAGGAAGGCATAGGCTACCCGGGGAGGGTGCCGCGTGCAGGCTTCCAGCTCACGCAAGAAGAAATGGCAGTGGAAGTCACGCAGCTTCTCCAAGTTGCCAAAGAGGTGGGCACGCTGGCCACGGAGGCCCTGGGGCACATCAGAGCGATCCAGCTCGGGAAAGTAGTTCTCTATGGTATAGTCAAGGGCACGGACATACTCCCGCTCTGTAGCCACCATCTCTGCCAGCACCAGCTGGAGCCTACCAGGTAGGTGGAGTCAGGACCCTAGACATCTGCCCTGCCGCTGCCCTCCCTGCCCTGCCCTGCCCAATGACTGTACCTGTTGGGACTCCTGGGGTCAGAGCTGCCTGGCAGAGGCATAATGGGGGGTGACCCAGGCTGGGCACCACATCCCATCTCTGGTCTGTGGCAGGCAGCCACAATGGCCGCGTGGTGGCAGTGGTGGACAGACTCTCTGAGACTCTGCCCCAGATTCCGATCAAGGCTGTATGCCTTTCTCAGAGGAGGGGTGGCAGGCACAGCTGGGACCCGGCTGGCACAGAGGCTCGCTGTGCTGCCTGTTGGTGGCGGCTTCAGTGCAGCCTCTAGCTTCTGGTCCAGGGCCAGCCAGGTGTCCTGGCACTGTGCCCAGGCCCAGCGGCACTCCTGGCGGATGTTTTCGGAGCCCAGCCCTGTGGCCAGAGCCCACATCTTTCGGAAGTGGGCAGGAGGTAAGTCCGGGTGCTTGGTCCAATGCAGCTGCAGCCGTTGCAGCACAACCCCCGGGCGCTCCTGCTCCAACTCTGCCAGCACTCTCTGCCCCTCCTTAGCCCACGTCGAGGCCTGCAACATCAAGGCCACATGAGCACTGAAGGGGAAGCGCACCAGGACTGCCAAGCCTTCTCCCCACGCTCCATCCCCACAGGGTGCTGGCCCCAGGCCACATCCCCAGTGGTTGAATTTGGGGTCAGACGAAGATAAGGAGTGAGAACAAGCAGAATGACCAGGAAGAGCTCAGGCTGTGGAGGAGCTGGACAGCTACCCCTCTAGCCCTACTGACCACCTGGAGGCAGGGACAGGACCCGTCACACACCTGCTTGAAGAAACACGACAGCCTCTCAGCATCTGCCAGTCGCTGCCGCCGCTGGGCCAGAGCCCTAGAGAATTCAGTCAGCTGGTCTTGCAGGGCCAGAAATTGGGCCCCAAGGGGGCCCAGTTCAACTGCCTCCCAGCCAGCCAGTGGCTGCAGAAACTTCTCTCCTTGCCTGACCTGCTCCTGGAAACAGGGACTGGGCTCAGTGGCCGGGTCTGAAGGTGTCGCCCCCAAGCCCAGGTCTCCTCCACTGACATCTACACATTATCATCAGGTCTGTCCTGTAATTAAAGATCCTCCCCGCCCCCCACAACACATACACATTTCTCTCTCTCTCTGCCCCTCCCCACAGCCAAATCTTTCTGGAGGAATTGGCTGTCCTCACTACCACCATCACTTCCGCTCATCCGCCCACTCCAGTCCCACTGCTGCCCACCTCCCTGCAAGTTTCCAGACTCGTCCGACTCCACAGCTCGGCAACATCCAACCATCTCTCTCCTGGCTCCCAGCCCCACCCGCTTTCCTGACTCTCCTTGTCCTTCTCTGGTAGTTCCTCCTCCTCCTCCCAGACCTTTACCCAAGCCACTGAACACGGAGGCTCCTGAAGACTGCCCACCCTACCTCCCCAGGCGATCTTGTGTGACCACACTTCAAATGGCACCCACAGATCCACATCCACCAAGTGACCTTCTACAGCCACATCCCTCCATGGAGTGACAGGCCCAATCCTGATGGGTCTTCCTCTTGTTGCCCCAGTCATCTCCGAAGCGCACCCAAGACTGGATTCATGAATGCACTTCCCCCACAAGGTTCTTGTCTCCTGGTACCTCTCAGGGAGCAAAACCCATTCATTCCTACAACCTCCCTGTCCCTCTTACCCTCTCACACACGCCCAACATCAAACCCCATCAACTTCTCAGATCCAACTCCTCCGCTTTCATCCTGGCCAGAGCAACCAGCTCCTACCTGAAACATTGCAAGTGCTTTCTTTCTTTCTTTTTTTTAATCCTCACCCAACATGCAGAAGGGAGGAAGAGAGGGGAAAAAACATCGAAGTGAGAGAGAAACTTGGATCGGCTGCCTTTTGTACATGCCCTGACAGGGGACCAAATCCACTGCCTAGGCATGTGCCCTGACCAGAAATCAAACCTGCGACCTTCTGGTTTATGGGACGATACCCAACCGAGCCACATTGGCCAGGGCAGCAATTGCCTCTTCAATGGACTCCCCACATCCATTCTCCAAATTATCATCTACCCAGAAACCAGGGTGGAAATGTTCCTAGAACACAGATCTGAATGTGACTTTCCTGCTTAAACTGTACAGCATTACAGGGCCCAGAGATCTGGCCACCGACCACTTTTCCAGCCTTGTTTAACCTCATCTCACCCTTCTCTTCCTCCCCGTTCCTCTCTACATTTCAACCTCACTGACTTTCCTACGGCTCCGCGGGCAAGTCATGCTCCCTCCTGACACAGGACCCTTGCATGTGCTGATTGTTCACTCAGCCCGCAACATCTCATACCTCCAATCCTCTTCTGCCTGGTTGATCCCGACCTATCCTTCAGATCTCAGCTCAAAAGTCACTACTTCAGAAAAGCCTGCCCAACACCCCTTCTGGGTCAGGTGTTTATTATACACTCAGGTAGAACCACCCGCATTACTTCTCTCCAGATCTCTTTTCGCCTCAGTTTGCAAACACAAATATATGATTTTGAACCTTTAATTACTTCTCTGCTGGACTGTAAATCCCAAGAGAGCAACGGATAGACTTGCTTTCACCCATCCTGCATTCCTAGTCCCTGGCAAAGTGCCCCAAAACCTACAGAATGAAGAAGTGGCCAAACTCACCTGGGCAACCTGGTCCAGCTCCTGAAAAGGGCCTTGAGCCTGGAGCAGTGCGTCCAGTGAGGGCTCCCTTGGCTCCTCCAGTGCTGGCCAGCCCACCTGCTGTAGCCACACTTCAATCTGGAGGGGCACAAACAGGGAAAGGACAGCTGCTGTGGGTTGGGTGGTCATGCTTGAGATCAGGGGTGGGGCCCATCTGGGTGGATGGTTCCCACCTGGTGCAGGCCACCCTCCCGGGCCTTCAGTGTCTGGACCAACTCCAGTGCCTGTACTCGACGGTTACTCTGCAGGGTCAATTGGTGCAGCAGCCTGTCCACGCAGCCATACAGCTCATCGACCTTGTCCACTGCTGGCCTAGGGTAGGATACATGATCTAAAGGTCCATGCCAGTTGCCTTGCTCCACTCCACCCTATCCTGGGACCACAATCCTGGCTGGTTCAGAGCCAGCCAGCTGAGCCATTGGCATGAGATATGGTGAGTTGGTGGAAGCTGGGCTTGTACCTACCTGTAGTCTGGGCTCTGGGTCACCTCTGGGACCTCCTGCTTCAGCCACGCCAGCTCCAAGCTCCCCTGGCATTGTAGCCATGCTAGATGTGGTGAGCCTAGCACGTGCTGCATCAGCACCCGTGCCTGCTGTAGCAGCTGACCAACTTCCTGATTAAAGGCAACACGCAGTAGAGGTGAGCACGGGAGGAAAAGAAGGAGACAGGGAGCATCTGGGGAGGAGTCAGGAGGGGACACTCACCCCAGTCTCCATGGGCTGGGGAATGGCCTTCATGCTCTCAATGGCCCCCTGAAGCAGGGTACAAACCACCTGGCAGCTCTGCAGTAGGGCTTCCAGCCGCTGTGAGTAGGAGCAGGCATGACAGACCGGCGCACAGTGCAGGTCCCAGGCATTCTGGGTTCCAGGCTGCCGCAGCCAGCCCAGGAGAGGCTCCTCTGCTGGCTGGGGTGCCGGCATACCCACCCTACGCCCTACCCGGTGCACTGACCATGCGGAAGTCCAGCCAGGCCTGATGGCAGTAAGGCAGGCCTCCTCCCAGTGAAGCAGGTAGCGATGAAGTGGAGATGTGGGTCAGCAGGCTCTGATGAGAGGACAACTGCTTTAGCTGCAGGAAGAAAAGTTGTTGTGACCCAGGCCTGGCGAGGCAGTACCCCACCGCCACCCCTAGCCAGCGTGGCTCAGTACCTGCAGCCCTGAAGGCACCTCCTCTGGCATTTTCCCCACCAGCAGCACCTGGCGTACACACCCTGGGGCTGCTTCCTGAAAGGCATCTGAGCTCAGCCCTGCCCCCAACCCTATGGTCGGAGGTGGGGAGCTACAATCCTGTACTTACTTGCAGTTGGCTGAGCCCCCAGAAGAGGGAAGAGCTTGGAGGACAAATTTGGGCGTCCACTAGCACAGTCAGCCCCAGAGCTTGAACTTCAAGGCTAAAGAAACAAGCTTTGTTCAGTATCTAGTTCCCAGGCCCCACCATCTCATGGCGTGGGCTCTATCCCCCAACCTCTGCCAAACCTGGGGATGCTTCGCAAGTAGAGCAGGAGGCGGATGAGTTCGTGGCTGCTGCACTTGGGATGAAGCCAGGTGTGGCTATCAGCACACAGAAGCAGCACCGCCCGGCCTTCTACATCCCGAGTCCCTGAGGGGAGAGGGCAGTGAACATCTGCCCAATTGGTCACCCTACCTCCACCACCTCTAGTCCCCCCGCTACCTGGCAGGGCAGCCATGCCACTGGCCAGCAGCTCCCAGGCGAGGTCTTGGGCCAGGAGATAGTCAGCAGGCTTAGGAAGTGTGGATCCGCTGGGGTCTTAGAAAGGGAAACGGCCCCCTACTCAGAGATCCCTTCCTTGGACCTGGATTTCAGCCTAAGTAGGATGGGAGCCCTCCCCAAGTCCTGGCACCCCCTCCACGCATTCCCACTCCCTTCCAAGCCATCTCTGCCCAGTCTCCCTTACCTGCCTCCAGCAGCTGTGGTGATGTTTCAGATAAAGGGCCTCCAAGGTCCACAGAGTCGCTGTCCAACCCCCCAGTTTCCAAGCTAGCTGGCATTACTCTACCTGGATCTGGGTCTCCTGCCAAGCTTCCCCCTTGGCTGGCACTCTTGCCCTGTGCCAGGCTGAGGTGGGAGGACATTGGGCATAGGAGGCTCTCCACTTCAGAGGGAACTGCTGCCTCTGACTTGCCTGAGGAACCTCCTAAGGTGCCCCTCTGGCTATCCCCTGACCCATCCACAGACATCCGTCCTGGGGTTGATTGAAGCTCCCCAGGCATGGCGCTGCCCTGTAGCCCTTCACCTTGGGCTTCCCCTGCTGGTGGTCTTGGAGAATTGGGGTTCTTAACCTGCATCTGGGGAACAGGTTCCTCCTCATCCCAGGCATCCTTGAAACTGCACACGGCAAACCTCCAGTCGGTGGCGTGGCCCTGGGAGTCTGGAGACTCATCCCCATTCTCCAGGGGCCCGTCCATCACCCACTCCTTAATGGTGGGGGGCCTGCTCACGGAAAGCGGAAAAGGGGCTGGGGCTTCCGTGTGAGCTGAGGCCTCAGCTAACCCAGGAGAAGGGTTGAAAACGGTCGGGAAGCACTCAGCAGATAAAGCAGAAGGCACTAGGCTGCCGGAGATGCCAGTTTTGGTGCCGGGGCACAGAGGACGCAGACGTTGCTTCAGTTCAGGCCTGAGGAAAAGGGAGAAGGGCAGGAGTCTCCCTTCTGTCCAGGCCCTGCCGGTCCACGCTCACGTGGCTCCCACCCTCGGAAGCGCGCTCTCGCGGCTTTGCAGTTCTATGCTGGGGGCGCTGCCTCGTGCTCCCACTCGCCGGCCCAATGGGACCCTGGCTTCTCCCGGGGACACGCGTGCCTCCCCCCTCGCCCGTCTGCCCGCCGCACTCACACCCCCAAGGCACTACACGGGGATCAGGGAAGACTAGGAGCCTGCGCAACCGGAGCCCTCCAACGTACCGCAGCGGAGCTTCGACGGCGCGTAATAACGCGCCGCCGGCGTCCGCGGGCGCCGCCTCCTGGCCGCGGGGGAGGGAACGCAGAGCGTCCGAGGTCACGGCGCCGCGCCGCCCCCTGGGGGCCGGAGGACAGAGCCACAGCCCACCGCGCTAGGCCCGACGGCAGATGCCCGCTGCCCGCCAACTCTTCTTCCCCCGCGGGCCAGGATGGCTCGGCGCCACCCGCATCCCAGGGCCCCGCTGACTTTGACTCAGCTTCTCAGTCTGGTAGGAGCAACGGCCAACGGCCGTTCCACCGTTCCCACTCCCTAAAAAGCGGTGTAGTGCGCAATGTGGGTCCTCCTGGGGGTGGAGGGAGGGAAGGGCTTGGCGGGGGTCGGGGAGGGGGGCAATGCTTCTGTTCTTGAATGCGCACGGTAAGGGGTGGTCCTGTCTCAGCCTCCCTAAGCAAAACAAGGCGCACTCATTTCTCTCGGCCAGGAGAAGGAAAGTGTGGGTCCAGAGTCCCTAAGTCCACACTCTCTAAGCCCAGGCCAGCTGCTTGGGGCTGCTGGGAACCAGTAGAGGTTATCTTCATGGACGGTGGGAGGGAGGGGGTCCTCCACTGCAGCCCCATCTTCCTTCCAGGCCCCAGGCTCGAGGCCCAGTCACCAAGAAACAAGTTGTTTGATCCCCTGATGGGAAGAGGGGCTGCTATCCGGCTGGAGAGAGGGAGGGGGTTGGGAATCCTCTGGGGTGGGAGCAACCCAGGCCTGTCAGAATCCACCAATTCACCAGGCCCAGATCCTCCACTCCCTTATATTCCTGGCATTTCTTTCACAAACACCCCTTCCCCAGCCAACACCCCCTTCCCCACAAAGTCTGGCCAAGGAGGCTAGAAATGAGGTCTGATCCTGGAGCCAGAAAGATGCTAGCCCAGGCCTGCATCTCCACTTACCTGCTGGGTGAGCTCCGGCAACTCAGTTCTCTTTGAGCTTCACCTTACTCACCTGTTTAAAAAAAAAAAAAAAAAAAAGCCATTTCTTTCTCTTGGGATTGTCATGAGGACTAGGGAAGACCCTGTATGTCAAATGTCCACTTGCTGCCAGCACTGCCCCTCACTTCACCCCCAGCCAGCGTGTCCTCAACTGGTGAAAGTCACTTGGAGAGCTGACATGGGAGATCCCTCCCAGTTCTGAGGTATGAGGTCCCTTTGAGGCAACTCCCTAACACTCCCCGAAATTTGTGGGAAGATTGTTAGAAGGTGGGCTATATGCCCCACAGCATGCTCAGGCCCTTGATTCCCGGGTATAATGCCTTTCCCGACTCTAAAGCAAAGCAGGGACTTTCTTCATGAGCCCAAGGAGGCTGCCAGAGGAGGGAACCTGAGCATCAGAAGCAAGCATAGCAGGAACAACAGCAGCCCTCCCTCCTCCCAGCACCCAGAGTCCAGGCTCTCAGCTACCGAGAAGACTTCTTTATGAGCTGATCTGGCTGCAAGAGAGGAACCTTGGAGTTGTCCTGCTCCATCCCCATCGCCTCAGTGGGCCTGCTCATCCCACTCTCCTTTAGCGTCAGTGAGCATCAGGATCAACTTTGGCTCCTTCCCCAGCTATCCCAGGGCCGCCCACTGAGTCACTGCCTCCTGCTCCCTCCCACCCCTTCTGCTGCCCACTGTCTGCCCATTTCCACCCACCAGCCAGACCCCCAAGGAGGGCTAAGAGCTGGGGGAGACCTGCTGGCAGGCACACATACCCCTGCAATGCCAGAGACAAATAAAGAGACCTCAAGCCACAGGCCATAGCTAACCCCAGCAGCCCTGGGCACAGGCAAACAGATTAGGGCCAGGCCCTGGTTAATTCGCTCCACACAGAATGTGCCTTGTAAGCTGCATGCACATAGAGACTACGTGTTGTCCACTTCTGTACTTTCAGCGATAATAAATGCTTAGGGGAGGCCTGAGACTGGTCACATTACCCCTGCCCTCCTGAGGCTCTCCATCCATGAGCCAGATGTCAACCAGAGTCACAAACAGAGACAGACTCAGAGGCTCTGTCTGAAAGGGACACAGAAGAGGCAGAGGGCTACAGGATGCACAGCCCCAGGATGGCAAAGATACAGATAGAAATGGGAACAGACCGAGACCTAGTGGGGAATACTGGGGGCTGGGCCTGGAGTCAGCCTGGGCTGCTGACCACAGCAGGCTCTGTGGGCTGAGGTTGCAGGACTGAGCAGTGACTCATGGGGCCCATCTCCGTGGTTCTCCTGGCAGCAGAATCCACTCATAGCAGCCTTTTCCACTGAGATCATAAAATGCGGATGGCCTTCCCTCCCCTGCCCCTTTTCCAACCTTCTCTCACCTTCCCTCAGCCTCCCATTCCCTGCCAATATAAACAAATCAAAAGTAAAGTGGGAGCTCTGTGCCTCAGTGGGCCTAGTAATAAGGGACCTGTAGTTATTGCCCTTACTCCATCCCAAATCTTACATATGCTCTTTAATACTGTCCCAGACAGTGAGGGTGACATATACCCCAAATCTTCTAGAGGTCTCTCACCTTTGGCCTAAATAAACTCCAAACTCCTTAGTGTGGAATCCAAGGCCATCCAGAGGCATCAGATCCTTCCTGTCCAGTTACCATACTGGCCTGGAAAACTCATCTGATTACAGACCTTGGTTAGCCTCCTCTACCTGGAATGCCCACACCCGTCTCCCCCTGATCAAAATCCTTCCTCCTTCGAGGCCTGGACACAGTTCAGGTGGCACTGAAGGCCATTTCTGCTGTCCTGCCCAGTCCGGTGGTGACCCATAGGTGAGCCCTTGACTTGCTCTCTCTCCTGCACCCCAGATGCCCATCTCCCCAGCACTGCACTCACTTGCTTTCTTCCCCCAGTCCCCTTGCCGCTGACCCACCCGATCTGCCTGGCAGTCCCACCCTTCTTAGTTGCCCAGTGCCAGGCCCAGAAGCCCCTTTGCACCCCCTCCCCTACACCATCAGTTGCCTGATTGTGTGAATTTGATTTCTACAACCTTTCTAATCTAGTAATTCTCCAAGGGTGTGGTCTCTGGACCACCTCCCTCTGGAGCACTGGTTAAAATGACAAATTTTGGGGTTCCCAAACACCTGCTGAGTCTACCCCCATAGAACCTTTGGGGTAGGCCCAGGAATCTGCGTGTCTGATAAGCTCTCAATGACTCTGACTCTGAAGGCTGAGAACGGCTGCTGGTCCTCTTCATGTGCCTGGGCCGCCTCCCAACAGGTCTTCTCTCGCCTTTCCTTCTACCAGTCCGTCCTCCACCCGGAGTTTCACACATCGCCCACCTGGCCCCAGCTATATTTGAGCTCCCTAAAGCACATCGGTGCCCACACCACTCCCAGATCCCAATTGTTTCAGGCCAGCTCTCTGCCACCCTCAAAACTCAGTAGGGCCTCCCTACCCAAGCCTTGTGTCCCTGGCTGGCTGCTCCCAACCACATCTCCCGCTGTTTTTTTGCCACGTGTGTACTAGGCATTGTTTTTTAATGCAGCTCTTTGTACCTAGAATGCACCCACCCAACTGCGCCTGTGCTGTCTGAGCCTCCACGCACACACACACGCGTGCACACACACACACACACACACACACACACTAACTCCTCCCAAAGCCTGCCCGGACCTCCTGAGGCCCCGTAGCACTTTCAGTGCTCTTTGCCTTTTAGCACAAGATAAAGTAATGACAAGCATTTGCAATCCCTTCCCATGGGCCAGGCTCTGTACTAGATTCTTCTCATTTTATCGTTGAATCCTGATCGCAGCCTGATGAAGTAAGTATGGTTTCACCCCATGTTAGAGATGAAGCCACGGAGGCTCAGAGAGACTATGTAACATGCCTAAGATGACACACCTGGTGAGTGACAGCTGGGACTGTTAATTACGAGGCCTTAATCACTGCCAACTGCATCACACAGAAAAAGTGACTACACTTGTAACCTTTGCAGTGTGCCAAGTCCTTCAGCTCTGTCCAGACAGAAAGTGGATTGGTGATTACCTAGGGCTAGGCCGGGGGTAAGGAGTGAGTGCTAACGGGTACAGGGTTTCTTTGGGGAATAATGAAAATGTTCCAAACTTACATTATGGTGACGGTTGCACAAATCAATATATTAAAAATGTCCAAGCTGTAACATCTCATATGTGTGAATTTTATGGTATGTGTGTTATATCTTAGTAAAGAGAGATCTATCTTTTAAAAGTCCTTCAGACACGGGTTGAGTTAAATCTGGCACCGCTGCTACCATGGACTTCTGTCCCTAGATGTTTCTGGCCCCCACACTACCGGATTTGTGTCATAAACACTCAGGGTATCCAGTGCCCTTGAGATTGCCCCCCGACCCGCCATGCGCAGAACACTTCTGTTCGTTTGCCCTACGCTTGCCTTCGGGCTTTCAAGGAAGGCTTGTTGGTCCCAGTGTATGGTGGCTGCATATCTGGGCACGTGGCACCTGACCATTGGGGTCTCTTTCGCTGCTGGCCTTCCCTGTTTTGTGGACTCCTATTTCTGTGACCCTGTGCTCATAGAGATCCTCCGGAATGCCACTGCAGGCCCCTGAAAGGGGACAATATTGAGAAGGTATGAGAGAGGAAGGAGGGAGAGAGGGAGGGCCAGAGGGCCTAACAGTCCTTCCCAGGATCCCCTCTCCAATCTCTATCCCAGAAGCCCTGGGGCAGGTGGTTGGGAGTTTCCATTTCCCTCACCAGATATTCTTGTTGCCACACCCCTGCCCCTAGAACCCCCAAACACATGGACACAGGACACGCATCCATCCGAGGCGTGTTTAATGTGTCTTCAGTTCAAGGTATAAAACACAGGGCAGGCGCTAACCCCAGGAAAGTCAACTGCCACCCCATCAGCCCCCTTACCACTGCAGCCAGGCATCCAAGCCCCCAGACAGTGGAGCAGTGGCCCTGCCCCCTTTCCTGCTTGAGAAATGTCAAGGAGGTGATATGGGAGCCCAGAGGCGACTGTCCCCCTTCCTCAGAAAACCCAGACCCAAGGATCCGAAAGGTCCAGACTTGGGTACAGAGCAGTAGATCCTCAGAGTGACCCTGGCTAAAAAGCAGCCTTGACCTGAAGCCTGGCCCAGCCCTGTGGCCTTGGTGCTGGAAAAGGAGAAACTATCACCCCAATAACTGGCAGCAAACGGAAGGAAATAAAGCAAGAAGTGAAGACATTCCCAGTGCCCTAAAAAAGTTGGTTATGGGTAGCTGATGCAAGAGGGCAGCAAAGCCTGAGGTTGAGACCTGCTCCACCTCCCACCCCACCCCAAACCCTCTGAGGACCAGCCCCTTGAGGAACCTCATTGCCACTGTCCTTGAGCTGGCGCTAAAGGGGGGTGGAGGGCAGGAAAGGCCAGTGCCAGCTGAGGAATGATGTCCTTGCTTTGGGGGCAGGAAACAGCTGCCTAAAGTGAGCCCAGGAAGGCCGGCTGGGGAAGGGGCATCAGCTATCCAAGTCTCTGGGTCTCGCCCCTAGCTCTGGACTGGGTCTTGAGCCAGGGCTAGGGCCTCACTAAAAAAGGGGCGGTGGCAGGAGTTAGGAGAAGGGGTGGTGGTGAAAAGGGCCCCTGTGAGGACCAGCCCAGGAGACCCTTCTGACCTGCCCTAAGGGAGCCCAGTAGCTACTTCTGACCCCGTGTCAGGCTGAGTGGGCTTCTCCGCCCTTTCTTCCAGGAACACTCCCTACAGGGACTCTGGCCTCCTGCTCCTCCCCGAGTCTCTGGGCTACAGCCGGCCACCTCTGTTGAGCTGGATGCACCAGTGGGAACTGGCAGTGCCTGGGCTAAGATGTGAGTGGTCCTCATGTTCCATGAGCGGCTCCAGCTCCTGCTGCCGGGGGATGTCAGCGCTGCTCTCACTGCGGGAGCGGCCAGCCTTGGCCAGGCTTGGAGGAAAGGCGAAGCTGGGGCGCAGATCCGAAGGCAGGTCAAGAGGGGCCTGGGGCTCTTTAGCAGCTGGTCGGCAGGAAGGCAGGTGGGTCACAGTTGGGGCCTGGGTGCAGGGCGGGGATGCCAGGCTCTCCAAGGATGAGATGCTCTGGTTCCAGCCCGTCTGCATGTCCACCGGCACAATCTTGGTGGTTTCCGAGGACACGTAGACTGCCAGGTCCCCCTGCCCACTCTTCCAGGGTAGCTCCTTCTCTGCACAGGTTGGAGAGGGGGGAATGATACGTGGGCTCGGACACACCTCAAGGCTCCCTGGAAACAGAGAGTACACACACGCCCATTACCAACGCAATGGAATTCTCAAGTACAAGCACATTTTCATAAATAAATTCACTCTACAGTTGCCATATTGCATCCATTTGTGTGATTATTTGATGAATGCCTTGCTGAAGGGGAGCTCCACAGCTGGTTTTGCTCTTCATTGTATCCCCAACACCTAGCACAGGGCTGGGCACATAGTAGTTGCTCAACAAATACCTGTTGAAAAATGAAAATAACTACGGCAAGAAAAGGCAGGAGCCAGGGAAAAAAAGCTCCATCTTCAATCAGCTCTCACCCGACTTGCAGTCTCAGAAACCACATTCCGCCAAGCCCCATCCCAGGGTAAGATGGCAGCGAGGATGAGGAAGACCTCAGGGCTCCAGCCAAAGGCTTTGCTGCTGGGAACTCTGCCTGAGCACTCACCACAGCCCTTTGGTGGGACAGAGCCCAGGAGTGTGAGCTCATTCAAACCTAATAGCAGGCTAGGGCCGTGCCAAAAATAGGATGCCAAAAAGTGGACGTGAGCTGAGAATCCCAGAATACAGGGGGCCAGGTTAGGAGGCTTAGCCTCTGTATGACAGGAAGTCTGAGGTTCTGAAAGAGGAAACCTGGGAAAGACAAGCCCTCTGGCCAAAGTCAAGCACGATGCCTTGCGTGTAATAGGCGCTCAGTACGTGTCTACTCATTGATAAAGTCCTGAGCAGTCCAATCAAGTAGACTGAGTACATCGTAAAATGCATTGATGACTGAAAGTAACACCGCCTCTTCTGGAAAGACCTGAAATGTTAAATTTTAATCACCATGAAATTAAAACAACAAAACTCTTCAGTGTTCACCTTTGGAGGATGCTGGGGAATTAACTCATGGTCTGAAAACTGATCAATAAAAGGAAAAAATCAAGCATTTATCCATTCTTTCCTGTATGAACTATGTCTCAAAGTAACTAAGTAATGATGGGGGGGAAGTTGGTCATAATGCAGACAAAAAAAATAGATGTAGAATATCACCACTGTGCAACCCCAAATGAAATGTGGGATCTGGCCACGACCATCAGTGGCTGCGGAGACCATTTGATGAAAAGCTGACAAGGAACTTGACAATGGAGAGGTCTGGGCAACAGCGTCTGAGCCCAGTGGTCAATGGCGGATAACCAGGTGGAATGTGCTTCCTGGTGCGGTGCAATGGGAAGTACACCATCACCACTTACAAAATATTTTCACTAAACAAATCAAAACCAAAATCTGATCTAGATATAATTACCAGTTTAAAGGAAATAATAAGATTAGCTAAGAAAATGAGACAGTCTAGATACACAAAATTTGAGAACATACAGGAAGAAGGGGTCAAAGAGTGGCCAGGAACCACTCATTGGATGGAACAATTCAGGTTTTGGTTTTTTTAGATTTTTTTTGTTCTTTTAAAAAAGATTTTATGTACTTATTTTTAGAGAGAAAGGAAGGGAGGGTGAAAGAAAGGAAACACTGATTTGAGAAAGAAACACTGATCAGTTGCCTCTCACACATGCCCCGATCCGGGCGGGACCAAACCCATAACCCAGCCATGTGCCCTGACCAGGGATTGAACCAGCGACCTTTTGCTTTGTGGGACAACACCCAACCAACTGAGCCACACTGGTCAGGGCTAGATTTTACCTAATAAAAATAAGTAAAGCAAATATAACGGACAGTGAAACATATTAAATGACACTTTGGGGATGTAATCAGCAAAATTCAGACAAAGAAATACTGTAGAACAAATAACCAGATTGTTTCAATAAATACATTATAAGGCGGGGGGGAGTATGTGGTAGAGATTTTTTTTTGGCGGGGGTGGAACTCTAAATAACTTGACATCATGCCCTGGCCAGGTAGCTCAGTTGGGTTCTATTCCTGGTCAGGACACATGCAAGAATCAACCAGCCAGCCCTGGCTGGTGTGGCTCAGTGTACTGAGCGCTGGCCTGCAAACCAAAGAGTCATCAGTTCTTCCCAAGGGCACATGCCTGGGTTGTGGGCCAGGTCCCCAGTATGGGGTGTGTGAGAGGCAACCACACATTGATGTTTCTCTCCCTGTCTTTCTCCTTCCGTTCCCCTCTCTCTAGAAATAAATAAGTAAAATCTTTTTTAAAAATATTAAGACAATCAGGGAAATTTGAACACTGACTGAATATTTGATGACCAAGACTTTAAATATGATGATGATATTGTGGTTGGATTTTTAAAGAAGAATCCTTATCTTTTAGAGATACTCACTGAAGTGTTTACTGATAAAGTGATATAATATTGGAGATTTGCTTCAAAAGAACCCAGTGAAGAGAGGGGCGTGGTGGTGGTATAGATAAGATTGGTTAGAAGTAGGCAATTATTGAAGCTGGGTAACAGATCAGTGGGAGTTCATTTTACCATTCTAAGGAATATTTTGAAATTTTCTATAATAAAAACATACTAAGACACCTGAGGGTGTTTGGGCCAACTAACAGCGATATTTATGAGACAGCCGGTTCTCCACATATGGAAACATGTAAATAGTACTTTTTATCCACAATCATTCCATTTTGATGAATTCGGGCTCCTTCCCCAGAATGGGCTGCCACCCTCAACAGGGTTCTACCTCCGGGCAGGTGCGCTAAGTGTGGATCACAATGAAGCCAGGTATTAGCTTGTCACCTCGTGTTTCTCCCCAACTGTAATGGGAGGCAGCATGACAGTGGAAAGGCTGTGGGTTTTGGAGTCAGGAGTCAGGCTCAAATTCTGGCTCTGCTGTGGGACTCTGGACAATTCCCAAGTTACTTTGTTCCTCTGAGCTGTTTCCCATCACGGTTGTTGTGAAGGTTGAATGCAGTCATGTTGGGTGATGCTCTGTAAATACTGGTTGGTGAATAAATGAGTGAATGGGGAAAGGGAGCTGCCTGGAGTGGAGGCCATGAGTGGAAAGGGACAAGCCAACTGCACTGCTCCAGCTTGCTCCCAAGGGTAGGGAGGCAGAGGTGAAGCCATTACCTGAGACCTTGCCCTCCTGGAGAACCTCGCTGGTGGCCCGAGCCACAAAGATGATCCCCTCATCATCCTCCTTCTCCGTCTCAGAACTGTCGCTCTCCTCCTCCTCAGATTCCACAGTTAAGATCACAGCAGCTGGACAGGGACAAGAGCTGAGTCTCGGTGGCCAGCCCAGCAGCTGCTTCTTAGTACTGCACAAGGCAGCTCCCTGTCTGCCCAGTCTACCCAGGCAGAGCCCACCATTGGCAGAAGCCCCTGCCTTCTCCTCTGGCTGCTTCGGCCCTGGCCTAGGGGGTGGGGGTTTGAGAGGAAGGGAAGTGGGACTACAGAACCCAAGGAGGCAAGCAGGGCAAGCAGAGTCCTCAAAGGAAGCCATGAGGGAAGTCACACTTTCCAGCTGCCCCAGCCTCTCCTCTCAGCCCCAGATCCCATCAACTGAGAACCCGAGCATTTGGAGAGCTGGAAGGCCCATCAACGTTCAGCTCATCCTGGTTTTGCAGGTGGGACGCTGGGCCCCAGGGTCCACCCATCCTTCAAGGCTCAGACCAAGCTCTCCCCTTCTCCATCACACCTTTTCCAAGTCCTCAGGGCCTGTAACCTGTAGTTAGCTACCAGACCCCTCCTGTTACAAACAGTCCGATAACTGCTTTGAACACATTCAGCTCAGGAGTCACGTGCCCATCGGGTCCCGAGGGGAGGAACCCCAGCTCATGGCTCTGAATACAGGACGGAGCAGGACCCCCAGGATCCCAGTTGATGGGCCCCTGCTGCTGCCCTTTCCCTACCTCTCCCATCCTCAATCCCACCCCAACCCCCTGCTTGCCTGTGTCCTGGAAGCCCAGGTCTCGAGGAGGTTTCCCGTTTGAAGCTGCAGTGTTAGCCACACCATTCTTCTGAGGAGCAAGAAAAAACCCTAAGCCTAAACCCTAAACCGGGCTCCAACCCCAGCCCTGTTGTCTTCCTGACACAGCAGGGGGAGGGGACTGTGTCAGTCCCAACGGTTCCACCATCCATTGGCCCCGCCCCAGGAAAGCGTTACTGAGTAACACAGCCCCAGCAATGGCTCTTGATGCACCAGCCTGGGCCGAATTAGGGCCTTAGGGAGTCGCCCCCTCCAAGGAATCTGATCATTTCACCTTTGATGGGAAGTCCTGCTGCCTCCCAGCAGGTGACCACATGGCCAAGAGGCTGATCTCCTTCTGAAGGCCTCACCTTACCCTGCCGAGGCTCCAGGAAGATGCAAAGGGAACCCAGACCGCTATAGCCACCAAGCTCCTGAGGATTATCCAACTAGGGGTCCCCCTGAGCTGGACTCCAACACCTGGGGGCTCAAAACTGCATGCCGTCAGCCTCCAGCCCCAAACAGGAGTCCCAAAGAAAGCACGTGCCTTCTTGCAGCCAGCCTTGCGGGGCCGTGGCTTGCTCTTGGTGAAGCAGATGTTGTGCTTGGTGGACTTGAAGGACTCCAGCCGCCGCTTCATGTTCTGCTGGAAGACCTCCTTGTCCTGCCGCTCCTGCGCGTCCTCCAAGATGAAGTGGCGGCTGCAGCTGGCTTTGTACTGGCAATGACAGCCCCGCCCTGCCATGAGGCTGGGTGCCTCTCACAGGAATCCCAGGCCACACAGCCCCACGGTCACCACAGGCCAGGGGTGTCAAACTCATTTTCACCGGGGGCCACATCAGCCTCGCGGTTGCCTTCAAAGGGCCGAATGTAATTTCAACTCCTTAACAGTTAAGGAGTAGTTACATGTATACAGTCCTAAAATCATTTCAGCCCTTTGAAGACAACCACAAGGCTGATGTGGCCCCCGGTGAAAATGAGTTTGACACCCCTACTATAGGCCCTACCGGGCCCAGTTTTTCAAGAACTAGCCATGGATTAAAAAAAAAAGCAAAAATACAATAGGAATCCAGCCAGACACTCTGTAGTCTCAGTTCACTGGAGAAAAACTTGCCCTTATCCCAGAACCTATTCCCCCATCCACTACTGCCCTTTTCCAGTTCTCTCTGATTAGAGGTGACAAGAGACAGGGGTTACTATGGCACCATGGGGGACATTTCTTTCTTTGTACTTCCAGTTATGAACCTGGTCTGCTTGCCTGGCCCACACGCCCCCTTCTAGCTACACGGGATTCTCTCTCCAGGTGGAACTGTCCAGCTAGCCATCCTTACAACCACCACCGTGACACCTCGGGCTGCACTTTGAACCCCCATAACTCTCTCTCCTGACAGCCCAAACCTGCTCAGTCCAACAACCACCTGTGCCCAGTTCAGGACCAACCCCGTCGTCTGCTCCTTCCGGCTCTTCTTTCTCACCAACACCAAAGCCACCACACACTCACCCAGGCTGCCCGCATCTCTGCCCCAGGCGTCTGAGACACCAGCTGCTCCTGCTCCTCCAAGGGCTCCTTCTCTCTTCTCTGTTGCTGGCTCCCCTTTCTTGTCTCCCACGTGCATTCCTCACAGTGTTGTCCTTGGCTCTCCCGTCTCCCCTCTACATGTTCTCCCCGGCAAACCTCCATCTCTCAGCCCCAGCTAGGCCGGTGGCAGAGAACTGCGGTTCCCAAACACCAGCCATCAGGCCAGCTGCATTTGAGTCGCCTGGGGGACTTACTAAACGCAGACTCTGTTCCATTTCATCCTACTGAATCGAAATCTCCAGGAGCTGAAGCCAGAAATATGCATTCTAGCAAGCTCCCCAAGGGATTCTGAGGTAGCCAGATGAGAACACCTCTGATAAAGATGCTTCCAAAAATAATAATAACAGCAATAATAATAATAACAATAAAATAAGAAAAAAAATATTGGTAAAGTTGAAAAAATAAAAACTGTAACCAAAATAAAGATGCTTAAAAATCTGTCCCCAGACCTTCTCTCTCTCTTAAACTACAATCTTATATTTCTAGCTGCACACTAGACACTCCTGTCTCTCTTTGATGATATTTCTGTGAAGAACGTGAGGAATTACACATTGTGTTTCAGTATAACTAAGTGCATTCGGGACTGGGTGAGTAATCGGACCCCCAAAATGCTCGATCCTTGTCAGTCTGCGGGAAAGTCTTTGGTCGCGTGCCACAGGGCTCTGTCCCCAGCTCTGTCCTGTTCACCCTGTTTGTGTTGATTTGGATGAATACAGAGTTAACAGGCTTAGCAAAGTTTCATATGATGTGAATCTGAGCAGATATTTGGTGGCAGACACGGGATCCGAACGATGGAACAATGGGCTAAATCAAATGAGATGACATCGAATAGAGGATAAGCAAAATCTTACTCCAGTTTTTTAAAATTGAGAATACAAGAACGGGTTGGACTGGACCCACGAACCAGTCTTACACACACACATCCGTGGACAGCCAATCACTGCGTACACCCTGAGGTGGCCCAGTAAGAAACACGCAGCACACTCATTTAACGGTCCTGAATCTGACGAGGCTTCTAGATTTGACAACCAGGAAACACAGGGGAGGGAGGAACATGTCAAAGGCCACTGGAATGTGATCTGCAAAATCTATAAAATGGAAAATCCTCTGAGACAAAGGATCTAGTTTTTTTCCAATAAATAAGTAACAAGGGGATACAAAGAAAGAGAAGGAAATATAGATTTTTTTTTAAATAAAGAGACATATTTACTAAATGCAAAGTGTGGACTTTATTTGAATCCTGATTTAAACAGAACCATCTGAAGAAAGGTATTTGTAAACACTGGATATTTGGTATGAGAAGGCATTGTTGTTAACTGTTACAAGTGATAAGGGTACTGTGTTGTTGTTTTTTAAGAGTTCTTGCCACCTAGAGACATACACTGAAATATTTAGAGATGACATATGATGTCTGAAGTTTGCTTTAAGATAATGAAGTGTGGATGGAATGTGGGGGAGTCCAGAATATAATAACATTAAATTATGCATCAATAATTATTGGAGCTGGGTGATGGATAGATAAGTTATTTTATTCTCTCTAGTTCTGTGAATGAGTGAAATGAAAAAAGTAAACAAAAAAAAAACCCCACAGGTTGGATGTGATAGGGCTTAACACCCACGAACTGAAGAAGACACTGGGGGTTGGCCTGAGTATAAGGACAGTATGGGGCCTCGGGGTGGTGAGGCAAAGCTGGAGGGATTCCCGGCTGCATGAAGAGAAGGCCAGGTTCTAGAACTAGAAAGCTAAGAGAGGCCCTAGGCCCTGCCCTGGCTAATGACAGCTAGAATTTCACCTTCCACACGTCAGGAAGACCTACTGGCCTCTATGGAAGGGAACGGCCTTGAAACCTTTGAAAATATATTCTGCAGAGCTGCAGAGAGTGAAATCAGGACCAGTGGGAGCAAGTTGAAGGAAGCAAGTCTGTCTCAACGATAGAAACAGCCTAGAAACAGCCTTCACTGTTAAAACTACCAGGAATGGTAACAGCTGGCTTCCCATTTCAGGAAGGTTCAAGGTAATGGCTTGCTGCCCCCTGGTGGGGCTGCGACAGGTTCCCTCCTGGATGGGGTGGGCCTTTCCAGCCCCAAGACTGCACGAACAACCTGCACCAGACTCACTCACATTACCTAAAATAGACGTCAGCCTTCCGAATGCTAAGCTGGCCCCTCAGGCTTTTTCAGCTCTCCTGCTGTGACCCTGTCAAGCCCTCTGCTCTATCGCCTTCTCTGCCCTCCAGGCCAATCACCCAGTCCCATTCGCCTCTCCCTTCCCACCACCCGGCTCTAATCTAGTGTTGCACTCCAGCTTCCCAACTGGCTCTCCCAGCCTCTCAGCCGGCTCACACGGCCTTTCAACTCCCCGCTTCCAATTTGATCTGCATTCTGCTACCAGGAAAGATATCTTTCAACAGTGTTTGTATCAGACCAACCCTTACTCAAAAAAGAAAAGCTAAAACTTATTATCGACAAGATGAAGCCCCGACTCTTCAACTGGGCATCTATAGCTCTTCACAAGCTGGTGCCAAGTGCCTCTTGAGCCTGCGGTCATGGCCTCCCCAGACCACCCCCACCCCCAGAACCCTCCAAGCCCTGGCTGCTCTCACCCTGCGACGCGGCTTGTAGAGGCCTCCACAGAGCAGGTGGTGCATCACAGCATCCTCACGGTCCCGACCACTGCGTACTGTGTCAATCACTTGCAGATCCAGACACGCTCCACTGCCGCTCTCCCTCCTGCAAGAGGCAGGGAACACAGGTGCTGGGGAAGGGCCAGGAGGCACAGGCCGGGGGAAGGGCAGAAGCAAAGGAGCTCACAGACTTTCCCGGAAGTGGTTCAGATGGAGGGCCCCACGGATAGGAGCTTGAGGAAGGGGAGGCAGGCTCAAGGACTTACAGCAGGTTGGTGACAGAGGTCTCTGCCACAGAATTTCGGCTGGGCATAGAGGGCAGAGTGAGCCCTGTGGAGGATAAGACATGGCCTCCCTGGAGGGGCCAAGACAAAGGTCAGATGGCCATCAGATTGAGGGTGGCCCAGACAGTCAGAGGACAACAAAAAAATAACAATAGTTAACACTTTTTCTCCTCTTTTGATGTTTGAGGTATTGCATTAAAAAAATAATAGTTAACATTCTGTTCTTTTGATGTTCGAGGTACAACTTGACCTACTGAATCCACAAAACTCTGTGGTGTAGGCACTCATTTCCACTTTCTTACAGTTGAGGAAACTGAGGCTCAGAGAGTCTAAGTGAGTTACCCAAGGTCACAAGCCCACGAGTGATAAGAACTGAGCCACATCTGTTGACTCAGAGGCCAGCTGTTTCCCACCTTTCTCTGCTGCCGGCCAGACTCCGAATGTCAGCCTTGGACCAGGCTGGTTCCTGCAGCTGCCCCTTCACAAGACCACTGAGTCTCCTAGGAATTCCTGACTTCCTGCTCAGGGCCTGTCTGCTGTCAGTCACCCCTTCCTGCCCTGCCCTGCCCTGCTGGCCACCTGCTCACCCACCACTGGCCGCTGACCCACCTGGTCCACGAAGCTGATGGCGTCCCGGATGTTGAGTCTGTAGTACACGTCCCAGATCTGGTCCCGGATGCGGTAGGCTGACCGCCGCATCAGCAGCTGACTCAGGTACTTCTTGTCAAACTGCTCCCACCTACAGAGGATGCCAGGCCCAGCACTGAGTGCCACCCCCATGGCCCGGCTGGCTGGTCCTTCCGCAGATGGGGCAGGGACACCACCAGCACTGGCCTGGCCCTCTTGGTATGGGCCTCAGGGAAAAATCTCAAAGCTAGTCTCTGCCCTTATGGAATTTATAGTGTTATGGGAAAGCCTGCCATTAATTTAATTTATCACAAATAACTGTAAAATTGCAACCATGACAAGAACTACAGTGTATAATTATGGAGTGTCACAGGGATTTGTCCTAGTCGGGCAGGAGGGACAGCCCCCTCCTACGGACTTGATGGCTATGGGGAGACGTGAAGGACGTACAGAGGTTAAGTAGGTGAAGAGGTGAGGGACTGCTCTAGTAGCAAGAAACGAGCAAGTGTCCCAGTGGCCAGGGTGGGAGGAGCACGGTGGTTCTAAACCAGGGTCCACGTAATTAACGGGCAGATGGCCAAAGACAGAGCAGACCATGCAGGGCCAGGCAGGCCTCACTGGGGAGCCTTGTCTCATCCTGAGAGTACTGAGATGCCACTGACGGGCTTCAGGCACAGGTCACCAAGCCTGAGCCTGGCTGTGTCCCTTCTCAGAGTATGACACATTCCCCCATGCTGCCCTGGCTGGTGGGGCTGCTGTTGCTGAAGGAGCCTCGGGGCAGCTCCCTCACCTGTCCCTCCAGTAGTGATAGCCATGGTGCCCCACAACGTCCTCCACTGCAGCCAGAATGTGGTCAAAAGTCTAGAAGGGGGGGTGGGTAGGGGGACTGGATCAGGACTCTGCTCAAAATAAGGGAGAAACGGACGGGTGGAGGGATGGGGGTCTGGTACCCACGTGTTCGTGCAGCTCCTGGTTCAGAGTGGGTTTGTGATGCTCGCTCCTCTTCACCTTCAGCCACTTGACCAGCGGCTTGATGGTCAGGCCCTGCAGATAGGCAGCAGGTGAGCCCTGCCCTTTCCAGTGCCCTGTTGCTTTGCTCTCTCCATAATTAGGCTTCAGCTTTTGTATCTCGACCTCAATGCATTCAAGGTCCGGGAAGCCAGGCCCCTGTACCCTCAACAGGAAGAGGAACCCCTACCCCAAAGACTCCAAGCCTCCCTCAGGACCTGCCAGACCCTCCTCCCACCCAGTCTTGTGGCCTCTCCCACCTGTACAATGACTGTAAAGAAGACCACCACAATAGTCGTGGCCACAAAGTAGTCCTTGGCAGGGACCTTGTTCTTGTCCAGGAGGATGACGAGAGCGAAGGCCACGGCCCCCCGCAGGCCCCCATAGGACATCACCACCTGATCAATTTTGTCCAGAGGGACCAGCCGGAACTGATTCAGCACCCACGTCTGCAGAACTACACCTACGGCAGGAGGGAGGCCAGTGGGAGCGGGGGGTTGGGAGCGGAGGGCACTGGGAGTAGACCGCACCGAGTATCTGGGCTACGTTCTGACGGAGGCTGGGAGGGCAGAGCAACAGGGGGAGGCTTAGGAATTGACGAGGATGTGGACTCAGACTGGAAGACGAGCTGGGGCAGGGGCAGGAAGGAGAGTGGGAAAGCAGAGGGTGCCAGCAATACCGAGGGCTCGGAAGAACAGGATGAAGAACAGGGTGCCCAGCACCAGCCCAGAGTCCCAGGCCCACTTAGAGGAGTCCACAGCTGAGATGCCAAGCAGCATGAAGATGACGGTCTCAGCGCAGCTGGCTAGAGTCTTCATTGTGTATTTGACAGTTGTGCGTGACTTATGGGAGATGTTGGCCTCCACATACTTCTTACAGCCCAGGCCACACATAGTCACCCTGGGAGAGGAATGGAGAGACAGGGAAAGTGAGAAGGGGTCTCCCGAGGCACCACCTCGGGGTTAGAGCATGCTGCAGGAGAGGGTGTTGCCCACCCCAGGATGTCAGAGTCTCAGAGTTGAAGCCCAGGAGGCATGGGGGCTATCCAAGAAAAGCTAGTGGCGGTCCTGGGATAAGGGTCCACATCTCCAGGCCTCCCACTCAGTGCCTCCTGGAGGGGAGGGTGGGCGAAACATGCTCTGAATGGCACACTCTTTGAGGCACCTTTTGAAGTGCTGTGGCCCCCACAGCCAGTGGCACCAGGCTTTGAGGCCAATTTCAGCTCAGCCCACACCCCACAGAGTAGTTTAGGCAGAAGAAGACTGGGTTCTGAAAAGTTCTGGAGGCAGACCCAAGAACATTACCTGAGGTTTATTGTCTCCTAAGGGGAGTCTGAGGCTCCCACTACCACGAGGGCTCCGGGAAACCTATGGACTCCTCAGGGCCCTGCTTCTGTTCATAGGAGGGGCGACCATCTCCAGTGACCCCTCCCAGCTGCCTGCCTGCAAGTTCCCCAGGACTCACGCAAGAATGGCAGAGAGCGAGGCCATTTCAGCAGTGAGGTAGGCTGCGTAGGCGAGGAGGAAGACCAGCAGTGGCTCGATGATGCGGACCCGCTTGGTGAAGCGTGTGGTCAGGGCCAGGAGGAAGGCAAAGACTAAGCCCACGGCTGCCCCGCCCAGACTGACCACAAACAGGGAGGCTGGGGGAGGAGCGGGTTGTCAGCATGACCCCTGGCCTGGACCCTACCCGGGCTGACAAGACTTCTGCCTGGCAGGCAGTGGAGGACGATGCCCCCTGCACTCCCCAGGGGTCAGGATCCCTGAGCCAGGATCCCAGGAAAGCCCCTCCTTCTTGTATACTCAGGGCCCATTTCTCCAAAGAGGAGAGAAGGGAAGGAGGCAACCTGAACAGTCTCTGCTGTCCTGCTGCGGTGGGGACAGGGACTCGGCAACCCAGGGGAGGTACACCGGCAGTGCCAGCTGAAAGGGGGGAGATACTGACCGACTCCCTTCAGGTAGTCAGTGGCCTGCACGTTGGCAGAGCCCATCTCCACAAAGGAGTTGCAGACCTTGTACAGCACCTGGAGGAGAAGAGGAAGTCAGGAACGCAGGGAAGGCCGACCGCTGGGAGAAGGTGAACACTGCGACGTATTTCTTCCCCAGGGCACCCGGGGGTGTGAGGAGAGGGTCTGAGCCTGTTCCTACACCCAACTACTCAGAGCCTGAGGGCCTGGGACCGGGAGTGGCAGCCATCTGAGCAGTCTTACCACGGTGACTGCATCGTTAAGCAGGGACTCGCCAAAGACGATGATGAAGAGGGTCTCGTTGACATGCACCTCCTCAAAGACAGCCAGTACAGCCACGGGGTCCACTGCGGAGATGAGGCTCCCGAACAGCAGGAAGTCCAGCAAGCCAGCCTGTACTCTAGGGGCTTTCGAGAGACAGATGGGGGACTGTAACTGGTGAGGTGCCGAGTCTCCTACCACATTCCCTATGACAAGCCCAGGCTCCGCCCTGCTGTTAAAACAGGGACACCCAGGAGGACCTGGGGTGGTGAAGACAGCATCAGCCAGCCGGTCAAGAGACTTGAGCCTGAGGCCTGGCTTTGCCACTTACCAGCTCTGTGATGTAGCCCTGTCACTGTCACATGACTTCTCTTAGCCATGCCTCCTCCTGTGCCTACCTCACAAGGTGGCTGCAAAACCCAGCCTAGGAGGTGGCTAAGAAAGCTCTACGTAACCTGAAAAGCTAAAGCAGCACTGACAATAGCCACCGCAGCAGCAGTAATAAAAACCACCAGCAGGTGGAAACTGGCTGCTGACTGGCTTGATTAGGGAGGACAAAAGAGTGTTTCTCCCACGCCTGAGGTTCTCAGCCTGAGGGATGTGACACTCACAATTCTCAGCGGGAGGGGGAGAGGCTCTCCATCTACGAGGGCTGAATATAGTATAAAAAGCACCACAGGTGGGGCTTGAACGGGTCACACCGCTGTGAGCCTCAGTTTCCTCATGTATATATTGGGAGTAATAACAGTATCTTCCTCTTAAAGTTCTTCATTTAGCCAGTACCTAATACACAGAGAGCACCCTATTATTAGGACTACTATTAATATCATGGTCTCATGTCCTCCCTTCCCTGCCCACTCCGGGAGTTCACTGATCCATTTGAAAACCAGGTTGGAGTCCTCAAGAGAAAACTGCAAACCTCCCCTTGCACCTTGGAAGAAATCCGAATTCCCAATGCTCAGGGCTGAATGAATTGGCGCGCAGGAAATGAGGAAGAAGGGAGCAGGTCATGGCAGCCCGAATGCAAAGGGCCTCAGTAAAATGGACTTCTGCTAACTGTGGACCTGATATCAATTAAGTTTAAGGGCCTCTATTTCTTCATCCATTAAATGAAACAAATTAATATCTAAACAGGGTTGCCGTGATGAGTCAATGGGACAAGTAGGGAGAACACCCAGTGTAGTATCTTGCATTTTGTAGATGTATAATATGCATTCATTAAAAATAATAATGTGAGCCAGGATGGTAGGCCCTCCCAGGAATGCTGAGCTATGCCTCAGGGGAGCAGGGCTGGCAAGTGGCAGCGTGGTAACAAAGGCAGGAGGCAGCAGAGTGGTAACACAGGCTTCCCAGCCTCGGCAGCCCACACACAGCTGGGAATCAGGGCCCAATCATCTGTCACGCTGTAGAAGCCAGACTCAACAGCCAAAGACCTAAATGCAGGCTGAAGGCCCATCTGGAGCACTGTCTTGCACTCCACGGGGGAGGGACCCAAGATGGGGCTCTCAGGGCCTGGCTCTCGCCAACATGGGATCTCCAAAGCTGGAGGAGGAAAGAGGTGGGTGATAAGTCTGGCAAAGCCTCCCTCTGTCAGCTCAGGTCTTAGGGTCACTCACCCACAAGTCCGGCCTGCTGCAGGCCCCAGAGGGCAGCACCTGTTGTGAAGGTATTCCAGAGCGTGCCCACCACGGCATAGGTGAGGATGGCACCCAAGTTGTCAAAGAAAAGCCGGCTAGGCATGAAGTAGCCTGAGTCTAGCACAATAGGAGGCAGCAGGAAGAGGAAGAAGGTGCCTGGCTCCAGCTGGTACTCAGCTTTCTTGGCTACAGCCAAGACAATGCCTCCAAGCACCAGTCCCAGTAAAATCAGCAGGCAGCTCTCAGGGACCAGAGATGTCACCTTCCGAGACAAGTGAAACACTGCAATGCAAGAAGAGGGCCAGAGGTTTCAGCTTATGGGACACACACACACGCACGCACATGCACACGCACAGTGGCCTATAACCTCCCAGTCTTAAAAGGTTATCCAAGCTCAGAACCCCTGACTCTGGGACCAAGGAAGGAGAAACGAAAGGCAGGACTCCTAGAACCTCCAACCTTCTACGACTACAAAGTTGTCTGTTTCTTGGTGCTCCTATCATGGCAACCCAGGCCATGGCTTGCTTTTTCCATTTCCTGAAATGCCCCATCCTCTCTATTTCATATTCAGGGGACCTCACCTTTCTCTGATTTCCCTTATCCATAGCTGTTATTTGAATCTCAGCAAATGCTACTGATTCTACTGTTATATACAACATAGCTGTAAAATTCAGGGCCTCTGGAGCCAGGCTGCCTCGGTTCAAACCCTGCCTCTTCTACTTAACTAGTTCTGTGACTTTGGAGGAAATAACTTCACCTCTCTGATTTTCAGTTTTCTCAAGAGTAAAGTGGGAGTAAAAACAGTCATGATCTCATAGGACTGTTGTGAGGTTTAAATAGTACAATCTACTCAAAAGCACTCAGCCCAGTGCTTTATATTAAGCGCTCGGTAAATGTTACCTATTATTATATGACTGTGTCCTGTCTCCCGGACCGAACCATAATGCATATTGTACACCCTAGGAGCACTACGCTAGCCCAATGTGCTTTTCACTATACAGGCTCACCAAAGACTCAGTAGTTTAAAAAGTGTTCGGTTCAGCAGTCAGATCTCCAATTTTTCTAGCTCTATCACTTTCTAATTGGGTGATCTTAGGTATATTATTTAGTTTACCTGAACTTCAATTTCTTTTCCTGTAATATGGGAAAAATACCGATTACACAGGGTAAGGATAAAATGAGATAGCGTGAATGTGCCAAGTAGGATATCAAATAGCTGGTTCTCAACAAATGTTTATTAAATACGACTCTGGGGCAACATCGTAACAGATCTGTCCCTAGGAAAAGAGGAGGTGGTATGAAATGGGTTTCTAGCATTGTTGCCACTTCAACCTTTGCCCCCTAAAATAAGCTCGTGTGGCTTTCCCTTGTTCCCTGAGGCCCTACAACCCCGGGGTGGTGGGTAGTAGGGTAGGCTTCCACGTTAGCCTGTGTGACACTCAATGCCAAGACAGTGCCCTTTGGAAGCTGTACCCAAAATGCCTAGGACAGTTCCTGGCACATGGCGGGATCTACATAAAGATTTGTTGAATGAAAGGAGAGGGGGGAATTCTCCTAGCAATAAAGCTGGAGAAAGGTATCCCAGAACATTCTACCTATCTTTCCCCTCCTCTCTTTTTTTTGACTGATGTGAACGATGCTCTCTTCTCCTGCCTCCAGAGGAGGTGTCATCCAAGCTAGGGAAAGCACTATGAGTTATGGGGGAAACGACAGTCATTGCTACGAGCCTAAATAACACAGGGACTCTCCTGCAACACACAAACTTCTCAGCAAACCCAGTTCTCGGCTCCCACATCCGAGGCTCCTCTCACATTGCTCTCATTGCTGCCAGGTCCTAAGCAGTGTTCAGGCACAGATCTCCCACACACTCCCTTTGTGTTCCTCTCCTCTCTCCTCCAGGAACCCTATTCCATCCTCATCTCCAGAACATGCATAACCCCGGCAACCAAAATCCCTTCACCAAAGCTTGTTTTCCGACGAGCTCCCTATAGGCATTTAAAACCCCATTTCTCATTAGTGATAGGCTGCCACAGCAGAGTGGAGCATTCTTCAGTTCCTGCGCAGCCCCCCTCCTCCCAGCAGTGTCCCCCGGGGAGATGGTGGAGGGGGGTGGACATTCTAGGCTGTGATTCCTACATAAAGACTGCTTTGGTGAGATTGGAGTACAGACTGTGCCAGCATAGATGGGGAGTGAGTAGCAACACTCAGCTATAATTAGTCACCCCCACAGCAGAGCCTGCACAACAGGGGAAAGGAGGAGGGTCTCTAGGGGAGGAAGGACCACTGGTTGCTCTGAAGTAGGGAGGAGGCGGCAGAGGCAAGGAAAAGCAGCACTATTCAAGGAAAGGATTCTGAAGCACAGCCTTCAATGTTGTGCAGACTAAAGGAGGTCAGATGCATGAAAGCATCTAATGCTGGTAGCACATAGTAAGGCCCCAATAAGTAAAAGTTTCTTATACCCCGAAGTGGGAAGGCTGTAGATTTGAACTTGAAGGGCTGGGGTGGAGTTCCACAAGCTTAGCACAAGAAGGGGGTATCTTTAAGGGAAGAGAGGAAAAGTGACAGTTTAGCACCCCAAAAGAGTGAACACTTAGACCTGGTCTCCAGGGAAGACTGTTCCTCTGGCCGAGGATGCCTGAGTTTGCCAGAGAACACCATCCGCTTAATGTCCCCACACAGCCTCACCGCTGACACAGGTTTTTTTGGAGGCTGATGATTGGTGGAGAAGCGAGGCAGAAGGGCTTACTGCAAGGGGAAGAGGGAAACAGAGAGGGCAAAGGAGTCTAGGGGTGGGGACGTAGAGAGAAGGCAAATCCTCCAGAGCTCCCAAGCGAGGAGGAGAGGAGGGAGATCCACAAGAGGCAATGCAGAAGCTGTGTGAGAGCCCGGATTGTGGAATCGCAACCTAAGTCCCGGCACTATGCAAGAACTAGCGGTTGGGGCAGGTTCGCTGCCGGCCGCCGGCCTGGCGCTCGCACACACGCACTCACCGATTTTGGCCAGGCTGGCCACCAGGATCCACAGGGCTACTAGGTAGGGGGCCTCCACCTCGTGCCATTGCCAGCGGAAGAGCGCCAATCCTGGGGGAGGTTCGCCCGGAGATCCCGGCTCCTGGGTGGGTTCTTCGATCGCTGCCGCCCCCGCCAGGGACAGCCCAAGCAGCGGCAGCGCGGCGCGCATCCTACTGCCGCCAGCCTAGTCGCCCTCCCGGCACAGCACAGCCGCCGGCCCCGTGTCGCCGTCGCCGCCTACCGGCCGCCCCCGCGTCACAGGCACGTGGGGCGCACTCCCCCCAATCCCGGCTCTGATGCCCCCAAGCCAGGTCCGGACTCCAAGACCCTGCCCTGGGCGTCCGTACTCTGGCCCCTGGCTCCGCCCGTCTAAACCGGTCTCAGCTTTGGAAATTCCCCCGCGCAGCCTTCCCCCAACTCCCGCAACCTATTCCTTTTGGTACCCTCCCCCAAACCTGCCCCAAACCTCCCCCCGCCCCGGATTCCAGCTGGGAGCGACGACAGTCCTCCCGAGTCACCGACGCGTCCCACCCGCCACGGGAGGGATGGGAGAGGAAAGGGACGTCTCCAAGGCGAATGCCACCGGGCGGGGAGCAGCTCTGGTCCCCGGAACCCAGGTTGCAGCCCCCGCGCTGCCGCGTGCAGACCACAGGGGGATGCGTGCGGCTGCCTTGGGCACAGCCCTGCTGTGAGCCTGGGACCCCCTTCTGGCCCCAACCCACACCACAGCTGCGCACGCGCACTGGGCGCTCCCAGAAAGCCGTGATGGACAGCGCTGTCCCCAGCGTCCCCTGAAACGCCAAAGGCCCAGACTGGGCCCAGCTCATTTCAGCCTGAGGAAGCCATTCCTCTCATGTCCCAAACGGAGGGTCACCATTCCGCTTCATTTCCCTCATACTGCAGGGAACTCTTCCACCTTTTCCATGAAACTGAAGAGAAAACACCTTCTTTCCCTAAACTATAGCAAACAGACTATCGACTCCTGTCAAACTAAGAGGGATCCACCCAACTTTGGGGGAGGAGTGGAACATTAGGCTTATCTCGCCCCAAACTGAGGAGAACTGTCTGCACTTCCTATTCAAGTCGAGGGGTACCCATCCCACTTCTTCCCCAAAACTGAAGGAAACATGTTCTACCTCCTTCCTCAATTTCCCCAGCTAAAAGAAAATGATCCCATCTCTTCCTTCAAACTGAATAGAATCTTTTTTCTTTTTTAAAGATTTTTATTTTTATTTTTTAGAGAGAGGGGAAGGGAGGGAGAAAGAAAGGGAGAGAAACATCAATGTGTGGTTGCCTCTCGAGCGCCCCCTACTGGGACCTGGCCTGCAACCCAGGCATGTGCCCTGACTGGGAATCGAACCAACAACCTTTTGGTTCTCAGGGTGGCACTCAATCCACTGAGCCACACCAGCCAAGGCAATTTTCTTTTCTTTCCTTTTTTAACCTTTAGAGGATGATTTCATTTATAAAAAGTTCAAAAAGAGACAAAACTAAATATTAATAGTTTAGGAATGCACATATAGGTGATAAGACTATAAACAAAAGTAAGGAAATGATCACACCCATAGTTACATAGATGTTTGTCATTATTCTTTAAAGTGTACATAAATGTTTCACTTACTCTTCTCTGTGTTTGATAGCTCACAATTTTTAAAAGGGCAATAAATTGCCTAATCTTGTACAATTTTTCTTCCATTTGGAAGCTTTAAACTTTTTAAAATTGTTTTCAGTTACAGTTGTTCCACTTTCTTCCCCGTTGCTCTCCACTGCGCCGCCCACCCCCCACCCCTGCTCCCACAGTCAATCCCCACACTTCTTGCTCCAAATTGAAAAGGATCTATCTCCCTGCTTTCCCCAAATGAGAGGATCCCATCCACTTCACCCTTCAAACTGAACGACTCAGGACCATCTCGCCCCTAAACCGAGGAAGACAAGGCCGGTCACTATCCGAAGAAATTTCCGCCCCACCTGCCCTAACAATCCCTCAAAGAGAAAGCAGCCTCACCTCCCCAAACGCAGAGAAAGCCTCCCGCTCTCTGCGCGTTCTCGGAGGCCGCGAGCGAGCTCGGGTTTTCCCGCCCGCCTAGCCAGTGAACTAACGGGATCACGATCGCGCCCTCTAAGTGGCTAGCCGCAAGCCCCGCCTCCGGCAGTGGTTGCCCACCCCCTGCACTTTCCCGGACGATTTTTGGCTCCACCACCTCCCTCGGCCCCGCCTCCGTCTTGCCCCGCCCCTCTTCAGCAGTGTCCGGTTCGTCTCCGCCCAGATCTAGTTGAGTAGTCTCGGCGGCGGCGGAGCCGGGACCTGTCCCGAGGTACGCGGCGCGAGCCAGTGGCAAAGCCATGGCTGGCGGGGAGGACCGTGGGGACGGGGAGCCGGTATCAGTGGTGACCGTGCGGGTGCAGTACCTGGAGGACACTGATCCCTTCGCATGTGCCAACTTCCCGGAGCCGCGCCGGGCCCCCACCTGCAGCCTGGACGGGGCGCTGCCCCTGGGTGCACAGATACCCGCGCTGCATCGCCTGCTGGGAGCGCCGCTCAAGGTGAGGGAAGACGGACAAAGGTTGGAGGCTATCGAGGGTTCAGGGTTTGCTCCATGAAAGTCTTTGGGAGGTGCCCCCCAGGGAGAATCTGGAGTGGCTACGCTCCGACGGGAAAGTCTTGGGCTGGGGACCCAAGGTCCACATGGCCCTGCTTGCGGCAACGCCTCTCAAGTTTAAAGGAAGCCGAAGAAGGGAGATGGGATCTTGTGGTCTGCACCACCCTGGCTGCCCCTTGAAGTGAGGCCCACCTGAGGAGGCGCTCGGGGTCCCCTTGATGCCTGTCTGCCTGGATAACTGCTCTGCATTGGGTGACGGTAGATAATCGGGTGGTAGAGGACCCAGGAGGTGGAGCTGGGGGTGTGTAGACCAGATTCGACCTCACCTGAAGCAGGGGCGGAACTACGAGGAGGGGCGGACCTGGGGCGGGCCACTAAAGGTAGCAAAGGTTTCGAGGGGCGTCTAGAGGTTGGATTGAATCCTGCTCTTAGAGTGTTGCCACTGCAGGTTGGGGGTCTGGCTTGGGAGTGCCGGAGGCGAAGAGACTTCACGGAGTGAGGGGAGTCCTAGAGAAGCGGCCCAGCCTGGGACACGCCGGGCGCGGGAGGCTCCACTGGTGGTGGAAAAGCCCTTTGAGTCACCGCCCCCACCATCTCTTACTCGCGCCGCCGCGGGCGGGCAGCTGGAAGGGAGGAGACGGGCCAGGCTAATTTTAAACCGCTGGCCTGCCCTAGTTTGCCTGCACCCCGGAACCGACTGGTGCACAGTACCAGGAAAGGCCCTTTTCCAGATGGCGGGCCCTACCTCTCCTCCGGCTGGCTGCGCTCGGCCCCCCGCAGGCAGCCCTTTCCGGCGCGCCGGGTTTCCGGGCAAGGGCTCGGGGAAGCGCACTACCACTTCCTAGGCTTCCCAGTCAGCCAGTCTGCACTAAGTGGTGCGGGAAAGGAGAGGGATTTGGTGAGGGTGCCCTCCCCTGCTCCCCAGCCTTAGCTGGGTCGCCGGGTTGCGCAAACTTGCCTCCCCGCCAAGGCCCGGGGTCTCCCTTGGAATGTGCCCCGGTCGCCCGGCCCCCAGCCTACATTCCTCACGCTATGGGCCAGCCCCGCCTCCAAGCTCGGGAGGGAGAGGTGGTGAGACTATTGGCCTGGGGAATAGCGCACGTTCCGGCAAAGCCCGGGATTCAAGGCCACGACTTGAAAGTGGCAGCACCCTGCCCACTCCAATTTTGATGCAACAACCTACCCCGCCCCTGCCCTGCCCTATTGGAAGGGGTAAACTGAGGTGCGCCTGGAAGAAGCACATCCGGCCTGAGGCCACCTCCTATTCAGGATGGGTGCTGGAGGGAGAAAGGTGCTGAAGTGAGGCCAGGTTCCTGGAACTCCAGGTGCTGAAATAAGCCTGGAGCACTACAGATAACATAGTATTCCTTTCACCCCACCCCCACCCTAGGATGGGACTTAACCCTGACACCCCTCTTTCCAATTAGGGGCAGATTTGAGAGGTCAGCTACAGGCAAGAAGGTCAGAACACCCCCCATTTAAGGACCCATCTCCTTACCCTGCCGGGTGCCCTGCCCTCCACTCTGCTCCCTAGCTAAGGACACTACTGAACTCAAAGAATGTGCTAAGTCCCTGCCAACTCAGTCCTTCCTGCTTTCCCCGCTTTCAGGATCTCCCACCTGGTGTACCTAAAGACTGCCCTATCCCCCACAGGCAGGATATGGGGGCAGGCTCATTGGGTTACCACAGGGCTTGGAGCCAGGACTCCCTGGGGCTGGCAGCTCTGCCAGCAATGGTCAGATGCACTGTGCTGTGCTCATCCCAAATATAAACTGTGACCACAGCCCCAGAATAGAAGGCTGGAGGAAGAAGGCTGAGAATAGGGTAGGGGCAGAGGCATCAGAGAGCTCAGAGAGGGGGAGCAGGGCCCCTCCTTGCAGGAAATGTCAACAGCTGGTTCCTCCCCTAGCCCTATAAGTGGGTGCCCCAGGGGCACAGACATGACTCAGGCCTGCCTTGAGAGCCCCTGTGCAGGGCTGTAAAGCAGGAATAAGAGGAAGGGGTTTTGTACTCCCGGCTTCATCCTCTGTACAGTTGTCCAGCAGAGGAACAGGATACAGCCATCTCTGCCCTCCCACTCTGGGCACTGACCCCCATCATCCCTGCAGACTCTGCCTCCTCCCTGGGGATGTACAGAGGCCCAGCCTTCTTTCTCTCTGGGGCTCCACCCCACACAGCCCATTGGGCTAGGCCTGCCTCTTGAGTTCCCCTGGGGTTTCCTTTATAAAGGACTTGGAACTTTCAGATCTGAGAGGGCCTTGCTCATTTCCTCCCAGTCTAGGAGGAAGCTCCTGGCCACAGCCTCTGACTCATCTCCTGGCCCTGGGTGGGGGGTGAGGCAGGGCTCTGGCACTGCCTTGGGCCATGCCTGATGTCCCCAGGGAAACTCAGAAATATCTATCTTCCCTCTATTGCCAGAGCCTCACTCAGCTCAGGGACCTGCTCTTGCCCCAGGGGAGAACATGGCTCTCCGGCCCTGTGGCTCTTCTCCTTACCCAGAGCCTGCCCGTTCCACACTCCCTGTACAATTTGCCCTTCTGGGTGCTACCTCAAGAGCCCCTCCCTTACACGCAAAGACCCTGCCATGTCTGGGATAGCACTGACTTCTCCCTGGGCTCTGGGCAGAGGGACCTGGGTGCTGCTCTGACCCTGAGGCAAAGGCCAGAGGAGCCCCCTACCCCAAGCAGCAGACATAGCCCTAGAAATCTGTCCATTACCAGCAACTTTGTTTCCCCAGTGTGGCTAAAGATTACAGTAGGACAGGAGTTGCACTGTCCTGGAATGATTCCTGACTTTGCCCCCTCCTTGCTCCAGCCTCAGTTTACCCTTCAGAAACAGTTGTGGCAAGGGTGCTTAAGTGTGAGCCTGACCTGCTGGGACAGGGACCAACTGGAAGGGTCCCAGAGGATTCTTAAGGGTAAGATGGAGTGCTCTGGCATGTCCGATTCGCTGGTCACTCTGGACTGGGGAGCCGGGGCTGCAGCCTGGTGAGGGACCCCAGGACCTAGGTCCTGGCAGAGGCAGGCACAATTACCCCAGCATGTAAGGTGTGTGTGTGTGTGTGTGTGTTCGTTAGCCCTCTCTTGCTGGAACTGGGTGGACCAGTTTGGGGTATTTGCAGAGTCTGGAAAGCTGAGGGGCCACCTTCAGCTCTTGGCAACCCTACAGGCTCCAGCCTTCACCCCACTTCCCTTGCAGGGTTCCCTGGAGCAGTTCCAGAGAACATCCACTTAAGATCTAGGTCAGTTAGCCCTGGCTCCATTCCTGGTTGTGCAGCCTGGTGCAAATTCTGTACCTTGGTCTCCTCGCCTATAAAAGGGTTATCAGGATCAAAGGAACTAGGAACTAGGCGGCCCAGTGCGTGACAAAAGTGGGTGTCCCTCCTCAAGGCCCATCCATGTCATCTCCTCCAGGAAGTCAAGGTCTCATTGGAGACCCAAGGTAGCAGGAAAGGAGGGGCATCAGAGCACAGGGTCCTGTGTTTATAGGAGAAGAGAAGAAAAAGGCAGTTTGCAAATTATTTCCTAAAACAAGAGTCCTTCAGCATATCATTGTGTCCTCTCCACCACCTTCCTTATACCCTGCCTCTGGCCTGTTCACGCTCACCCCATTACACTGCTATGAAAAATATGGGGGAGTAGCTTCTTCCCGAAAGCCACCAGAGGTGACCTCCGAAGATGGTTCACTATTCACTTGACCCACAGAACCCCACAAAATCATGCAAATCAAGAGTTTCAAATCTTCATGTTCACTTTAAGAACACTCACGCAACTGCCCAGGCCATCAAGGGTATGCATATTCAAAAAGCCACCAAGTATCTGCAGCAATTCGTCAATACAATGGTGGAGTTGGTAGGTGTGCCCAGGCCAAACAGTGGGGCTGGACACAGGGTCGGTGGCCCAAAAAGAGTGCTGAGTTTTTGCCGCACATGCTTAAAAATGCATAGAGAAAGGCTGAACTTGAGGGTTCAGATGCGGATTCTCTGGTCATTGAGCACATCCAGGTGAACAAAGCTCCCAAGATGCAGCGCAGAACTTACAGAGCCCGTGGCAGGATCAACCCGTACAGGAGCTCTCCCTGCCACGTCGAGATGATCCTCGCTGAGAAAGGGCAGCTTGTTCCTGCACCAGAGGAGGAGGTTGCACAGAAGAAAAAGATATCCCAGAAGAAACTGAAGAAACAAAAGCTTATGGCCTGGGAGTAAATTCAGCATAAAATAAATACTAATAAACGTGCCCTGGCTGGTGTGGCTCAGTGGATTGAGCGCCAGCCTGCGAACCAAAAAGTCCCTGGTTCGATTCCCAGTCGGGGCACAAGCCTGGGTTGCGGGCCAGGTCCCCAGTTGGGTACACTCGAGAGGTAACTGATTGATGTATCTCTCACACATTGATGCTTCTCACCCTCTCTTTCTCCCTCCCTTCCCCTCTCTGTAAAAGTAAATAAATAAAATATTTTAAAAAAATACTAATAAATGTAAAAAAAAAAAAGAAAGAAAAGAAAAATATGGGGGAGTAGACCCAGGTCCCCCTAAGCTTAGCTCTGCATGTCAAATCATATGTAACGAGTTGCTTGGGGCTGCCAGAAAAACCTGAGTCCAGAGCATCAAAAGAAAAGTGGTCTGGGAAGAATGGGGGAGGGACACCACCCCAAGACGGACAGCGGGGAAGTGTGGAAGACAAGAGCCAGGAGGAGTCAAGGCTGTAGACCCACACTGACCCTGTGCTGACCCTAAGCACTGTCAGCAGGGACCAGGGTTTGGGCTTACTCAAGCCTGGCGCAACCCCAGGGTGTGAGGAACAAGGCCCAGAGGTTTGGCTCTCAGAAGGGTGACCCCAGGAAGGGGCCAGGGCTGTGAGGGACAAGTACCACTCAGCTGGCAGGAAGTCTCTGCTCTTTGCTGCTTGCCTGGACAAATCTTTACCCGAGACAAATGGTTGGAGGAGGGGAACATTGTCCTGCAGGCTCTGGGCTGGCTAGTACCCCTGGACCTCCTCTCCGGCAATGGGGCCCTGGCAGGACTGAACAGGGGACGTGGTTAGGGAAGCCGCTGCCACCATGAGGGTTTAAACGTGCTCATCTGAGGAGGCTGGGAGTGATGAGCACTTGTGTTCAGGACCCTGCCCCACAAGGAGGCAGGCATTCCGTGTATCCTGCACACTTGGGATTAGAGCGTGCAAGTGTGCGTGCAGGAGGGGAAGAGAGCATGCTGGGCCCGAGCTTTCTGTGGGTGTGCTTCTTGGGCTTGTGCCTGGCCAGTGAGCATATGTATAACTGATCGTGTACCTGGGTATGTAAGCAGTTACCGGGTATAATCCGATCACTCCTCCAGTGTTTATCTTTACACCACTCCACTGCTCCCCTTGCTTAGGTCCCTTGGCGTTGTGCTTCTACATTTATTTGTGGCCTTTCTCTGAGTCAAGCCTGCCTGCCTGCCCAACCTGAATGGAAAGCAGGGAAGGCAGAGGCAGTGTCTTATTCCCTGCTAAGTCCTCAGCACCTAAAACCAGCCCAGTTCGCAAATGTTTCAACGAATGAGCTGTTCTATATGTGTGTGATTTGGGGGATCCCTGAGGGAGGTTGTGGCTCTGGGGGAGATATGTTTCTCTAGGGTCCCAGGAGTTGCAGTTGCTCCTGGGTGGGGGTGGGGAGGGTAGGCTGCTGAGTCATTTCGTGGGAAGAGGGATCAGGAGGAATGTGGGGCTGTTCTCCACTGAGCTGGCCCTGGATAAAATACCCCAGCCCTGGGGCCTTGCCCCCCATCTCAGATCTGTTCCCAAAAGGCCCTGGAGAAGATGACTGTGCTCCTAGGGACGGCAGAGAGGCCAGGCTAGCCCAAGTGGAGGGCAGGCAGCCAGACAGGAAGTGGGACAGAAAACAGGCTGGAGTATTTGTCCTGTGTCCCATGTCCCAGGCAGTGGCGGGGGAGGTGGTTACCCAAGGGCCTCATAGGAAGGGCCTGAACTGCCAGGAAGGAGCTGGGTCAGCCTCTCAGACATAGCAGGGGTGCTAAGCAGAGGCAGGGCTGGAGGCAGGAGCGGACTTCCTTTCCCCCCAGGGAACCTAGGGCCGCTGGAAGCCCTAGAGCTTGGCCCCGAACAAGGCAGGGCTGACAGAACAAATGTGGGGTTGACAGGACAAATGTGGGGTTGACTTTTCCAGTAAGATGGAGGCCAGAAGACCCCTGACTTTGCAGAGGGGGGCTCTTCCTGGGTCACGGCACCTCAAGGAGTGGGTCCACTCAAGTCAAGGGGACTTTACTATGGAGGAGGTTGTTCGGGAGAGGCACAGTGCTGCCGTTAGACTCTCCACGGTCACCTTACTAGGCCCTTCCACAGGCACTTCTCAAGGGGCCAAGTGTTCTGCCCAGTGGTGGAGGGGAGCCAGGTTCAGTGGGGAGAAAGACAGGAGAAGCAGATACGTGGATGGAGCATGTGCCTTCTTGTTACAATACAGGTTTCAGGAACTCACTAGAGAATGACTGAGTCAGACCCTGAAATCTGGTTTTCAATAGGCCACATGGGGGCCTCTGAGGTCCAGCCAGGACCATGGTCACTGCAGGGCAGTTGAGGGCAAGGCGAAGACCCTCAGGCCTGGAGGGACTGGGAGCCTGTGGATTAGCCCCTGGTCCTCACTGTCTTATCTCAGGGAGAGACACACACATCCCTCCCAGCTGGGTTTGCACCTCCCAGCATTCTTTTTTTCCAAATTATAAGAGAAAGTTTATTTAGAAAGTGACAGAGGTAGTAGAAGTGAGCCAGCTGGGCTGCGCAGGCTCAGGAAACAAGTTACAGAAGAAGGGCCCTGGGAGCTTAGGAGAGAGCGCAAAGGTACCGGGAAAGGCCTGTGCTCCTGGGAGGGAGAACTCACCGCCCCGCCCCCCCCCCCAGCATTCTTAACACTTTCTCCCCAGGGCTCCAATGCTTTGTGGCTGCAGCTTATCACCCCACAGGGCTGTGAACTTCCTCGAAGGCAGGAACTTCCTCCCGTCTTCTCCCCATTCTCCTTCCTCATTCATGCTCATTGCTCAGCACATGCTTGGTGAGCACCTACAGTGTCAAGTGCTGTGAGAGGCTCCCGAACCCCGAGAACACATGGTTACAGGGGAAGGAGACTAGCGTCCAGGATGTTTCCCTGCTCTGGGGAAGGCATCAGAGTGGGGTGCACACAAGGTGTGGAGCGGGCTGCACAGCCTTGGCTAGAGGAGTCCAGGAAGTCTTTTTTAAAAAGCCTTATCTAATCGGAAACCTAAAGAATGAGTAGGTGTTAGCCAAGGAGACACCGCACACACAAAGGGCAAGGAAGTCTGGCACCTGAGACAGGCTGCGCGTAAGCGCTGCTGGAGAGACACGCGGCTGCAGTGCTCAGGCGATGCTGGGCCTCTCTGCCGGCACCCTGAGGAGGAGGTAGGAGGTCATGGGGGTCTCCATACACACCCCAGCCGCCTCTTTCCCACTCCTGACGGCTGTTCTCTTTGCCCCCAGCTAGAGGACTGTGCCCTGCAAGTGTCTCCCTCTGGATACTACCTGGACCCTGAGCTGTCCCTGGAAGAGCAGCGGGAGATGCTGGAGGGCTTCTATGAAGAGATCAGGTCAGAGCTGATGAAACCAGGAAGACTGGGCTGGCCCCAGCCTTGCTCCCACTGGGGGCTGGCTCAGGTGTCCACAGCCCAGACACCTTATCTCTAGCCTGGGCTCTGGGTCACGTCCTGCTGCCCCAGGGAACTGTGCCAGGGGAATCCTAAGGCCTGGCCAGTATTACCTGCTGCCCAGCATGGGAGTGGGGGACTGTCCCACATACCTAAGATACCTGTGTTTGCATAAACACTTGTCTGGCCAACCCTTGGGCTTGGGGGAACATTTGGGGAGGTCTTTGGCAGCCCTGGTGTGGGGGAAGGGACCCCAAGGAATGGGCTGGGAGCTGCTGACTAGGCTGCTTGGTTCCAGCAAAGGACGGAAGCCCACACTGATCCTTCGGACCCAGCTCTCCGTGAGGGTCAATGCCATCTTAGGTGAGTGTGTGAGAGCATCGATGTCCAGCAACCACCCCCGCCCAGCCCAGCTGGCTCAGTTTCTTGCAGGCCTGTGCTGGATGGTGAGCAGGAGAGATCAGAGACAGGATATATGGCCCCTCCCCTTCCTATCCTGACCTCTCCTTCCAGGGCCAGGGCTGATGCCACAGCTCCACTGTGTTGGGGGCTGCCCAGAGTCAGGGAGTAAGTAGAGGAGGAGGTAGGGGGTTCAAGAGTATTAGAATATTCTTTGCTGGGTGGTTGTGGTTGTGTCCCAATAGAAGAGGGTGTCAGGGTCCCCTCAAGGTTACTATGCCCACCTACCCATACAATTTTTTTTTGCAGAAAAATTGTATGGCTCCAGTGGCCCTGAGCTCCGCCGCTCCCTCTTCTCACTAAAGCAGATCTTCCAGGTGAGGCCCAGAGGTGGGCGGGGGTGGGCATCCAGCCTGAGCCCCTGTAAACTCCCTGTGGCGCCCCCAGGAGGACAAGGACCTGGTGCCTGAATTCGTGCACTCAGAGGGACTGAGCTGCCTGACCCGCGTGGGTGCTGCTGCTGACCACAACTACCAGAGCTACATCCTCCGAGGTCAGCCCCACCCTGCCCTCATGACCCTTACCATCAGTGACCCCTTACTGACCTCCTCTTGCTTGTTTCTGTGTCCCCAGCAATAGGCCAGCTGATGCTTTTTGTGGATGGGATGCTGGGCGTGGTGGCCCACAATGAGACCGTGCAGTGGCTGTACACACTGTGTGCCAGCCAGGTGAGTGGGCCTCCTTCCAGTCACAGACCCTCTTTCCACTGCCTCTGCCTGGGCCTCGGTTTCCTCTTCTGCAAAATGGGCTAGAATGGAGTTAGTCTGTGGCCCCTCTAACCCTAGAAAGCACTTCAATGCCTGGGCCTACAGCCAGGGTCTTTTTGCCAAGACTCTCCTCTCTGGGACCAGCCCCAGGAGCCGCTCCCCCACCACACCAGGAGCTGGCACAGGTGTGGCCCAAGCCCCATTCCTACATGGTGACCCCTCCCCCTAGTCCCGCTTGGTGGTGAAGACCGCTCTGAAGCTGCTGCTGGTGTTTGTGGAATACTCGGAGAGCAACGCGCCGCTGTTCATCTATGCCGTCAACTCTGTGGCCAGCACCACCGGTCAGAGACTGTCCCTCCCTCCCCCGCCACTCAGAGCCCTCTGTCCTACCTTCCTCCCCATGACTGCTCCCTTTCTGTGTGGCAGGTGCTCTTCCATGGGCCAACCTGGTGTCCGTCCTAGAGGAGAAGAACGGTGCAGACCCTGAGTTGTTGGTGTACACGGTCACCCTCATCAACAAGGTGTGTGTCGAGCCAAACGTGGCAACCAGACGCCAGTTCTGAGCTCCTCAGCCTCCTGACTCCAGGCCCCCATCAGCCTTAGCCTTGCCCTCCTATCCCCACCCTCTAGACGCTGGCAGCCCTCCCCGATCAGGACTCCTTCTACGACGTGACGGATGCGCTGGAGCAGCAGGGCATGGAGTCACTGGTCCAGTACCACTTGGGCAATGCGGGCACTGACATCGACCTGCGAGCTCAACTTGTGCTCTACGAGGTGCGCAGGGCTACCAGGGCCCAACTGGGAGCAAGAGGAGGGGAGGAGAGGGGGCGCAATTCCCCAGCGCCCTACCCTACCTCAGCTGCTCATATCTGGGCCCATGTCTGCTAGAGTGCCCTGCGTTTGGAGGATGGAGACATCGAGGAAGCTGTAG